>NC_071516.1:47392755-48140255 GCF_027887155.1 Malaclemys terrapin pileata
CCCGTGCACAATGTTTCTCTGGGCTGTGAGCAGGAAGGGTCCTGATCAGATCTGAGGCAATGGAATCCATGCACAGTTCTTTTTGTGTGTGTGTGTCTGTTAGCATTCGAAAAAAAGTAAAAACCTGCTCGACTTCGTGATTCTTGCTGAGTTCTCCTCTCTGAAGAACTAAGAAGAACTAAGTTGCGTCTACTCCTGAAGAGATTTGGAGGCCAGAAAGGTGACACGTGACAGGAACAAGCCAAGGCCACAGTGGGTAGGGTAAACGCTACCGGAGGGTATTAGGTGTGTTACATGGAGAGAGAAACAGCCTTTAACTGGGGTCTGTAGGAGAGGACTAAATGTAGCTCTTGCCACAGATTTAATTTCTCTGATTTGATTCTGTGAGAGCAACTTCACCATAAGATTCTATTCTATTCAGGTTCCTGTATTGCACACATCATTGTGGTGGCTTGGAGTGCCTGGAGATCTGGAAACAATATATTTAACCATGAATGAACCAGAAATCCTGATTTGGACAGCAACAGCATTTCTATCTTTGAGTAAGGGTCAACTAAAGGGGGAAATGAATGTTAGACCTTCTGTTACCTAGTGGATTTGAATGGGTGGGTGGGTGAGAGGAATTGGAAGATAGGATTCCTGGGTTCTGTTTACAACTCAGGGAGGAGGAGGGAGGTGTCTAGTGAGTTAAAGGAGAGGGTCTGGCCTGGTTTCTAGTCCCACCTCTGGGAGAGGAATAAAGTCTAGTGCTTGAGAGCAGTTAGACTAAGAATCAGGACTCCTGGGTCCTATACCCAGCCCTGAATAGGGATCAGGGTCTTTGGTTAGAGCATGGATGATTAGGACTCAGGGCTCCTGGGTTCTATTCCCAACTTCACTTCTGCCTTACTAGAAGGGGGGCAAACCAATCCTGTATTCTAGGTCTGAGTTGGTCTCTTTGTACAAGATGCACATAAAGAACCTTTCCATTTCTGGGAGGCCGTGAGTCCTAAAAGACCTCTGTTCTCCTCACATGAGAATGGCTGTAGATATGTGGCAATTTTACATGCTTAATTAGAGTGAACTTTTTCTGCATTTCTTTCCTTCCTTGCAGGTTTCAGCCAGGGACAAGGCAGTGTTACGCAAACACAAGGGCAGCTGGCAAAGTTGGGGGGCCAGACAGTCACCCTGGAGTGTACTTTCTCCACTGGAAACCAGTATTATTACTTATTTTGGTACAGACAGCACCGATCAGGGGCAATGGATTTCCTCTTCCGAACAGATGAGAGTAACGCTCAAAAGAATGGAGCCGGGAGAAGATTTTCTGCAGAATTCAGGAAATCCTTTAAGTTCTTCAGTTTAACCATTAAAGAACTGGAGCCGACAGACTCGGCGATCTATTTCTGTGCTCTGCGGGAAGACACTGTGAGGCGTTTAATAGGGAGCCCTGTACAAAAACCCACCCCCTGGGCTTTCTCGCCATGAGAAACACAACTGCAGAGTAGAATCCCCAGGCCACAGATAGATGGTTAAACCAGATGATGGGGCTGGTATAAACCACACGACTTGACACATTTCAAGCCTTCTGGGCCTCAGTCACCATTGCGTTACCCCAGATTAATGTCAGTTTGCCTACAGTGGGTCTGCTCCTCAGTTGAGGTGAGTCACTGTGTGGCAGATGGAGTCAACTGGGCCAGGTCCACCACAGGTATCAATCAGCTGTTCTCCCATTGGGGCTGGATTCCCCTAGCTGGAGTAAACCAGCATGGGGCCAATGGGAGAGATACACAAAGGGACAAACACAGAAGCATGCAGACACACACACGCACATGCAAACACAGACATAGAGACATACAAAAAGTCATCCACACCCACAAAACCAGCACACACAGCACAGAACTTAAATCTTCCCACGACGTCATTAATTCAGTTCTCACGAAGTAGCAACAAGGACAGGGCCGGCTCGAGGCACCAGCCCACCAAACTTGTGCTTGGGGCGGCACCTGGAGGGGGGCGGCCTGGCGCTCCGGCTGCCGGGGAGAGCGGAGACCCGGCCGGGCTCTCCGCCCTCCTTTCGGCGCTCTGGCCGCCAGGGAGAGCAGAGCCCCGGCTGAGCTCGCCGCCCTCCCCCCTGCTCTCCGGCCAGTCGGGGAGAGTGGCCCTCAGCGGTGCTCTAGTGGGGGGGGGGGGGAGCTGCAGGAGGCTTTTTTGCCTGGGGCGGCAAAAAAGCCAGAGCCGGCCCTGAACAAGTAGGACAATAAACATGAAAATAAATAAACAAAGAGAGAGAGCGAGAGAGAGAATTCGATCTCCCAGGAAGTGCAGTGGAAAGAATTTGTCCCACGAGTTCTCACCTGCGCTTCAGCTGCCGACTAATCTGAACCCAGCCCGTTTCCTGTGTCTGTTATGCATTTCCCGAACCCCTCCCTCTTCTGCTAGGCTGGTCTCGCACTAACCTCTCCCAGTCCCTCCGAGAAGTTGCCTTTAAAATTCTTCTCGCAGCGACCCCTCAGCTTGTCCGGCTGCCGCTGTCTGAGCACCATGGAGACGCGTTTCATTCTCAGCCTTTGGGTCTTTAGCCAACTAGGTAACCGGGTGCAGATTTTGGAAGAAGCATCATGGAATTAATATCCCAACCCCCTTTCTACCCAGAACCCGAGCCCTGACCCAGCTCCTCACTCCACTGCTAACCCTAACCTTAACTTTTAGGCTAACCTTAACTTGTTTGAAATTGGGCAGATAAACCCCTCAGGCTTTTTTAAATTTCCCAGCCTAGACCTGCCAATGCATCTGGATGTCCGTGAACATGAGTGTCTTGTTGCAGGTGCGGTGCTGAGTGACTCGGTCCGGTCCAATGAACCCGAGGTGTCCGGGTCAGAAGGAGGCTCCGTGACGCTCAGCTGTTCTTATGAAACCAGCTACACTGGTGGTGTCTATCTCTACTGGTACCATCAGTATCTCAACCGAGCCCCGCAGTACATCCTCCGGAGAGGAGCAAAAGGGAGCACGTTCAGTGATACCGCAGGTTTCGCCCAGCAGAGGTTTTCTTCCCAGGCTGATGACAGCGCCACATTTCTGAACATCACATCCCTGGAACTGGCAGACACCGCGGTGTATTACTGCGCCCTACGACTGGCACAGTGACAGAGCCACATAGCAGAGCTGTACCAAAACCTTCTCTTCCCAGCTGCAGGGGATGGTACAGACATTAAAACGGAGAAGCAGGGTCTTGAAAAAGACTGAGTATTGATGCTGCTTAAAAATACAGCTTCCCTTAACAGTTCGATGTTTATTTAAAGAGCTAATTTAAACATCAGCCTTGGATACTATAATGGGCATCAAGTATCAGGGGGTAGTCGTGTTAGTCTGTATCTACAAAAACAACAAGGAGTCTGGTGGCACCTTAAAGACTAACAGATTTATTTGGGCATAAACTTTCGTGGGTAAAAACTTCACTTCTTCAGATGCATAGAGTGAAAGTTACAGATGCAGGCATTATATACTGACACATGGAGAGCAGGGAGTTACTTTGCAAGTGGAGAAGCAGTGTTGACAGGGCCAATTCAATCAGGGTGGATGTAGTCCACTCCCAATAATAGATGAGGAGGTGTCAATTCCAGGAGAGGAAAAGCTGCTTCTGTAATGAGCCAGCCACTCCCAGTCCCTATTCAAGCCCAGATTAATGGTGTTAAATTTGCAAATGAATTTTAGTTCTGCTGTTTCTCTTTGAAGTCGGTTTCTGAAGGTTTTTTTGTTCAATGATAGTGACTTTTAAATCTGTAATAGAATGACCAGGGAGATTGAAGTGTTCACTTACTGGCTTTTGTATGTTACTATTCCTGATGTCCGATTTGTGTCTATTTATTCTTTTGCGAAGGGACTGTCCGGTTTGGCCAATGTACATGGCAGAGGGGCATTGCTGGCACATGATGGCATATATAACATTAGCAGATGTGCAGGTGAATGAGCCCTTGATGGTGTGACTGATGTGGTTGGGTCCTCTGATGCTGTTGCCAGAGTAGATATGGGGACAGAGTAGGCAACGAGGTTTGCTACAGGGATTAGTTCCTAGATTGGTGTTTCTGTGGTATGGTGTATAGCTGCTGGTGAGTATTTGCTTCAGGTTGGGGGGTTGTCTGTAAGTGAGGACTGGCCTGCCTCCCAAGGTCTGTGAGAGTGAGGGATCATTTTCCAGGATAGGCTGTAGATTGTGGATAATGCGCTGGAGAGGTTTTAGCTGGGGGCTGTATGTGATGGCCAGTGGTGTTCTGTTATTGTCCTCATTGGGCCTGTCCTGTAGTAGGTGATTTCTGGGTGGAATTCCTGGAATTGTAGTGTCCAGGAAGTGGAGCTCTTGTGTGGATCTCAGTCTGGTGGCTGAGCTTTGTGACTTTGTCCTCACCCACAACCCCTTCAGATTTGGGGACAACTTATACCTTCAAGTCAGTGGCACTGCTATGGGTACCCGCATGGCCCCACACTATGCCAACATTTTTATGGCTTACTTAGAACAACGCTTCCTCAGCTCTCGTCCTCTAGTGCCCCTCCTCTACTTGCGCTACATTGATGACATCTTCATCATATGGACCCACGGAAAGGAGGCCCTTGAAGAATTCCACCTGGACTTCAACAATTTCCACCCCACCATCAACCTGAGCCTGGACCAGTCCACACAAGAGATCCACTTCCTGGACACTACAGTGCAAATAAGTGATGGTCACATAAACACCACCCTATACTGGAAACCCACTGACCGCTATATGTACATGCCTCCAGCTTCCATCCAAGACACATGACACGATCCATTGTCTACAGCCAAGCCCTAAGATACAACCGAATTTGCTCCAACTCCTCAGACAGAGACAAACACCTACAAGATCTTTATCAAGCATTCTTAAAACTACAATACCCACCTGGGGAAGTGAGGAAACAGATTGACAGAGGAAGACAGGTACCCAGAAATCACCTACTACTATATATATAATGCCTGCATCTGCAACTTTCACTCTATGCATCTGAAGAATTGAAGTTTTTACCCACGAAAGTTTATGCCCAAATAAATCTGTTAGTCTTTAAGGTGCCACCAGACTCCTTGTTATTTTTATAACGAGCATGATCTTGAATTAGGAAACTATTAATACTTCTTTGCCTAGCTTAGCAGATGACCTATGTTGGTGTAGTGTGTGGGGGAAATCATTTGTAGTAAAATAAAGGTTAAAATTTTGGGCAAAAATATAGTCAATATGAACTACTGTTGGAAATATAAATTGAGATAAATTGAGAATTAAACATGTACTTTAAAATGGTAAATAGATCGTTAAATTACTCATGTACTGTGAAATGGGGGTAAAATAGGTGAGTTAAAATATGTCAAAATTTCTAAGAAATACCCATTTTGGGGTAAAGCTGCTGTTACCAACTCTCCCAGTGTCAAATCATACTCCTATTGTAGAGACATTTACAGTTTGGACATTTTGATTGGAAACTATTTACTTGTACGTCTCTTGTCCCAGGAATATATGTTGAGAGCCGAGAGGTCGATTTCTACCCGCCAATTCAGGCAGGTAGTGTAGACCTAGCCTAAGACAAACAAGTTTGTTTACATTGACGAGAGATACTGCTGCCTGCTTCTTATTTACAATGTCACCTGAAAGTGAGAACAGACATTTGCATGGCACATTTGTAGCCAGCGTTGCAAGGTATTTACATGCCAGATGCTAAACAGTCATATGCCCCTTCAAGCTTCAGTCACCATTCCAGAGGACATGCTTCCATGCTGATGATGCTCATTAAAAAGACAATGCATCAATTAAATTTGTGACTGTACTCCTTGAGGGGAGAATTGTATGTCCCCTGCTCTGTTTTACCCACATTCTGACATATATTTCATGTTATAGAAGTCTCGGATGATACGCGTTACGCGGCTCCATAGCATCTTCGGACTCCTCATTCTCACTGTCACTTTGGATCTTAAGGAATAGTTTGACAGCCAAACATGACGTGCTGGCGAGATAAGACAGCATACACCTCAGCAGTTCGGGCTCCATTTCCCGCAGACAGATCGCGCTGCACAGAAACCGTTGAAAGATGGAGCCAAAGGCGGATGGAAACAAAGTGATTTCTGGGATGCGAAGCAATGCATCATGGGGCGTTGGAACAGGACCCAGAATGCCCCACCCCCCCGCCCCCTTCCCACAGCTCATGGCGCTAGAGGTGCTCTGTGGGATAGCTGCCCATAATGCTCCTCTCCCAATGGCGCTGCAATTGCCACAAATGTGGCCATGACAGTGCGCTGGCAGCTGTCAGTGTGGATAGACTGCAGCGCTTTCCCTACTCAGCTGCACGAAGTCAGGTTTAACTCAAAGCACTGTACATCTGCAAGTGTAGCCAAGGCCTCAGGCTGATGACAGCTCCGCTGAATATCACAGCCCTGGAGCTGGCAGACACCGTGGTGTATCTTTGCGCCCTGTGTCTGGCACAGTGACAGAGCCACCCAGCGGAGCTGTGCAAAAACCCTCCCAGCCCTGCTGCAGGGGATGGTACAGACATTAAAACGGGCAGCAGCGGCTTGGAAGCGAGGACTGACGCTGCCTAAAAATAAATCTCCCTGTAAAAGTTAAATGTGTATTTAAAGAGCTAATTTAGACATCTCTCTTGGATAATATAATGGGCATGATCATTAATTAGGAAAGTATTAACACGTCTAGTTTAGCCTAGTTTAGGAGATGACCTGTATCAGTGGTGTGTGTGTGTGTGTGAGTGTGTGTGTATAAACCCTTCTTTTATTATAAATGATAAAAGAAGGGTTAAAATTATGGGTAAAAATAGAGACAACATGAACTACTGTTGGAAAAACAAATTGATATAAAATGTGAATGAAAATTTCATTGAAAAACGAACAATAAACTTCTAAAATATTCGTTAACTTAACTGTATATTTTCTGTATGGTGAAATGGGGGTAAAATATGCAAGTTGAAATATGGGGAAATAGTTAGAAATACCCATTTTTGAGTGATGGAATCCAGCTGCAGTTACCAACTCACCAGTGTTCATATCAATACTCCTATTTTATAGACATTTACATTTTGGGCGGATTTGTTGGGAAAACTATTTAATTGCCACAAACCTTTGACAAGAATATATGTTGAGAGCCCTGGACTCTAAGATTGTTGTACCTGGTAAAATCATGACAAGGCATCGCCATCTGCCGGTGGAAAATATATACACAGGTTGTCATTTGAAACCCTACCAAGGGGATCTTCGGTTTAATCTTCAGGCTGCCAGCAAAAAATAATTATTTCAAGAATTATGGCTGGGCATTTCAAAGGAGGTTAGCAGAGAGGGGTGCCTCATCCCGTCACATTTTTCTGGTGATGACCCCAGACATTATTACTGGTAAACATATTAATGCCCCATACCAATGATATCTGAGTGCGTCGAGAGATCTGAAAATTCCCTAGAGGAACTGGAACCCCCATCTTACAGGAAGGGAAACTGATGAATAAATTATCCAACGTCACACACTCAGAGTATGTGACAGAGCAGGTTTCTGAGTCCCAGATCAGACCCTTGTCCACAAGCCCATCCCCCTCCCCTTAACAGCACTAATATGTCAGCTGCAGGCTGACCTCAACCCCCTGCATCTGCGGTGAGTTCCCCGAACTCCTCCCTCTTCCTCTCCGTTGGTTTCTAATTAATTTTACACAGTTGTAGCTGCCCTTACAGAAGTGAAACTTATATTGCCCTCAGGCAGAAGCAATATTTGAGAGTTTGAAACTTGGTGGATAGAGAAGATACTATGGAGACGTGTTTTATTCTCAGCATTTGTATATTCAACGTCCTAGGTAACTGGGCTGGGATTTCAAAGGAAACTAGACACTCGATTCCTATTGAACCCTAAACCTAACCCTCTACTTAACCCTTACTCTGAACTGTAACCAAAACGCGAATGCTACAATCTGATAGTTCACCCTCATCACAACCCTAAACCCTTGGTCATACCCTCGCCTTAATCCTGACGTTAAACCCTAAACGTTCCCCTGCTCATAACATTAATGCCTATTGAGTTTGTAGCCTAAATCCCTTAGTCTTCTTTCAAATTCCCTAAACTGCAATGCAGGTGGAATCATTTACACGTCTCAACTAAAGGTGAAATGTTGTCCTTGAATGTGTTTGCCTTGTTTCAGGTGCTGCGCTGGGCGACTCTGTCCAGTCCAACGAACCCGAAGTGTCTGGGCCGGTTGGAGTTTCTGTGACACTCAGCTGTTCTTACACCACCAGCGATAGCTATGTGTATCTCTACTGGTACCGTCAGTATCCGAACCAAGCCCCGCAGTACATTCTCTATAGAGGAGCGAAATCCGCTAGCGGCCAAAGCCACACTGCAAATTTCGCCCAGAAGAGGTTTTCGTCCCAGGCTGATGACAGCTCCACAGTTCTGAGCATCACAGCCCTGGAGCTGGCAGACACCGCGGTGTATCTCTGCGCCCTGCGTCTGGCACAGTGACTGAGCCACATAGGAGATCCGTACAAAAACCCTCCCAGCCCTGCTGCCGAGAATGTTGTGCCCACTGAGGTTGGAAGCGGAGCCCCTCGGGAGTTTTGCTGCACTGTTAAAAACACATATTCTGGCTCGGATGTGGTGCTGTCAGATTACTCCTTCCTTATCTCTCCGACGCACCAAATTCTTATTCAAACAGCTGCATATGAGGAGAGATTAATAAAACCGGGATTTTTCATCTTGGAAAAAAGACGACTAAGGTGATATGATAGAGGTGTATAAAATCTCGACGGGTGTGGATAAAGTAAATAGGGAAGTGTTATTTTTTATTCCCTTCACACAAGAACCAGGGGTCACCCAATGAAATCAATAGGCAGCACATACAAAACAAACAAAAGGAAATATTTCTCCCTGCAGTTAACCTGTCGAACTCTTAATGTTAGAGGATGTTGTGATGGTCACGACTATAACGGGGTTCAAAGAGGCACTAGATAAATTCATGTAGGACAGGTCCATTAATGGCTATTAGCCAGGATGGGCAGGGATGGTGTCCCTACCCTCTGTTTGCCAGAAGTTGGGAATGGGTGACAGGGGATGGATCACTTGGTGATTCCCTGTTCTGTTCATTCCCTCTGGGGCACCTGGCATTGGCCACTGTCAGAAGATGGGACACTGGGCTAGATGGATCTTTGATCTGACGACAGTATGGTCATTCCTATGTTCTTATGACTCTCAACCTTTCCAGACTATTCTTACCCCTTTCAGGAGTCTGATTTGTCTTGCCTACCCCAAGTTATACCTCACTTAAAAACTTCTTTCTAAGGAAATCATACATAAAAATAGAAGTTTTACAGCCCACTGTTACTGAAAATTTTCTTTTTATTTTTATGATTAATTATAAAATCAATCAGTTGGAAATATCGCACTTTCATGTCAGTGTATAGAATACAGAGCAGTATAGACAAGTCATTGTCTGTATGAAATTTTAGTTTCTACTGACTTCCCTAGTTCTTTTTACGTAGCCTGTTGTAAAGCTAGGCCAATATCTAGATGAGTTGATGTACCCCCAGGAAGATCTCGACATACTCACAGGGGTACTCCTACCCCTGGTTGAGAACCACTGCATTGAAATACCACCACTGGAGAATATAAATGGCAGGGGTCCAGTCAAGTAACTTATTTAAAGTATTTTCTCACGCTCTATTGCGGTTCTTAGTATACAATAAATCATGTAAAAACGGGAACTTGTTGCAAAATGGAGGTTAAAAGTGATGGGTAAAATAATGATAGTAAAATAGCTCTTTGTAAATGAGAGTAATGTAAAGAAATCATTGGCTCCCAAATAATGTCCCAGAACTAAATCACTTTTCAAGCATCAGGTAAGGTTCTGCTTTGACGTCATTTTTTAGGAAACCCTTATTCTTGTCCATAATCCATATGATTAAAACAATGTCTTCCAGGTACACTGTGCAAGCAGCTGAATGGTCAGTTGAAAAGTATGAATACTTATTGTCAAGTGAAATCGCTTTGTGCTTAATTTCATAATTCTTATCGAGTGGAGCAACAATGGCTGAAGAAGAAAAAGGCAAATAAATAAATAAATTATTTCAAGAATGATGTCCGAAACTTTCAAAGAAGACAGAGAGTCTATCTCTCCTTGTAAGTATTCTCACACTTGCTTCTTATCAAACTGTCTGTACTGAGCTATCTTGATTATCACTTCAAAAGTTTTTTTCTCTTACTTAATTAGCCTCTCAGAGTTGGTAAGACAACTCCCACCTGTTCATGCTCTCTGTATGTGTGTATCTTTATCTCCTCAATATATGTTCCATTCTATATGCATCCGAAGAAGTGGGTTGTAGCCCACGAAAGCTTATGCTCTAATAAATTTGTTAGTCTCTAAGGTGCCACAAGTACTCCTGTTCTTTTTACACACATGAGAGTATCATCCCCTGCAGCAGGGCTGGGAGGGTTTTTGCACAGCTCCGCTGGGTGGCTCTGTCACTGTGCCAGACGCAGGGTTCAAAGATACACCGCGGTATCTGCCAGCTTCAGGGCTGTGATATTCAGAACTGCGGAGCTGTCATCAGCCTGAGGGCTTGGCTACACTTGCAGATGTACTTCATGTGTGTAAAAAGAACAGGAGTACTTTAAGTAAGAGAAAAAAAACTTTTGAAGTGATAATCAAGATAGCTCAGTACAGACAGTTTGATAAGAAGCAAATGTGAGAATACTTACAAGGAGAGATAGATTCAATGTTTGTAATGGCTCAGCCATTCCCAGTCCTTATTTAATTCTGAGTTGATTGTGTCTAGTTTGCATATCAATTCCAGCTCAGCAGTCTCTCGTTGGAGTCTGTTTTTGAAGTTTTTCTGTTTTAAGATAGCCACCCGCAGGTCTGTCATAGAATGACCAGACAGGTTAAAGTGTTCTCCCATGGTTTTTGAGTATTATGATTCCTGATGTCAGATTTGTGTCCATTCGTTCTTGTGCGTAGAGACTGTCCGGTTTGGCCAATGTACATGGCAGAGGGGCATTGCTGGCACATGATGGCATATATCACATTAGTAGATGTGCAGGTGAACGAGCCCCTGATGGTATGGCTGATGTGATTAGGGCCTATGATGATGTCACTTGAATAGATATGTGGACTGAGTTGGCATCGGGCTTTGTTACAAGGATAGGTTCCTGGGTTAGTGGTTTTGTTCAGTGATGTGTGGTTGCTGGTGAGTATTTGCTTTAGGTTGGGGGGTTGTCTGTAAGCGAGGACAGGTCTGTCTCCCAAGATCTGTGAGAGTAAAGGATCATCTTTCAGGATAGATTGTAGATCTCTGATGATGCGCTGGAGAGGTTTTAGTTGGGGGCTGAAGGTGACAGCTAGTGGTGTTCTGTTATTTTCTTTGTTGGGCCTGTCTTGTAGGAGGTGACTTCTGGGTACTCGTCTGGCTCTGTCAATCTGTTTTTTCACTTCAGCAGGTGGGTATTGTAGTTTTAAGAATGTTTGATGACTATTTTTCATGGGTCAAGTGCAATTCAAGGATGTACCTGAGCTTGATTGTCTTGTAGCAGGTGCCGCGCTGGGCAACTCGGTCCGCTCCAAGGAACCCGAAGTCTCTGGGTCAGTAGGGGAGACTGGGACACTCAGCTGTTCCTAAAATGCCAGTGACACTGCTGGCATCTCTCTCTTTTGGTACGGCTGGTTTCCTAACCGAGCCCCTCAGTACATTCTCCGGAGAGGAACAAAAGCATGCACAGCTTACAGCGATACTGTAAGAAGAGGTTTTCCTCCTAAGGCTGACGAGAGCTCCACACTTGTGAACATCACAGCCCCGGAGCTGGCGGACACAGCGGTGTATTACTGCGCCTTGCAGCGCGCACTCTGAGAGAATCTCTTAGCAGAGCTCTGCAAGCCCCCGCCCCCGCCCCCCAGCCTTGCTGCAGTGGTTGTTGCAAACATTAAAACGGGCAGCAGAGGCGTGAAACAGACTGAGTACTGACGCGGCTTAACGATACAACTCCCCTTAACAGTTACATGTTTATTTAAAGAGCTAATTTAAACATCACCCTTGGATAATATAATGGGCGTGATGTTTAATTAGGAAATTATTAACACGTCTTTGCCTAGTTTAGGAGATGATTTATATGGTTCTCTGCTTGTTGAAGGAGGGATAGTTCAGTGGTTTGTGCGTTGCCCCCCCCCCCCCAACCCACAGTTGTGAGCTCAATCCTGTGAGGAGGCCATTTTGGGGAGTGGTCCTGCTTTGAGCAGGGGGTTTAGGCTACATGACCTCCTGAGGCCCCTTCCAACCCTGATATTCTATAGCAGTGTGTGTGTGGGGAAATTATTTGTAGTAAAATAAGGGATAACATTTTCCATAAAACAGAGACAAAATGAACTACTGTTGGAAATACAAATAAAGAGATAAAATGAGATAAAATGTAAATTAAAAATTTCATTGAAAAGGGACAATAGACTGTTAAAAAATCTCGTTATGTTAACGTATACCGTCCGTTTGCTGAAATGGGGGTAACATATGCAAGTTGAAATATGGGGAAATAGAAATACCCATTTTTAGGGTAGCGGGGTCCAGCTGCAGTTACCAGCTCCCCAGGGGTCACACCAATACTCCGATTGTATAGACATTTACATTTTGGGCGGATTTGTTTCTAAACTATTTAATTGCAATACAATTTCCCCAAGGATATATGTGGAGAGCCCTGAACTCTAAGCTTGTTGTAGGTGATAAAATCATGACAAGGCATCGCTATCTGCTGGTGGAAAATATAAACACAGGTTGTCATAAGAAACCTTTCCATGCTAGACTATAGATCTTCACTTTAACTCAGGCTGTGAGCAAAGACAGCAGAAGAAAGACGAAAATAATTTAAATAATTCTTTCAGGAGTTCTGGCTGGGCATTTCTAAGGAGGTTAACAGAGTGGGGCGCCTCATCCCATTACATTTTTCTTGTGATAGCCCCGGACATTATTGCTGGTAAACATGTTCATCCCCCATCCCAATGATACCTGAGTGTGTCATGAAATATCAACACTCCCTATATGAGTTAGAAGAAACCCCTCTCTTTTATACACATAGGGAAACCGAGGCACGGATGATTTCCCATCGTCACACACAGGGTCTGCGGCAGAGCAGGTCTCTGAGTCCCAGAGCAGACCCTTGGCCACAAGCCCATCCCCCTCTCCTTAACAGCACTAATATGTCAGCTGCAGGCTGACCTCAACCCCTTGCCTCTGCGGTGAGTTCCCCGAACTCCCTCTTCCTCTCCGTTGGTTTCTAGTGAATTTCCGCAGTTGTAGCTGCCCTCACAGACGTGAAGTTTATGTTCCTCTGAGGCAGCGGCAGGAGCTGGGAGTTTTAAACTTGATCGGTATAGATAGAAGATACTATGGAGACGTGTTTTATTCTCAGCATTTGGATATTCAATCTCCTAGGTAACTGGGCTGGGATTTCAAAGAAGCCTAAGGGAACCGGACACTCAAGTCCCATTAAACCATAAACCTATCCCTGTACTTAAGCGTTACCCTAGACTGTAACCAAAGCGCGAATGCTACACTCTGACCCTTACCATAACCCCAAACCCTTATTTTTACCCTCTCCTTAATCCTAACACTAACCTCCAATCCTGCCCCTGCTCATAACAGTAATTCCTATGGAGTCAGGCGCCTAAAACCTCTTTGAAATTCTCTTAAACTGCAATGGAGGTGGAATCATTTCCATGTCTCAACTACAGGTGAAACGTCCATGAATCTGTTTGTCTTTTTTGCAGGTGATGCGTTCGGTAACTCGGTTCAGTCTAACGAACCCGAAGTGTCTGGATCAGTCGGAGGTTCTGTGACACTCAGCTGTTCTTACACCACCAGCGATAGCTATGTCTATCTGTACTGGTACCGTCAGTATCCGAACCAAGCCCCGCAGTACATTCTCTATAGAGGAGCGAAGTCCGCCAGCCACCTAAGTGACACTGCAAATTTCGCCCAGAAGAGGTTTTCGTCCCAGGCTGATGACAGCTCCACAGTTCTGAGCATCACAGCCCTGGAGCTGGCAGACACCGCGGTGTATCTCTGCGCCCTGCGTCTGGCACAGTGACTGAGCCACATAGGAGAGCCGTACAAAAACCCTCCCTTCCCAGCTGCCGAGAATGTTGTGCCCATTGAGGTTGGAAGCGGAGCCCCTCTGGAGTTTTGTTGGACTGTTAAAAACACATATTCTGGCTCGGATGTGGTGCTGTCAGATTACTCCTTCCTAATCTCTCCAAAGCGCCATTTTTTTTATTCAAACAGCTGCATTAAAACAGTGGCTTCCATGTGAGGAGAGAGAAATAAAACTGGGACTTTTCAGCTTGGAAAAGAGACGACTACGGGGGGATATGATAGAGGTCTATAAATTCTCCACTGCTGTGAATAAAGGAAATAGAGAAGTGTTATGTATTCTTCTCTTAACACAAGAATTAGGGGGCACCGAATGAAATAACTAGGTAGCAGGTTTAAAACAAGCAAAAGGAAATATTTCTTCACGCAATGCATAGTCAAAACCTGTGGAACTCTTTGCCAGAGGATGTGGTGAAATCCTAGACTATAACAGGGTTCAAAAAAGAACTAGATAAGAAGGATAGGTCCATCAATGACTTTTAGCTAGGATTGGCAGAGATGGTGTCCGTATCCTGTTTGACAGAAGCTGGGAATGGGCGACAGGGGATGGATCACTTGATGATTCCCTGTTCTGTTCATTCCCTCTGGGGCACCTGGTATTGGCCACTGTCAGAAGACAGGTCACTGGGCTAGATGGATCGTCCGTCTGACCCAGTACTGCCATTCCTAAATTCTTATGGCTCTCAACCTTTCCAGACTATTCTTACCCTTTCAGGAGTCTGATTTGTCTTGCCTACCCCATGTTATACCTCACTTAAAAACTGCTTTCTTAGAAAATCAGACATAAAAATAAAAGTTTCACAGCCCACTGTTACTGAAAAAAATCTTTTTATTTTTACTATTAATTATAAAATCAATTGGAATATAAATCTCGCACTTACATGTCAATGTATAGAATATAGAGCAGTATAAACAAGTCATTGTATGAAATTTTAATGTGTACTGACTTCGCTAGTGCTTTTGATGTAGCCTGTTGTAAAACTAGGCTAATATCTAGATAAGTTGTTGTACTCCCGGAAGACCTCTCTGTACCCACAGGTGTACCCCTACCCCTGGCTGAGAATGACTGCATTAAAATGCCACCACTGGAGAATATAAATGGCAGGTGTCTAGTCAAGGAACTTATTTAAAGTATTTTCCCACCATTTATTGAGATCATTTGTAATATAATAAACAATGTAAATATGCTAATTCGTTGCAAAATGGAGGTTAAAATGCTCGGTAAAATAATTGTAATAAAATAGCTCTTTGTAAATGCATGTAAGGGAAAATAAATGATTGGCTCCCACTGCTCTAGAACTAAATCACTGTTCAAGCATCAGACCAGGTTCTGTTTCGATGTCATTTGTTAGAAAACCCTTATTCCCTCGCATTTCTTTTCAATAATGCCTATGGTTAAAATAATGTCTTCCAGGTATATTGTATAAGCAGCTGCATGCTCTGTTGAAAACTGTGACTACTTATTGTCTACTGAAATCCCTCTGTGTTCCCTTCGTTTTAAGCTCTAGCGAGGGGGGAAATAAAATACAATTATTTGAATGTTTTTGTCTGAAAACTGAAAGGAGACTAAGAGAGTTAGATGTCTAGGTTTCCTTCCTCCGTGGACCAGGTCAAATTTCATTGAATTGCAAAAAAAGCGAGGTGGTTATATGACCCAGTAACTACTGAACATCACAAGTTATTGATCTTCATAATACCCCAGGGAGGTGGAGGAATATTACAATCTCCATTTTACAGATAGGAAAAGTGAGGCATAGAGCGATTAACAGCAAACAGGGAGGCGAGTCGGAGTTGGGAACCGAACCTAGGTGTCTTCACTCCCAAGCCAGAAACTGACTCACAAACCCTCTTTCTTCCCTGAACCGAATTCAGTATTGAAATCTAAGACAAACATGCATTTTGTGCTGATTTCCTGGGAGTCTCTCTTTCCGGTGCATCATTTTTTAAAAGGCCCGCACGATTCAAGCAATGCTCTGTATGTTGAGTGGTGAACTCATGGAAAAACAGCGTCACCTACTGGTAAAAAGTTTAGACACAAAAACAACAAGGAGTCTGGTGGCACCTTAAAGACTAACAGATTTATTTGGGCATAAGCTTTCGTGAGTAAAAACCTCACTTCTTCGGATGCATAGAGTGAAAGTTACAGATGCAGGCATTATATACTGACACATGGAGAGCAGGGAATTACTTCACAAGTGGAGAACCAGTGTTGACAGGGCCAATTCAATCAGGGTGGATGTAGTCCACTCCCAATAATAGATGAGGAGGTGTCAATTCCAGGAGAGGAAAAGCTGCTTCTGTAGTGAGCCAGCCACTCCCAGTCCCTATTCAAGCCCAGATTAATGGTGTTGAATTTGCAAATGAATTTTAGTTCTGCTGTTTCTCTGGAATTTTCCGTGGAATTATATCCCCTACAGTTGCATATAAGCTCCTGAAAACTGATGATCCTCAGAAATCACATGTGATTTAGCGATGTTATTTGCCCCCACCCCAATGTAAGTGAGGAGTTTAGATTATTTTGCTAACCCTGGGCAAGTAATTTTGGTAGGGAATCTGAAGTGAACCCAGGTGTCCCGAGTTTAAACCCAGGGGCGTTCACATCTAGGTTAACTTTTTCCGTCAAGGTAGGTTGCCATTCCCATACCTGCTTCAGCAGGAGGTTCACTGACACAGGAAACACGCTGAGCTCAGGTCAAGAGTTCCCCAAACTCCTCCCATTTCCTCTAAAGGCTGGTGTTTTATTACAGTTCCCCAAATGTAGCTGCCTTCGGAGACTTTCAGTTCAGATTTCTCTTCTCAGCAGCATCGAAGAGCCACAAACTTGGTGGCTGTGGGAGACATGATGGGGACATGTTTTATCCTTAGCATTTGGATAATTAACCACCTAGGTGAATAGACGGAGATTTTCAAAGGAGTGTGGGGAAGTTAGACGCCCATTGAAACACAACTTTTACATTTTCCTTACTCAGAGACCTATAAACCCTAACCCGTTCCATGCATCCTAACCCTAAGATTTAACTTAAGCCATAACATTATCATTATGCTCATACTGAAGCCTGAAATGTAACCGAACCGTATCCTGTATTCCACTGGGTTTGGGCGCCTAACTCCGTTAGAACTCCCAGCCTCCAACTGCAATGCGTCCAGGAGGGTCTATGTCTCAAGTGCAGTTGAAATTACGCCCTTGAATGTGCTGGTCTTGTTGCAGGTGCGGTGCTGAGCGACTCGGTCCAGTCCGAGGAAACCCAGGTGTCCGGAGCTGAAGGAGACGCTGTGACACTCCGCTGTTCTTACACTACTAGCTATACTGGGTCTGTCTATCTCCACTGGTACCGCCAGTATCCGACCCAAGGCCTGCAGTACATTCTCTGGAGAGGAGCCCAGGATGCCAGAGCTTTCAGTGACACCGCAGATTTCGCCCAGGAGAGGTTTTCTTCCCAGGTTGACGACAGCTCCACAGGTTTAAACATCACAGCCCTGGAGGTGGAGGACGGAGCGGTGTATTATTGCGCCCTCGGTCTGGCACCGTGACAGAGCCACATAGCGGAGACGTGCAAAAACCCTCCTGTCCTTGCTGCAGCTGAGGTTAGGCGCCCCCTGCGGCGGAAAGCAGCTTCCCTCTCAGAACAACATCACACCAGAGGCTTTTGGGGAGGGATTGTATTGGTTTGGTGTGACTCCTTCCAAAAAAACCCAAACGGAAACCCTCAATCCTAGATTATAAAGCCAATAAGGGACCCACTGATCACCTAGATCCGCCTCTCTCCCCCACTCCTGATCACGTGCTTCAGTTCCCTGCCTACACTGGGCTAGCCCCAGCAAGCTAGACTGCCCAAGCAGCCACCTTCCTGTCCTTGCTTTCTCTCCAGAGGGAATGACCAGCGTCATTGACACCATTACAAGTTACCAGGCAGCTGTTTCTAAGCCAGCACATGTATTTTTAGGGTGAAACCGTTACAGAAAAAAAAACCATTAGAACAACCAAATAACCTACCCGCATGCTAAAGGGCTTATCAGCAGTCGCCCCTGATTCCAACCTAGGTATCAGTCCTTCTAAAAACCCAGAAATGGGTTTTCCCACGTGGGGCATAACTGCCTCTGAACTCTGATCCAGAACAAGTAATCTAGTCTTTCCTTTATATAGTTTGGGCCTTTAGTCTTTCCCACATGAAATAGCTGATAAGAACGGCCGTTCTGGGTCAGACCAAAGGTCCATCTAGCCCAGTGTCCTGTCTTCTGACAGTGGCCAATGCCAGGTGCCCCAGAGGGAATGAACAGGACAGGTAGTCATCCAGTGATCCCTCCCCAGCCGCCAGCTTATGACAGACAGAAGTTCGGAACACCATCCCTGCCCATCCTTCCTGACTAATAGCTCACCAGACACAGGCCTACTCCTCAGCCTATAGCTTGAAAAGACTGGGTTTCTGATGAGGAATTTGCATTCACCCCTCCCTAGATGTTGCCCAGGAAAACACTCAACATTTTTTTGTTCCCAAAGTCCTTTTTGGTCCTGCACTTTCTTCAATACAGACCTTTGAATGCCCAAGTCCCACATCACATCTCTCCCCTAGAGAGGTTACATACAATACTGGCCCACACTACTGCAAAACATCTGAATTTAATACAATGGACGCCCCACAGATACTTAAACTGAATACACTAAAAAGCAACAGAGGGTCCTGTGGCACCTTTAAGACTAACAGGAGTATTGGAGCATAAGCTTTCGTGGGTGAATGCCCATTTCATCATACTTCTTGCGTCTGATGAAGTGGGCATTCACCCACGAAAGCTTATGCTCCAATACATCTGTTAGTCTTAAAGGTGCCACAGGACTCTGTTGCTGTTTACAGATCCAGACTAACATGGCTCCCCTCTGATACTTAACACACTAAGGGTTTTCAAGGATATTGAAGGAATTCGCCATATCTGTCACAACACAGGCCATGGGACTTCCCTGAATTAATTCCTGTTTGTGCAACAACACAGCTTTTCAGGGGAGAAAAATCCCACCTTGATTTAAAAGTTGCAACACTTCCTAAATTGTTCCAGTGGCTAATTGACCTCAATGTTGAAAAATATAATTTAGGCAACCTCTTGTCTCTGCGCCATCTGGTGGTAAGAAGTATAAATACGCATTGTAATTTGAAATCCTTCCATACGCCCTTATTTTCAGTTTTTATTAGGCAGCCGACAAAAGCAATTTAAAATAATTCTTCCAGGAATTTTTGCTGGGAATCTCAAAGGAGGCTAAGGGATTTAGGCTTGAAAATCCCATTAAATTTCTCCTTTGAAAATCCCAGACTGTATTCCTACTAAAGCGGGGTGAGTACTAATGTGATCCCAATTACAGTATAATTGGAGTGACTGGAGACATTTATACTCACAAGTCCAAAATGAGCTAGAGAAGTATGATGATCATCATAGAGAGAAACTGAGGCACGGAACTGTTAAGTGACTTGTCTAAGATCACACAAGGAGTGTGTGGCGCAGACAGGAACCAGGTCTCCCACCAGGGTTCTAACCACAAACCCAATCTTCCCTCGTTAGTTTGCTGTCAGCTACAGACTAACCTGAACCCAGCATGTTTCAAGTCCCGAACCCCTCCCTCGTCCCTTGGGCTGGTTTCTGATGAACCTTCCCCGCCTGCAGCTGTTTTCAGAGGCGTGAAGTTAATTTTCCTGTGAGCAGCAGCAACAGCTGAGAACGTCAGAATCGGTCGCTAGAGAAGAAACCATGGAGGCGCGTTTCATTATCAGCATTGGGCTGTTGATTCACCTAGGTAAGCAGCCTGGGGGTTTTCAGAGCATCCTAAGAAAACCAGGCACCCAACTCTCACTCTAATTCTAAAACTTTTCCTAACCCAAACACCAACTCTAAACCGATACCCTACCACTAAACTCTATCCCTGACACTATCCTTAATTCACCTGGTGCTGGGAGCCTAAGCCCCTTAGTCGCCTTTGAAATGCCCGCCTAAAGCTCAGCACACCTGAAACCCTTTCCCTGGCTCAAGTGCAATTAACTTGCTATACCAGGGTTTAAATCTCGTGTTGCAGGTGCGGCGCTGGGTGACTCGGTCCAGTCCAACGACCCCCAAGTGTCCGGAATAGAAGGAGGCTCCGTGACCCTCAGTTGCTCCTACACTACCAGCCATACCGGTTCCCTCTCTCTCTACTGGTACCGCCAGTATCCCAACCAAGCCCTGCAGTACATTCTCCAGAAAGGCGCTAAGGGAAGCAGGTACCAACATACTGCAAATTTCGCCCAGCAGAGGTTTTCTTCCCAGGCTGATGACAGCTCAACGGTTTTAACAATCAGAGCCCTGGAGCTGGCAGACACTGCGGTGTATCTCTGCGCCCTGCAGCGCGCACAGTGACAGAGCCACATGGCGGAGCTGTACAAAAACCCTTCCAGCCTTGCTCCAGCTGAGGTTAGACACACACACTGAGGCTGGAAATAGGGGCCCTTGGCAGATTTGTTATCCTATTAAGAAACTCATAATTAGGAATAGTTTTGGTGGTGTCAAGGTATTCCTTCCGATTCCTCCCAAAAGCAAATTCCTGAGCTAACGTAAGAACGTAAGAAAACGGCCATCCTGGGTCAGACCAAAGGTCCATCTAGCCCAGTGTCCTGTCTTCAGACAGTGGCCAATGCCAGGTGCCCCAGAGGGAATGAACTGAACAGGGAATCATCAAGTGATCCATCCCCTGTCGCCCATTCCCAGCTTCTGGAAAACAGAGGCTAGGGACACCATCCCTGCCCAGTCTGACTAATAGCCATTGATGGACCTATCTGCCTTAACTTATCTAGTTCTTTTTTGAACCCTGTTATAGTCTTGACCTTCACAACATCCTCTGACAAGGAATTCCACAGGTTGACTGTGCTTTGTGTGGAAAAAAAAAACTTCTTTTTTGTTTTAAACCTGCTGCGTAATAATTTAATTTGGTGACCCCTAGTTCTTGTGTTATGAAAAGTAATAATAACACTTCCTTCTTTACCTTCTCAACACCAGTCATGTTTTTATAGACCTCTATCATATCCCCCCTCAGTCGTCTCTTTTCCAAGCTGACAGTCCCAGACTTATTAATCTCTTCTCCTATGGAAGCTGTTCCATACCCCTAATAATTTTTGTTGCCCTTTTCTGAAACTTTTCCAATTCTAATATATCTTTTTTAGATGGGGCGATCACATCTGCGTGCAGTATTCAAGATGAGGACATACCATGGATTTATATAGAGGCAATATGATATACATGTCTTCTTATCTATCCCTTTCTTAATGATTCCCAACATTCTGTTCTTTTTATTTTTTTCGACTGCTGCTGCACATTGAATGGATGTTTTCAGGAAACTATCCACGATGACTCCAAGATCTCTTTCTTGAATGGTAAGAACTAATTTAGACCCTATCATTTTTATATATATAGTTTGGATTATGTTTTCAAATGTGTATTACTTTGAATTTCATCTGCCATTTTGTTGCCCAGTAACTCAGTTTTGTGAGATTCTTTTTGTAGGGCTTTGCAGTCTCCTTGGGACTTATCTATCTTGAGTAGTTTTGTATCATCTGAAAATGTTGCCACCTCACTGTTTACCCCATTTTCCAGATCATTTATGAACATGTTGAATAGGACTGGTCCCAGAACAGACCCTGGGGGACACCACCACTATTTATTTCTCTCCAGTCTGAAAACTGACCATTTATTCCTACACTTTGTTTCCTATCTTTTAACCAGTTACCGAATCATGAGAGGACCTTCCCTCTTATCCCATGGCAGTTTACTTTGCTTAAGAGTCCTTGCTGAGGGACGTTATCAAAGGCTTTCTGAAAATCTAAGGACACTAGATCCACTTTTTCTAAAAACGTGGCTGGGGATTTCAAAGGAATCTAAGGGGTTAGGTACCTCTCCCCCTCTCTCTGAATTCCTCCTTTGAAATTTCCAGATTTCATTGTTAAACGTCTGCTTACTTGTATAGTCTTCTTCCGAATGATATCTGAGTGCCTCAAGATATTTATCCTCACGATTCCCCGGACACGGAGAGAAACAAGACCATCTCCCTTGCACAGGTACGGAAAGGGCGTTACAGAGATATTAATTGTTTCGCCCAAGGTCATAGAGGGGTGCCGTAGCAGATCTGGGAACCGAAGCCACTACCAGGTCTCCTGTATCCCAGCCCGGAGCCTTAATGACTGGTTCATTCTTCTCACCTCAATGTCACCACTTTGTCAGCTGCAGACTCAGCAGAACTCACCGCTTTCCTGTGTCTGTTACGAGTTTCCCAACCCCCCTCCCGCCTCCACTAGGCCGGTTTCTAATGAACCTTCCCCAGTTAGTTGTAGCTGCCTGCAGAGCCCTGAAGTTTAGAGTCCTCTTAGCAGCCGTATTTGGTGCCTCCCATTTAGTCACAATAGGAAAAAAATCATGGAGACTTATTATATATTCTGCATTTGGCTATTTAGTAATCTAGGTAAACAGCCTGGAAGTTATAAGTCCTACTACCATTCAACCCTATATGGAACCCTGACTGTCCACCTGACCCTAAACCCTACAGCTAACCCTAAATCTAACGGCAATGCCAAAACCTTTTCCTTTAGTCTAGTCCTAACCTTCATTTAATGGCTGTCAGGCGCCTAAATCCCGTATGGTTTCTCGAAATTTCGAGCCTTACACCGCAATGCATCTGGAGCCGCCTCTGCGGGTCAGGTGCAGGTGAAATCCTTAACTTGGATTGTTTTGTTGCAGGTGCTGCGCTGGGGGACTCGGTACAGTCCAGGGAACCCCACCTCTCTGGAAGAGAAGGAGACTCTGTGACCCTCACTTGTTCTTATGATACCAGCTCTACCGGCTACGTGTATCTCTTCTGGTACCGTCAGTTTCCCAACCACGCCCCGCAGTACATTCTCTGGAGAGGAGTGAAGCAAGCCAGAGGTCAGAGCAATACTGCAAAATTCGCCCAGCAGAGGTTTTCTTCCCAGGCCGATGACAGCTCAACGGTTTTAACCATCGCAGCCCTGGAGCTGGCGGACACAGCGGTGTATCTCTGCGCCCTGCAGCGCGCACAGTGACAGAGCCACACGCCAGAGCTGTACAAAAACCCTTCCAGCCTTGCTCCAGCTGAGGTTAGGCACACACACACACTGAGGCTGGAAATAGGGGGCCCTGGCAGATTTGTTATCCTGTTAAGAAACTCACAATTAGGAATACTTTTGTTGGTGTCAAGGTATTCCTTCCGATTCCTCCCAAAAGCAAATTCCTGTGCAAACATACGAAGGTAAGAAAACGGCCATCCTGGGTCAGACCAAAGGTCCATCTAGCCCAGTATCCTGCCTTCCGACAGTGGCCAATGCCAGGTGCCCCAGAGGGAATGAACAAAGACCGGCTCCAGGCACCAGCTAAGGAAGCAGGTGCTTGGGGCGGCTAATACAAATGGGCGGCAGTCCAGCCACTCTTGGGGCTGCACGTCCGGTCTTCGGTGGGAATTTGGCAGCGGGTCCCTCAGTCCCTCCCTTCCTCTTTGAGCTGCCACCAAAGTTCTGACCAAGAGGGAGTGAAGGACCCGCCGCCTAAGAATGGAGCAGCGGGATTGAGCTGCTGCCGAAATGTCGCCGATCCGCTTTTTCCCCCCCGCTGCATGGGGCGGCAGAAAACCTGGAGCCGGCCCTGGAATGAACAGAACATATTATCATCAAGTGATCCATCCCCTGTCACTCATTCCCAGCTTCTGACAAACAGAGGTTAGGGACATCATCCCTGCCCAGCCTGGATAATTGCCATTGATGGACCTATCCTCCATGAACTTATCTAGTTCTTTTTTGAACCCTGTTATAGTCTTGGCCTTCACAACATCCTTTGGCAAGGAGTTCCACAGGTTGACCTTGGGTTGTGTGAATAAATACTTCATTTTTTGTTTTAAATCTGCTACATATTAATTTCATTTCGTGACCCCCTAGTTCGTGTGTTATGAGGAGAAGATAACACTTCTTTATTTACTTTCTCAACTCCAGTCGTTATTTTATAGACTTCTATCAATTTTATAGAGCTATAAATAGTTGTATTATAATATCGCCCTTGGAGAATATAAACGGGATGAAAATAGCCAGGGAATTAGTTTCTGTGTTTACACTGGTCTAGTTGTAATAAATAAATAAATTAATTAAAAGGAAATGTAAAAAAATTCCAATTGTCACGAACTATGTGTTAAAATTTGGGTGGGATATTTTAATAAAATATTCTCAGTTTTGGATGGGTATAGTGGGGTTAAGTTACATGTCCCAACTGTCACAGAGTCAGATCACTATTAAACCATAAAACAAATCTTGTTTGGTAGAGTGGTTTGTTAGAGTATATTGTTCCCTTGTATTACTTTTAAATACTGTGCAGGATTAAAGAAATTTTCTCTATGTATATTTGGGGGAAACGGAGGTTTGATTATTGAGAACTATTTGTTAAAATGTACTTTAACAAGGAGGAGAGAGAGGGAGGGAGAGAGAGACCCGCTCACAGTTGTAGAAAAAGACAAACTAATATTAAAAAATTGTTGTAAAAATGTGGCAGGAATCTAAGCGAGTTAGGCATTCAACTCTCATTGAACTTATGTTTTGAAAATTCCAGATTTCATTATTAAAATCTACTTACTTGCGTGGTTCTTCTTCGGAATGATACCGAAGCGCTTCGAGCTATCTATCCTCACAATGCCCCAGTGAGGGAGAGAAACATGTCCATCTCTCTTACACAGGTAGGGAAAAGGAGTCACAGAGATATTAACTGGCTTGCCTGTAGCAAACCTGGGAACCGATGCCAGGTCTCTTGAGTCCCAGCCCAGAGCCTTAACCACCGGCTCGTTCTTCTCACCTCAATGTCACCACGTTGTCAGCTGCAGACTCAGCAGAACTCACCGCATTTCTTGTGTCCGTTACGAGTTTCCCACCCCCCCTCCCGCCTCCACTAGGCCAGATGCTGATGAACCTTCCTCAGTTGTAGCTGCCTGCAGAGCCCTGAAGTTTAGATTCTTCTTAGCAGCGGTATCTGGTGCGTCCTACTTAGTCACAACAGGAAAAAAATCATGGAGCCATATTATATATTCAGCATTTGGCTATTTAATCTCCTAGGTAAACAGGCTGGGGTTTCTGAGGGGTCTAA
This sequence comes from Malaclemys terrapin pileata, assembly GCF_027887155.1. Taxonomy (NCBI): domain Eukaryota; kingdom Metazoa; phylum Chordata; order Testudines; family Emydidae; genus Malaclemys; species Malaclemys terrapin. The sequence goes on from NC_071516.1 coordinate 47,418,044, forward strand.
GGAAGTTAAAATTCCCACCAGCATTCAGCCTTATCTGGACCCCTGACTCTCAACATGACCCTAAACTCCAAAGCTAACCCCAAATCGAACGGCAATGCCAAACCCTTAACTCTAGTCCATCCCTAAATCTAATTTAATCCCGTCAGGCGCCTAAACCTTTAACGTTCCTGGAAATTGCAAGTCTCACACGGCAATGAACCTGGAACCGCATGGTGAGTCTGGTACAGGTGAAATGATGTCCTCCAATTGGATTGTTTTGTTGCAGGTGCTGCGCTGGGGGACTCGGTCCAGTCTAGGGAACCCCACCTCTCTGGGAGAGAAGGAGACACTGTGACCCTCACTTGTTCCTATGATACCAGCTCTACCGGCTACGTCTATCTCTACTGGTACCGCCAGTTTCCCGGCCAAGCCCCGCAGTACATTCTCCGGAGAGGAGTGAAGCAGGCCAGAGGTCAGAGCCATAGCGCAGATTTCGCCAAGGGGAAGTTTTCTTCCCAGGCTGATGACAGCTCCACAGTTCTGAGCATCAAAGCCCTGGAGCTGGCAGACTCCGCGGTGTATCTCTGCGCCCTGCGTCTGGCACAGTGACAGAGCCACATAGCAGAGCTGTACAAAAACCCTCCCAGCCCTGCTGCATTCGATTTTCAGAGATTAAAGCTGACTACAAGAATATATGTTTTGAGTCCCAAGCTGATGAGCGCCACAGTTTTGAACATCACAGCCCCGGAGCTGGGAGACACCGCGGTGTATTACTGCGCCCTGCAGAGAGCACAGTGACAGAGCCACGGAGCAGAGCTGTACAAAACCCTCCTTTCCTTGCTGCAAACAGAAGTGAAAAACATTGAGGCGGGAATCAGCGCCCCTCGGGGGACTTGATACTCTGATAGAGAGCTGAATGTTCGTTTAAAGTTACTCCTCCCAGACCTCAAATCCTTATTCAAACAGCTCCATTAAAATATCATCCTTGCAGAATACACAGTGCATTGGCTATGTCACGAAACATAGTAGGAATATTTTCTCAGTATATCCTGGGGCAGTTTGTAAGAAACCCTATAGGTGAAACCCTCAAATTATTGACATGTGGAAGAAAACTATCGCAGTAAAAATATACCTATTTGTGGTTGGGCAAAGAGTGGTATAACTACCGGTTTCAAATGGACCAGAGTCTAATCTCTATTCAAACATCAAATTAAATTATATTTGTGTGTGATTAGTTAGATAACTTGTATAACTTTTAAAAAACACGATTACAGCGAGGCTGACTTTGTAAGTTGTGGAAATACAATAGGCGAGCAATACCTAGTGATGAGAAAGATGAATGTATTTTATCATTCAAAATAGTTCCATGTTTCCTTTGTTTTAGTTTTTTTAAACGGTAAAAAAAAAAGGGGGGGGAGTATTCGTCTAGAAATTGTAGATGGTAATTTCAGAGGAGCCTAGGGAGTTAGGCAAGGAAGTACCATTATTTAAATTTATCTTTTATAAGCCGTCATTCCTGATGAATATATATTTTTCTGTGCCTGCCATCACAATAATATCTTCAAGAGATATAGTCTCAAAATCCACATGTGAGATAGAGAAATAGTAAGATGTCTCTTTCACAGATAGGGAAATGGAGGCAGAGAGAGATTAACTGGTTTGCCAAATTCACACTAATAGTCTGTGACAGATCTGGGAACTGAAGCCGTATCTGTGTCTAAGACTAGATTCTTATACACAACGTCATCCTTACTTTTTCAGTCTCAGCACCAGGTCAGCTGCAGACTAACCTGAAACCAGTGTGTTTTCTGGGTCTGTTCTGAGTTTCCTAAACCTCTCCATTTTCCCACTAGGCTGGCTTCTGATAAATCTTCCACAGTTGGAGCTGCCTTTTTAGAAGTGAAGTTTATATTCCCCTTCGGAGCAGAATCCCAGAGCGTCAAATTTTGGTCGCTGGAAGAGAGTCATGTAGACGTGTTTTCTTCCCTTTGTTGGGCTCTTTAAGCAGCTAGGTAAAAAAGCTGAATGTTCAATTTTTTTCTGAGAAATTTAGGAGCCCAACTCCCATTGGTCCCGAACCCTAACAATAAACCTACCTCCTAACCCTCAGCCCTCACCCCGAACTGCACTGCAGCCCTAACCTTAGCCGTGAATTTGAGCTTGAGGGTACATCTACACTACAGGGGGGAGTCGATTTAAGATACGCAAATTCAACTACGTGAATAGCGTAGCTGAATTCGACGTATCGCAGCCGACTTACCCCGCTGTGAGGACGGCGGCAAAATCGACTTCTGCGGCTTTCTGTCGACGGCGCTTACTCCCACCTCCGCTGGTGGAGTAAGAGCGCCGATTTGGGGATCGATTGTCGCGTCCCAACGGGATGCGATAAATCGATCCCCGAGAGGTCGATTTCTACCCGCCGATTCAGGCGGGTAGTGTAGACCTAGCCATAGCCTAAGCGCTGTCGACGGGAAGGCGCAGAGGTCGATTTGCCACTGTCCCTACAGCAGGGTAAGTCGGCTGCGATACGTCGAATTCAGCTACGCTATTCACGTAGCTGAATTTGTGTATCTTAAATCGACCCCCCCCCCCCCGTAGTGTAGATGTAGCCTAAGCGCTGTCGACGGGAAGGCGCAGAGGTCGATTTGCCACCGTCCCTACAGCGGGGTAAGTCGGCTGCGATACGTCGAATTCAGCTACGCTATTCGCGTAGCTGAATTTGCGTATCTTAAATCGACCCCCCCCCCCTGTAGTGAAGACCTGCCCTTAGGTGAGCTGCGCCCATGGGTCAAGCCCAGCTGAGAGGATGTCCTGCAATGTGATGGTCTTGTTGCAGGTGCTGTGCTGGGTGACTCGGTCCTGTCCAAGGAACCCCCAGTGTCTGGAATAAAAGGAGGCTCTGCGACCCTCCGCTGTTCTTACCATTCCAACTGTACCGCTTCAGTGTAACTGATCTGATGCCATCAATATCTGAATCAAGCCCTACAGTGCGTTCTCTCAAGGTTTCACTCATACTGCGGATTTCGCCCAGGAGAGGTTTTCTTCCCAGGCTGATGAGAGCTCCACAGTTCTGAACATCACAGCCCTGGAGCTGACAGACACAGCGGTGTATTACTGCGTCCTGGCAAGGGCACAGTGACAGAGCCTCACAGCAGAGCTATACAAAAACCCTCCCTTCCCTACATCGCTGGAGGCTGCAGACATTAAATCTGCCCAGCAGCTCTCCTGAGGAGACTGTGCACTCATTTAAGAACACAGATATTAGTTTCTTTAAGTTGTTTAAAAAAACAACAAGGAGTCTGGTGGCACCTTAGGAGTCGGATGCATCCGAAGAAGTGAGGTTTTTACTCACGAAAGCTTATGCCCAAATAAATCTGTTAGTCTTTAAGGTGCCACCAGACTCCTTGTTGTTTTTGTAGATACAGACTAACACGGCTACCCCCTGATACTTTAAGTTGTTTAAGCAGTTCCATTAAAATGACAGCACTGGAGAATCAGAATGGTCGGCTGGAATTGACTTCCAGTCCAGTTCCCTGCACTCATGGCAGGACTAAGTTATAACTCCTAGACCATTCCTGACAGGTGTATGTCCAACCTGCCTTAAAAACCTCCAATGAGGGAGATTCCACAACCTCCCAAGGCAATTTATTCCGGTGCTTAACGACCCTGATGGGGAGTTTTTCCTTAATGTTCAACCTAAACTATAATCTTGCTGGAATTTAATCTCCTTGCTTCTTGACCTAGACTCAGAGGTTAATGGGAACAATTTTTCACCTTCCTCCTTATAACATCCTTTCTTGTGCTTGAAAACTGTTATCATGTCCCCTCCAGACGTCTCTTCTCCAGACTAAAGAAACCCATTTTTTTTTCAATCTTGCCTCATAAATAATCTTTTCTAGACCTTTAATCATTTTTGTTGTTCTTCTCCGGACTTTCTTCAATTTTTCCATATCATTCCTGAAATGTGGTGTCCAGAAATTGGACACAATACTCCAGTTGAGGCCTTCCAGTGGAACAGAATAATTACTTCTGGTGTCTTGCTTACAACACTCATGCTAATTCATCCCAGAATGATGTTTGCTTTGTTTTTCTTTTTCTTTTTGGAACAGTGTTACACTGTTGACTCATGGTTAGCTTGTGATGCACTATGACTCCCAGATCACGTTCTGCAGTATTCCTTCCTAGGCAGTCATTTCTCATTTTGTTTGTGTGCAACTGAATGTTCCTTCTTAAGTGGAGTAATTTGCATTTGTCCTAATTGAATTTCATCCTATTTACTTCAGATCATTTCTCCAGTTTGTCCAGATCATTTTGAATTTAGTCAAGATATACCACATCTACGCTTTCCCCAATCCACATGACTTGTTATCCTGTCAGGGAAAGCTATTAATCTGTAAAAATCATCAGTTTAAATCATCTTCCCGAGGGTCATATACGGGTTTGATAAGTTAAAATAAACAAACAACATTTGTACTAAAAATGAGTAAAATATCACATTAGTTTATACAGCTTTAAATATTATAAATTACCAATTTATGGCAACTTGTGGAAAGAAAGAAAGAAAGAAAGAAAGAAAGAAAGAAAGAAAGAAAGAAAATATCCATTTGTTGCAGAAAATTACTTAAAATATGGGGAAAATATACTGTTAAAATACGCAGATGTAGGTGCGTGTTGATGGGAATAGCTAACGTTTGGGACTCCCCTAGAGGCATATCGCTGTTCAATTTTAAGATAAAATTACATTTCTGGCTGATGTTTTATGAAACTATTAGTTCTTTTTAACTATGGACGATAATACATGGACATAGTAATGCGTTCTGTGCAGGTTATGGTAAAGTAATGGTAAAGCAGCGTCACCTGCTGGTGAAAAATGTAAATACACCCTGTCATTTAAAACACTTGTATGTTCTTTATATTTTGAGGTTTTAATCATGATCACAGCAAAGGCCATAGAAGAAAGACAGTAAGAATTACTTCAAGAGCTTGGACTGAGAATTTAAAAAATATGCTATTAAACTTTTCTTTTGTAAAACTCAACCCTAATTCCTGATAAATGTATCCATTTTCTTAAAAGAACACCACAATGATTTCGGAGGGCCTCAACATATTTATCGTCACAATCCACATTTGGGGCAGAGAAACATTATTTTTATAGCTAGGGAAACCCAGAAAAGAAAGTGGCTAATTGCCTTGATCAAGGTCACAAGGGAGCCAGAGGGAGAGGTGGGAGCTGAAGCCAGCTCTCCCTGCATCCAGAGATGAGCCTTACCCACAAGCCTATTCTTCTTCCTGCAAACTCAACACAATGTCATCTACACACGAATCTGGACGCAGCGTGTTTCCTGAACCTCTAAGGTGTTACCCAACCCCCTCCCTCTTCGTCCTGCCCGGGTTCTCTTGAACTTTCCTTAGTTGTCGCTACCTGCAGAGACGTGAAGTTTAGTTGCCTATTGAGGGCGCAGACTTGGTCGCTGTGGGATACATCATGGCGACGTCTGGTGTTCTCATTATTTGGATATTTAACCTCCTGGGTAAATGATGCCGTGGGATTTTCGGAGTATTTGGAGGAAGTTAGGCGTCCAACTACAATGGAACCCTGGCGCTAATTCTTTTCCGAGCCTAATCTTTACTCTATCCCTAACCCTTACCTGAACCCCCGATCCTAACACAGTCCTTATCCTTAACTCTAATACTAACCTCTCAACCCAAACCTGATTCCTACACCTAACCTTCATTAGTTAGGAGCGGGGATACGTAGGTTCCTTCTGATCCCCATCCGTGCGCCTAGAGCCATACCCATGGGCCAAGTGTAGTTGGAAAGATGTCCTTACATGAGATTGTCTTCTTGCAGGGGCTGGGCTGGGCGATTCGGTCGAGCCCAGAAAACCCGCAGTGTCTGGAGGAGAAGGAGACGCGGTGACACTCACATGCTCTTACAATACGGACTATTCTGGTGGCATCTATCTCTACTGGTACCGTCATTATCCGAACCGAGCCCCGCAGTACATTCTCTGGAGAGGAGCGAAATCCTACAGCAAACTCAGTGATACCGCAGAGTTCGCCGAGAAGAGGTTTTCTTCTCAGACTGACGACAGCTCCATTGTTTTAACCATCAAACCCCTGGAGCTGGCAGACACAGCGGTGTACCTCTGCGCCCTGCAGCGCGCACAGTGACAGAGCCGCCTAGCAGAGCAGTACAAAAAAAAAAAAAAAAAAAAAAAAACCTTTCCTTGTAGCAGCTGAGGTTATTGAAACTGGAAGGAGAGTCCCTCAGAAGACTAGTTACGTTGTTAAAAGGACTCATTTCGGGGTGCTTGTGGGGATGTCAAGTTATTCCTTACATGCACACACCCCAATGTAAAATACTCATTGAACAATTTACACTAAAAAGTACAAAACGCAGGAATTTAAATCAGAAACGCTGTTAGACACCTTCCAGCCGCGTATTCTGGGGGTATTTTGTAAAAATAAATTGTAAAAATACCAATTTGTTACATGTGATTAAAATTGTGATGCAAAATTGTAACATTTGTTGATAGATAGAGTGAGGTTATATTTACAGTTCCAAGTCTACAGGAGTCAAATCACAATTAAACCAGAAGACAACAAGCTTCTATTTTGGGGCGAAATGTTAGAAAACTCCTTATTACTAGATGCATAGATTCCAAGGCCAGAAGGAACCATTGTGATCATCTAATCTGACCTCCTGTGTAACACGGGCCCAAAATAATTCCTAGAGCAGCTGTTTTAGAAAAACTTCCCGTTTGGGTTTTAAAATTGCCAGGGATGGAGAATCCACCACAAACCCCTTCGTAAATTGTTCCAATGGTTAATTACCCACACTGAGGTCCGAATTTGTGTGATTTCTACTTCCAGCCATTCGCACCTGTTAGATCTTTGTCTGCTAGGTTGTAGTGCCCATTATTAAATATTTGTTTGTAGTAGACTATAATCAAGTTACCCCTTCACCATCTCTTTGTAAATAGCTTGAGTTCCTTGAGTCTCTCACTATAAACATGTTTTCTAATCGTGTAATCATTCTCACAGCTCTTCTCTGAACACTCGACCATTTATCAATCTCCTTCTTGATTTCTGGACACCTGAACTGGACAAAGTATTCCAGCAGCGGTCCTAACAGTGCCAAATACAGAATTAAAATAACTTCCCTCTGCTCCTATTTGGCGCTGTCTCTCTCTTCTGGTACCTCCGTATAGTAACCATGGCCTGCAGTGCATTCTCCAGAGCCGAGCTAAAAGAGCCAGTGATGCTGCAGGTTTCCCCCAGCAGAGGTTTTCGTCCCAGGCTGATGACAGCTCCACCGTGCTGAGGATCACAGCCCTGAGGGTGGCGCTGGCAGACACAGCGGTGTATTACTGCGTTCTGCAGCGCTCAGAGTGACAGAGCCACATAGCAAAGCTCGGCAAAAAACCTTCCCTTCCCCGATGCCGCGGAAATTAGGCACACTGAGACTGGAAACAGCTGCTTTAGGGGAATTGTTACACTGCCGAGAAATACGTATTTTAGGCAGTGGTTCTCAAACTATTGTACTGGTGACCCCTTTCACACAGCAAGCCTCCGAGTGAGACCCCCGTAATAAATTAAAAACACTTTTTAATATATTTAACACCATTGTAAAGGCGAAGTGGGGTTTGGGATGGAGGCTGACAGCTCACAACCGCCCCTGTAATAACCTCAACACCCCCTTGAGGGGTCCCAACCCCCAGTTTGATAACCCCTGTTGTATGGTGACTCTACTGTTATCAAACTGGTGTTTCCAATCCCCCGCAAACCAAATCTTTATTCAAATCTTTATAGTCATATATCAACCTTGGATCATGGAATGGGCGTGAGGTTATTTTGTTAACATCTTGGGAATTTTTTTCTCTTCGTAGACTATCGTATTTTTCAAATGACGCGAAGTAAAACAACGTTTTTTTTTTTAAACTGAGTTAAAATAGTGTAGTTAAATTATTTAAATGAAGATAACCTATTTATGAGTGTGCGTGGGAGATTTAAATGACTAGTTGCAAGTCTGGGACAGTCACAACCTATAAAGAACCTTCTGTTTTGGTGATATTAGTTAGAAATCTCGTATTGCTTTGTATGACATTTCGATAATGCATGTGATTAAATCAAAGCTGTCCAGGTAGATTTGGGGAAAATAACAAGGTAGCGAAACCTACTGGTAAAAAGTATAATAAACATGTCATTTTATTCTTTCCATGTTCTGTTTATTTTAGATTTTAACCGGAGAGGAAAACGAGACTTTTAAAACATATTGCAAGAATTTTGTCTGGGACTTTTTAAGGAGCCTTTGTTAACGAAAATACCAAATTTTATTAAAATCATCATTTGAAAGTCCCAAACTCCATTCCTGGTAAAGCTATTTGTATATCTATCTGCTTATATTACCCCATCACAAAAACATCTGAGTGCTTCCAAATATGTATCCTCACAGTTCAGGTGTAATAGAGAAATATTAGATCTCTGTTTTACATATAGGGAAACCTGGGCAGAGAGAGATTAACTGCCTTGACCAAGCTCTCAAAAGAGATCTGTGGTACAGCTGGCAACTGAATCCAGCTCTCCTGAGTCTCACTTACTATTATTTAGTAATACTTTACTTACTTATAATTAAGCCCACAACTCCGTCCTTTCCCCTACAATCTCAGGAGAATGTCAGCTGCTCATCATCGGTACCGACTATTCTCGCACCAAACCCTAGAACATCTAATCAGAGTGCACCAAAAAGAAAACAAACAAACACACAAACAAAAACAAACAACAACAAAAAACAGTGCACAGACTGTACATCCCGGCGGGCAGGAAATATTTGCAACCTGGGATTTAAATTATGGTATTAACAATGAAGATGCTGCCATCTGTTACTGCGCTGGTGCAAAGTGGTAAATGCTGAATCTTTCTGTGCAAAAATGCACTCAGGAGCTCAGATTGTGAGCTCTTCCGGTCTAGGAGCACCTTTTCCCTCTGTGTTTGTACAGCACCTAACACTATGGGGTCCTGGCTCATCACTGTGACTTACTGGTGCTACCATCACTACCAGCACCGTAATAATAATAATAATAAAGTCTGAAAGAGAAGTGTGAAGCAACCCAGGCTAAACAGGGCTCTCAATAGATGATATTTTATGGCTGAAATGTTCAAATCAGGTAGTGTGTGAAAGCCTCCCATTCTTTAATGTATGCATCCTGACAGCAACTTGTGAGAGAGGAAAGTGCCGTTATCCACATTACCGCTGGGGCACTGTGGCACAGAAAGTCTTTTCAAAAGCATCTCAGTGATTTAGGAGGGTAAGTCCCATTGCAAATTACATGCAAGGCACCGTTTTTAACAGAGTGGGTGATTCACCCTTGGAAACAGCTCCCAAGGGAAGTGGTGGAAGATACGGGTTAGCCAAACACAGATTACTCAAGAAAGGGGCAACAGCATGAAATTTTATGGTCTCTGAAATGTAGGGGATCAGACTAGAATCCTACATGATCTATTGGTCCCTTTTGGCTGTAAAATAAATTTTAGAAAGTGGTTTAGGAAACTAGAAAACGATTTACCTAAGGTTTTTATCTTCCCCCCATTACAAGGACCATCACAGTATTTTATCCACCAAAAACTCCTGTGAGATAGGGAAGTCCCATTTTACAGATGGGGAAAAAAAGAAGAGAAGGGCTAAAGTACTCTCCCAGGATCACAAAGGGAGTCTATGGCAAGTCTGGAAACTGAAGCTGAGTTCCCCAAGTCCCTCCCTGGCCTGTACCTTAGCCATAAAGACCATTCTTTGTTAGTTCCAAGGAGAATAAGATAGCACCCTTTTCTGGAAACAGTTGTAAGATTGAACAACAATTGCTGGTTTGTTGCCTGACATTGAAAGTTTGCTTAACTCCACTAACCATTAGAGGGTAACGCTATAGTTTAATTAGAACCTAAATGTAGGTTATTAGATTTAAAGGCCAGAAGGCCACTTGATCATGATCCCCTGTATAACATATCTCACAGAATTTCATCGTGTTTCTCCTGTATTGAGCCCAATAATTTGTGCTTGACTAAAGCATATCTTCCTTAAGTAACAATGCTCTGTCATCCCACCAATTGGAGGCGGAGACCACTAATAATAATTATTATTGGTGTGTCTCAGAGATTGCATTATTATAGCGCCTAGCAGCCAAATTTGAAAATGTATTTAGATGCCTAAATCCCATTGATTTCAACGCTACATACAGACCTTTAAAATCTGACCCTTAGTCCCCCTGTGCCTCAATTCCTCACCTGTAAAATGGGGATAGAAGTCCTTCCTTAGACTATTTAGACAGTAAACTTTGCAGGACAGAAAATGTTGTTTTTTTTTTCCCCAGTCTGTCTGTGCAGCATCCTGCACAAGGAGATCTTTATGTGGTGCTGCTATATAGAGAAAGGTAATAACGATATAATGATAATAAATGTAAATACTGAACACCCGCACGCCTTCAGCGAGCAACCCGTTCTCCATCGGTTGAGGATGAAAGTTTGAGACCTTTGATGTGCAACATCTTGTGATATGTTAAAAAAACGCCCTTCTTAATCCCCTATTTCCTTTACTGCCGCAGCAACGAAACTGCCATGCAATCTTTGCAGATAAGGCAGAAGTGGTGAGGGGTTGAACGCACTCGGAGGCTCGTTCTGTCGTAAGAGGCGGTGTTATCTCTCTGCCGCCAGCGACAGCAGCAAGCTTCGATCTACAAACAGAACAAAATACCCTGCAGAGTGCCATGAATGGGCGCCGCTGTCTCTTCTTGTCCCTGTTGTGTGAGTGACGCCGCTTATTGTCTGTTTTAAATGTATTATTGTTATAGTGGCACCCAAGGCCTTCAGCTGAAATCAGTTGTGTTGAGCTCTGTATAGACACCTAGTGAGATTCAATCCCTTCCCTAAGCAGACAAAGTCTAAGGAAAAAAGAAGTTTTATTACCCCTATTTTACATTGAAACTCAGAGAGAATACAACTGAGTTACAACGATGCCTAAGGTATTTAGAGGCCAAATCTCCGGTACTCTTAATGGTAACGGAGTGTCAAAATCTTTTAGGGGTTGCTGTTCTCAGCCCAGATGAGTTGCTGAAAGTCACCCAGAGAGGTGGTAGCAGGGCTTGAAGTTAAATCCAGTGTCCTGAGCCTCACTTCAGTACCTTCCATACCAGACCACCTTCCTCTGTCATCACCATTGCAAGCTAACCAACTGAGTCCAGTTCCTGTTGTGCTGTGCATCGCTAGCCCACGTTTGTTGTTTAGTGTTTTATTTAACTCTCTCTCATTCCCTCTCCCGAGGTGGTATCTGCCTGTCTGAAGTAACCCAGTCCCCAGACCAGAGCGGTGCTGAGTTGGCTGATGCAAAGATTGAATGCACGCATGACATACCTGATGGGAATTACGATTCCATTTACTGGTATTACCGGAAGGCCAACACTGAACTGACTTACATCATTCACAGCTACAGTGAGGAGAGAAATTCAGGACGCTTCGGAGTCTCTGTTGACCGTGCCAAGAGCTCCAGCATTTTAACCATCAGGGCTTTACAGCCGGGAGATGGTGCTGTGTATTATTGTGCCTTGCAGCGCACAATGGTTCACCTGCTGCAACACCCTGAACAATAACTTGCCACTGAAGGAGAGCTTGAGCCAAAGACCATTGAAGACAAGGGAAAGACTCCTGTTGAATTCAGTGGGGCAGCTCAGGTGATTAAAGACAATCGTGGGCATAAATTCGCGCAGAAAGAGAATTCTAGTGCCTAGCAATATCTGGGGTTAGAAAGATGGACTAAATTCCTCAGGGAAGGTTGGTCAGAAGTTAGAAAATACATAGACAAGGTGGGTGAGGCAATATCTTTTATTTGACCAAGTTCTGTTGTTGAGAGAGACCAGCTTTCACAGAGCTCTATGGAGAAGAAGTTCGGTCAATAAAAGATATTACCTCTCCCACCTTTTCTCTTTCTTACCCGGGACCAACACAGCTACCACAACACTGCAGACAAAATAGAAACACGGATTATGACAAGATATTGATCAAACGAAAATGAGTCTTTTCAAGACAAGACATGCAGGTTATGATTCAGATGTGTTAAACCATGTATGAAAAGTTCATGTACGTTAATAACGATAAAATCAAGTGGTTAATTAAAAGAATTCCTTGTCAAGTTCTGGTCACCCATGTTCAAGAAAGATGAATTCAAAGTGGAAGGGGTGCAGAGGAGAGCTACTCAGATGTTCAGGGAAATTGAGAGCTGATTTTAGGAGAGGCGATTGGTTATTTAGCCTAGCAAAACAAAGGCTGACAGGAGGTGGGCAGGGATGGTGTCCTTATCCTCTGTTTGCCACAAGCTGGAAATGGTCGACAGGGGATGGATCACTTGATGATTCCCAGTTCTGTTCATTCCCTCTGGGGCACCTGGCACTGGCCACTGTCGGGAGACAGGACACTGGGCTAGATGGACCTTTGGTCTGACCCAGTCTGGCCGTTCATATGTTCTTATGAGGACCTGACTGGTCTTTATAAACGCATCAGTAAGATAAACACGAGGGAGGGAGAAGAACTATTTAAGCTGATGGACAATGTTTGTAGAAGGAAAACTGGTTATAAACTGGCCGTGAATAAATTTAGGCTGGAAATTAGAAGATGTCTAATCATTACTGGAGTGACGGTGAGGTTATAGAACAGGTGATAGGAGCAATGGGCGTGAACAACGTAACTAATTTTAAGATGGAGCGTGATAAATTTATGAATGAGTTATAAAAAGGGATCAGCTGAAATGCTCTCTGACCCAGGATGGAGGTCCCTTCCAGTCCTATCCCTAGGTTCTTATGGACCTATACAATGTTAACAATATTAACAATATTAATTGTTTACCCGAATAACTATATTTTGTCTTTATTAAAATACTGGAAGAATGAATCCTATGTGCAAATAAAATCAATATTTTAAATATTACTGTATATAATATAAATGTTATGAAATAACTGTTTATTTGTACTGTATTTTTGCATGTATGAATCAAAAAAATTGTCTTCATTAAAAAGAACAGAAAAAATGACTGTGCAAAAAAATCAGTATTTGAAAATAAGTGTCTATAACTCAGAAGAATGTGAATTTTATTAAATTATTATTCCTTTTAAAATTGTATGTTTTAATTAAAATATGTCTTTGTTTAGCAGTACAGAAAAATAAATTTCACATGAATTGTCAAGAAGAACTTTGTGTGACTGTTATTGGGAAATTCATTTTCTATTTAATTCTAATTACAATCCAGAATTACTTAGAATATAGGAAATTAAAGTACAATACAGGACATGGGAGCACAGTACAATACAATACAATACAAGAAATGAGACTAGGCTACACTAGAGTAGACTAGAATGTCCTTTAATGACTGTATTTGAATCTTTAAATCATTGGATGGAATACGGACTGGAAAAGAGATTCGGATTCCATGGTGGCTAGTACCTGATAACACATGCTCGCTCTATCTATCTATCTATCTATCTATCTATCTATCTATCTATCTATCTATCTATCTATCTATCTATCTATCTATCTATCTCTGCTTTATATCTTAACTCTTATGACAGTGAATCACCTCTCTTCCCTTCTTGAGAAGAGATATAGGGCATTTCCTTTTGTCGCCCCTGGGTATAGTGCAATTTAGTGCAATTTTCATAAGCTTTATTCTTGTCCACATTCACGGTGTAATATATTCCTATAACGGGCCTGATTCAATAACCCTTAAAGTGAATGGGAAAAGCCTGTTGACTGCAAAAGACTTTGGATCAGGCCCGGATGAATCATCTTAAACTGAACAAGGCATGCACCTAAAAAAGAAAAGCACCTATTTCCGGTGAGATGAGAGAGCAGCTCATGAGGTTCATACCAAAGGGACCTCTCTCACAGCAGCGACAAACACCCTTGAGGTCTCAGCATGTCTGCGCTTCCCTTGGTACTTATCCTAACCCTGAACTGGTCCGGTGAGCTTATGAACACCATAGTGTTTAATTCCAGCTTCTATTTCTGTTCTTGGCTGATGTTTGCTTAAAAGACTGAGATGAAATCTGTGTGTCCTAGGGGTTTTGTAATAACTCCGATGTTACTTTGATGTGTTTAAAGGGCTCACCCAAGGTCAGACAGTCATCCAACCCGTGGGAGAAACAAAAGTGAAGGAAGGGGAATTTGTTACCCTGGACTGTAGCTATAATTCTGGCTTCCCAATGCTGCTCTGGTACAGGCAGGAATCCGGAGGATCGCCACAGTTCATCCTTCATGAGGGCTCCAGACAGGAAGATTTGGAAGAGAGGTTCAGGAACCGTTTCAAAGCCAAAATTAATAAAACCAGCCGGGTTTTCCCTTTGAATATATCATCGGTTCAGTTGTCTGACTCTGCCACCTATTACTGTGCGATAGAGACACAGTGAGAAAAAGGATAGACCTTCCTTTACAAAATCCCTCCTCCCAACAAAGCACAAAGAAACAGCACTCATAAGGAGTGGCAAACTGGGGCTTGTCTACACTTGAAAATTAATGTGGATTACGGTAGGATGTGAATTTAAAGTGCAATAGAAATTCCTTGAAATATCCACCTGTGGGCCATCTTATTCCAGAATAAGAATGCCTTGTTCTTGTTTATCTCAATCTACTTTGAAAGTGGGTCAGAGCAAAGGTATTTTTGTCCTGATATACACTCTTTGAGCCTGTAAAACACTGGGCACTTTAAGGCCCTACTTCGAAATAAATTTAAAGGCTACAGAGTGTTTTAGATCAAGAGGGAAACATTTGTTACTGAGAATTTAAAATGAAAAGCAAAGAACAAAACCAAAGAATGAATCAAAAAGGGAAGAAATATAGAAAACATAGACAGAGATAGAGAAAAAGCAAAAAGCACCCCCCAAACCAGAAAATGGAATGCAAAAAGCTTAAACACACAAACAAGCAAAAAATCCAAAAACATACACATACAGCACAAACAACAAGAACACAACCACCGAATAAACACAAACAGTATAAATACACACACAAAAGACTAAAAGTCAACACAAACAAGGAAAGAGAAAGAAGCCCCTCCCGTCTTCACAGAAAGAAAAGAAAGAAACCCTTTCCTCTTTAAAAATGCACCTTACTATATAAAAATTCTTTTCCAGACGATTAAAACAACAACAAGACCGAGAACAGCATAAACTTCAGGCTGAACTTCAGTGGAATGTAGGTAACTAATTCCTTTAGATTTCTTTGAAAATTGCAGCCGAAATGCTTTGCTCGGTGCCTTTTGCAGAGCCCAGGTCTGTGTGAACAGTTGTGCGGCATTTCTCTTTTTCTCTTCAATCCTGAGGAGGTTAAAGCGCCATCTGGTGCTTGGGAGGATACTCATTAAGAGGCGAAAGAGCTGTTTGATATCTGGCTGCTCCGTGTCTGACTGGAGGGATTTGAGCTGAGCCGCGGTGTGTCATCCTGAGTGCTAAAGACGCCAAAGGCTGGAGAACTCCATCTTGTTGCTTTTGAAGCCACGTTTATCCAGAAATCGAACTGCTGCCAATCTCCATCCTCTGCCAGCGTCTGCAGAGGAAGGGGCACGTGACAGAAACTTTTGTATTACAAAGGGGCTGACTGAGAAACTCTTGTGTGTTCGTTTTCTTGCAGAGATGATAAGGGGCTGCTGCCTTCTGCTGCTTCTCAGCAACTTATGCAGAAGTAAATAAAACACATAATAGCACAGACCCCTAATTCTGCATTTGCTTTCTGTGCTTGGCTTTGTTCTGTTTTTTTTTTCCTTTTGGTTTTCAGGCTTTTGTGTATGAATTTACTGTGTCTGAGTTTCTTATGTTTTCTGTGTTTATGGAGCTTTTCTGATGTTTATGTTCTTCTTGTTTTCTGTGTGTGACTTTTTTCAGTTTGTTCCTTTTTCACTTTGTAATTTGTTTTTCAGGTTTTCATATTCGTGTTTTTGTGTTCCTAAGTTAATATATTTTTGTGTGTGTTTCCAGTGTTTATTTTGGATTTAGGGTGTTCCTGTCTTTGAGTTTTTCTTTTCCTCTTTATGTGTGTATGTGTGTGTTTAACGTTGGCTTTCAGGTTTTTGTGTTTAAGTTGTGTGTGTGTTTTCTGTATTTAGAATGGTTTCCAGGTATTTGTGTTTGAGGTTTTGTGTGTTTTCTGTATTAAGTTTGGTTTTCAGGTTTTTGTTTTTCTTTTCTTGTTTTCTTCATCTTTAACTGGTTATGAAGCTGTTAAATTCTCTCCAGATTTTCAGTTACACAGAATAATTCTGCGTTGCCAGATCCTGTCATTTCACTGATCAGCCATCTCCGCTGACGTTTATCCTTCTCCCTTATTGCTCCTTTGCGGACAGTTCATTTCTTTGCCTTATTAACACGTTTTATTGTCTCGCCAGCAGTCGGGAGTGATGTGGTGCTGGAACAAGGTGCCCAGGCCTTGGCAGTCCGGGAAGGTGAAGAAGTGACCTTCCAGTGCAGTGTGAAGGGCGGGAAGATGAGCAGCTACTGGATGTACTGGTACAGAAAGGGGCAGCGGGGCCCCCTGACCTGGATTTACCGAGAAGGGGACCACTATGGAGAAGGCTTCCAGGGCCGCTTCGTAGGGAAAGTTGACAGCTCCAACAACAGGTTCACCCTCCGGATCCTGAGCGCAGAGCTGCGAGACAGGGCGGTGTATTACTGCGCTTCCAGTCCCCACGGTGCCACAGCTGTGCTGCGGAGCAGAGCAAAAACTGACAGGGCGGGGGAGGAGCAGGCATCGCTTGCAAACCACAGACCATGGCCAGCTGTGGGGCACAAGTGGCTGAGGGATCTCTCGCTCTCTCTCTCCCCATCCCAGAAGGGGGTGTCTGGGGATAGATAGATAGATAGATAGATAGATAGATAGATAGATAGATAGATAGATAGATAGATAGATAGATAGATAGATAGATAGATAGGTTGTGCTTGTCCTGTGCAGAGAGGGAATTTAAGCCAGGTTTTGTAATTCAAAGAAATGGCCACAGGGTGCTGCTATTCACCCATAGTCCATCTTCGGAGACCAGTTAGACTGAACACTTCAACAATTTCCACCCCACAATCAACCTCAGCCTGGACCAGTCCACACAAGAGATCCACTTCCTGGACACTACAGTGCAAATAAGTGATGGTCACATAAACACCATCCTGTACCGGAAACCTACTGACTGCTATACGTACCTACATGCCTCCAGCTTCCATCCAAGACACATCACACGATCCATTGTCTACAGCCAAACCCTAAGATACAACCGAATTTGCTCCATCCCTCAGACAGAGACAAACACCTACTAGATCTTTATCAAGCATTCGTAAAACTACAGTACCCACCTGGGGAAGTGAGGAAACAGATTGACAGAGCAAGACGGGTACCCAGAAATCACCTACTACAGGACAGGCCCAACAAGGACAATCACATACAGCCCCCAGCTAAAATCTCTCCAGCTCACTATCCACGATCTACAACCTATCCTGGAAAATGATCCCTCACTCTCACAGACCTTGGGAGGAAGGCCAGTCCTCGCTTACAGACAACCCCCCAACCTGAAGCAAATACTCACCAGCAACTACACACCACACCCACAGAAACACTAGCCCAGGAACCAATCCCTGTAGCAAACCTCATTGCCTACTCTGTCCCCATATCTACTCTGGCAACACCATCAGAGGTCAACCACATCAGCCACACCATCAAGGGCTCATTCACCTGCACCTCTACTAATGTTATATATGCCATCATGTGCCGGCAATGCCCCTCTGCCATGTACATTGGCCAAACCGGACAGTCCCTGTGCAAAAGAATAAATAGACACAAATCGGACATCAGGAATGGTAACATACAAAAGCCAGTAAGTGAACACTTCAATCTCCCTGGTCATTCTATTACAGATTTAAAAGTCACTATCATTGAACAAAAAAAAACTTCAGAAACAGACTTCAAAGAGAAACATCAGAATTAAAATTCATTTGCAAATTTAACACCATTAATCTGGGCTTGAATAGGGACTGGGAATGGCTGGCTCATTACAGAAGCAGCTTTTCCTCTCCTGGAATTGACACCTCCTCATCTATTATTGGGACTGTACTACATCCACCCTGATTGAATTGGCCCTGTCAACACTGGTTCTCCACTTGCGAAGTAACTCTCTGCTCTCCATGTGTCAGTATATAATGCCTGCATCTGTAACTTTCACTCTATGCATCCGAAGAAGTGAGGTTTTAACCCACTAAAGCTTATGCCCAAATAAATCTGTTAGTCTTTAAGGTGCCACCAGACTCCTTGTTGTTTTAGTTAGACTAAAGGAGCTGTCCAAGGTGGAAACCCTCCATGGACAGTTAAGAAGAAAAGTGTCAAGAGTCTAATCTGCAGATCTACAGAACACTCTTTACCCAAATGTCTGCAGTAGGAGGGTCGGTCTAGTCCAGTGCTGGATTTAGTTAGTGGGATCCTGTATGCAGCTATGGTTTCGGGCCCCCACTGGAGACTCAGCCAAGAAAAAGAACATTTTCTCTTAGCTCCCCCCGTGTTTCATTATTTTTTCTTCCTCCTCTTCCTATATTATAAGTAATAGGAAATAAATGAAAATAAAGTGAGGTACCTTGATTGGGGCAGGGACTTGGGGTGCAGGAGTGAGTGTGGGGATAGGGACCTGGGAGGGAGTTTGGGTGCAGGATGTGGGCTCTGTGCTGGGGTAGGGGCTTGAGGTGTGGGCGGGAGTCAGGGTGGCAGCACTTACCTTGGGTGGCTGGGCTCCCAAATGAACCTGCACACCCCTATAATAATAATTGGAGATATACCTATCTCCTAGAACTGAAAGGGACCCCGAAAGGTCATCGAGTCCAGCCCCCTGCCTTCACTAACAGTACCAAGTACTGATTTTTGCCCAAGATCCCTAAGTGGCCCCCTCAAGGATTGAACTCACAACCCTGGGTTTAGCAGGCCAATGCTCAAACCACTGAGCTATCCCTTCCTTCTGTCAGTAGATCCTAGGCAGTGGGCCGGGAGGTCTCCGTGCATTGCTGCTAGCAGGCACCACCCCTGCAGCTCCCACTGGCCTCAGTTCCCAGACAATGGGAGCTGTGGAGTTGGCACTCGGGGCAGGGGCAAGACCCCCACCACCAGGGGCTGCAGGGACATGCCTGCCACTTCGGAGAGCAGCATCGCACGGAGGGAGAGAGGCAGAGTAGGCAGGGAGCCGCCTTAGCCCTGCTGCGCTCCTACTGGCACGTCTCTGCATGCCTTTTGGGGGGAGAGGAGCAGAGGGTCTTACTGCGCTGCCTGGGGTGGGGTCAGTGCATGGAGCCACCTTTCCCTAGCCGGTAACTCGCAGAGATGTGCCAGCAGCCAGCGGCTTCCGGGACCTGTGTGGGTCTGTGTGCAGGCAGCCTGCCTGCCTGAGCGCTGGTGCACTGCCTCCTTTTGGGGGCCCCTGTCGTTGGGGGCTGTGCCACCGCATGGTGTGGTTAATGGTAAATCCGGCCCTGCAGCCAAGCCTTTCGAACGCAGCTGGGGCAATACCAAAGCTGAGAGCCAACCAAACCCTCCAGGGAGTCAAATCTCTTCCTACCCTTATTTCTTTAGTGACTGGTTCTGATCCTTCTCTTGAATCCCCAGACTCAGAAAGTGAGCTCACTCAGGGAAGGAGTTTGTGCTTCTTATAAAGGAGTGGGATATGCAAATATGGGTCTCACTTTCCTGTTTAAATCTCTCTCTCTCAGTCTCTCTCTCTCTCTCTCTCTCCCTCTGCCCAGGCTGCACCCAGAAACACAATCCGCAGCCCCCTGGTTCTGTCCAGTTACCAGCCAAGCTCCCTAAGAACTTTCCCCTCCAAGGCCAGGGAGAATGAGACTTTGGCTCCATTTAGGTTTCCTTGTAGCAGCTTTGGAAGGTATTTTCTCCTTGTAAACACATTTCGGAGGCAGAAGGTTTGTTAAAGCTCTTCTTACGATTTCTAAGTGTATCTTTATTTGCAGGTGTCCGGTCCCAGGTGCAGCTGGTGGAGTCCGGAGGGGATGTGAAAAAGCCCGGAGACTCTCTCCGCCTCTCCTGCAAAGCCTCCGGATTCACCTTCAGCAGCTACCAGATGCACTGGGTCCGGCAGGCTCCCGGGAAAGGGCTGGAGTGGGTCTCGCTCATTTACACTGACGGAAGCAAAAGTTATTATTCAGATGCAGTGAAAGGCCGATTCACCATCTCCAGGGACAATTCCAACAACCTGCTGTATCTGCAAATGACCGGCCTGAGACTGGAGGACACCGCCCGGTATTACTGCGCTAGACGCACAGTGGAATGAGACCTATTGTTGCTAACACAAAAACCCAAGCTGCGGATTGTCTCGTCTCCCGTGCGCCACATAGAGGCAGCAGTTAAACGAATCATACAGCCTATGGCACAGGCAGGAAAGCGGATCTCAGCATTCAAAACGCACAGAGTGTGTGTGTGTGTGTGTGTGTGTGTGTGTGTGTGTGTGTGTGTGTGTGTGTGTGTGTGTGTGTGTGTGTCGGGGGATGGGGGTACTGCTGTAGTTCCCTGGTAATGTTGCACGTAGCCGCCCTGGGGCCAGCAGTGCAGAGACCATGGGAGTCCCCCATAAACCCTGCTCAGCTGGGATTCCTGTTATAAGAGCTACTCTCCCCTGGTGGGATGGAAACATTTTATCTTCTCCTGATCATTTCTATCTCCGATACATTGGACGGGGCGGTCACCTCAGAGAACAGAAATGTGTGACGGGGCTGATCTACAGCCCTTCAGAACCAATGAGAAAACTTGTCTCTGATTTCACACAGCTTTGGTTGTTGTGATCTTAAGACATACATACATGGGGAGAGCAGAACCACAGCTGGAATAAATTATCACAGACCCACTAGATTCAATACAGCAGATACCCCTACTTATGCCAGATGATCTGGACCTTTTATTCAAACAGTTAAAAACTCTAATAAACACATGGGTGCTATTTATCCAGTGGGTTCTGGATGCCTAACTATCTTAGGTTCCTGTGAAAAGAAAGAGTTTTTCTAAGAAGAGGCGCCATTTCTACATTTAGAAATAGATAACAATCCTTTCACAATAGGGTCTGTTCTTCTGGAAAGAATTAAAGGCTGTACGCTGAGAGTTTTAAAATGTTACAAAGCAGTTAGGATTCCAGTTAATATGGGATCTCTGCCCCCAAGCCTTTATTAACTAAGTAGAAAACGAGACAACAGATGGAATGCCACAAGAGAACTGAAATAATCTGTCAGCATAACAGGCACTGGTCTCAGCAAACCAGTAATCTAACTGCTCTCTCTCTCCTATTCGTAGACGCACAAACACACGTACACGTGTCCTAACGCAGCGTGCAGAGAAGAAATACCCACAGCCCGGCCTGCTCCACTCTCACCTGTGCCGAACCCCACTGCCACCCACGTCAGCTCACCATTTAGAGACCCCAGCACGAGCGCCTTCTCCCCCTTCCCTCTATACCTAACCCCTGCCACCCCAGAGCTACTGTCAACCTCATAGAGACACCAAAAGTACCAACATCTCCCCTCTCCTCTCTATACCGTAACACACGCTCCCCCTTCACCCCAGGGCAATGACTCTCTTGAGTCTCTCAGGGGGTGGATCCCGTATTCACCCTGTGGCAGACCCTCCTGCCAGCGATATGCAAAGCGGAGACCTCGCTCATCCGATTTAAAAAAAAAAAAAAAACCCGCAGACTTTCCGCACTCACAAAGTCCCGGATCTGTCCCAGGGACCCCAGTTCGAACCAGACCCACCTGAGCTCGGCCCCGAACTGCTCCATGGCTGTGTTCCCCCTCGTACAGCTGGTCCTTGCACTGGCCGCGTTCCCTGAGAGCTGGGTTTGGGTTCGCTACTTTCACCCATTACCCGTTATTTGTCTAATATTATGAATTTAATGTGCAATCTCCCTTTCTTCATTTCCCCCCAGGGGCCCGCTCGCAGGTGGTTCTGACCCAGTCGGGGACCGCGGTGAAAAAGGCCGGAGAGGCCCATAGGCTGCAACGTGCAGTGAGTGGGGTTAGCAGTATGGGCAACATGTTCTGGATCCGGCAGACTCCCGGGAAGGGGCTGGAGGGGCTGATTTACTATTATTCTCCGTCTGACAACAGCTACTCCCCGGCAATCCAGGGGCGATTCACAGCCTCCAAGGACAGCTCCAATTTCCATTTGCACATGGACAGCCTGAGACCCGAGGACACCGCCGTGTGTTACTGCGCGAGGGACACAGCGAGGGGAAACCTGTTACGCGTCATACAAGAACCAGCCGCCGGAAGGTCCATGAATCGCACTAGGCGGGAGAGGGCAGCAGTTACACAGAGAACAGAGGGAGGATCTGACAGGGAGTTTTCATGCCGTTAGTGACAACGATGGAAACTGGGACCAAAGTGAAAAAGTTTTTCCTTCTGCCCTAGAGGATAAAAGTGGGAAGCCTGCAGCTATAATTCCAACACAATCTTCAAGGACCCCTTTACCTTTCACACCCCTCTGACCAAGACATTAACCGCATGTGTCTTGTTCTCTAGCAAGAAGAGTATCCT
Source organism: Malaclemys terrapin pileata (assembly GCF_027887155.1). Taxonomy (NCBI): domain Eukaryota; kingdom Metazoa; phylum Chordata; order Testudines; family Emydidae; genus Malaclemys; species Malaclemys terrapin. The sequence goes on from NC_071516.1 coordinate 47,440,603, forward strand.
CCTTCAGGCTTTGATCCCACGTCCTCTAAACCTAAGAAGAGGATGTGTGTGGATTGCAGTGAAGTTCGAGTCAAGCCCTAGAACCTTGGCAACTCTAATTCCGCTCTTCCGAACAAGTCTATTCCAGACCCCAGGGCTCCGTGTTAGGCGCTGCACAGACACACAGACAAATTCCCCTCTCAGCCTTAGTTACAGCCATTCTGATGTTTGTACAGCTTCTAAAGGGGGAAATATGTAAATTACGGTGAGAGCTTCCTGTTAAATCTGTCTCTCTCTCTCTGCCCGGCTGCACCTGGGAACACAATCCCCAGCCCCTGTGTCTGTGCGGTTACCAGACATTCGCTCTGAGAACTTTCCCCTCCAACACCAGCGAAAATGCGATTTTTGCTCCTTTTAATGTTCACTATGGCGGCTCTGGAAGGTATTCTTTCCACTGAATCGTTGGCAGAGCTAAACGAATATTATATTGTTGTTGGTTTTATACCAATATTTGTAACCTGTCTTTATTCCCAGGTGTCCGGTGCCAGGTGCAGCTGGTGGAGTCCGGAGGGGATGTGAAAAAGCCCGGAGACTCTCTCCGCCTCTCCTGCAAAGCCTCCGGGTTCAGCTTCAGCAGCTACACTATGTACTGGGTCCGACAGGCTCCCGGGAAGAGGCTGGAGTGGGTTTCACACATTTACGGTGATGGGAGCCAACAATTTTATGCAGACTCAGTGAAAGGGCGATTCACCATCTCCAGGGACAATCCCAACAGCCTGCTGTATCTGCAAATGACCGGCCTGAAGCCCGAGGACACCGCCCGGTATCACTGTGCCAGACACACAGTGAGACGAAGCGGAGTAATGCTAATACAAAAACCAGAGCGGAAGAAATCCCATTTCCACCCTGCGCCACGCGGGGGCAGCAGTGGCACAAATAGCGCAGCCTTGGGCTACACTCCTGAGAAAGAACAAACGGAGTGAGAAAAACCCTAAAGCACTCTCCCGTCACATTTTCGCTGCACAGCTCCAGAGGGGGATGCAGCCCCCTGCAGTTCATAACATGATAGCCCCTTCCCTGAGCGCTACCAGCTCTCCTCACACCAGAAGCCTCACTGAGTCGAATGGGAGATATCCAGAGAGTAAAGAAAGCAGCACTTGGACCCCGATCCACGTCTGAACTTCCCACGACACATTTCCCGCTGCTCCCTGCACTTTTCACAGGAGCCGGACATGCCTGGGAAGGGGCATGGGCGGAGAATTCAGTCCCAGCCCTCACTCATCCCGGGGGGAATTTTCATCCAACACAGAATGTCTCAACCCAGTTGGATTTTGTGACCCGCCCCCGAGTCACTGACCCCCGTGGCTGGCTATTCCACAGCCCCACCGCACATAAGTTGGGGGCTACAGACCCGAGTTTCCCACCATCACCTAACCTGGGGGCAATGGATCAGTGTCCTGCTCGCGCCACCTGCTAGTACCTGACCGCAGTCAGGGGAGCTAATGATCCAAACAGTGAGCTGAATTCCGCCAGCACCAGCTCAGCGATTCCGACACTGTCATCACCGACCCCAAGGTGCGGCCTGGCAACCTTCTATGTCATCGGGCAAGCTCTACGTGTGTTACAACTCAATGCTGAGGGGTTGTCGCTTGCCAGGCGTGATTTACTTGGCATTCTTGCTTATCGACATACAACCGCTGTCCTTTGCTGGCAAGAGACACACGTGACAACTGCTGAAACCAGGCTTTCCTGTATCAATGGCTTCGACCTGTTGTGCCACGTGGCACACCTGAAGCACCACCGAGCCACATACGTTCGGTCCGACATTGCAGGTGCCATTCAGCTAATATCCTCCAAATACTGTGACACCATCCACCAAATTCTGTGACACCATCCATCAAATTCTGTGACACCATCCAGACTGGTATTTTCCGGCTGGCAAATGTTTACAAGCCTCCAAGTATCAGCTGGAACCAACAGGTCCTACCAAGCCTGCTACACCCGTCAGTCTAATTCAGAGACCTCAACAGCATCAGACAGAATGGGGAGATAAGGAAGCTGACACTGACAGTGAACAACTTGCAGACTGGGCATCTCAAAACGACCTTGCCCTTATCCATGATGCTAAGCAATGAGACACGTTCCATTCTTCTAGATGGGATTGTGACTACTCTCCTGACTTGTGCTGGGTCAGTTCAGCACATGACCATCCTCAGCCTGTAACATGCCAAGTTTTGGATAATTTTCCACACAGCCAACACGGACTATCACTGATCCATACTGGGCTACAGCTCCCAGTTGTCAAGAGTTCCAAAAAAAAACAACAACCCAAAAAAACGGTGGAACTTCTGAAAGGCTGACTGGGAAAAATACAGGGAAGTGCTGGAGAAGAGTGTAGTGACACTACCAGCCTGGCATATCTTGGTAAATGAGATCAGCTGTCGCTTCTGTGGTGCTATTTAAAAAGCAGCCTGCAGAACCACCCCATGCAGTTGCCGCCAGGTCTAGATCCCCTGCCTCAAGGAGGAAAGTGCTGCTTTGCTCAAGCAGTATGAGGCACCTGGTGACCCACATGTCACTGACCATCTGATGGAATCATTGGACACTGCTCACCGAGCCCGATGGGAGAAGATGACTGAGAGGATGAGCTTTACCTGCTCCAGCTGCAAGTATTGGAGCCTGCTCTGACGCCTTGGAGCAGCGCAGCAGCCACCTGCGCTCAGCTAACCCCCAGTGCCATCCAGCAAGGAGCTGGACATCTACTTAAAGCGGCCAGAGCACCTTTGGAGAAACAGGTGCGAAGACAAGTGAGGAACGAATGGCGTATGTTTACACATGTACACCAGACCAGAAGCTGCCCAGAACCATTCACTGTAACAGAGCTGGAACAGACACTGTGTAGCATCAAGTGTGGAAGAGCTGTGGACTATGAAAACATATCTCCAGAATTCTTCACCAGGGTCATCAGTGAAGGGAGGCTACTGAAGATATGGGGCACTGCAAAAGTCATTGGCCTCCCAAAGCCTGGAAAGGACCCAAGTCAAGCATCAAGCTATTGTCCCATATCATTACTGTCAGTGTGCCTCAAGCCACTGATCGTACATCACATATTACCCAGTGTGAAGAAAATTTTGAGCCCTGACAATGCCATTTTCACCCCAGGCCGTATCACATGCGACCAAGTACTCATGCTGACCACATTTGTTGAAAATGGCTTCCAGAGAAACTTGAAAACAGGCACTGTTTTCACTGACCTAACAGCGGCATACGATATGGTATGGCACACTGGCCTGCTCATGAAGGTATCACTGGTCCTGCTACCTTGGGTCACAGGCATTGTTGAACTGTTCCTCTATGATAGGCAGTTCAGAGTCCATATGGGGGAGAAGATGAGTGCTTGGAGACGACAGAGCAATGGGTTACCCCAGGGCTCTGTGCTTTCTTCAACCCTGTTCAACCTTTACATCAGTGACCTGCCAACAGCAGAGTCATGAAAGTTCATTTATGCAGACAACATCTGTTGGAGTACCCAGGCCAGGATTTTTCACGAGCTTGATGCCACCTTAAACTGGGACATGGTAAAGTTACCTGATTACTGGAAGACTTGACACCTCAAGCCAAGCAGCATAAAAACAGTCTCCAGTTTGTTCCATCTTCATTACACCAGCACAACCTGAGAACTGAATGTTTCTCTGAATGGTCAGAAGGTGAAGCATGAAGTAGAACCGGTCTATCTAGGTGGGACCTTAGATGGCACTTTGAGTTACCATGCCCAACTGAAGAAGACAGCAGCTAAAGTTAAGACGTGCAATAATCTTCTTAGCAAACTGGCAGGTTCACCATATGGTGCTCATGCCACAACCCTGCAGACATCAGCTTTGGCCACCTCGTATTCAGTGGAGGAGTCCTGCACACCAGTATGGAGTTGATCATCACACACTAAACTGGTGGATACACAGTTACATGCTGCCATTTGCATCATCTCTGGCACCCTACTTCTGACACCACTCTCATGGCTTCTAGTTCTGAGTAATATTGCTCTTCCCCATATCAGATGAGAGGTTGCCTTTGGCAAGTTACTGGAGAAAGTACATGCCAACCCAAGCCTGCTGCTGCACAATGACCTTTTTTAAACTGCTAGCCACACATTTGCCGCCATGTTGCCCATTATGGTCTCATCTGCCACATCAGGATGTTAGGGTGGAAACACTCTGGAGAGAGGAATGGATATCTGTTATGATCCCTGTCAAGGGTGTTTCCCCACTCTGACACTTTGAGTGCAGAAGGTGGGGGCCAGCAAAAGTCCTTAAAAGTATTTGCCACTAAAGGCTTGCTTTAAAACTCCCCAAGGTAAGAGATTCCCTGGCCTTGAATTGATATCACTGCCACCATCCAAATGCAAAAACCTCTTTGAGAACCCAGGAAGGAGCACTTGCGAATTCCTTCCTGTGAGGTACCCTCAAGCTCTTTTAACCTAGAATACTCAAAGAGCTAATAGAGGAGGTATCTGAGCCTCTAGCTATTATCTTTGGAAAATCATGGGAGACGGGAGAGATTCCAGAAGACTGGAAAAGGGCAAATATAGTGCCCATCTATAAAAAGGGAAATAAAAACAACCCAGGAAACTACAGACCAGTTAGTTTAACTTCTGTGCCAGGGAAGATAATGGAGCAAGTCATTAAGGAAAGCATCTGCAAACACTTGGAAGATGGAAAGGTGATAGGGAATACCCAGCATGGATTTGTAAAGAACAAATCATGTCAAACCAATATGATAGCTTTCTTTGATAGGATAACGAGTCTTGTGGATAAGGGAGAAGTGATGGATGCGGTATAACTAGACTTTAGTAAGGTATTTAATATAGGTCTGTCGCATCTTAAGCGCATTTAACATGCACGATTTCAGCTTTATGCGGTCGACAAAAACAAAAACAAAAACAAAAACAAAAAGACAAAAATAACAATTTAAATACTATTTCTGTAGTGCGGGTGATTCCGCCCGGCATTACACTCAATGTAATTTTGACTATACACGATTTTCGCTTTAGGCACTGACTGCGGAACGTAACCCCAACGTAAGATGAGACAGACCTGTACAGTCTCGCATTACATTCTTATCAATAAACTAGGCAAATACAATTTAGATGGGGCTACTATAAGGTGGGTGCATAACTGGCTGGATAACTGTACTCAGAGAGTAATTATTAATGGTTCCCAATCCTGCTGGAAAGGTATAACAAGTGGGTTTCCACAGGGGTCTGTTTTGGGATGGGCTCTGTTCAATATCTTCATCAACGACTTAGATATTGGCATAGAAAGTACACTTATTAAGTTTGCAGATGATACCAAACTGTGAGGAATTGCAACTGCTTTGGAGGATAGGGTCATAATTCAAAATGATCTGGACAAATTGGAGAAATGGTCTGAGGTAAACAGGATGCAGTTTAACAAAGACAAATGCAAAGTGCTCCACTTAGGAAGGAAAAATCAGTTTCATACATACAGAATGGGAAGAGACTGTCTGGGAAGGAATACAGCAGAAAGGAATCTAGGGGTTATAGTGGACCACAAGCTAAATATGAGTCAACAGTGTGATGCTGTTGCAAAAAAAAAAAAAAAACCAAATACGATTCTGGGATGCATTAACAGGTGTGTTGTGAGCAAGACATGAGAAGTCATTCTTCCGCTCTACTCTGAGCTGGTTAGGCCTCAACTGGAGTATTGTGTCCAGTTCTGGGCACCGCATTTCAAGAAAGATGTGGAGAAATTGGAGCAGGTCCAGAGAAGAGCAACAAGAATGATTAAAGGTCTTGAGAACATGACCTATGAAGGAAGGCTCAAAGAATTGGGTTTGTTTAGTTTGGAAAAGAGAAGACTAAGAGGGGACATGATAGCAGTTTTCAGGTATCTAAAAGGGTGTCATAAGGAGGAGGAAGAAAACTTGTTCACCTTAGCCTCTAAGGATAGAACAAGAAGCAATGGGCTTAAACTGCAGCAAGGGAGGTTTAGGTTGGACATTAGGAAAAAGTTCCTAAATGTCAGGGTGGTTAAACACTGGAATAAATTGCCTAGGGAGGTTGTGGAATCTCCATCTCTGGAGATATTTAAGAGTAGGTTAGATAAATGTCTCTCAGGGATGGTCTAGACAGTATTTGGTCCTGCCATGAGGGCAGGGGACTGGACTTGATGACCTCTTGAGGTCCCTTCCAGTCCTAGAGTCTATGAATCTATGGCGAAAAAACATTCCCTCTGGAGGGAGCTTGGGAAAAAACAGCTGTTGATATCAGCTGAACATGAAACTTTAACTTCTTAATTCTTCTTAGTAACTGGTTGTGCAGTCTTAGACATGTGCACACAGAACCTCCACCTTCTAGGACACAGGAATCAGATCACATTCTTAAAAGCATGATTTTTATTAAGCAAAAAGAAAACAGGTCTGGCAAAACATTGCTTTTTTGCTAAGTTTTATGGAGCAGCTAAAAAAAGAAGGTTTAAAAACACAGAGAATTGCTTCCCTCAGATTCAGCTTGAAAAAGTTACAATACAAGGGGGAAGTTACGTGTGCTCAGCACAGAGAATCCAGCAAACCCAAAATAAAGAAATAAACCTGATCGTGTCTGACTAAATATTCCCTGTTTTCTTCACATATCTGTAGTTGAAGATTTAGTCCTTTCCTGGACATGCATGTCACTGGATTCTCCATGCCTGGCCTTTGGCTTAATGTCCTTTCAGCAACTTTGCCTCCCAGAACACAACAGGAAAAGAAAAGGCTGCCGCTTCCAATTCAAAATCCCATGCTTTATTTTGATTGGCTCTCCTGGCCTCCTGTCAACTCACTTCCTGCTTCCCTAAGCATTCCTGGGTGTCTGGGACTCTATGATTTTAACCCTTACAGGCAAGACTATTAAAAGTTAGGTCTAAAGAGTTAACAACTTCAGAGAAAGATTCTAGCTAACTGAATGGCTGTAACACCCAGAAAATGATGTTACCCTCCCCCCCCCCCATTCATCACGGTCCCCAACCAGTCCCTCGTTGCCGACCCCACAATCTTCCTGACTGGTTTTGACCTGCCCTGCAATGGTCTTTCTTGAACAGGTTCCGGACTGGGCAAGGTCTCTGTGCAGCTATCCAGTATCACTAGGCCTTTTGTGACAGCCCTTTGTGCAGCTGCGGCACAACACAGACAATGACGCACATTGTCGATGAATGCCTGCTGACTAGGTTCAGCGGTGGTCTAGAAAAACAGCATCACACCACTGAAGATGCTATTGCTTGGCTAGACGACTGTGCCTGTGCTAGATATACAGGTCTGTCGCATCTTAGGCGCATTTAACATGTGCGATTTCAGCTTAATGCGATTTCCAAAAACAAAAAAAGAGAAAAATAACAATTTAAATACTGTTTCTGTAGTGCGGGTGATTACAACCATCATTACAGTCAATGTAATTTTGACTATACGCGATTTTTGCTTTAGGCGCTGACTGCGGAACATAACCCTAGCATAAGATGAGACAGACCTGTATACGTAACATGACTATGAACAGGCCTTAAATACATGTTGGGGGAAGAGCTGTTTTTAAAGGTATTCATGTTTTTCTTATCCAAAAGTGAAATGAGGTACAGTACACACTGCTCTGTGTGACAGCCAGACTGTTTTCTGAACCAGAGTGCAAGTCATTCACATCACCAAGGGAAGGAGTTTGAATCTCTTATAAGGAGGGGGATATGCAAATAAGGGTTACAGGTTCCTGTTTAAATCTCTCTCTCCATGTGCAGGCTACAGGTCAAGAGACAACCAGGAACAATTGCCATCCACCTGCCCTCTACCCTAGAACTTTCCCTGCTAACATCAGGCAAAATGAGACTTTGGCTGCATTTGCTTTTCTTTGTAGTGGCTTGGAAAAGTAACTTTCCCAGTAATTGTTGTGATGTTGCACTCCATGTGTTTTATGGAAATATGCTTATGAATGTGAATATGATGTAACTGGAATATGCTTTATGCAAATAGTTCCTTGTATGGTGTCCTTAGAAGCTTGTAATCTACTAAGTGTGTTCATCCTATTTGTTTGCATGTATTTTTTCTATATCTGGAGATAAGAAAATAAGATATAGACTTGTATCACTGTTGTAGTCACACCAGGTGGGGGCCAATTGACTAGGACAATTGATGGTAAATTGATTATTTACCTGCAAGCCTTCCTGTGTAGGTGTGGACCAACCCAGGAAGAATGGAGACTAGGGGTCTCAAAAGCATGTGACCATGACACACGATACTGCAATCCATCTTAGTCCTTGTACTTTTCCATTAAAGAGGAGGGATGGGATCCAAGCACAGGCAAAAGATTCCCACCTTGTGAAAAAGATATAAAAGGGGGTGAAGCAGGACAAAGGGGGATGCCAGTCATGATAAAACCGCTGTTTAACACCTGAGATGTCTGCTGGATCTAACAAAGACTGTACCAGGGAAAGGATTGGGCCCAGACTAGAAAAGAGTCCAGTCTGAGAAGTAAACTTATTGGAACATATTTGAGGGTGAGATATTACCTGTAATTAGTTTCTTAATGTATTAGGCTTAGACTTGCATGTTTCATTTCATTTTGTTTTGTGACTTACCTTGTTCTGTCTGTTATTACTTGAAACCACTTACATCCTACTTTTTATACTTAACAAAATCACTTTTGTTTATTAATAATCCCAGAATAAGTGATTAATAAATGGGGATGCAAACAGCTGTGCATCTCTCTCTATCAGTGTTATAGAGGGTGAACAATTTATGAATTTATCCTGTATAAGCTTTATACAGAATAAAACAGATTTATCTGGGATTCAGGCTCCCAGAAAAACTGAACACTGGGTGCTGGGAAAGTACCTGTTCACTGAGAATCCCCTGGGCTGAGTGAATCGCAGTTTCTGTGAACTGCAGAGGGGCGCGGCCCAACCTCTGGGTCTGTGCTGGAGCTGACTGGAGTGTCTAACTCAGCAAGACAAGAGTGGAGGGCGCCTGTTCTGGCAGGGGGTTGTTCTCAGTGGTATACCAGCACATTGAGTGACAGTCTCGAGGGAGTCTCTGTAACCGAACCCGTCACAGTTGTATTGTAAAGACAGGAGAATATTGGCAGTGGCAGATTTAAAGTTGGTGGGGTCCTGTGCTCAGCTTTATTCCATCCCCACCCCCCGGATACCCAGCTAAGAAAAAGAACATTCTCTCTTATCTCTCCGGCCCCCGTTTTTCATTCTTTTTTCCTTCATCCTCCTCCTATATTATAAGTAATAGGAAGTAAATGAAAATTCAATGAGGTACCTTGGTTGTTTTCATAGTTTACCTTCTTTTTCCACAAACTACTTGAAAATTGCTGAGGGTCATGGCAGACCACTTAATAAACTTTCCAAATGACCTTCCATGTGACTCTGCCCTGCTCCCAGCCCAGACACCCCCCCATGCTTTCCCTGTCCCCCCCCACCCTCCTTACCCAATCACCCCACTTCCCCTTAACACACTATCAGTGCCCCCCTTATGTCCAAACTGCCTGTAATAAGATGAGGCCCTGAAACATAAACCCATGGTATCAGAGGCCTGGTATGAGACCTGAAGTCTGAACTAAAGTAATGGCCTGCTAACATAAAGCAAAGTTAAGCTGTGACCCAGAGGCAGGCCCTGCTCACAAAAGTTATCAACATTGGATAGAGCAGAGCACCACACTGGTGACCTCTGATGACAGACATTAAGGGAATTTGACATTTAACTCTCATTACATTTCTCCATTGAATATCTCATTTGTCATTCTTAACAACTCTGAGTATGTTTTGAAATTTCTCCTACCCTAATGCCTGAGCAGCTCAAGGTATTTATCATGCTAATCCTCACCTGATGTACAGAAATAGGAAGAAGTTGAGTTTACAGATAGAGACAGTTTCTCTGCCTTTGCCTGAGAAACTGGCAAAGAAACTGGCCTTTGCCTGAGAAACTGGGCTTTGCCTGGCCTTAGCCTGAGGCAAACGAAGAAAAGTCCCCATCCTGCCCCTTCTCTGAGGCTCCACCCCTGTTCACTCCATCCCCCCTCCCTCCGTTGCTCGCTTTCCCCCACACTTACGCATTTTCACCAGGGTGGGACAGGTGGTTGGGTTGCAGGCTCTGGGAGGGAGTTAGGATGTGGGACAGGGTGAGGGAATTGGGCTCTGGGAGGGAATTTGGGAGCAGGAGAGGGGATGTGGTGCAGGCTCTGGGACAGTATTTGGGTGTGGGCTCTAGACTGGGGAAGGGGGTTGGGGTGTGGGGTGCAGACTCTGGGAGGGAGTTTGGGTGCGGGAGGGGGGAGGGTTCTGGGAGGGAGTTTGGATGCAGGAGGGGGTGGGCTCTGGGAGGGAGTTTGAGTGCGGCTTTTCAAGGAACACAGGCCATGGGACTTCCCTGAATTAATTCCTGTTTGTGAAACAAGACCTCTTTTGGCGAAAAAAACAAACAAACAAAACAACAACCTTGATTTAAAAGTGGTAACACTTTAATTGTTCCAGAGGCTAATTACCCTCAATGTTGAAAAATATAATTAAGGCAACCTTCTGTCTCTGTGCTATCCGGTGGTGAGAAATATAAATAAACATTGTATTTTGAAAGCCTTCTATATGCCCTTTTTTCCGTTTTAAATCAGGAGCCAACAAAAGCAATTTAAAATAATTCTTCCAAGAATTTTAGCTGGGAATCTCAAAGGAGGCTAAAGGAGTTACGCATGAAAATCCCATTACAATTCTCCTTTGAAAATCCCAAACTTTATTCCTACTAAATCTATGTATGTACTTATATAATCCTAATTACAATAAAAGGAGAATGAGTCAATATATTTACACTCACAAGTCCAAAATGAACTAGAAAAATATGAGTATCTCCATACAGGGAAACTGAGGCAAGTAGCTATTAAGTGACTCTTCACACAGGGAGTATGTGGCGCAGCCGGGAACCAGGTCTCTGGCTAGAGTTCAAACCACAAGCCCCATCTTCCCTTGAGCTCAGTTCTAGATCAGCTGCCGACTAACCTGAACCCTTCCCTCTTCCTTGGGCTGGTTTCTCATGAACCTTCCCCAGCTGCCTTCAGAGGCGTGACGTTAATTTTCCTGTGAGCAGCAACAGCTGAGACCGTCAGATTCAGTCACTAGAGGAAGCAACAGAGGGTCCTGTGGCACCTTTGAGACTAACAGAAGTATTGGGAGCATAAGCTTTCGTGGGTAAGAACCTCACTTCTTCAGATGCAAGACTTGCATCTGAAGAAGTGAGGTTCTTACCCACGAAAGCTTATGCTCCCAATACTTCTGTTAGTCTCAAAGGTGCCACAGGACCCTCTGTTGCTTTTTACAGATTCAGACTAACACGGCTACCCCTCTGATACTAGTCACTAGAGGAGAAATCATGGAGGCAAGTTCCATTATCAGCATTGGGCTGTTTATTCACCTAGGGACGCAGCCTCGGGGTCTTCAGCACATCCTAAGGAAGCCAGGCGCCCAACTCTCACTTAACTCTAATTCTAAAACTTTTCTTAACCCAAACACTAACTCTAAACCGCTGCCCTACCACTAAACTCCATCCCTCACCCTATCATTAATTCACCTGGTCTGGGGCGCCTAAACCCCTTTAACGCCTTTGAAAATTCCCCTAAAGTGCAACACACCTGAAATCCTTTCCGTGGCCCAAGTGCAATTAACTTGCTGCCCTTGGGTTTGATTCTCATGTTGCCGGTGCGGTGCTGGGTGACTCGGTCCAGTCCAAGGAAACCTAGATGTCTGGAACAGAAGGTGACTCTGTGACCCTCAGCTGATTGTACACTACCAGCTACGCTGGTTCCCTTTCTCTTTACTGGTGCCGCCAGTATCCCAACCAAGCCCCGCAGTACATTCTCCAGAGAGGAGCGTAGGGAAACACGAACCATCATACCGCAGGTTTCGCCCAGGAGAGGTTTTCTTCCCATGCTGGTGACAGCTTCACAATTCTGAACATCGCAGCCCTGGAGCTGGCAGACACCGCGGTGTATCTCTGCGCACTTCAGCGGGCACAGTGACAGAGCCACATGGCAGAGCTATGCAAAAACCCTCCTTGCCTTGTTGCAGCTGAAGTTAGACACACTGAGGCTGGAAGCAGGGGCTCTTGGCAGATTTGTTATACTGTGAACAAACTCATCATTACCAGTAGTTTTGGTGGTGTCAAGGTATCCCTTCCGATTCCCCCCCAAAGCAAAGTACTGTGCAAACATAACAGTGGCCATCCTGGGTCAGACTAAAGGTCCATCTAGCCCAGTATCCTGTCTTCTGACAGTGGCCAGTGACAGGTGCCCCAGAGGGAATGAACAGAACAGGGAATCATCAAGTGACCCATCCCCTGTCGCCCATTCCCAGCTTCTGGCAAACAGACCCTAGGGACACCATTCCTGCCCTTCTTGGCTAATAGCCATTGACGGACCTGTCCTCCATGAATTTATCTAGTTCTTTTTTGAACTTTGTTATAGTCTTGACCTTCACAACATCCTGTGGCAACGAGATCCACAGGTTGACTGTAGGTTGTGTGAAGAAATATTTCCTTTTGTTTGTTTTAAACCTGCTGCCTTTTCATTTGGTGATCCCTAGTTCTTGTGTTATGAGAAGGAGTAAATAACACTTCTTTATTTACTTTCTCCACACAGTCATGATTTTATAAACTTCTATCATTTTATAGCCTTCTAAACAATTGCATTAAAATATCGCCCCTGGAGAGTATAAGGTGGGGGGGGGGGAGCGGTTAGCAGACCTGGGAACCGATGTCAGGTCTCCTGTATCCCAGCCCGGAGCCTTCATCACCGACTCGTTCTTCTCACCTTAATGTCACCACTTTGTCAGGTGCAGACTCAGCAGAACTCACCGCATTTCCTGTGTCTGTTACGAGTTTCCCAAACCCCCCTCCCGCCTCCAATAGGCCGGATGCTGATGAACCTTCCTCAGTTGCAGCTGCTTGCAGAGCCCTGAAGTTTAGAGTCTTCTTAGCAGCGGTATCTGGATCGTTCCACTTAGTCACAACAGGAAAAAAAATCATGGAGCCATACTATATATTCAGCATTTGGCTATTTATTCACCTAGGTAAACAGGCTGGAGGTTCTGAGGGGTCTAAGGAAGTTAAAATTCCTACTACCATTCAACCCTATATGGAACCCTGTCTCTAAACATGACCCTAACGCTAACCCTGAATCGAATGGCAATGCCAAACCCTTACCTTTACTATAGTCCTTAATTTAATGGCCATCGGGAGCCCAAACCCCTTATGGTTCTCCGAAATTTCCAGCCTTACACGGCAATGCACCTGGAGCCGCCTCTGTGGGTCAGGTGCAGGTGAAATAATGTCCTTAAATGTCATTGTTTTGTTGCAGGTGCTGCGCTGGGGGACTCGGTCCAGTCCAGGGAACCCCACCTCTCTGGGAGAGAAGGAGACGCTGTGATCCTCACTTGTTCTTATGATACCAGCTCTACCGGCTACGTCTATCTCTACTGGTACTGTCAGTTTCCCGGCCAAGCCCCGCAATACATTCTCTATAGAGGAGCGAAGTCCGCCAGAGAGTTGAGTGACACCGCAGGTTTCGCCCAGGAGAGGTTTTCTTCCCAGGCTGATGACAGCTCCACAGTTCTGAACATCACATCCCTGGAGCTGGCGGACAGCGCGGTGTATCTCTGCGCTCTGAGTGTGACACAGTGACAGAGCCACATAGGAGACGGACGCCGAGCCCTGAGCAGGGGGCGGGGCTTGGCTGATCAAGGGGCCCATAAAAGCGGCCGCCCAGCCAGGCAGCGGTACAGCTGCGAGCAGCGGCAGCCAACAGGGCGGCTAACAGGGGAGTTTGCAGGGGGAGGTAAGGGGGGAGGCAGGAGGGCACGGTGCGGTGTGTGCTCTGAGTCCACAGGTGCTGTGGGCAGGGAGTGCAGCAGGCATGAGCCAAGCAGCAGGAGCAGACAGAATGCAGATGGTGGCATGTGGAAGCTGTGGTATGTATATGGTCCTAGCAGGGGAGCTGGAACACAGGTATGTGTGTATGAAGTGTCGCCTGATAGTGTTACTGGAGGAAAAGATTAAGGGGCTAGAGATGCAGGTAGATACCCTGGTGGAGTTTAGGCGGGGGTTTGAGCAGCTGATGGAGGACAGGCAAGGAGGGGCTGATGGAGAGTGTCCTGCAGCGCAGGTAGAGGCAGAGGACGGTGAGAGGGGAATGGAAGGGGGAGAACATGGGAGGTGGAAGCATGTGACTGTGAGAAGCAGGCCAAGGAAAAGAAGGGCCAGCGAGGGGGGAATAGAACTCAGGAATAGGTTCGAGTGTTTGGATAGGGAGGTGGAGGGGCAGCAGGTGGCGGCTGAAGGTGGGAGAGTGAGGAAGAAGAGAAGAGCAGCTAGTCCGAGAGAGAGAGGGGAGGAGTTGATGGAGACAGCACCAATTCTGGGCCCCGGGAGGAATCAGGAAGGCATAAGGGGGAGCATAACGGAAGATAGGAACAGGCACAGGTCAGGACTAGAGGGACTAGAGACTAGATTACTAGATCGCACTGTTGCCAGGCGAAGGCAGGTGTATGTAATTGGAGACTCTTTACTGAGGAGATTGGACAGGCCTGTGACCAGGGCGGACCCGGAGAACAGAAGGGTGTGCTGTCTACCGGGCGCAAAGATACGTGATGTGGACCTGCGGTTGAAAAGGATCCTAAAAGGAGCAGGTAAGAACCCCTTGATAATCCTTCATGTAGGAACGAATGACACGGCTAGGTTCTCGTTAGAGAGAATCAAGGGAGATTATGCTAGGCTGGGGAAGACGCTCAAGGAGATAGAGGCTCAGATTATCTTTAGTGGGATTCTGCCCGTTCCGAGGGAAGGGCAGCAAAGGGCTGATAGGATTGTGAGAATAAATAGTTGGCTAAGAGAGTGGTGCTATAAGGAGGGCTTTGGGATGTATGGCCACTGGGAGGCTTTCGGGGACAGACACCTGTTCTCGCGGGATGGGCTTCACCTGAGTAGGGAAGGAAATAGACTTCTGGGAGGGAGGCTGGCTCATCTTATCAAAAGAGCTTTAAACTAGGAAGTTTGGGGAGAAGGTTGGGAGATGCACAGTTAATCTCCACGCCAGATTCCAGTATGGAAAAGGTGAGTAAAATGAGAGGAGACATAGCCGGGGAGATGAGATTGGACATAGGAAGGACAGGGGGGACGGACGCAAGGAGGCCCGCAACTTATAGTGCTACGAATGGGAGACAGGCTAAACGACATACATTAGGGTGTTTATACACCAATGCCAGAAGCCTAGGTAATAAAATGGAGGAATTGGAGCTCTTGGTCCAAGAGCTGAAACCAGATATCGTAGGAATAACAGAAACGTGGTGGAATGGCAGTCACGACTGGAACACAGGTATGGAGGGGTATGCGCTGTTTAGGAAAGACCGGAACAAAGGGAAAGGTGGGGGGGTGGCATTGTATGTCAATAGTGAAATAAGCTGTAAAGAAATAATAGTTGATGGATTAGATAACACAGAGTCCGTCTGGGCAATACTCACACTGGGTAATAGGACTACTAGAGCCTCTCCGGGGATAGTGCTCGGAGTGTGCTATAGACCGCCGGGATCGACCCAGGATATGGATAAGGAACTATTTAATGTGTTTAGAGAAGTAATTACTAATAGAAACTGTGTAATTATGGGGGACTTTAACTTCCCAGATATAGATTGGGGCACAAACGCTAGTAGTAATAATAGGGCTCAGCTGTTCCTAGATGTGCTTGCTGATCAATTCCTTCATCAAGTGGTAGCTGAACCGACGAGGGGGGAGGCCATTTTAGATTTGATTCTGGTAAGTAGTGAGGACCTCGTGGAGGAAGTGGTAGTGGGGGACAATTTGGGCTCCAGTGATCATGAGCTAATTCGGTTTAAAATACATGGGAGGAGTAACAGAATTAAGTCAAAGACTAGGGTTTATAATTTTAAAAAGGCCAATTTTAACAAATTAAGGGGACTGGTAAGGGAAGTGGATTGGGCAAACGTATTAATGGATCTAAAGGCAGAAGAAGCCTGGGATTACTTCAAGTTAAAGATGCATGAGCTGTCGGAGGCCTGCATTCCAAAAAAGGGAAAAAGATTACAAAGCAGGAGATTTAGACCGAGCTGGATGAGCGACCGACTCAAAGGGGCGATTAGGAAAAAACAGAAAGCGTACAAAGAGTGGAAGAGGGGAGGGATTAGTAAAGAAACTTACCTTAGCGAAGTCAGAGAATGTAGAGATAGAGTGAGAAAGGCCAAAGGCCGTGTAGAGTTGGACCTAGCGAGGGGAATTAAAAGCAATAGTAAGAGGTTTTATAGCCATATAAATAGGAAGAAAGCAAAGAAAGAAGAAGTGGGACCGCTGAAGACTATTGCCGGAGAGGAGATTAAAGACAATCTAGGCATGGCGCAATATCTCAATGAATATTTTGCATCGGTGTTTAATGAGGCCAATGAAGGTATTAGGGATACTAGCACCACTACAGAGGGGCATTCAGGATGGGGGATTACCGTATCCGAGGTAGAAACAAAACTTGAATACCTTAATGGGGCTAAGTCGGGAGGACCGGATGATCTTCATCCGAGAATATTGAAGGAATTGGCGCAGGAAATAGCAGGCCCGTTAGCGATAATATTTAATGAATCTGTAAACTCAGGGGTGGTCCCGTTAGACTGGAGAATAGCTAATGTGGTTCCTATTTTCAAGAAAGGGAAAAAAAGTGATCCGGGTAACTACAGGCCTGTTAGTTTAACATCTGTAGTGTGCAAGGTATTAGAGAAAATTCTGAAAGAGAAACTAATTGAGGACCTGGAGGTTAGTGGCAATTGCGATAAATTACAACATGGTTTTACGAAGGGCAGATCGTGCCAGACGAATCTGATCTCCTTCTTTGAGAAAGTAACGGATTTATTAGATAAGGGAAATGCGGTGGACCTAATATACCTGGATTTCAGTAAAGCGTTTGATACTGTACCCCATGAGGAATTATTGGTTAAACTGAAAAACATGGGGATCGATATGAAAATCCAGAGGTGGATAAGGAATTGGTTAATGGGGAGAATGCAGCGGGTCGTATTGAAGGGTGAACTGTCAGGTTGGAGGGAGGTTACTAGTGGAGTGCCTCAAGGTTCGGTTTTGGGACCCATTTTATTTAATCTATTTATAACTGACCTCGGAACCGATTGCAGGAGTGGGCTGATAAAGTTTGCGGATGATACGAAGGTGGGAGGCGTTGTAAATTCGGAGGAGGATAGGGATATCCTGCAGGGAGACTTGAACGAGCTTGTGAATTGGAGTATCAGGAATAGGATGAAATTTAATAGTAAAAAGTGTAAGGTGATGCATTTGGGGATGACTAATAAAAATTTTAGTTACAAGATGGGGACGCATTGGTTAGAAGTAGCGGAAGAGGAGAAGGACCTAGGGGTCCTAGTAGACCGCAGGATGACTATGAGTCGACAATGCGACGTGGCGGTGAAAAAAGCCAATGCTGTCTTGGGATGCATTAGGCGAGGTATATCTAGTAGGGATAAGGAGGTCCTGCTTCCGTTGTACAAGGCGCTGGTGAGACCTGATTTGGAGTACTGTGTGCAGTTCTGGTCTCCCATGTTTAAAAAAGATGAACTCAAACTGGAACGGGTGCAGAGAAGGGCCACTAGGATGATCAGAGGAATGGAAAACCTGTCGTATGAAAAGAGACTAGAGGAGCTTGGGTTGTTTAGTCTGACAAAGCGAAGGCTGAGGGGGGATATGATTGCTATCTTTAAATATATTAGAGGGATTAATACGAGGGAGGGAGAAGAATTATTCCAGCTTAGTACTAATGTGGATACGAGAACGAATGGATATAAACTGGCCGTGGGGAGGTTCAGGCTTGAAATTAGACGAAGGTTTCTGACCGTCAGAGGGGTGAAATATTGGAACGGCCTTCCGAGGGAAACGGTGGGGGCGACGGACCTGTCTGGTTTTAAGATTAAGTTAGATAAATTTATGGAGGGAATGGTTTAATGGTAAAACATAGTAGTCAAGGAAAACCAAGAAATGGTGGGTAAATAGTATAATGGCTAACGGGGTCGGGCTGGAGACTCTTGCCTATATGCTCGGGGTCTTACTGATCGCCACATTTGGGGTCGGGAAGGAATTTTCCTCCAGGGCAGATTGGCTGAGCCTCTGGAGGTTTTTCGCCTTCCTCCGCAGCATGGGGCAGGGATCTCTAGCAGGAGGGTCTCTGCCGATTGAAGTCACTAAAAACAGGATTGGGGACTTCAACAGCAGAGTCCAGGGAAGGGGTAGGGACGGTTTTATGGCCTGCAGCATGCAGGGGGTCAGACCAGATGATCATAATGGTCCCTTCTGACCTTAAAGTCTATGAGTCTATGAGGAGAGCGGTACAATAACCCTCCCAGCCCTACTGCATTCGATTTTCAGAGATGAATGCTGCTTGCAGATCTCTGGCGGGGACTCCTTCCACTATGTATAACCACATATTTTGAGATGACTAGGAGACCTCCATTTATTTGTTCTAGCTCCGCCCAAGAGTCAAGTACTTATTTAAAAAGCTACAGTCACCTGTCACTCTTGGAGAATATAAAGGGCATGAGCTTAAATCAGGAAATATCTTAGACATTTTTCTCCCCAGTTCCATAGGTCAAGTCAGTTGAAATGATGCCCGTGAATTTGGTTGTCTTGTTGCAAGTGCGGCCCTTGGTGACTCGGTCCAGTCCACGAAGCCCGAAGTTTCTGGATCAGAAGGAGACGCTCTGTCCCTCAGCTGTTCTTATGATACCAGCTCTAGTCATGTCTATCTTCACTGGTACGTCAGTATCCGCACCAAGCGCCTCAGTACATTCTCTGGAGAGGAGCGAAGAGATCTCAGTGATACCGCAGCTTTCGCCCAGCAGACAGGACCGGCTCTATGCACCAGCAAAACAGGAACCTGCTTGGGGCAGCACATTTCCAGGGGCGGCACAGCAGCTGGTAGCAGTGGTGGAGGAGCAGCTGGCAGGGCCGGCTCTGGCTTTTTTGACGCCCTAGGCAAAAAAGCCACCCGCCGCCCTGGGCCCCCCAGCCCGGCCACGGGCCCGCAATCCCCGACCGGCCAGAGCGCCGGGGGGAGGGTGGCGAGCCTGGCCGGGGCTCTCCACTCTCCCTGACCGGCCGGAGCACCGGGGGAAGGGCGGCGAGCTCGGACGGGGCTCTCCGCTCTCCCCGACCGGCCGGAGTGCCGGGGAAAGGGCGGCGAGCCCAGCTGGGGCCCCGCTGCACTGCCCCCCTCCAGGTGCTGCCCCAAGCACATGCTTGGTGTGCTGGTACCTGGAGCCGGCCCTGGCAGCTGGGCCCGCATGGCCTCAGCCGCACAGTGCAGGGCGCAGGGCATCTGCAGCACGTGGGCGCCGCTCACCACCTCGGCCAGGTTGTCTTGGCGCATGTCGCCCATGCCGGCCGTGTCCATGAGCAGGCGCAGCGCCCCGTAGCTCACCCCCTTCACCCGCAGGATGTCCGGGGACTTGGCTGCCAGCACCGACTTGTGGGCTCGGATCCGCCGGCCGGACACTTCAATCACCAGGTCCGGCTCCTCCGAGACCAGCTGCTGCGGGCTCCAGGGCTGCGCTCCAGCCTGTGGACAGTAAGTGCCAGGCGGCGGCCGAGTGATGTCGCCTCCTCCTGCCTCGGACTCGGACGCACGTTGCTAATCTCCCGCTTGCTCTTCCCCACCCGGCTGCCCATAATGCACTGCTCCCAATAGCACTGCAATTGCTGCAAATGTGGCCATGACAGTGCGCTGGCAGCTGTCAGTGTGGACAGACTGCAGCGCTTTCCCTACTCAGCTGCACAAAGTCAGGTTTAACTCACAGCGCTGTACATCTGCAAGTGTAGCCAAGGCCTTGGTTTCAGGTTACACCTCCCAAGCCTGAAATCCTTATTCAAACAGCTCCATTAAAACATCATCCTTGCAGAATACACAGTGGATTGGCTATGTCACGAAACATCATAGGAATATTTTCTCAATATATACTGGGGCAGTTTACAAGAAATCCTAAATGTGAAAACATCAAATTATCTACATATGTGGAACAAAACTAGGGCAGTAAAAATATACCTATTTGTGGTTGGGGAAAGAGTGGTTTAACTACCACTTTCCAATGGACCAGAGTCCAATCTCTATTCAAAACATCAAATAGAATTATATTTGTGTGTGATTAGTTAGATAACTTGTATAACTTTAAAAAAACGATTACAGTGAGGCTGGCTTTGCATGTTGTGGAAATACAGTAGGCGAGCAGTGCTACCTACTGGTAAGAAATATGAATGTATTTTATCATTCAAAATCATTCCATGTTCCCTTTGTTTTAGTTTTTTTAAAAAAAAAACAGGAAAAAAGGAAAATAATAAAATTATTCTTCTAGAAACGTTATATGGGAATTTTTAGAGGAGCCTATAGAGTTAGGCAAGGAAGTACCATTAAATCATAGAATCATAGACTTTAAGGTAAGAAGGGACCACTATGATCATCTAGTCTGACCTCCTGCACAACGCAGGTCACAGAATCTCAGCCACCCACTCCTGTATCAAACCTGTGTCTGAGCCATTGAAGTCCTCAGATTGTGGTTTAAAGACTTCAAGGTGCAGAGAATCTTCCATCAAGTGACTCGTGCCCAGGGCGAGCGCTAACTTTTTTGCTGCTCCAAGCAAAAAAAAAAGAGTGCCGCACCACCCTAACACCCCCCCAGCACCGCGCCACCATAACACTCCCCCAGTGCTGCCCCACGCCGCCCCGCCATAACACCCCTTCAGCGCTGCGCCGCCCCACCATAACACCCCCCCAGCGCCGCGCCGCCTCACCTTAATAAGCCCCCTGAGTGCCCCGCTGCCCCACCAAATCACCTCCACGAGCACTGCACCACTGAAACACCCCCCCGCCCCGAGCACCGCCCAGCCGAAACAAAAACAACAACAAAAAAACCCTCGAGTGCCGCCCCGCTGAACCAAAAAAAACCCAGAGCGCCCCCCCACCACCCCAAGATTGGCCGCCCCTTACAAGGTGCCGCCCCAAGCACGTGCTTGGTTGGCTGGTGCCTGGAGCCAGCCCTGCCTGTGTCCCACGGTGCAGAGGAAGGCGAAAAACCCTCAGGGCCTCTGCCAATCTGCCCTAGAGGGAAATTCCTTCCTGACCCCAAATATGGCGATCAGCTAAACCCTGAGCATGTGGGCACCAGCCAGCACCCAGGAAAGAATTCTCTGTAGTAACTCAGATCCCACACTATCTAACATCCCATCACAGGCCATTGGGCATATTTACTGCTAATAGTCAAAGATCAATTAATTGCCAGAATTAGGCTATCCCATTCATACCATCCCCTCCATAAACGTATCAAGGTTAGTCTTGAAGCCAGATATGTCTTTTGCCCCCACTACTCCCCTTGGAAGGCTGTTCCAGAACTTCACTCCTCTGATGGTTAGACATCTTCATCTAATTTCAAGTCTAAACTTCCTGATGGCCAGTTTATATCCCTTTGTTGTTGTGTCCACATTGGTACTGAGCTTAAATAATTCCTCTCCCTCCCTGGTATTTATTCCTGATATATTTGTAGAGAGCAATCATATCTCCCCTCAGCCTTCTTTTGGTTAGGCTAAACAAGCTGAGCTCTTTGAGTCTCCTTTCATAAGACAGGTTTTCCATTTCTTAGATTATCCTAGTAGCCCTTCTCTGTACCTGTTCCAGTTTGAATTCATCTTTCTTAAACATGGGAGACCAGAACTGCACACAGTATTCCTGGTGAGGTCTCACCAGTGCCTTGTATAACGGTACTAACACCTCCTTATCTCTACTGGAAATACCTTGCCTCATGCATCCCAAGACCGCATTAGCTTTCTTAACAGCCATATCACATTGGCGGTTCATAGTCATCCTGTGACCAACCAGTACTCCAAGGTCCTCCTCCTCCTCTGCTACTTCCAACTGATGCCTCACCAGCTTATAACAATAATTCTTGTTATTAATCCCTAAATGCATTACCTTGCACTTTTCACTATTAAATTTCATCCTATTACTATTACTCCAGTTAACAAGGTCATCCAGATCTTCCTGTATGATATCCCGGTCCTTCTCTGTATTGGCAATACCTCCCAGCTTTGTGTCATGCACAAACTTTATTAGCACATTCCCACTTTTTGTGCCAAGATCAGTAATAAGAAAGATTAAATAAAATTGGTCCCAAAACTGATCCCTGCAGAACTCCACTAGTAACCTCCCTCCAACCTGACAGTTCACCTTTCAGTACTACCCATTGTAGTTTCTCCTTTAACCAGTTCCTTATCCACCTTTCAATTTTCATATTGATCCCCATCTTTTCCAATTTAGCTAATAATTCCCCATGTGTAACCATATCAAATGCCTTACTGAAATCAAGGTAAATTAGATCCACTGCATTTCCTTTGTCTAAAAAATCTGTTTCCTTCTCAAAGAAGGAGATCAGGTTGGTTTGGCATGATATACCTTTTGTAAAACCATGTTGTATTTTGTCACAATTACCATTGACCTCAATGTCCTTAACTACTTTCTCCTTCAAAAATGTTTTGAAGACCTTGCATTCTTCAGATGTCAAACTAACAGGCCTGTAGTTGCCCGGATCACATTTTTTCCCTTTCTTCAAGATAGGAACTATGTTAGCAATTCTCCAGTCATATGGTACAACCCCTGAGTTTAAAGATTCATTAAAAATTCTTGCTAATGGGCTTGCAATTTCATGTGCCAGTTCCTTTAATATTCTTGGATGAAGATTATCTGGGCCCCCCAATTTAGTCCCATTAAGCTGTTCGAGTTTGGCTTCTACCCCGGAAGTGGTAATATCTATCTTCATATTCTCATTCCCATTTGTCATCCTGCCATTATCCCTAAGCTCCTCATTAGCCTCATTAAAGACTAAGGCAAAGTATTTGTTTAGATATTGGGCCATGCCTAGGTTATCCTTAACCTGCACTCCATCCTCAGTGTTTAGCGGTCCCACTTCTTCTTTCTTTGTTTTCTTCTCATTTATATGGCTATAGAACCTTTTACTATTGGTTTTAATTCCCTTTGCAAGGTCCAACTCTACATGGCTTTTGGCCTTTCTCATGTTATCCCTACATGTTCTTACTTCAAGAAGGCAGCTTTCCTTGCTGATCACTCCCATCTTCCACTCCTTGTAGGCTTTCTGATTTTTCTTAATCACCTCTCTGAGATGCTTTCTCATCCAGCTTGGTCTACAACTCCTGCCTATGAATTTTTTCCCCTTTCTTGACATGCAGGCTTCTGATTGTTTCTGCAACTTTGTATCCCTTATAAGCAGCCATTCCTGATGAATATATGTTTTTCTATGACTGCCATCACATTAATAGCTTCAAGAGATCTAGCCTCAAAATCTACATGTGAGATAGATAAATAGTAAGATGTCTCTTTCACAGATAGGGAAATGGAGGCAGAGAGAGATTAACTGGCTTGCCAAATTCACACTAGTAGTCTGTGACAGATCTGGGAACTGAAGCCAGGTCTGTGTCTAAAACTAGATTCTTATCCACAACATCATCATTACTTTTTCAGTCTCAGCGCCAGGTCAGCTGCAGACTAACCTGTACCCAGTGTGTTTTCCGCGTCTGTTCTGAGTTTCCTAAACCTCTTCATTTTACCACTAGGTTGGCTGCTGATAAATCCTCCGCAGTTGGAGCTACCTTCAGAGAAGTGAAGTTGAGATTCCCCTTCGCAGCAGAATCCTTGATCGTCAAATTTTGATGGCTGGAGGAGACGTCACGTAGACGTGTTTTCCTCTCTTCGGCTATTTTAGCAGCTAGGTAAAAGGCTCGACTGTTCATTTTTTTTCTGAGAAATTTAGGAGTCCAACTCCCATTGGCCCCGAACCATAACAATAAACCTACCTCCATATGCTTTCCCTAACCCTCACCCCTCACCCCAAACCACACTCCAACCCTAACCTTAGCCGTGAACTTGAGTTTTACTCAATTAGGAGCGTAAATGGCTTACGCGGTTTTTTGAAATTCCGCGTTTTAGACCGGAATGCATTTAGAACCGGTTCAGTGTGTCAAGTGCAGTTGAAATGAGTTCTGGGATTTGACTGTCTTTTGGCAGGTGCTGGGTTGGCTGACTCAGTCCGGTCCGAGGCACTCGGGTGCCTGGAGAAGAAGGAGACACTGTGACACTCATATGCTCGTACAACACCAGCAATACTGGCTTCTGTCTTTACTGGCACCGTCGGTATTCGAACCACACCCGGCAGTGGAATGCTACGAAGAGGTGCGAAGTGGTTTGGGATAAATCTGCCATCCATGGGGACAGCTGGGATTTAAAATGGAGGTCAATTAATTTAGGAATATAAATATTCAGTTTGAAAATGTTAGCAATTATGGCTAATAAAGGTATATGAATATATGACCCCCTCTAGCAATCATATCTTAGCTCCATCATTAACAACAGGCGCGGTAGAGCTGCAATATAATTATCTCCTATTTACAGACGGGGAGAGAAGCACAAACATATTGGCTGACTTGCCCGAGGTCACCCGGGGCGGAGCTGGGACTTGGACCATGGAATCCTGAGCCTATATTAACCCCATCGCTCCCACGAGCCTCACGGCTCCAGCTGCCGCCCACCCCCTGAACCGCAGCGAGTGACTCGGGTCAGGAACCAGTTGCTCAAACTCCTCCCTCTCCGCTGGTTTGTGACGGTCCTTCAGCGAAGTGAAATTTAGATTCCTCTTCGCAGCAGCACCACAGCGGAGAGTGTCAGGCCGGGTCGATCTAGGACAAGCCATGGAGACGTGTTTTTTTCTCACCCTTTGGGTATTGACTCGTCTAGGTAACTGAGCGGGGATTTTCCAAGAAGTCTGAGAGAGTTTAAGGCTCCTAAACTCCATTGACCATTAACCCCAACGCTAACCCCAAACCCGAATGGTAGCCCTAAGCCAAACCCTGACATTGATCCTACGTATAACCCTCACCCTCACCCTGATTCGATTCCTGTTGAGCACCTTAGTCTTTTAGAGTCCTTTGAACCCCCAGGCGTGAGCTGCTTCCGCCGGCCACGATCAGCTGAGAGGATGTCCTGCAATGTGATGGTCTTGTTGTAGGTGCTGCGCTGGGTGACTCGGTCCAGCCCGAAGAACTCCAAGTGTCTGGAATAGAAGGAGATGCTGTGGCCCTCCGCTGTTCTTACGATACCAGCTATACCGGTTCAGTCTATCTGAATTGGTACCGTCAACATCCGAATCAAGCCCTACAGTACATTCTCAAGAGAGGAGTGAAGCTAGCGCAGGGTTACACCCATACTGCAGATTTAGCCGGAAAGAGGTTTTCTTCCCAGGCTGATGACAGCTCCACAGTTCTGAACATCACAGCCCTGGAGCTGGCGGACACCGCGGTGTATTACTGCGCCCTGCAGAGAGCACTGTGAGAAAGCCACATAGCGGAACTGTACAAAAACCCTCCCAGCCCTGCTCCGCTGGGGGCTGCAGGCATTAAAGCTAAAAACACCGGTTTTGTCGGGATTAAGTTGTTTAAGCAACTCCATTAAAATGATACCACTGGAGAATCAGAATTGTAGGCCTGGAATTAACTTCTAGTCCAGACCCCTGCACTCCGGGCAGGACGAAGTATTATCTAGACCATCACTGACAGGTGTTTGTCTAACCTGCCTTTAAAATCTCCAATGAAGGAGATTCATCAACCGCCCTGGGCAATTTATTCCGGTGCCTAACCACCCTGAGAGGGAGTTTTTTCTTGATGTTCAACCTAAACTGAAATCTTGCGGCAATTTAATCTCCTTGCTTAGTGTCCTAACGTCAGAGGCTAATGGGAACAATTTTTCACCTTCCTCCTTATAACTACCTTTCTTGTGCGTGAAAACTGTTATCATTTCCCCTCTCAGTCTTCTCTTCTCCAGACTAAAGAACCCCATTTTTTCAATCTTGACTCATAAGTCATGTTTTCTAGACCTTGGTAAATTGTGCCAACGATTAATGACCTCACTGACCAAAAAATTAAACCTTATTTCTGGTACGAATTTGTGTAACTTCAACTTCCAACCATTGGCTCCTGTTATATCTTTTTTGCTAGGTTGTGGGGCCCATTAATAAATATTTGTTTGTAATAGACTACAACCAAGTCACCCCTTCACCATCTCTTTGTAAATACAGTAGCTTGAACTTCTTGAGTCTCTCACTATAAACATGTTTTCTAAACTTGTATCAGAGGGGTAGCCGTGTTAGTTTGAATCTGTAAACAGCAACAGAGGGTCCTGTGGCACCTTTAAGACTAACAGAAGTATTGGGAGCATCTGAAGAAGTGAGGTTCTTACCCACGAAGGCTTATGCTCCCAATACTTCTGTTAGTCTTAAAGGTGCCACAGGACCCTCTGTTGCTTTTCTAAACTTGTAATCATTCTCCGGTCTCATCTCTGAACCCTCTCCGATTTATCAACCTCCTTCTTGAATTCTGGACATCTGAACTGGACAAAGTGTTCCGGAAGCGGCCCCAATACTGCCAAATACACAATTAAAATAACTTCTCTCTGCTC
Source organism: Malaclemys terrapin pileata (assembly GCF_027887155.1). Lineage (NCBI taxonomy): Eukaryota > Metazoa > Chordata > Testudines > Emydidae > Malaclemys > Malaclemys terrapin. The sequence continues at coordinate 47,467,163 of NC_071516.1, forward strand.
CTATTTGGCGCTGTCTCTCTCTTCTGGTACCTCCGTATAGTAACCATGGCCTGCAGTGCATTCTCCAGAGCCGAGCTAAAAGAGCCAGTGATGCTGCAGGTTTCCCCCAGCAGAGGTTTTCGTCCCAGGCTGATGACAGCTCCACCGTGCTGAGGATCACAGCCCTGAGGGTGGCACTGGCAGACACAGCGGTGTATTACTGCGTTCCGCAGCGCTCAGAGTGACAGAGCCACATAGCAAAGCTCGGCAAAAAACCTTCCCTTCCCCGATGCCGCGGAAATTAGGCACACGCAGACTGGAAACAGCTGCTTTAGGGGAATTGTTACACTGCCAATAAATGCATATTTTGGGGTGATTGTACTGCTGTCAAGCTACTGCTTCCTATGCCCCCCCAATAAATGTTTATTCAAATCTTTATAGTAATTTATCAACCTTGGATCATAGAATGGGTGTGAGGTTATTCTGTTAACATCTTGGGATTTTTTTCTCTTCATAGACTACAGTATTTTACAAATAACGTACAGTAGAAATACCGATTTTTAAAAATGTGAATTAAAATAGTGTAGTTAAATGGTTTAAATGAAGCTAACCTATTTATGAATGTGCGTGGGAGATTTAAATGACTAGTTGCAAGTCTGGGACAGTCACAATCTATAAAGAACCTTCTGTTTTGGTGTGATTCGTTAGAAATCTCGTATTGCTTTGTATGACATTTTAATAACTCATGTGACTAAAGTAACGCTGTCCAGGTAGATTTGGGAAAAATAACAAGGTAGCACAACTTACTGGTAAAAAAGTATTATACACATGTCATTTGCATCTTCCCAGGTTCTATTTATTTTAGATTTTAACCGTGGAGGGAAAAGAGTCTTTTAAAACATATTGCAAGGATGTTGTCTGGGAATTTTTAAGGAGCATCTGTGAATGAGACATCCATATTTCATTAAAATCATCCTTTGAAAGTCCCAAACTTCATTCCTGGTAAAGCTATCTGAGTATCTATCTACTTATATCACCCCATCACAAACACATCTGAGTGCTTCCAAATATGTATCCTCACTGTCCAGGTGTGGGAGAGAAATATTAGATCTCTGTTTTACATATAGGGAAACCTGGGCAGAGAGAGATCAACTGCCTTGACCAAGCTCTCAAAGGGCATCTGTGGTACAGCTGGCAACTGAATCCAGCTCTCCTGAGTCTCAGATAAGTGCCTCGCCCACAACTCCGTCCTTTCCCCTACAATCTCATCAGGATGTCAGCTGCAGACTCACATAAACCCAGCGTGTTTCCCCTGCCTTTTATGAGCTCGGGCTCCTCCCTCTTCCACTCGGCTGGTTTTTGTTGTAGAGTCCCTAGCTAGAGCTGCCTTCGGATACACGAAAATTAGATTCCTCTTCGCAGACACGTTTTAGAGAACATAAAAAAAAAAAAAAAAAAAAAAAAAAAAAAACCTAGGCCGTTATGGGAGAAATCATGGGGAAGTGTTTTATTCTTAGCATTTGGATATTGAATCTCCTAGGTAAATAGAGTGGGATTTTCTAGGGCTTCCATCTCCCATGGAATCCTGGTCTTAAACCTGCTTCAAACCATTTCCCTCGACCTCCCTGTATCCTTAACCCTAAATCTAACGCTATCCCCGAACCCTAAATCTAACGCTACATTCCAACCTCAACTCTAGCCCTCACCCTAAATCCTAAACCTAGGGCTTTATCTGAATCCGAACACTAGCCCTAACCCTAAGCCCCAGATCTAACGGTATACCTTAACCCGCATCCTACCCCGCACCTTGGTTTCTTTCGATGTAAGCACCCAAATATCTAGGTTGTTTTAAGGTTCCCAGCCGAACGCTGCAATGGCCCTGGAACCGCTTCCGTGGGTCAGGTGCTGTTGAGATGATGTCCTTTAATCAGCTTGTCTTGTTGCAGGTGCTGCGCTGGGTGACTCGGTCCTGTCCAGGGAACCCGAAAAGTCTCGGTCAGAAGGAGACACTGTGACACTCAGCTGTTCTTACACCACCAGCGATAGCTATGTCTTTCTCTACTGGTACCGTCAGTATCCGAACCAAGCCCCGCAGTACATTCTCTATAGAGGAGCGAAGTCCTACAGCCACCTAAGTGACACTGCAAGTTTCGCCCAGGAGAGGTTTTCTTCCCAGGCGGATGGCGGCTCCACCGTTTTAACCATCGCAGCCCTGGAGCTGGCAGACACAGCGGTGTATCTCTGCGCCCTGCGTCTGGCACCGTGACAGATCCACACAACAGAGCTGTACAAAAACCCTCCTTCCTTGCTGCAGGCCTGCCGCTGAGGTTAACGCACATTAAGCTGCGCCCTTGGGAAGCCAGGTAGAATCTGTTTTTTATGCTGTAATAAGTAGGTGCCTTTGTGGGCGTGGGAGGTGCTGCTCAATGCTCTCTCGAATCCCCGCCCCCTAAATTCGTTCTGCATCCAGACACAAGATAAAAAGTGTTCTACAAAGGTGGTCAATCCTAGTACCCCCATTTATAGCTGCGGGGAAACAGATGAGGCACAGGGCGGAGAGGAGACTTGCTTATGGTCACCCAGTGGCAAAGCCAGGAAGAGAAACCCCCTCCCTTTGCATCCCAATACACTGCTGTGCTGCTCTGTTTTCTAGGACACACTGCCTCGGCCATACAACTTCAGATTCCAAATTTCTTCTGGATGGTCCTGTTCCTTCTATAGACGTTGGTGATTGACGGAGAAATTCCTCTCTCTCTCTTAGCTATATGCCGATCATCAGTGTTGTATCTGAGTGCCTCACAATCTTTAATGAAGCTATCCTCACTACGCCACTGTGAGGAAGGGACATGCCAGGACCACCATGAGACAAATGGGGAATTCAGGCACCGAGAGATTAAGGGACAGATTTTTAAAACGTATTTAGGAATCTAAAGATCAGCACAGGCATCTAGAGGAATGTTCTATGTGCCAGTGGCGGTTAGGTGAGTAGATGCTTTTGAGAATCGCACCAGGTGCCTAAATCCCTTTTAAAAAGGAGGAATTTTTGCATTTCAATGAAATTTAAAGAGATCAAAGAATGAAAACAAAACCTATCTAATCTACCTACCTACCTACCTACCTATCCCATCTCTGTAGTTTCTGAACGTATTGAACGCATTTGGCGCTGATGTTATTAACAGGATCCAAATGAGTGACAGAACCTGTCTTCTTACATGGAAGGTTGTCCCTTTACATAGCGTTTATCCCCTCTGCTCCAATAAGGTAACCCCGAGTCTCCTTCTTTAATTTGGCAGGTGCTGGGACCATCTCTAATTTGCAGCAGCCTCCTACTGCAGAGGTGCGGGTCGAAGAGGAGCGAATTTGCTCTACTATTGTTCCTTGGGCTATGAGGAGTTTGCTCATCATCGGTACCGACTGTTCTCGCACCAAAGTCTAGAACATCTGATCAGTGGGCACCAAAAAACACCCCCAGTAAAATAGTGCACAGACTGTACATCCCGGCGGGCAGGAAGTACTTGCAACCTGGGATTTAAATTATGGTATTAACAATGAAGATGCTGCCATCTGTTACTGCGCTGGTGCACACTGGTAAATGCTGACTCTTTCTGTGCAAATATGCACTCAGGAGCTCAGATTGTGAGCTCTTCCGGTCTAGTTGCACCTTTTCCCTCTGTGTTTGTACAGCACCTAACACTATGGGGTCCTGGCTCATCACTGTGACTTACTCTTGCTGCCATCACTACCAGCACCGTCATAGTAATAATAATAATAATGATAATGATAATGATAATAATAATAAAGTCTGAAAAGAGAAGTGTGAAGCAACCCAGACTAAACAGGGCTCTCAATAGATGATGTTTTATGGCTGAAATGTTCAAATCAGGTAGTGTGTGAAAGCCTCCCAATCTTTAATGTATGCATCCTGACAGCAACTTGTGAGAGAGGAAAGTGCCGTTATCCACATTACCCTTGGGGCACTGTGGCACAGAAAGTCTTTTGAAAAGCATCTCAGGGATTTAGGAGGGTAAGTTCCATTGCAAATTAGAAGCAAGGCACCGTTTTTAACAGAGAGGATGATTCACATTGGGACAAATGCCCCTGGGAAGTGGTGGAGGATATGGGTTAGCCAAACACAGATTACTCAAGAAAGGGGTAACAGCATGAAATTGTATGGCCTCTGAAACGTAGGGGATCAGACTAGAATCCTACATGATCTATTGGTCCCCTTTGGCTGTAAAATCCATGTTCAAAAGTGGTTTAGGCAACTAGAAAATCATCATGTCTACACTACGGGATTAATCCGAATTTACAGAATTTGAATTTTGGAAGCAGATTGTATAAAGTCAAATGTACGCGGCCACATTAAGCACATTGAGGGCTGGTCTACACTTAGTCCGGAGTTCGGACTAAGGTACGCAAATTCAGCTACGTTAATAACGTAGCTGAATTCGAAGTACCTTACTCCGGACTTACCGCGGTCCAGACGCGGCCGGAAGTCTCCCCCCGTCGACGCCGCGTACTCCTCTCGTCGAGCTGGAGTACCGGCGTCGATTGTGAGCACTTCCGGGATCGATCCGGGATCGATTTATCGCGTCTTAACCAGACGCGATAAATCGATCCCAGAACATCGATGGCATGCCTCCGGACGAGCCGGTAAGTGAAGACTAGGCCCAATTCGGCTGTGTGTGTCCATGTACCGGGGCTAGCGTCGATTTCTGGAGCATTGCACTATGGGTAGCTATCCCATAGCTATCCCATAGTTCCTGCAGTCTCCTCCGCCCATTGGAATTCTGGGTTGAGATCCCAATGCCTGATGGGGCCAAAAACATTGTCGCGGGTGGTTCTGGGTACATCCTCCCCCTCTCTCCAGGGAAGCAATGGCAGACAACTGTTTTGCGCCTTTTTCTTGAATGAACAGTGCAGACGCCATATCGTGGCAAGCATGGTGCCCGCTCAGCTCAAGACAGCAGTCGTAAACATTGTAAACATCTCGTGCGCTATCCTGCAGTTTATGCTGAACCAGAACCTGCAAAACCAGGTAGCGAGGAATAGGCTAGGGCAGTGCAGCGGCGAGAGTGATGAGGACATGGACATGGAATTCTGTCAAACCGCGGGCCCTGGTGCTTTGGAAATCATGCTGTTAATGGGGCAGGTTATAGCCATGGAACGCCGATTCTGGGCCCGGGAAAAAAGCACAGACTGGTGGGACCTGATAGTGTTGCAGGTGTGGACAATTCCCAGTGGCTGCGAAACTTTCGCATATATAAGGGCACTTTCATGAAACTTTGTGACTTGCTTTCCCCTGCCCTGAAGTGCCAAAATACCAGGATGAGAGCAGCCCTCACAGTTGAGAAACGAGTGGTGATAGCCCTGTGGAAGCTTGCAACACCAGACAGCTACCGGTCAGTCGGGAATCAATTTGGAGTGGGCAAATCTACTGTGGGGGCTGCTGTGATGCAAGTAGCCAAAGCAATCGCTGAGCTGCTGCTACAAAAGGTAGTGACTCTGGGAAATGTGCAGGTCATAGTGGATGGCTTTGCTGCAATGGGATTCCCTAACTGTGGTGGGGCGATAGATGGAACCCATATCCCTATCTTGGCACCGGAGCACCAGGGTACCAAGTACATAAACTGAAAGGGGTACTTTTCAATGGTGCTGCAAGCACTGGTGGATCACAAGGGATGTTTCACCAATATCAACGTGGGCTGGCCGGGAAGGGTTCATGACGCTCGCGTCTTCAGGAACACTACTCTGCTTAAACGGCTGCAGCAAGGGACTTACTTCTCGGACCAGAAAATAACTGTTGGGGATGTTGAAATGCCTATAGTTATCCTTGGGGACCCAGCCTACCTCTTAATGCCATGGCTCATGAAGCCATACACAGGCAGCCTGGACAGGAATCAGGAACTGTTCAACTACAGGCTGAGCCAGTGCAGAATGGTGGTAGAATGTGCATTTGGCCGTTTAAAAGGTCACTGGCGATCATTACTGACTCGGTCAGACCTCAGCCAAACCAATCTCCCCATTGTTATTGCTGCTTGCTGTGTGCTCCACAATCTCTGTGAGAGTAAGGGGGAGACCTTTATGGCGGGGTGGGAGGCTGAGGTAAATCGCCTGGCTGCTGATTATGGACAGCCAGACACCAGGGGAATTAGAAGATCACACAAGGAAGCGCTGCGCATCAGAGAAGCTTTCAAAACCAGTTTCATGACTGGCCAAGCTATGGTGTGAAAGTTCTGTTTGTTGAAAACCCGCCCCCTTGATTGACTCATTCCCTGTAAGCAAACCACCCTCCCCTCTTAAATCACAGCTTGCTTTTAAAGGAAATAAAGTCACTATCGTTTAAAAATAATGTATTCTTTATTAATTGATTATAAACATAGGGAGAGAACTGACAAGGTAGCCCAGGTGGGGGTTGGGAGGAGGATAGGAGGGAAGTAAAAGGCCACTAAAAAATTGAATATAATAGCCTTTTGGTTGGGCTGTCCACTGGGGTGGACTGGGAGGGTGCATGGAGCCTCTCCCCCCGTGTTCTTACACGTCTGGGTGAGGAGGTTATGGAACATGGTGAGGGGGGAGGGAGGTTATACAGGGGCTGCAGCGGCACTCTGTGATACTGCTGCCATTCCTGAAGGTCCACCAGATGCCGGAGCATGTCCATTTGATCACGCAGCAGCCCCAGTGTTTCAGCCTGCCACCTCTCATCTTGAGCGTCCCTCATGACCTCACTTTCACTGGCATCTTTCCTGTACTTAGATACCATGTCCTTCCACTCATTCAAATGAGCTCTTTCATTGCGGGTGCATTACATTATTTCCGAGAACATCTCGTCTCGCGTCCTCTTTCTCCACCGCCTTACCTGAGATAGCCTTCGGGACGGAGGAGGGAGGCTTGAAAAATTTGCAGCTGCTGGAGGGATGGAAAAAAGGAGAGAAGTTTTTAAAAAGATACATTTTACAGAACAATGCTTATAATCTTGCACGGTGAACAACACTATTCACATTACATAGCACATGTGATTTCAGTAAAAGGTCACATTTTGCATCTTAATATTGAGTGCCTGTGGCTTTGGTGTTAGAGATCACAGATGCAGGTCCGGGCAACAGAATTCAGCTTGCATGCGGCCATGGTAAGCCATTGTCTTTCGGCTTCTGCCTCCTTTCCCACATACCAAGCAAAGCCCGTTGAGTGCTGTGGTTTTCCTGTTAACCTTCAGCAGCAGAAAACAAACTAACCCCTCCCCCCATCCAATTCTCTGGGATGATCATTTTATCCCTCTCCCCACCGCGTGGCTGGTATCAGGGAAGATCCCTGCAGTAAATAAACTAACCCCCCACTCGCCCGCCATGAATTCTCTGGGATGATCACTGTACCCCTCCCCCCACCACGTGGCTGGTATCAGGGAAGATCCCTGCTAGCCAAACGCAAAAAGCTCAGGGCCTATTCTCCCCCCTGCGCTTGGCTAACTGCAGGGAAGGATTTCTTTTCAGCCACAGGCAAACAGCCCAGTAGGAACGGCCACCTCTGTCCCCTTAATTAAATTCCCGTATTTCAACCAGGTTACCATAAGCAATATCATTCTCCTGAGGATTACTCAGCGAGATAAAGAACGGATGTTGATTGAATGCCAGCAAACACCGGGACCATATGCTGCCAGGCTTTGTCATGCAATGATACCAGATTACTTGCTACTAGCATGGCGTGGTCAAGTGTCCTACCATGGAGGACGTATAAGGCTGCACTGCCCAGAAACCTTCTGCAAAGGCTTTTGGAGTACCTCCAGGAGAGCTTCATGGAGATGTCCCTGGAGGATTTCTGCTCCATCCCGAGACACGTTAACAGACTTTTCCAGTTCCTGTACTGGTCGTGAATGCATCCCAAGTCCTCAGGGCAAATTAATAATTAAAAAACGCTTGCTTTTAAACCATGTTTTATATTTTAAAAGGTAAACTCACCTGAGGTCCCTTCCATGGGGTCATGGTCTTGGGTACTGGCTTGGGAGGCTTGGGAGGGTACTTCAGTCAGGCTGAGAAAAAGATCCTTGCTGTTGGGGAGAACGGAGTGCTGTGTGCTCTCCGCAAGCTCCTCCTCCTCCTCATTGTTCTCCTCTTCCCCGTCCACAGAATCCTCAGGTGTGGTTGATGAGATTACCACTGCCTCAGAATCCATGGTCAAAGATGGGGTAGTGGTGGCAGCCCCCCCTAGAATTGCATGCAGCTCAGCGTAGAAGTGGCATGTCTGCGGCTCTGACCCGGAGCAACCGTTTGCCTCCTTTGTTTTCTGATAGGCTTGTCTGAGCTCCTTGACTTTCACGTGGCACTGCTCTGAGTCCCTATTGTGGCCTCTCTCCATCATGCCCTTGGAGATTTTTTCAAAAGTTTTGGCATTTCGTCTTTTCAAACGAAGTTCTGCTAGCACTGAATCCTCTCCCCATATAGTGATCAGATCCAGTACCTCCCATACGGTCCATGCTGGTGCTCTTTTTCGATTATCGGCCTGCATGGTTACCTGTGCTGATGAGCTCTCTGTGGTCACCTGTGCTCTCCTGTGCTGGGCAAACAGGAAATAAAATTCAAATGTTCACGGAGCTTTTCCTGTCTACCTGGCCAGTGCATCCGAGTTCAGATTGCTGTCCAGAGCAGTCACAATGGTGCACTGTGGGATAGCTCCCGGAGATCAATACCATCGAATTGCAGCCACACTAAACCTAATTCGAAATGACAATATCGATTTCCACGCTACTCCGCTTGTCGGGGAGGAGTACAGAAATCGATTTTAAGAGCCCTTTATTTAGAAATAAATGGCTTCGTTGTGTGGACGAGTGCAGAGATAATTCAGTTTAACGCTGCTAAATTCCAATTAAACTCACAGTGTAGACCAGGCCTAAGATACTTATCTGGCCTCCATTACCAGGACCATCAGAATATTTTATGTACTTATCCCCCCAAAACTCCTGAGAGATAGGGAAGTCCCATTTTAAAGATGGGGAAATAAAGTGTGGAAGGACTAAATTACTTTCTCAGGATCAAAAAAGCAGTCTATGGCAGGTCTGGAAACAGTTGTAAGATTGAACAAAAATTGCTGGTTTGTTGCCTGAATTGGAAAGTTTGCTTAACTCCATTAACCATTAGAGGGTAATGTTATAGTTTAATAGGTACCTAAATATAGGTTAGTAGATTTAAAGGCCAGAAGACTACTTGATCATCATCCCCTGTATAACAGAGAACACAGAATTTCATCGTGTTTCTCCTGTATTGAGCCCAATAATCTGTGCTTGACTAAAGCATGTCTTCCTTAAGTATCACGGTTGTGTCATCCCAGCAATTGGAGCTTAAGACCAATAATAGTATTAATAATTATTGGTGTGTCTCAGAGATTGCATTATTAGAGAGCCTAGAAGCCAAATTTGAAAATGTATTTAGATGCCTAAATCCCATTGATTTCAACGCTACATACAGACCTTTAAAATCTAACCCTTAGTCCCCCTGTGCCTCAATTCCTCACCTGTAAAATGGGGATAGAAGTCCTTCCTTAGACTGTTTAGACAGTAAACTTTGCAGGACAGGAAATGTTTTGGGTTTTTTTTTCCTGTGTGTCTGTGCAGCATACTGCACAAGGAGGTCTTTATGTGGTGCTGCTATATAGAGAAAGGTAATAATGATATAATGATAATAAAGGTAAAGACCGAACACCCGCACGCCTTCAGCGAGCAAGCCGTTCTCCATCGGTTGAGGATGAAAGTTTAAAGAGACCTTTGATGAGCAACATCTTGTGATATGTTAAAAAAAACACCCTTCTTAATCCCCTCTTTAATTTACTGCCGCAGCAACGAAACTGCCATGCAATCTTTGCAGATAAGGCAGAAGTGGTGAGGGGTTGAACGCACTCGGAGGCTCGTTCTGTCGTAAGAATCGGTGTTATCTCTCTGCCGCCAGCGACAGCAGCAACAAGTTTCGATCTACAAACAGAACAAAATACCAAGCAGAGTGCTATGAATGGGCGCAGCTGTCTCTTCTTGTCCCTGTTATGTGAGTAACATTGTCTATTTTAAATGTATTATTGTTAAAGTGACACCCACTGCCTCCAACTGAAACCACGACCCCATTATGTTGTTATGAGCTCTGTATAGATACATACTGAGTCCCTGCCCTAAATAGACAAAGTCTAAGGAAAAAACAAGTTCTTTTATCCCTATTTTACGTAGAGAATACAACCGAGAGTTACAAATGATGCCTAAGGGATTTAGAGGCCAAATTTCCGCTACTTTTAATGGGAACGGAGTGTCCAAATCTTTTAGGTGTTGCTGTTCTCAACCCAGATGATTTGCTCAAAGTCACCCAGAGAGGTGGTAGCAGGGCTTGAAGTTAAATCCAGTGTCCTGAGCCCCACTTCAGTGCCTTCCATACCAGACCACCTTCCTCTGTCATCACCATTGCAAGCTAACCAACTGAGTCCGTGCCAACAGCTCCAGCGTTTTAACCATCAGGCCTTTACAGCCGGGAGATGGTGCTGTGTATTATTGTGCCTTGCAGCGCACAATGGTTCACCTGCTGCAACACCCTGAACAATAACTTGCCACTGAAGGAGAGCTTGAGCCAAAGACCATTGAAGACAAGGGAAAGACTCCTGTTGAATTCAGTGGGGCAGCTCAGGTGATTAAAGACAACCGTGGGCATAAATTCGCGCAGAAAGAGAATTCTAGTGCCTAGCAATGTCTGGGGTTAGAGATTTGGACTGAATTCCTCAGGGAAGGTTGGTGAAAAGTTAGAAAATACATAGACAAGGCGGGTGAGGCAATATCTTTTATCTGACCAACTTCTGTTGTTGAGAGAGACCAGCTTTCACAGAGCTCTATGGAGAAGAAGTTCGGTCAATAAAAGATATTACCTCTCCCACCTTTTCTCTTTCTTACCCGGGACCAACACAGCTACCACAACACTGCAAACAAAATAGAAACACAGATTATGACAAGACACTGACCAAACGCAAATGAGTCTTTTCAAGACAAGACATGCAGGTTATGATTCAGATGTGTTAAACCATGTATGAACAGTTCATATACGTTAATAATGATAAAATCAAGTGGATACTTAAAAGAATTCATTGTCCAGTTCTGGTCACCCATGTTCAAGAAAGATTAATTCAAAGTGGAAGGGGTGCAGAGGAGGACTACTCAGATGTTCAGGGAAATGGAGAGCAGATTTTAGGAGAGGGGATTGATTATTTAGCCTAGCAAAGATTGACAGGGGATGTGTAGAGATGGTGTCACTAGCCTCTGTTTGCCACAAGCTGGAAATGGTTGACAGGGGATGGATCACTTGGTGATTACCTGTTCAGTTAATTCCCTCTGGGGCAGCTGGCATTAGCCACTATCGGAAGACAGGAACTGGGCTAGAAGGATCTTTGGTCTGACCCAGTGTGGCCGTTCTTATGTTCTTATGAGGATCTGACTGGTCTTTATAAACGCATCAGTAAGATAAACACGAGGGAGGGAGAACTATTTAAGCTGCTGGACAATGTTTGTAGAAGGACAACTGCTTATAAACTGGCCGTGAACAAAATTTAGGCTGGAAATTAGATGTCTAATCATTAGAGGAGTGACTTTGAGGTTATGGAACAGGTGATAGGAGCAATGGGCCTGAACAACGTAACTAATTTTAAGATGGAGCTTGATAAATTTATGAATGAGTTTATAAAAAGGGATCAGCTGAAATGATCTCTGACCCAGGATGGAGGTCCCTTCCAGTCCTATTCCTAGGTTCCTATGGATATTAATTGTTTACCCGAATAACTATATTTTGTCTTTATTAAAATACTGGAAGAATTAATCCTATGTGCAAATAAAAATAAATATTTTAAATATCACTGTATATAATATAAATGTTATGAAATAACTGTTTATTTGTACTGTATTTTTGCATGTATGAATCAAAAAATTGTCTTCATTAAAAAGAACAGAAAAAATGACTGTGCAAAAAAATCAGTATTTGAAAATAAGTGTCTATAACTCAGAAGAATGTGAATTTTATTAAATTATTATTCCTTTTAAAATTGTATGTTTTAATTAAAATATGTCTTTGTTTAGCAGTACAGAAAAATAAATTTCACATGAATTGTCAAGAAGAACTTTGTGTGACTGTTATTGGGAAATTCATTTTCTATTTAATTCTAATTACAATCCAGAATTGCTTAGAATATAGGAAATTAAAGTACAATACAGGACATGGGAGCACAGTACAATACAATACAATACAATACAATACAATACAAGAAATGAGACTAGGCTACACTAGAGTAGACTAGAATGTCCTTTAATGACTGTATTTGAATCTTTAAATCATTGGATGGAATACGGACTGGAAAAGAGATTCGGATTCCATGGTGGCTAGTACCTGATAACACATGCTCGCTCTATCTATCTATCTATCTATCTATCTATCTATCTATCTATCTATCTATCTATCTATCTATCTATCTATCTATCTATCTCTGCTTTATATCTTAACTCTTATGACAATGAATCACCTCTCTTCCCTTCTTGAGAAGAGATATAGGGCATTTCCTTTTGTCGCCCCTGGGTATAGTGCAATTCAGTGCAATTTTCATAAGCTTTATTCTTGTCCACATTCACGGTGTAATATATTCCTATAACGGGCCTGATTCAATAACCCTTAAAGTGAATGGGAAAAGCCTGTTGGCTGCAAAAGACTTTGGATCAGGCCCGGATGAATCATCTTAAACTGAACAAGGCATGCACCTAAAAAAGAAAAGCACCTATTTCCGGTGAGATGAGAGAGCAGCTCATGAGGTTCATACCAAAGGGACCTCTCTCACAGCAGCGACAAACACCCTTGAGGTCTCAGCATGCCTGCGCTTCCCTTGGTACTTATCCTAACCCTGAACTGGTCCGGTGAGCTTATGAACACCATAGTGTTTAATTCCAGCTTCTATTTCTGTTCTTGGCTGATGTTTGCTTAAAAGACTGAGATGAAATCTGTGTGTCCTAGGGGTTTTGTAATAACTCCGATGTTACTTTGATGTGTTTAAAGGGCTCACCAAAGGACAGACAGTCATCCAGCCCGTGGGAGAAACAAAAGTGAAGGAAGGGGAATTTGTTACCCTGGACTGTAGCTATAATTCTGGCTTCCCAACGCTGCTCTGGTACAGGCAGGAATCCGGAGGGTCGCCACAGTTCATCCTTCATGAGGGCTCCAGGCAGGAAGATTTGGAAGAGAGGTTCAGGAACCGTTTCAAAGCCAAAATTAATAAAACCAGCCGGGTTTTCCCTTTGAATATATCATCGGTTCAGCTGTCTGACTCCGCCACCTATTACTGTGCGCTGAGAGACACAGTAAGAAAAAGGATAGACCTTCCTTTACAAAATCCCTCCTCCCAACAAAGCACAAAGAAACAGCACTCACAGGGAGTGAATTTAAAGTGCAATAGAAATTCCTTGAAATATCCATCTGTGAACACTCTTATTCCAGAATAAGAATGACTTGTTCCTGTCAGTCTTAACCCACTTTCAAAGTGGGTTAGAGCCAAGGTATTTTTGTCCTGATATACACTCTTTGAATCTGTAAAACACTGAACACTTTAAGGCCCTACATAGAAATAAATGTAAAGGCTATAGAGTGCTTTAGATCAAGAGGGAAACATTTGTCACTGAGAATGTAAAATGAAAAGCAAAGAACAAATCCAAAGAATGAATCAAAAAGGGAAGAAATATAGAAAACATAGACAGAGATAGAGAAAAAGCAAAAAGCATCCTCAAAACTAGAAAATGGAATGCAAAAAGCTTAAACACACAAACAAGCAAAAAATCCAAAAACATACACAGCAACAACATACAGCACAAACAACAAGAACACAAGCACCTAATAAACACAAACAGTATAAACACACACACAAAAGGCTAAAAGTCAACATAAACAAAAAGCCGCCCCAAACCCAGGATATTGATGTAAAAAGTCAAATACACAAACAAGCGAAAAATCCAAAAACATTCAAATAAATAAATTTAAATGAATGAAGAATATACTTATGAATGTACATATGACATGACTGGAATATGTTTTATGCTACATATGCCATGTAACAAAACTCTGTAAAGGTTATGATCTACTGAATCTATTCATCCTATTTGTATGCATGTGTCATTTTTGTACTCGAAGTTATAATAAAAATATAATGCAGGGATCGGCAACCTTTCAGAAGTGGTGTGCCGAGTCTTCATTTATTCACTCTAATATAAGGTTTTGCGTGCCAGTAATACATTTTAACGTTTTTAGAAGGTCTCTTTCTATAAGTCTATAATATAGACCGAAACTGTTGTTGTATGTAAAGTAAATAAGGTTTATAAAATGTTTAAGAAGCTTCATTTAAAATTAAATTAAAACGCAGAGCCCCTGGACCGGGCAGTGTGAGTGCCACTGAAAATCAGCTTGCGTGCGGCCTTCGGCACTGGTGCCATAGGTTGCCTACCCCTTATATAATATATACCTATCTCATAGAACTGGAAGGGACCTTGAAAGGTCATCGAGTCCAGCCCCCTGCCATCACTAGCAGGACCAAGTACTGATTTTTGCCCCAGATCCCTAAGTGGCCCCCTCAAGGACTGAACTCACAATGCTCAAACCATTGAACTATCCCTCCCCAAACATAGACAGCAACAACATACAGCACAAACAAGAATGCAACAACAGAATACAAAAAGATAAACACCAATAAAATAAATACACACATATGCACAAAAGTCTAAACGTCAAAATAATCAAGGAAATAGAAGGAAGCTCCTCCCGTCTTCACAAAAAAAAAAAAAAAAAAAAAAAAAGAAAGAAAGAAAGAAAGAAAGAAAGACCCTTTTCTCTTTAAAAATGTACCATACTATATAAAAAAAATATTTTCCAGACGATTATAACAACAACAACATCGAGAACAGCATAAACTTCAGGCTGAACTTCAGTGGAATGTAGGTACCTAATTTATTTAGATTTCTTTGAAAATTGCAGCCGAAATGCTTTGCTCGGTGCCTTTTGCAGAGCCCAGGTCTGTGTGAACAGTTGTGCGGCATTTCTCTTTTTCTCTTCAATCCTGAGGAGGTTAAAGCGCCATCTGGTGCTTGGGAGGATACTCATTAAGAGGCGAAAGAGCTGTTTGATATCTGGCTGCTCCATGTCTGACTGGAGGGATTTGAGCTGAGCCGCGGTGTGTTGCCCTGAGTGCTAAAGACGTCAAAGGCTGGAGAGCTCCATCTTGTTGCTTTTGAAGCCATGCTTATCCAGAAATCGAACTGCTGCCAATCTCCATCCTCTGCCAGCGTCTGCAGAGGAAGGGGCACGTGACAGAAACTTTTGTATTACAAAGGGGCTGACTGAAAAACTCTTGTGTGTTCGTTTTCTTGCAGAGATGATAAGGGGCTGCTGCCTTCTGCTGCTTCTCAGCAACTTATGCAGAAGTAAATAAAACACACAATAGCACAGACCCCTAATTCTGCATTTGCTTTCTTGTGCTTGGCTTTGTTCTGTTTTTTCTTTTGGTTTTCAGGTTTTTGTGTATGAATTTACTGTGTCTGAGTTTCTTATGTTTTCTGTGTTTATGGAGCTTTTCTGGTGTTTATGTTCCTCTTGTTTTCTGTGTTTGACTTTTTTCAGTTTGTTCCTTTTCCACTTTCTATTTTGTTTTTCAGGTTTTCATATTCGTGTTTTTGTGTTCCTATGTTAATATATTTTTGTGTGTGTTTTCAGTGTTAATTTTGGATTTAGGGTGTTCCTGTCTTTGAGTTTTTCTTTTCCTCTTTATGTGTGTGTGTGTTTAATGTTGGCTTTCAGGTTTTTGTGTTTAAGTTGTGTGTGTGTTTTCTGTATTTAGAATGGTTTCCAGGTGTTTGTGTTTGAGGTTTTGTGTGTTTTCTGTATTAAGTTTGGTTTTCAGGTTTTTGTTTTTCTTTTCTTGTTTTCTTCATCTTTAACTGGTTATGAAGCTGTTAAATTCTCTCCAGATTTTCAGTTACACAGAATAATTCTGCGTTGCCAGATCCTGTCATTTCACTGATCAGCCATCTCCGCTGACGTTTATCCTTCTCCCTTATTGCTCCTTTGCGGACAGTTCATCTCTTTGCCTTATTAACACGTTTTATTGTCTCGCCAGCAGTCGGGAGTGATGTGGTGCTGGAACAAGGTGCCCAGGCCTTGGCAGTCCGGGAAGGTGAAGAAGTGACCTTCCAGTGCAGTGTGAAGGGCGGGAAGATGAGCAGCTACTGGATGTACTGGTACAGAAAGGGGCAGCGGGGCCCCCTGACCTGGATTTACCGAGAAGGGGACCACTATGGAGAAGGCTTCCAGGGCCGCTTCGTAGGGAAAGTTGATAGCTCCAACAACAGGTTCACCCTCCGGATCCTGAGCGCAGAGCTGCGAGACAGGGCGGTGTATTACTGCGCTTCCAGTCCCCACGGTGCCACAGCTGTGCTGCGGAGCAGAGCAAAAACTGACAGGGCGGGGGAGGAGCAGGCATCGCTTGCAAACCACAGACCATGGCCAGCTGTGGGGCACAAGTGGCTGGTCTCTCTCGCTCTCTGTGTTTCTCTGTCTGCGTGTGAAACTGTCAGGGAAGCCATCGGACAGAACAGGAAGAAGTGCATCTACCAGAGATTATTAGTATAGAATTTAATTCTCTTTATACCAAGTCTAGGTTGGGCTCTTTCAACAGAGTATAATTAATTAAAAGTAGTTTTAGAGATACACGGGTAGGTAGTATAGTATAGTACAGTATAGTACAGTATAGATAGATAGATAGATAGATAGATAGATAGATAGATAGAGGGGGTGTATGGGGATAGATAGATAGATAGATAGATAGATAGATAGAGGGGGTGGATGGGGATAGATAGATAGATAGATAGATAGATAGATAGATAGATAGATAGATAGATAGATTAGATAGGTTGTGCTTGTCCTGTGCAGAGAGGGAATTTAAGCCTGGTTTTGTAATTCAAAGAAATGGCCACAAGGTGCTGCTATTCACCCATAGTCCATCTTCTGAGACCAGTTAGACTGAAGGAGCGGTCCAAGGTGGAAACCCTCCATGGACAGTTAAAGAAGAAAACTGTCAAGACGCTAATGTGTCTGCAGTAGAAGGGAAGGATGTCTGTCTCTGTCTCTCTCCCCATATATACACATACACTCTATCTATCTATCTATCTATCTATCTATCTATCTATCTATCTATCTATCTATCTATCTGACAAGGCGGACGAGGTAATAATTTTTAGTGAACCAACTATTTTTGGTGGAGGAAACAAGGTTTCCAGGATTATAGAAATCCTCCTCAGGTCTGCCCTCCTTCTCCAGACCTGAAGAAGAGCTCAGTGAAACTCAAAAACGTGTCCCTTCCGCAAACAGAAGTTGTTCCAGTAAAAGATATTACCTTGACTCTCTCATATCCTGAGACCAAAACAACTACAACAAATCTCTCTCTGTCTCTGTATGTCTCTCTGTCTGTCTGTGTCTTTTATAAAAATAAATACACGTGCATCTTTCGGTCTGTCTGTCTGAAAATAAATACAAATGTATCTGTTTGTCTATATGTCTTCTTTTATGGATTATACTCCTATGGACAAATGGTAACCTAGGTTTTTTGCCTGCAATAAATATAACGAAGTTATACACCTACACCGGGGAGATATAGTTTAAGAAAAAACACTTCTTCCCATTGTCTCCGGGTGATTTCTTGGGCAGAATTTCTGCCTCTGTCTATTCGCAGCCCTCCCACGAGGGGGAGTGGGTCCTTGACTGTCAATAGGCTGAACTACACAGCAGATGCCCCATTCTGTGTGTGACAGCGGTAGAGACGAGATGTGGATCGCCGTCTGCCTCTTTCTCGTCAGTAAGTGGTTCCATTTTACTGGCAATAAGTCTGTGGTTTTCTAACTCACGGGTCTTATTCTGCCTCCATTGTTCTCCTGCCAGGTCCCGTGGCTGGGAACTCCGTGACCCAGATTCCAGCGTCTGCGTCAGCCAGGGAAGGGCGGCCCGTGAAACTGAATTGTCAGTACAGCACCACGTACACGTACTACGCCCTGGGGTGGTACCAGCAGCTGCCTGGGCAGCAGCCTCTGTTCCTACTGTACAGAGATGAGAGGGGAAATGAACACAAGCCCCGTTCTGTGGCCGCTCGGTTTTCCTCCGAGCTCAGCACCGATGTCAAATCGTTCACACTGTCCATAGACGGGGCGCAGCGGGCTGACTCGGCGGTGTATTTCTGCGCTCTCTGGGATCCACCGTGATACAGAGCGCACCGGGCTCCCGACACAAACTGCCGGAGGGGGGGTCGGTCTTGGAAAGGAAGGGAGATGAGTCATTTCCCCAACGTGCACCGGGGGGAGGGGAGAGAGCCACATGTCAGGGGCACCAGGAAGTGTGTTACTGTTTACAAGCAGGGGGGTTGCACACTTCCTAGCGTGTGCAGGCTCAACGTATTGCTTACCCCCGGGTCTCCTGCATCGCTCCCTCCCCTACATAAACTCCCTGTCTGCCCCCTTCCGTCCCCCTTTTTTTTCGGGGACTCCCCTGGCTCTTCCCCTCTGGAGTCTCCCCCATTCTCACCTCCTCTCATACCAGGGTCCCCCATATTTGCCCCATCCCAGTGGCTTTGTGTGCAGGGCACCCCTTTTCCCATTTCCACTGACCTCCTTTCTTCTACCGGGCGTGTCCTCTGTGTTTCCCATTCCCTCCTCCCTCCCAGACCAGGGTCCCCCATTCTCTCCCCATGGCAGGGCCTGGGTGTCCCCTATTCCCACTGTACCTCCCCAATGTAGGATACACTAGAAGACATAAATACATGGAAAGATACCTGCTCCTGTATTTTCCACTCCATGCATCTGATGAAATGGGTTCTAGCCCAGGAAAGCTTGTGCCCAAATAAATTTGTTAGTATCTAAGGGGACACAAAGACTCCTCCTTGTTTTTGCTGATATAGACTAACATGGCTACCACTCTGAAACCGGGAAACAAACAGTGTGTGAAGTCTTGTGTAATTACCGACAAGGGGGCAGAGTTAAGATTACATGGGCAACCTGAGTTCTGGCATTTCCTATCATTCGAGGGCTTGACTTAGGGTATGTCTACACTACGAAATTAGGTCAAATTTATAGAAGCCGGTATTATAGAAATTGGTTTTATACAGTCAATTGTGTGTGTCCCCACATAAAATGCTCTAAGTGAATTAAGTCAGCGGACCGCGTCTACAGTACCGAGGCTAGAGTCAACTTCTGGAGTGTTGCACTGTGGGTAGCTATCCCACAGTTCCCGCAGTCTCCGCCGCCCATTGGAATTCTGGGTTGAGATCCCAATGCCTGATGATGTAAAAACAGTGTCGTGGGGGGTTCTGGGTACAGGTCGTCAGGCCCCTACCCCTCCATCAGAGCAACGGCAGACAATCGATTCACACCTTTTTACCTGGGTTACCTGTGCAGACAACATACCATGCCAAGCATGGAGCCGCTGAGCTCAGCTCAGCTCACCGTCACCATATATCCTCTGGGTGCCGGCAGACGTGGTACTGCATTGCTACACAGCAGCAGCTAATTGCCTTTTGGCAGTAGATGGTGCAGTATGACTGGTAGCCTTCATCGGCAATCTGGGTGCTGGCAGACGTGGGGCTGCATTGCTATATGGCAGCAGCACCTTGCCTTTTGGCAGTAGATGGTGTATTATGACTGGTATCGTCATCGTCATCGTATTCCTCAGTGAGTTTGATCAGAGGCACCTGGGCAGACATGTTTTGTCTCCTGGTGACTCAGTCCTGCCAGCAGTTCTATTGAACTGTCTTGATGATGATGGCTAGCAATCGTAGTACAGCATCTTCTGCCAAGCACCCAGAAGATGCCGATGGCTATCAGTCATGCTGCACCATCTGCTGTCAGCTTAAGATGTAAAAAATAGATGGACCAGATTTGTTCTGTATTCATTTGCTTCCCCCTCCCTCTGTGAAATCAACGGCCTTGTAAACCCAGGGTTTTGAGTTCAATCTTTGGGGGCGGGGCATTCTGTGTGACAGTTGTTTGTGTTTCTCCCTGATGCACAGCCACCTTTGTTGATTTTAATTCCCTGTACCTGTAAGCCATGTCATCACATGCCCCTCCCTCCCTCCGTCAGACAATAGTTTCATGCCTTTTTTCAGAACAGACACCATAGCACTGGAATCATGGAGACCGCTCAGATCACCACGGCAATTATGAACACTATGAACACCACGCACATTGTCCTGGAGTATATGCAGAGCCAGAACATGCCAAAGCAAAACCAGGCGAGGAGGCGATTGCGACGATTGCAGTGATTGCAGCGGCGATGAGAGTGATGACGAAATTGACATGGACATAGACCTCTTACAAAGTACAGACCCCAGCAATGTGCAAATCATGATGTTACTGGGGCAGGTTCATGCCGTGGAAAGCTGATTCTGGGCCTGGGAAACAAGCACAGACTGGTGTGACTGCATCGTGTTGCAGGTGTGGGACGATTCCCAGTGGCTTCAAAACTTTCGCATGCATAAGGGCACTTTCATGGAACTTTGTGACTTGCTTTCCCCTGCCCTGAAGCACCAGAATACCAGGATGAGAGCAGCTCTCACAGTTGAGAAGCGAGTGGCGACAGCCCTGTGGGAGCTTGCAAAGCCAAACAGCTACCGGTCAGTCAGGAATCAATTTGGAGTGGGAAAATCTACTTTGGGGGCTGCTGTGATCCAAGTAGCCAACCCAATCAAAGACCTGGTGATATCAAGGGTAGTGACTCTGGGAAACGTGCAGCTCATAGTGGATGGCTTTGCTGCAATGGGATACCCAAACTGTGGTGGAGCGATAGACGGAACGCATATTCCTATATTGGCACCGGAGCACCAAGCCACCGAGTACATAAACCACAAGGGGTACTTTTCAATGCTGCTGCAAGCCCTGGTGGATCACAAGGGACGTTTCACTAACATCAATGTGGGATGGCCGGGAAAGGTACATGACGCTTGTGTCTTCAGGTACTCTGGTCTGTTTCAAAAGCTGGAGGAAGGGACTTTCTTCCCGGACCAGAAAATAACCACTGGGGATGTTGAAATGCCTATCGTTATCCTTGGGGACACAGCCTACCCCTTAATGCCATGGCTCATGAAGCCGTACACAGGCAGCCTGGACAGTAGTCAGGAGCTGTTCAACTATAGGCTGAGGAAGTGCCGAATGGTGGTAGAATGTGCATTTGGACGTTTAAAAGCACGCTGGTGCAGTTTACTGACTTGGCTAGACCTCAGCGAAGCCAATATCCCCATTGTTATTGCTGCTTGCTGTGCACTCCACAATCTCTGGGAAAGTAAGGGGGAGACCTTTATGACGGGGTGGGAGGTTGAGGCAAATCACCTGGCTGCTGATTACGCACAGCCAGACACCAGGGAGGTTAGAAGAGTACAGCAGGGCATGGTGCACCTCAGAGAAGCTTTGAAAATCAGTTTTGTGACTGACCAGGCTACGGTGTGAAACTTCTGTTTGTTTCTCCTTGATGAACCCTCCGCCCCCCACTCCCCGGTTCACTCTACTTCCCTGTAAACTAACCACTCTCCACTCCCCCCTTCGAGCACCGCTTGCAGAGGCAATAAAGTCATTGTTACTTCATATTCATGCATTCTTTATTAATTCCTCACACAAGTAGGGGGATAACTACCAAGGTAGCCCGGAAGGGGTGGGGGAGGAGGGAAGGAAAAGGACACAGTGCAGTTTAAAATTTAAAACTTTAACAGTTATTGAAGGCCAGCCTTCTGATGCTCGGGCAATCATCTGGGGTGGAGTGACTGGGTGGCCAGAGGCCCCCCCACCACGTTCTTGGGCATCTGGGTGAGGAGGCTATGGAACTTGGGGAGGAGGGCTGTTGGTTACACAGGGTCTTTAGTGGTGGTCTCTGCTCCTGCTGCCTTTCCTGCAGCTCAACCATACACCGGAGCATATCAGTTTGATGCTCCAGCAGCCGGAGCATCGTCTCTTGCCTTCTGTCAGCAAGCTGACACCACTATCCTCTTCAGCCCGCTACTTGCTCTCTTCAGACAGCGATTCAGCCCACCACCTCTCCTCTCATTCATATTGTGCTTTTTTGCACTCTGACATTGACTGCCTCCACGCATTCTGCTGTGCTCTGTCAGCGTGGGAGGACATCTGGAGCTCCATTTTCTCCTTCTAATCTTCACTAGCCTCTGTGAAGGAGAAACATTTGCAGCTGGTGGAGGAGAAGGAAGCAGTGGTTAAAAAAGACACATTTTAGAGAACAATGAGTACACTCTTTCATGTTAAATTTTGCTGCTCACATTACACAGCACATGTGCTTTTGTTACAAGGTCGCATTTTTCCTCTTATATTGAGGTCCTGCCGGTTTGGTGTGAGAGATCACTCACGCAGTGCCAGGCAACAGATTTCAGCTTGCAGACAGCCATGGTAAGCCACAGTCTTTGGGCTTTTTTAACCTTCTTAACATGTGGGAATGGTTTCAAACAGTAGCACCCTCATTTCCCATACCAAGCACCCGTTGGGTTGGCCATTTAAAATGGGTTTGCAATGTAAAAGGAGGAGCTGCACTTTCCGGGTTAACATGCAGCACAAACCCAACTACCCCACACACACACACCCAATTCTCTGGGATGATCACTTTACCCCTCCCCACACCGCATGGCTAACAGCGGGGAACATTTCTGTTCAGCCGAGCAGGAATGGGCACCTCTGAATGTCCCCTTAATAAAATCACCCCATTTCAACCAGGTGACCGTGAATGATATCACTCTCCTGAGGATAACAAAGAGAGATAAGGAATGGATATTGTCTGCATGCCAGCAAACACCGGGACCATACGCTGCCATGCTTTGTTATGCAATGATTCCAGACTACGTGCTACTGGCCTGGCATGGTAAAGTGTCCTACCATGGCGGATGGGATAAGTCAGCCCTCCCCAGAAACCTTTTGCAAAGGCTTTTGGAGTACATGAAGGAGAGCTTTCTGGAGATGTCCCTGGAGGATTTCCGCTCCATCCCCATACACGTTAACAGACTTTTCCAGTAGCTGTACTGGCCGCGATTGCCAGGGCAAATTAATCATTAATCATTAAACACGCTTGCTTTTAAACCATGTGTAATATTTACAAAGGTACACTCACCAGAGGTCCCCGGTGTGCCCTCAGGGTCTGGGAGCACGCCTTGGGTGAGTTCAGGGGTTACTGGTTCCAGGTCCAGGGTGATAAACATATCCTGGCTGTTGGGGAAACTGGTTTCTCTGCTTCCTTGCTGTGAGCTATCTTCATTGTCCTCATCATCATCTTCCTCGTATCCCGAACCCACTTCCCTGTTGCGTGATTCTCCACTGATGGAGTCAAAGCACACAGTTGGGGTAGTGGTGGCTGCACCCCCTAGCATCGCATGCAGCTCCACGTAGAAGCGGCATGTTTGCGGCTCTGCCCCGGACCTTCCATTTGCCTCTCTGGCTTTGTGGTAGGCTTGCCTTAGCTCCTTAATTTTCACACGGCACTGCTGTGCGTCCCTTTTATGGCCTCTGTCCTTCATGGCCTTTGAGACTTTTTCTAATATTTTGCCATTTCGTTTACTGCTACAGAGTTCAGCTAGCACTGATTCATCTCCCCATATGGCGAGCAGATCCCGGTACCTCCCGTTCGGTCCATGCTGGAGCTCTTTTGCAATCCTGGGACTCCATCACAGTTACCTGTGCTGATGAGCTCTGCGTGGTCACCTGTGCTCTCCACGCTGGGCAAACAGGAAATGAAATTCAAAAGTTCATGGGGCTTTTCCTGTCTATCTGGTCAGTGCAGCTGAGTTGAGAGTGCTGTCCAGAGTGGTCACAAAGAAGCACTGTAGGATAGCTCCTGGAGGCAAAAACTTCGAATTCCGTCCACACTACCCCAAATCCGACCCGCAAAGGCTGATTTTAGTGCTAATCCCCTCATCGGAGGTGGAGTAAAGAAACCGGTTTAAAGGGCCCTTTAAGTCGAAAAAAAGGGCTTCGTCGTATGGACGAATCCAGGCTTAATTTGATTTAATGCTGCTAAATTTGACCTAAACTCGTAGTGTAGATCAGGCCTTAGCCACCTTAATGTTCTTTTAAAGTAGTTTTTACTCTGTATCTTCTATCCTAATACCTACCACTAGAGGGCAGCACTGCTTCTCTTTGGTGCCCCTCAATCAGCGTGGGACCTACATTGGCTGCTGGAATATCCGACACTGCCCCCTTTATTGGCCCCTCGTTGTGGAACAGAATGTTCATCACTGGGCCGGAGATACATTATTAGGGAAAGATGCTTTAGGGACCACCCCCGCCCCCTTTCCCTGCTAGGAGATCTCAAGGTTCACAGCACTGGGTGCCTGGTCCTTCGCTCACGAGAGCACCTTGTAATGGCAAAGGCAGGAACAGTGGCCGTGTCATTCTGTAGTACAAAGCATTGAAACCGGCCCACTCAGGGGTAACACAGGAGGCCCCGGGTTTCTAGGCAAGTCCTCGTCCCTCAGCTATAGGTCTCTGGTTCCATAGTGTGGGGATATCATCCATACTCAACATGGGCAGAACAAGAAAGAGACACAACATTTGGGGACACGCTGCTATTGCAAAGGGGGTGTTGGAATACCCTCCCCCCTCCCTTCTTGTCAGTTGGAATTGACACTCGGCTATCAGATTACAGGATACGTAGACTGTTTAGCTGCGTTTCCTGTTCCACACCAAGCATCACATGTCCCTGACCCTGGAGTTCCCAGAGACAGACACTGCAACCCTCGGTATGTCTGCAATTACCATCCAACTCCGTCCTGCAAATTCTCATTATCCCTCCA
This sequence comes from Malaclemys terrapin pileata, assembly GCF_027887155.1. Taxonomy (NCBI): domain Eukaryota; kingdom Metazoa; phylum Chordata; order Testudines; family Emydidae; genus Malaclemys; species Malaclemys terrapin. Next base: position 47,491,991 of record NC_071516.1, read on the forward strand.
AGTAGCCAGGAACTCTGACAGCCTAGTTGATGACTCAGACCGGTGAATTATTTGCCTCCTATGGAAAGAGAGCGAACACTTCTCTCCCCGCCCCCCACTTGTTGGTAAAAGCGGTACGATCATGTTGTGATGGTGACTATTAAAGGGATGATGTTACTTTCCTTCTGAGGTGTTGGTCACTCAGGCCTGGAGCTTAGTTATCTCTGGTGGGGAAGGAGAGAGCAAAATATTTTATTTACTCATTCTTTCATTTATTCCATAGGTAAAGAAAGGGGAGGGGTCTAATTTCTGAGAGAGCCCCTGGTCTTGAATAACGGGACTGGTCTTCAGTTGTCTCCTGCAGGGGAGCGTATGTTCCCCGTAGTTCCCCCAATAGGGGACCTGTCGAATGTCTGGACACCCGGACGCCAGTCAGAACTGACAATCCCCTGTTAACGTACAGGATATGAGCAGGGAGGCAGCTGCATTTCCTGTTTCATACCCGCCTTGTCCCTCAGCCTGCAGGAGAGCGAAGCTGCATCCGCTGTGTCCCCGCAGTTAAGGGTTAATCCTTCCCGCCGCTAGGCCCTTAAGGGACAGTGACAGTCGCAGGCATGTTAAGACATGTGGTTGCTAAAGAGCGAGCTAGTCTCTGTGAGAGAGATAAAGTGCCAATGCAGAGCTGCGTGTGTGTGTTAAATTAATGACCGTGGGAGAGTGAGCGAGCTGCATTGTAGCTGTGTGAACGCCTCGCTCCCGGTGCCAGTGAGACAGGATTCGACACCGGGCCCCGGGGTGGTGCAGTATTTGCCGCCCGCCGCCCCGCTCTGGGTCTCAAGTTCCAGCAGACGCTGCGGAGGGTTTCAGAGACTCTCCCCGTTGTCCGCATCTCCGGCTGTTTTGCTTCGGTCCGAGGCACGATGATGACGTGGCTCTTGGCTGTTCTCCTGGCCCCGGCCCCAGGTGAGTACTGGGGGGAGGGGGGATATAGGGCGAGTGCGGGAGACTCTTTGCTCGCTGGGCCCATTGGTTTATTAATTTATTCATGTTTCCAGGTGCCCGTTCCCAGGTGCAGCTGGCGGCGTCCGGCCCTGGGCTGGAGCAGGTCTCCGAGCCCCTCACACTCACCTGCGCGGTCTCGGGTGGCTCCGTCACTGCTGATTACTGGGATTGGTACCGGCAGCTCCCCCGGGGAGGGCTGGACTGGCTGGGAGAGATTGGCTGGTACAACTCGCAGTGGCGCGTAGACTACGCCCGGTCTCTCCAAGGCCGAATAACCCTCTCCGCCGATTCCTCCAAGAACCAGTTCTCCCTGCGGCTCCGCTCGCTGACAGCTGCGGACACCGCCACCTATTACTACGCCCGGAGAGACACGGTGACACAGAGACAGGGAGCCCTCGGACAGAAAGGGGGGAACCCCTATGCCCAGCCCCGCCTGGCTTGTCCCCTTCTCTCAGCCCCCCTCTGCGAGGGACAAGGTGGGGGAGGCCATCTCTTTTACCGGACCGACTTCTATTGGTGAGCGAGAGATCCGCTAGAAGACATCCTTTCACCCACCTTGGATCTCCAATATCCCCGGACCAACAGGGATACAGCAACTCTGCCTAGTGACAGGGCAGTGCGAACTCCTGCCTGAGAAACACAGCAGGAAAGAGACTCCAAGAAGAGCTCTATGTAGCTCCTGAGCTTGTCTCTGTCCCCCAGGGCCGGCTTCAGGCACCAGCCCACCAAGCTTGTGCTTGGGGCGGCACTTGGAGGGGGGCAGTGCGGCCCTCCGGCTCCAGCCGCTGAGGAGAGGAGCCCCGGCCGGGCTCGCCGCCCTCCCCCGGCGCTCCGTGTGTTGGTCCAAAGATCACTATACATACAGACATGAATTCAATTCTTGAGGTTAAGATATGTAGCAGAGATGGTGAGCTTGTATTTGCAAAGTTCTTTTGGAAATAGTCCACAGGTTATAGTCCAATGTCCGTACTCAGGGTGAAATCCAGCCAATGACTGGGATCTCAGTCCTTATGGTTTAGGCTTCCCCTGCATGAAACCCTACGCAGATCTGAGATTAAAAAAAAGGACCTGTAGCGTCTAACTCGGCCCTGTTCTGGGGGCCCCCTGACACCCATCAGACCGGAGTCTCCGCCTCTCTTTAGGGGCAGGGTGTGGCGTGGGAAGGGGGGTGGCTTCGTTTCCCTTCCAAACCCGGCAGCAGCGACTGGGAAGCTGCAATAGGCAGAAGCGGCCGAGTCTTGGGTTTGTGCAGTTAAGGGCTAAACCCTCCTTACCCTGACAGGGAGAAGTTACCCTGCAGCTCAGCGAGCAATGCCAGTGTGGGTACAGTTTGTGTTTATTTTAGCAGCTTGGAAAGGTGAGAAAATGTTTAAAAATACAGGGAACATTCGGATTATGTGTTTTAGTTGCAGGGGTCTGTATATCCTTCGTTTCTTTCTTTCTTTCTTTCTTTCTTTCTTTCTTTCTTTCTTTCTTTCTTTCTTTCTTTCTTTCTTTCTTTCTTTCTTTCTTCAGTCTTATCTATACATAATTCCATTCTCAGCACTATCTCATCTCTTTCTATGTATCTAATCCTCCACTGGCTATTCATCCATCCATTGTCCCTTTACTGCATTCTCTCTCCATCTATGCTTTCCTCCACTGTATTAGCTGGCAACTTCTCTCTCTATCTATTTCTGTGGTTTAGATGCCCCTTATCACCCTAGTGAGAGTCATTAGGTAAGAACAATTATCATTATGATCATTAATGTGTTTTCTCCCTCAGGTGCCCAGTCCCAGATGCAGCTGGTGGAGTACGGGGGGGCTGTTAGAAATGAAGGGGAGTCCATCCGGCTCTCCTGTAAATGCACCGGCTTCACCTTCAGCAGCTCCGATATGTTCTGGTACCGGCAGAGTCCCGGGGAAAGCCCGGAGTTTGTCTCACGCATTTACTACGACGGGACTGGCATAAATTACGCGCCTCGGGTTCAAGGGCGATTCACCATCTCCAGAGACAACGCCAAGAGCGAGCTGTACCTGGCAATGAGCCGCCTGAGACTGGAGGACACGGCCCAGTATCACTGCGCTGCTAGAGACACACAGTGAGGGGAAGCCGGTGTGAGCTGAGACAAAAACCTCCTGTCCTCGGGCCCAGAGGGGTAAAGTCGGCTGCTGGGGGGGCGGGGGGGGCACAGATCCGTGGGAGGGCGGGGCACGGACCTGGTGCGCTGAGTGCAGGGAGTGAAAGGAAACGGAGTGTCTGCGGGGGACATCAGGGAGATGTAACTCCCGGGGCACACAGGAAACCCCCCAACCCTGAGGAGGGTCAGAGACTCTCCCCTGGGAGAAGCGCCCTGCAGCTCCCAGGCTGTTTCGCTTCTGTCCCAGAAACGGTGCTGTGAGTCCGGGAACGGGGGGACCCAGGGAGAGTGCGGGAGATTCTCGGCCCTCGCCCCCCCCCCCTGCAGCCCAGCCCCCGCAGATATTCCAGTGGGCACCAAGCCTGAGCAAGGGTTACCGCGTGTGAAGGAGCGGATTAAAAAGACGGGCCCGCGTGGGGGCAGCCTGACTTCTAGCCCGGGTATGAGACTTTATTCTCCTGCGATGCGCGGCCCTTTGTGTCCTAGGGGAGATAGTTACCAGGGGAATCCCAAAGCCTCTTCTGACACCCAGAGACCATTGTTCACGAGCCCGGAGCAGCGTTTGCTTCCCGCGGGAGGTTGCAGCAGGCCGGTCTCAGGCTGCGCTGGGGCATTTCTCGCCGGGGTCTCGGCTGTGAGGTGCTGGGAGCAGAGACCTGGGTTTGGGCTTGTCCCCCTCACAATAACCCGCCCTGTTCCCGGGGCGCCCTGACACCCATCAGAGCGGAGTCTCCGTCCCTCTCCAGGGCAGGCTCCGCCCCTCCAGCTCAGAGAGCAATGCCAGTGTGGGTACAGTTTGTGTTTATTTTAGCAGCTTGGAAAGGTGAGAAAATGTTTGAAAATACCAGGAACCTTCAGAGTATGTGTTTTTAGTGGCAGAGTATACCTAGATCTATCTATCTATCTAATAATCTCCGTTCATTTTCATCCATCTTTCCTTCTTATCCCAGTCAAATATATATAATGGTCCATGCACATTATTAGTTTATCTGTTCCCTTGGGGGCGGAGGGAAGAGACCTGGCGCTCTCATTGCGGGAAGAGAAGGGAAACTGAGTCACTGCAGGGGGAACCAGGGAGGCGTGAATCCCGGGGTGTGTGTGGGAGAGTGGGGGACAGAGGGTACCCCTACCCCAGCGCTTACATTAGACTAACACAAATGCCAAGGAGGGAGTGTGGCTTGGGTCTGCCTGCTGTTCTGCAGTGTAGGCTGCAGACGTGTGTGGCACAGAGAGAGGAGGAAAGACAGACAGACGCACAGACACACAGCACCCTCCCTTCTCAGCGCATTGATCGGGATGTGCAAAGGGGAAGATCTCCTCAGCGCCTCATCCCAGCTCCGTCCCCTGGGCGCTTCGGCGCTCTGAAAGCCACGCGGCTGCAAAGCTCGAACCCGAGCCCGGGGCTAAAGCAGCCGCCCGGAGCGTTCACAGCTCTGCGGGGACAGAGGTGCAGCCGGAGGAGCGGTTATTCTTTACGGCGGAACAACGATTAAATCTTTCCTGGCTGCACTAGCCCTGGCCCCACGTGACTCTCTGTGTCTGGAAGTATTTGTGCCCCTGTGCGACCATTTATCTCTGACAGAGAGATTATTCGCTCCTTGTGCGCCATAGCGAAATGGTGTCCACTTCGCAGCTGCACCTGGTGGGATCCGGCCCGGGGGGGGTTAGAGACCTTCACACTCCCCTGTGCAAAAAAAATTTTTTTTTTGTTAAGAATGAAAAAAGTTTTCTAAAAGACAACATAAAAAGCTGGAAGCAATAAATAAACCCTCCAAAACCAATGAATAAAATCGGAAAATAATCAAGTGAGAATAAGCAAAAAGAAAGACAATAAAATAGGAAGAACAACAGCCGTCCCTAAAACAACCAGACGCCAATGCACAAAACCCCACAATCACACCGGCACTTTCTGACCAGCAGCAACACACTGTACTGTCAGGGGTCCCCCGTATTTCCTTTAATTCACTTGTAGCTTTTTAGGGACACAGTTTGAGAGAGAGAGAGAGAGAGAGAGAGAGAGATCGCAACAAACAATGCCCCCCCATCCCACTTTTTGACATGAAAATGGAAGATCATTTATTTGACAGGAGCAATCAAACTGCGTTTTCTCAATCGATTGCCCGATCGATAGGGTAGCGAAGGGAGGGTTGTGTATATGTGAAGCGACAGAAGAACTGTGGGGAAGGGGATGTTTTTAGTGTGGACAGGGAAGTGTGTAGTTTTCATTCTTATTAATGGGTGGACATAAAGACTGGGGGGAATCTGGGGTTAACAGCCAGGTAAAGTGAAAACTACAAACGACCTCCTCTGTCAGAGGTTACCATGTGTTAGCTAATGCGCGGTTTACAAATAGCCCTGGTTTTGTAACTAGTGAGGAAAAGGCTAGAAAGGCTGACAAGAAGCCACACCCAGAGTGAGACAGGCATGCACAGGGAAGGAGAGAGAGAGAGAGATCCGGACTCAGACAGGCCGTGTGGGTGGAGTGTAATTTACAGGGATGTGGACAGATCTGGTCCTGTCATTTCCAGAGATTTTGGGGTTTTACCAGCTCAGGGGGCGAACTGGAGATGTGATGATATTTCCCCCCACCCTCCTCTTCAAAGCGTAACCTATTTCCTCCCCGCCCTCACGCTGGCGCCAGGTCACAGCTGGTATTTCAGGGGAATGGCGGCATGGCGGGGATAGCTCAGTGAGATCCTCCGCTCCCGGGAGCAGCTGGCTGCATGTTTATTTGAACTCTCCCAGCCTTCTTCCTAGGGGCGCTTTCCCAACTGCAGCTGGTGGCCTCTGGCTCTGGGGTGGGGGAGGTCTCCGAGCCCCTCACACTGACCTGTGCTGTCTCCGGGGTCTCCATCGCTGAACAGTATTACTACTGGCACTGGGTCCGTCAGCCTCCTGGAGAAGGGCTGGAATCCATGGGAGGGGTATATCCATATAACGGGGACACCCGCTACGCCCCGTCTCTCCAAGGCCGAGTCACCAGCTCTGCAGACACCGCCAAGAACCAGTTCTCCCTGCACCTCCGCTCGCTGACAGCTGCAGACACCGCCACCTATTACTGCGCCCCGAACTACACAGTGACACGGGCACAGGGAGGTCTGGGACAAAAAGTGAGCATCTTAAAATGATAACTGGGCCCATGCAGGCCGATAGAGAGTCCAGGGAGGGAAATGCAGCAGGAAGGGATGAAGGGCTTGTTTTGCTCTTGAACGGTGCAGAAATTTGAGAAAAAAAAACAACAAAAGGAAAAGCAAATCAACAAAAAAGCAAACCCACCCCAAGAACAACAATAACAACGCAACAAATAAAGCCCAAAGTAATCACCAAAGCAGCTAATCAATAGACGATAGGAAATGACGACAAATAACCCCCAAAGGACTACACAGAAATCAATTCCCAACACTCAAAAATCAGTTATCAGACACTTCGCAACAAACACTAACCAATAACAATGCAACAGAATCAACATGTTGTCACGGACTCACAGATCGTGCCCACTCTTGGCCCTGTGCGGTCCGTGGGGGGTGCCCCTTTCAGTGCGACAGTCCTTCTCGGGGATCCACTCTCTCTGGGGGTCAGGCCCCACCACCTCCTGGAGCCGCACCTCTCTGAGCCTTAGCACATCTGTCTCTGCCGTGGGCACCCTCAGGGAGTCCACTCGCTCTGGACCCCCGGGGCCTCCACCCCCAAAGGGGTAGATGCAACCCTGTTCTCTAGACCAGAGTGACTCTCAGCCAGCATGAAACAGAAGGGTTTATTGAGAGTTGAACACAGCACTGGAAACTCTCTGACACTGAGGCCTGGCCTCCCTCAGCCCAGCACATTCCAGTCTCTCTGCATCCAGGTGGGCTCTGCCTGCTTCCCCTCTCCAGCCCAGAGCCCTGCCCCCCCTGCTCGCCTGGGCATCCGAGATCCTCTGCCCCAGGCCCCGCCTCTGTCCATTGTTTTCCTTCCAGGTAAACAGGATCGTAAAAGGCCTCCTCTCCTGCTTCTCCCTCTGGCTGGAACGGGCTGGTTAGGTCACTGGGTCCTCACTCTGCAGCCCATTGTCCACCCACTGGCCAGAACCGGCTGCGTCTCCTCAGCTGGGCCTCTGGGTCACCAGGTCCCCAGGTCCCCGGTCGCTGGGGTATCCATCCTCCCGTCCATCGGCTGGGTCCGCATATCCTCTCTCCGGGCCTCTGCAAAACACACTCCCTCTTCACTCACCTCGTTAACCCAGTAACACCCAGGGAAACTGAGTCCCACCCTCTCCGCATGCAAACCATTGAAACTCCACAGAAACCAAGAAAACCCTCCACTTTGTCACACATGTGATCCTGAATGTTTATTTAAATTCATTGCGACTCTTTTAGGGGTACACAATTTATTTGAAAGCATCGATACAAAACGTGCAACAAACATAGCCAACAAGTGCAAATCAGTTTTTACCATGAGAAAACCCCTCTTAGAGCAACGGAAGATCTGTTGCTTTAAAGAATTAAGGGAAGTTAAACTGCAATTTTTTCAAGCTCTCCAGGGTCTAGGTCAGTAAAAGTGTGTGGGAAGGAGGTGAGAGATGAAGAATCGGTGGGGAACAGAAACAGAGAGGGGCTGGGGATTTCAGAGGTGGTGAAAGGATAGGAGAGTCTGACTTCTTTAGGGGTTTTATTGGGATTTGAGTGCCTAACTCCCTTAGGCAGCTTTGGAAATCACAACCAAGATCACAAGCACGGGGTGCGGGGAAAAGAGAAAGAGACACAGACAGACAGAGACACTGTATGAGAGATTAGAAGGATCTACATACACGCGGAGAAAGGAAATAGGGAAGTGTTATTTACTCTTAATAACACAAGAACTAGGGGTCACCCAATGAAATTGATAGGCAGCAGGTTTAAAACAAACACAAGGAAGTATTTCTTCACACAACGCACAATCAACCTAAGTAACTCTTCTCCAGGGTTAAAAAAAATCAGATGAATTCCTGGTGAATAGGTCCATCAATGGCTATTAGCCAGGACTGGCAGGGATGGTGTCCCTACCCTCTGTTTGCTAGAAGCTGGGAATGGGCGACAGGGGATGGATCACTTGATGATTCCCTGTTCTGTTCATTCCCTCTTGGGTGCCTGGCTTTGGCCACTGTCAGGACACAGGACACTGGGCTAGACGGACCTTTGGTCTGGCACACTATAGCCCTGTGATGCCCATGTTGATCTTTATTCAACATTAAGGAAACCACACTGGGAAAGCTGAGTTCCAAACAGCTGGATGAAGACATACAGCGTCTCGCTAATTACCTACACTGCTTCTCTGGCAGGGTCTGGTGGCTACTGCAGCAGAAGATAAGGAAAACCGCTAGAGGGCTCCCAGACTATTTATAGAGATAACACCCGGGCAAATCTCTGTCTGCGTATGAGCTAGAATTGGTTACAAGTGTCGGCGGAGGTTTGCAGCCCGGGGCTCACACTCTTCAGCCGACTCTCCGGAGCTATCCGAGCTCCGTTGGGTCAGCGGCTGGACTGGAGACTTTTGATACCTTCCAAATGATTAAATGTGTCTTCCTAGCGCTGGCCCTGGCGCCGTGTGAGTCTGTGTGTGTCCCTCTGTGTGACTGTTCGCATTTCTCTGTGTGTGTGGCTATGACGGGGGGGGGGGGGGAGGCACAAAAGGCTTTGCTCTCTGTGCATCACATTCAATGATTATTTTGGACTCTCCCACCCTTGTTTCTAGGTGCACTTTCCCAGCTGCAGCTAGTGGCCTCCGGCCCAGGGGTGGGCAAAGTCTCCGAGCCCCTCACACTGACCTGCGCTGTCTCCGGGTTCTCCATCAATACTCAGTATTACTACTGGTACTGGCTCCGTCAGCCTCCCGGAGAAGGGCTGGAATCCATGGGATGGGTATATCCATATGACGGGGATAGCGACTACGCCCCGTCTCTCCAAGGCCGGATCACCATCTCTGCAGACGCTGCGAAGAACCAGTTCTCCCTGACGCTGGGCTCCCTGACAGCTGCGGACACCGCCACCTATTACTGCGCCAGGAGAGACACAGTGACACAGAGACAGGGGGCCTGGGACAAAAAGGGGGCGAGCTACAGGCTTCGCCTCCCGGAGAAACGGCATCTGAATTTTTTCTTGCGGTCCGCTCCCTTCTGCGGTCACTTTAAGTTGAAGGAGACGCTTTGTCAGAAGCAACAGAAGGCCCTGTGGCACCTTTAAGACTAACAGAAGTATTGGGAGCATAAGCTTGTGGGTAAGAACCTCACTTAGAGGCACCCACGAAGCTGCAGAGAAGCAGAGAAGAGGAAACACCTGCGCTTGTGAATGGGAAGAGAGAGACTTTGTTACAGGAATTTTGCAGATTTGGAAACCACCAGTCTGGACCTGAGGTTGCAACAGACTCTCCTGTCCGCTCCACAGCTGAACTGGGGAGTTGGTTCAGGGGGGCCCCTCTGACAAACGACTGGTATTTCCTGGCTGCGCTAGCTCTGGCCCATGGGAGGGAGAGGGTGTGTATGTGTGATATTTTCCTGGTGAGGTAGAGTATTTGTGGGTTTCTGTAACCCACACACCTCCTGGATGTGGTATTCCGTCCCATCTAGGGGCACGAAGACCACTTGATTAACGAGTCTGCTCTACAACCTTAGCTATGAGACACGTGATTTTGGCTCATGGGGTAGAGGCTCATACACTGAGCACCAGAGGTCCCAGGTTCCAACCACGAGGTCTGTCAGTGTTACATTTGCACCTGTGTGTGAGGAGCTGTGTTGATTCATATTTGCAGGAGAGCATTTAGATGAAGGAGTCTGTGCTTGGAGCCAGATCCTTAGCTCCCTGGAGTGGGGAACATTATATTATATTTGGGTATCTCCTGCCCTTTTTGCAGGCCCCCTTTCCCACCTGCAGCTGGTGGAGTCGGGCCACGAGGTGGGGAAGGTCTCAGAGCCCCTCACCCTGACATGCGACGTCTCCTGGAGACCGGATTTTCTGGCCAAGGGCCTGAGTTTATCGGGCTGATGTACTGTGATGGGGAAACACCTTCCATGCCGCCTCTCCAAAACACAAGGAGCACTTCCAGAAATACCTCCAGGAAATGGGTCTCCCTTTAGTGCTTAAACTTTCCCTTTTAATTTAATTTGGATTTGGGCGCCTAACCCCCTTAGGCTCTTTGGAAAACTCGGGCAGGGCAGGGCGAAAAGGCAGCTTCTAAACAGACAGAGCCAGTGAGGGAGAGAGAAAAGAAACAAACTCACTGTATCAGAGGGGTAGCCGTGTTAGTCTGAATCTGTAAAAAGCAACAGAAGGTCCTGTGGCACCTTTGAGACTAACAGAAGTACTGGGAGCATAAGCTTTCGTGGGTAAGAACCTCACTTCTTCAGATGCAAACTCACTGTATGTGTAAGCAGAGGAACATGGAGAGAGAGAGAGAAAAAAAACAGACAAACTCACTGCTGTGTGTTTAAGCAGAGACAGAACCATATCCAGAGGGGGGGGGGGAGATTGGGCGAAAGGGGATGGATCACTTGATGATTATCTGTTCTGTTCATTCCCTCTGGGGCACCTGGCACTGGTCACTGTCAGGAGACAGAGCATCCGAAGAAGTGGGCTGTAGTCCATGAAAGCTTATGCTCTAATAAATTTGTTAGTCTCTAAGGTGCCACAAGTACTCCTGTTCTTCTTTTTGTCGGGAGACAGGACACTGGGCTAGATGGACCTTTGGTCTGACCTACTGTAGCCCTGGGCTGACAGTGTTGCTATTTATTCAACATTAAGGAAACCACACGGTGGGAGCTGAGTTCCGATCAGCTGGATGAAGACGTACAGCGTCTGGCTACTTACCTACACTGCTTCTGTGGCAGGGTCTGGCGCCTTCTGCAGTAGAAGTCAAGGAAAACTGCTAGAGGCTCCCAGACTATTTATAGGGATAACACCCGGGCAAATCTCTGTGTCTGCCTATGAGCTACAATTTGTTACAGGTGTCGGAAGAGGTTTGCAGCCCGGGGCTCACACACTTCAGGCAGCTCTCCCGAGCCCCACCGCTCTGCGCAGGAGTGCAAAGGCCTCAGCCCCAGGCGGGAGGCTGTAACCCATGGACTCGTCACCCAGGGCTGATGCTCTCGAGGTTTGACTTTGGTCCTGGGCTGTGGAGTTCGGGCTTCGACCCCAGCAAGTCTAACACCATGCCTGACGTCCCCATTAAAATATGGTCCCGACCCACAGGTTGGGAACTGCCGCCCTAGATGGAGTGACTGGAGAATTAGCCCTGACGAGACAATGGAGTTTCCATTGAGGGTCAGTCGCATGGACCCCAGTGGAATTACTCCTGCTTCGCACTGAGGTGCAGTCAAGGCTGATTCTCACTATGGCACTTCGAGTACAGAAGGGGGGGGGGGGGCGCAAGGACTCCAAAAATAATACTTGCCCCCACTCCGGGCAGGTGATGCTGCCAGCACCCAAGGGAAAACTGCCTTTTGCCAATCCAGGAAAAACCCTCACTTGGGAAGATTTTTCCTGAGGCCCCTCGGCTTTTCTACCCCTCCCTCGGGGCAGCAGAGAAAGAAAACAAAAGAGAAGGGGAGCTCAACTGTAGCATCCACAAAGGCACAGCCTCTTTACCTCCTCAGACACAGAAATCAAATCATGTTCTTTGTTAGGGATCAAACACCAAAAACGACTTTCCTGGGGTCCAACTTAAAGGTTACAAGCAAACAAAAACAAAACAAAAGCATCTAGGGTTAGCACAGAGGAATCCACAAGCCCAAAATGAAGAATTCAATCTAATTGCGTCTAACTAGTCATTGCTCATCTACTTACATATCTGTGGTTTCAAATGAGTAGTTTCTTGGTATGACGCTGATTTTTATACCTGGCCCAAACCTAACACCATGTTGCTGTCCAGTCTGCTTCGCCCCGACAGACAGAAGACCCCTCTACCCAGCAGTTTTTCCCCATTTGAAAGGGTGCAGCTTCCCTATTGGTTCCCCTGGTCAGGTGCCCACTCATTTTAAGCTTCCCTCTTAACCCTTTACAGGTAAGACAATTAGAGAACAGCTACTACGAAGGATTTTGTAGCTAACTGAATGGCTGGGGAGTTACACAAGGGTGCTTCCCTCTGCCACATTTATCACAAATGCATAATAAAATAATAACTCACCTTGATTCCAGAGTATGTGGGGCTCTATTTTTAAAGGGATTCAGGCAACTTTGAACGCATTTGGAAATGCCAGGCTGCCTAACGTCTGTTGAAATGATTAAGTTTTAGTTGCTCAGATGCTTCTGAAAATCCCTCTAGGCATCTTATGAAAAACGTGGCTCTTATTCCTGATTTGCAACAGGACGAGAGGAGAACCAGCCCAAGTTAAACCAGTGGACTTACTCCTGACTCACACCTGTCCTTTGTTTGCCAGAAGCTGGGAATGGGCGACAGGGGATGGATCACTTGATGATTCCCTGTTCTGTTCATTCCCTCTGGGTCACCTGTCATTGGCCACTGTCGGAAGACAGGACACTGGGCTAGATGGACCTTTGGTCTGACCCAGTGTTGACTTTGTCTTATGAGTGAATGAAGAGAGTCGGGCCTGTTAACTTCATTGAAACTACTCAAAGTGTAAGTCATTACTCAGTATATAAGAACTCATAATTTAGAACACTTTTATAGTGAAACTTTTTTTTGTTAATTACCAGACTTTTAATTTGGAACTTATTTGGTTCAACTAAGTCCAAAAAGAATTTTTTTCTTTAGAATCTCCAATGGGCTCTGTCGCACTCGTCTCTGAGCGCCTCACGAGCATTAATCAATGTATAGACACAGCAACCATGAGTGGTAGGAAGCCATCGCTGTCTGTGCTTTGCGACTGGTATAGGGAGTTAAGAATGATTAGACGGTGGCTTGTTCACAAGCCACCCTCTTGTTCACGAGGGTTTAGAAGAAAATTCCCCTGTGGATAGGTTATTCCCTAACTACTAGGGTCTGGCTTGCACCTTCTTTCTCAGCATTTTGTATTGGCAGGTGTAGGTTAGATGGGCAGGTCTGATTCATTAGCGCACTCCCTCTCTTCCAGTCACACCCGGAGTACTTAGCAGTGCTGGCAATAGAGGTTTTCAAAGGTGCCAAAGGGAGTTAGGCGCACAGTGCCCAATGAATTTCAAAGGGTGTTAGGGACCTCACTTCTTTAAGCAGCTTTGAAAATTCCCAGCCTGAAGACTTTTTTAACCACAAGAAATGGGTGGGTGGAGGGGAGAGAGGAAAGCCGGACGGGAGAAGGGAAATTTCTGAAATGAAATATCATTTGCCTGCCTAGGAGGATATACGCACTTGCGGTGATAACTGACATGCAGCTTCAGAGGAAATTGCTGGCACCAACCCATTGCACAAGAGGAAAGGTTGTCAGCAGTAATGCAGTTGTTACATTGTTTTCGGTGTATCACGTGGTGCATCCTCTCAGGTGAGCAGCAAGATACAGCCTCTTGCAAGGTGTTGCGTGTTTCCCCCTTATATATACCAGGAACTGATGACATCAGTGGGACAACCCTAAGCTAAAGCTTCTCATATCGGCTGGTTATTTTCTAATTGTCCCCTGCATCTGCCCCTGAAATGTCTGTTGCACATTAAATTAACCCCCTGGTTGTATGTGATATAACAGTATCCCTGTTCTGTTCCTTTCACAGGCTGCGTGGCCGCGATCACTTTAACGCAGCCGAGTTCTGCCCAGGCAGAGCCAGGCAGTTCCCATACCCTGGACTGTGTCGTCTCCGGGTATAATATCAATGACCGCCATTTGAGCTCGATCCGACAAGCGCCTGGGAAAAGTCCTGCTGGCTAACAGCCTTCAAAACAGGTTACACCCCCTACATCGCAGATGAGTTCAAAGGACATGTTACCCCACGCACCAGCGGCGCCCGTGTCAGGCTAAAGATAAACAGTCTCACAGCTGCAGACACGACTACTTACTAGTGTGCCAGCCATGCACAGTGATCGCTGCCTGGCTTCATCTCCTACAACATCCCTTGTGGAACTGGCCTCCTCTCACTTAACACATTTTTCTCTTTGCATGAACTTCACCCCAGGCATAAGTCCAGGAGAGGGGCCAAGCATCACTGGTCTCTCACACCAGTGCTCAGAGTACGGGTTCCTTGGGGAACAGGCCTTGCTCTGCTGCCTCTCCAAAGGCAGAATTTTACCCAGGGATTTGTGGCTTTGGTCTCTGCAATTTCAACGTGAGTCATTCAAATCAACTTGTGATCCGGAAGCAGCATCGTTGCAGGTTAGGCTACCAGAGTGGGAATCGTGAGAATTTGTAGATCAGTGTCACAGCCTAGAACAGAACCAAGGTGAAGTGACGCAAGTGACTCCCTTTGTCTGGCTTGTCTGTTTAGAGTGAAACCTCTTGGGTGCAAGGCCTGTCTCCTGTGGCGCGTAGGGGCAGCACCCGGCACACTGGAACCCTGATCTTGGTTGGGACCCTTCAGGTGTTACAAAAATGCCAAGAATAGTGACCTGTGGATTTGAACGGGAGAAAGGACCCTTACGTGAGACCCTCCCACCCAGAGAGTTCTGCATCCAGAAGAAATGTTGAACTGGAGCACTCAGTTGTAAGGCGCGTGGAGGACAGAGTCACAGCTTCTGAAGCCGGAAAAACCATTCTAAGAACATTTTGTCTCTCTGCATGACACACATCCCAGGCATTTCTGTAACAAACCTTTGTTTGATCCACAGCGTGTCTTTTGAGCTGCAGTGTATGTATCCGATATTGGTGACAGTACTGGACAGGGAGATGATCTGGACTCCAATTCTAATCTGCCACCAGTCTGCAATGGTTGAGAGTGAACATGAATTCCTTGGTGCAGTGGTCTCCAGAGAGCAGCAGAACCTGGGGAATGAGACAGAGAAGTCTATTGTGTAGTGACCAGGCGGAAGCAGGAAAGATTCAGGAAGTGAGAGCATGTGGTGCCCTGTACAATGACCGGGAGTTAACGCAGGTAGGGGAATGAGACAGCAATCGCTATACCCGCCATTGGGCAAAGGATGGCAGCAGAGCTCTGAGGGACAGAGATCGAGCAGCTCTCAGTTGCACCTGCATCTCTGGTCATCACTGAAAACCACGTGGTGTTTCGCTTGCATTTTAAATTCCAGCTGAAAATCTGTGGTTTCTCGATTGCCTGCTGTTTTCTTAACTAACATTAGGAGACAGGAAAATGATCTTAAGAGTTACTATCCTATTGTTGTGCTCTGCACAATTTTAGGGGTGAGAATTTGAACGGAAGACCCTACCAAAATAAAACTGTCTTGGAATTAATAGCTTTGAAGTGTCTTGTGTGTGTGAGGAGTTTTCACCCTACATATGCCTGACTTTCAAGAAAACACTGGTCCTATTTTTAAAGGTAGTTCGATACCAAAAAAGTGGGCTAAGTGCCAAATCCCATTATTTTCAATGGGAGTCAGGTGCCAAACCTTCTTACGCTATTTTGAAAATCCCAGTAGGCGCCTACTTTGCATCATCACGTTCTAAAGACTTTATAAAATCTAGCCCGATTCCTTTGCGAGAAGGAGGGAACTGGAAAGAGGCAGATTCTCGGACGTTGTAATTCAGAGTAGCCAGGCTGACTTCATTAGCACTGCACACAGACACACGACCTCGTAATCTAGCCCTAAATGTTTACACATTGTTTTTTGTTTGTTTGTTTGTTTCGAAACAGGGCAATGCTAGCACGGGGTGATATTCTGTTCCCATTACTCATGTCCAGTAGTATTTTACTCTGTCAGTAGCTCCATTGCTCCGGATTCTCCGCTCGGTAGCAGTGGGTGCACACTGGAGTCTCTCCTAATTTACACGGGAGTACGCCAAAGGAGAGGTGCCCCATGACATCAGCAGAGTTAGTCCTGCCGAACACCATGGGGAATGAGACATGATCCAGCCTCACTGAGTGCAGTGACCTTATTTCTGCTTTACACAAGACTGATTAAGAAGACACTTTAGGCCCATTGACTGCAGTGAAATTACTTCTGCTTTACACTGACGTGCGGGAGGGAGCTGGAATCTCTGCCCCCCACTGACTCCATTGTTACTATTCAGAGAATAAGTTCCTACTCCGTGTTCAGAAGTCTTCACCATTTAGACGTGTAACAGTGAAACATTTGTATTTTATAGCCAACGCTTGCAAACGTGTCTTGACCAACATCAAAGATAACTTTCGGTTTAGGATCTTCCATGGCTTCCACCTGGGTAATATCTGAGCCCATCACAAACAATGTATTCATCCCCACAAGAGCCATGAATGGTAGGAAAAGCAAGACTGAGTTGATTAGCTGAGATCTCTGCTGTTTTGAGTAAGCACGTCAACCTTTCACTGACTGTGGATGGGAAGAAAATTCCCCTACAGCTAAGACATCCCATAGGTCGCTACTAGAGTCAATCTCACACCTTCTTGTCAAGCGTTCGGTATTGGCTACTGTTGAAGAACTGAGCTAGACGGACAGGACTGAGCCGTTGGCGCAATTCCTCTGTTCCCATCACACAATGAGCACGTGGCCGCGCTGTTAATAGAAGTTGAGCTATTGAAGGCGGGCTATTCCCAGTGGTCCAGCGTAGCCCTGAAAATGATGAATCTAGGCAACAGAAAATAGGTCTCCTGTGGCCTGATCTGGTTGCAGAGGTATGAGACAGGGCTAATCAGCTGTTTACTCCTTCTCCCGGGAGGAGATGGAAAAGCAGGACTGGGGATTGGCAGAGTCTTGGCTCCATTCCCTACTCAAAGGTCACTGTAGCTGATATTAGGGACAGGGAGTTATTTAGTGCCGGTAATTTCCAGCAGTAAAGGCCTGAGCCAACCCCGCTGAAGTCAATGAGAATCCGTCCATAACTGGCCTAGGAGGAATTGTATTACACCCTGGGAAGATGAAGGGAGCAAAGGAAGAGGTGTGACTCAGAACCGTATCTCTGAGGCACAACGTCTCCTAGGGTTAGCCCTGGGCTAGTGTAGATCCTTTCCGGGTTGTGCCTAAAATAAAAGCCTGACTCATTGTTATCAGAGGCACCACCGGAGGGGTGAGCGACTCCCCCACACGAGCAGGCGGATCAGAATCTGGGCCCAAGTGTCCTGCTGCTTTTATCCCCTTCTGCTTCTGAAGGCGGTGAGTGTTTATGCAAAGTCTGTGGGGAGTTTCCTGTTTAAAAACCCAGCCTCTTTTCCCCTCTAGAATAACCACATTGAAACAGCGAGGCTGTCACCTGCTTTTCCAGCTCAGAATATCGGTGTTTGGTTTGGCTGCAGAGGATAATAAATATGAGGCATATTTTAATTTATCTATGCTTAATGGCAGCTTATCCAGGTAATTTGGGAACATGGAGAATTCAGAGGATGCTGGAACAATGGGGATAAATCTGGTGTTCCGATATTCATTATATGCCTTCCCTACAGGTGTCCAATCGGAGGTTCAGCTGGTCCAATCTGGGGCAGAAATTAAGAAGCCCGGCGAGTCTGTGAAAATATTTTGTAAAACCTCAGGGTTCACTCTCACCGAATACTATATGAGTTGGATCAGGCAGACTCCTGGGAAAGGACTGGTTTGGCTTGGAAGAATTGACCCTGAAGATGGTGATACTAGCTATGCCGACTCCGTGAAAAACAGAGTCACCATCTCAACAGATAACTCCATCAGCACCGTGTATCTGCAACTCCGCAGTCTGAGAACGGAAGACACGGCTGTGTATTACTGTGCAAGAGACACAGTGAGAAGAAACCTAGTTCTAGCCATGCAAAAACTCTCAGCGTGAGGGCAGTAGGATACCACGGTGAACATCAAGGAACTGAGAATAACTGTGATCGCAGCCAGGAATCCCAGCAACTCAATGAGGCAGGTATCAGTGCAGGCTATTTTTAAGATCGGCCCAATGTCACAGTAGAAATAGTTGATAATGTTGGAGTCGCATAAGGGCAGCTGGAAGACCAGAAGAGTTTGGAATAATACAGCCAGGAATCCCCCGAAACAAGCCCCATGGACATCTGGAGGCAGATCTTGCTGGTCATGACTGTGGTGTACAGCAAGGGTTTGCATATGGCCAAATAGCGGTCGAAGGACATCACAGCCAGGATGAAGAACTCCGTGCTGCCAAGGAAGAAATGGAAGAAAGTCTGAACGAGGCATCATTACATGTACATTTTTGTCTCGAGAGGTTGCTCAGGAAAAAGTACATTGGGGTGTGCAGCTTGTGACTGGTCCTCACAATGATCACAATAAGGCTGTTGCCTATGATGGTCAGGATGTTCATGAGTAAAATGACAGAGAAGAACACAATGTGAAAACCATGCCCAAGGGGGAAGCCCCAGAGAATCATAGAATCATAGAAGATTAGGGTTGGAAGAGATGTCAGGAGGTCATCTAGTCCAGCTCCCTACTCAAAGCAGGACCAACACCAACTAAATCATCCCAGCCAGGGCTTTGTCACGCCAGGCCTTAAAAACCTCTAAGAATGGAGATTCCACCACCTCCCTAGGTAACCCATTCCAGTGCTTCACCACCCTCCTAGTGAACTAGTGTTTCCATATATCCAACCTAGATGTCCCCTACTGCAACTTGAGACCATTGCTTCTTGTTCTGTTATCTGCCACCATTTGGAACCCCCCTTCAGGTAGTTGAAGCTGCTATCAAATCCCTCCTCACTCTTCTCTTCTGCAGACTAATTAACCCCAGTTCCCTCAGCCTCTCCTCCTAAGTCATGTGCCCCAGCCCCCTAATCATTTTTGTTGCCCTCCTCTGGACTCTCTCCAACTTGTCCACATCCCTTCTGTAGTGAGTGGACCAAAATTGGATGCAATACTCCAGGTGTGGCCTCACCAGTGCTGAATAGAGGGGAATAATCACTTCCCTTGATCTGCTGGCAATGCTCCTACTAATACAGCCCAATATGCCATTGGCCTTCTTGGCAACGAGGGCAGACTGCTGACTTATATCCAGCTTCTCATCCACTGTAATCCCCAGGTCCTTTTCTGCAGAACTGCTGCTTAGCCAGTCAGTCCCCAGCCTGTAGCAGTGCATGGGATTCTTCCTTCCTAAGTGCAGGACTCTGCACTTGTCCTTGTTGAAGCTCATCAGATTTATTTTGGTCCAATCCTCTAATTTGTCCAGGTCACTCTGGACCTTATCCCTACCCTCGAGTGTATCTATCTCTCCCCTCAGCTTAGTGTCATCTGCGAACTTGATAAGGGTGCAATTTATTCCATCATCCAGATAATTAATAAACATGTTGAACAAAACCAGCCCCAGGACCGACCCCTGGGGCACTCCGCTTGATACCGGCTGCCAACTAGACAACCTAGCCTGTTGAGCCTGACAATCTAGCCAGCTTTCTAGCCACTGTGATAGACCCAGACCAGTTGGGTACAGCAGAATAGCAGAAGGCAGATATAGTGGCCAGTGGATTAACAGTTTTCTGTTCCCTGACTGACCAGAGCAGGGGCTGCTCCAGGCTAATGAGAACACCTGACTCTAATTAACCTGCAAAGAGTCAGGTGAGGCCATTAAGCTAATGTGACCACCTGACTCTAATTAAGGCCCTGCTGATACTATAAAAAGGGCTCACACCAGTCAGGCAGAAGAGAACCAGGGCACCAGAGGAAAGGCAGTGTAGCTGAAGGGCTGGTTAATGAAGACACCCTCAAGTTATTGATAAGGGAGCCCTAAGGTAAGGGAGAAGCAGGAGAGTAGTGGGGAAGTGGCCCACGGAAATGTAGCAACTCTGGCAGTGAAAGGTCGGATGCCAACAGCTGCTACCATTAGGGTCCCTGGGCCGGAACCCAGAGTAGAGGGTGGGCCTGGGTTCCCCCCAACCCACCACTACAGGAACACATCCTAGGAGGGGAAGTCAGGCCCTTGTCAGGACAGGAGGCTCAACTGTTCTAAAACAAGCCCCTAGGGACAACAGAGACTGTGGGAGTTCTCTCACCAACCTCCTTGCTGGCTTATGATGGAAAGGGCTCAGTGGACTGTAACCCTGGCCCTAGAGAGAGAAGGGCTACGGGGAGGGTCACAGTGAGCCACTGAGGCTAGCATATACCGCCTAGAAGTGCAGGACCCGTGGGGACAAAATGAGAGCTCTGCCACACCACCTTATAGTCCATTCATCCAATCCATACCTTTTTAACTTGCGGGCAAGAACACTGTGGGAGACCATATCAGAAGCTTTGCTAAAGTCAAGATATATCACAACCAGCACTTTCCCCATATCCACAGAGGCAGTTATCTCATCATAGAAGGCAATCAGGTTGGTCAGACATGACTTGCCCTTGGTGAATCCATGTTGACTGTTCCTGATCACCTTCCTCTCCTCCAAGTGCTTCAAAATGGATTCCTTGAGGACCTGCTCCATGATTTTGCCGGGGACTGAAGTGAGGCTGACGGGTCTGTAGTTCCCCGGGTTCCTTTTCTTCCCTTTTTTAAATATTGGCACTATATTTGCTTTTTTTCAGTCATCTGGGACCTCTCCCAATTGCCCCAAATGTTCAAAGATAATGGCCAATGGCTCTGCAATCACATCAGCCAACTCCCTCAGATGCATTAGATCTGGACTCATGGACCTGTGCATGTCCAGCTTTTCTAAATAGTCCTGAAGCTGTTCTTTCACAACTGAGGGCTGCTCACCTCCTCCCTATACTGTGCTGCCCAGTGCAGCAGTCTGGGAGCTGACCTTTACAGGTAAGGCAGCTAGGGTACATCTGCTAAGGAGGATATGATAGCTAATTGAATGGTTGGGGAGTTACACAAGGGTGCTACCCCCTCACACCCTTCATTTACCACAGAGGGAGATTCCCAAACCTGAGACATTATTTTTGAGTGACAAATATGAGGAACTGTCCCAGATTGAGGTGTCATTTGAGGAGGTTTTGGAGCAAATTGATAAAATAAACAACAATCAGTCACCAGGACCAGATGGTATCACCCTAGAGTTATGAAGAAACTCAAATGTGAAATTTCAGGGCTACTAACTGTGGTTTGTATCTTCTCATTTAAATCAACTTCTATACCAAATCACTGGCGGATAGGTAATGTGACACCAATTTTTAAATAGGGGCTTCAGGTGTAATCCTGGCAATTACAGATCAGTAAGCCTAACTTTAGTACTGGTCAAACTGGTTGAAACTATAGTAAAGAACAGAATTGTCAGACAAATAGACGAGCATGATTTGTTGGAGAAGAGTCAGCATGGTTTTTGTAAAGGGAAATCATGCCTCACCAATCTGCTAGTATTCTTTGAAGGGGTCAACAAGCATATGGACAAAGGGGATCCAGTGGATATAGTGTACTAAGATTTTTCAGAAAGCCTTTGACAAGGCCCCTCACCAAAGTCTCATAAGCAAAGTGAGCTGCCATGGGGGAAGAGGGAAAGTCCTCTCACAGATCTATAACTGGTTAAAAGACAGGAAACAAAGGCTATGAATAAATGGTCTGATTTCTCAATGGAGAGAGGTAAATAGTGGTGCCCCCCAGGTGTGTGTACTGGGACCAGTCCTAGTCAATATATTCATAAATGATCTGGAAAAAACGGTAAACAGTGAGGTGGCAAAATTTGCATGTGATACAAAACTACTCGAGATAGTTAAGTCCCAGGCAGACTGTGAAGAGCTACAAAGGGATCTCCCAAAGCTGGGTGACCAATGGCAGATGAAATGTTGATAAATCCAAAGCAATGCACATTGGGAAACATAAACCCAACTATACATATAAAATGATGGGGTCTAAGTTAGCTGTTACTACTGAAGAAAGAGATCTTGGAGTCACTGTGGATAGTTCTCTGAAAATATCTGCTCAATGTGCTGCAGCAGTCAAAAAAGCCAACAGAATGTTGGGAATCATTCAGAAAGGTTTAGATAATAGGACAGAAAATATAATCTTGCCTCTATATAAATCCATGGTATGCCCACATCTTCAATACTGAGTGCAGACGTGGTTGTCCCATCTCAAAAAAGATATATTGGAATTGGAAAAGGTTCAGAAAAGGTCAACAAAATGATGAGGGGTATGGAATGGCTTCCATATGAGGAGAGAGGAATAAGATTGGGACTTTTAAGCTTGGAAAAGAGACGGCTAAGGGGAGATATGATTGAGGTCTATAAAATCATGAGTGGTATAGAGACAGTAGATAAAGAAGTGTTGTTTACTACTTCTCATAATGCAAGAAAAGGAGGTCACCAAATGAAAATAACAGGCAACAGGCTTAATATAAATAAGAGGAAGTATTTCTTCACACAATGCACAGTCAACCTTTGGAACTCCTTGCCAGAAGATGCTGTGAAGGCCAAGATATAACCGGGTTCAAAAAAGAGCTAGATAAGTCCATGGAGGATAGGTCCATCAATGGCTATTAACCAGGGATGTGCAGGGATGGTGTCCCTATCCTCTGTTTGCCAGAAGCTGAGAATGAGCAACAGGGGATAGATCACTGGATGATTCCCTGCTTTGCTCATTCCCTCTGGGGCCCCTGGCACTGGCCACTGTCAGGAGACAGGACACTGGGCTAGATGGACCTTTGGTCTGACCCAGTCTGGCTATTCTTATGTTCTTATGAGTCTCTGCAGGGGACACCTGGGAGATGTGACTCCCAGGGGACACAGGAAATCCCAATCCCACTGGTTGCCAGTCATCTCCCAACTGCCCCTTTCCCCTAGTGTGTGCCTGTGATCACCACCCCCGCTCCCAAGGCTGGTACCACCCATCCTCCCTCCATTGCTATGAAAGGGGGGCTGCAGGGAGAACAAGAAGACACTCGCCCTATCCACTACTTGAACCTGATGGCCCCTACTCCCTGCAGGGGCTGTTACAGGGACAGTGATGAGAAAAACTGGCTGTGACACAAGATGCATGTCTCTGGCTGTGTGTGACAGTGTGAATGTGTGAGCCAGACACAGAGAGAGAGAGACAGAGAGAAGGTGTGTGTGTGTTTGTGTCGGGGGGGGAGCGGGGGTTTGCAGCAGGCGGGTCTCAGGCTTGCGCTGCAGAATTTCTCAATTTTTAAAAAGGTTTCCAGAGGTGATCGCGGCAATTACAGGCCTTTAAGCCAGATTTCAGTAGCGGGGAAACTGGTAGAAACTATAATAAAGAACAATTTTGTCAGACACAGAGATTAACATAATTTGTTGGGGAAAAGTCAACATGGTTTTTGTAAAGGGAAATCATGCCTCACCAATCTAGTAGAATTCTTTGAGCGGGTCAACAAGCATGTGGACAAAGGGGATCCAGTGGATATAGTGTACTTAGATTTTCAGAAAGCCTTTGACAAGATCCCTCACCAAAGGCTCTTAAGCAAAGTAAGCTGCCACGGGATAAGAGTGAAGGTCCTCTCATGAACTGGTAACTGGTTAAAAGATAGGAAACGAAGGGTAGGTATAAATGGTCAGTTTTCACAATGGAGAGAGGTGAATAGTGGTGTCCTCCAAGGGTCTATTCTGGGACCAGTCCTATTAAACATATTCATAGATGATCTGGAAAAAGGGGCAAACAGTGAGGTGGCAAAATTTGCACATGATACACAATTACTAAAGATAGTTAAGGCCCAGGCAGACTGCAAAGAGCTACAAAAGGATCTCTCAAAACTGGGTGACTGGGCAGCAAAATGGCAGATGAAATTTAATGTTGATAAATGCAAAGTAATACACATTGGAAAACAATCCCAAGAATACATAGACAACGATGGGGGCTAAATTACCTGTTACCGCTCAAGAAAGAGATCTTGGCGTCATTGCCAGAAGCTGGGAATGGGCGACAGGGGATGGATCACTCGGTGATTCCCTGTTCTGTTCATTCCCTCTGGGGCACCTGGTGTTCCCCACTGTCCAGAGACAGGATACTGGGTAGACTGACCTTTGGTCTGACCCAGTAGGGACGTTCTTATGGTCTTATGGGTCTAGGCTGTGAGGTGCTAAGTGCAGAGCTCTGGGTTTGCACTTGTCCCCTGTAGCGCCTCACACACTTCGGGTCGGTGTAAGAACCTCACAATAACCCGCCCTGTTCCCGGGGTGCCCTGACACCATCAGACCTGAGTCTCCGCCCCTCTCCAGGGCAGACTGTGGTGTGGGAAGGGGGTGACTCCGTTTCCCTTCCAAACCAGGCAGCCGCGACTCGGAGGCTGCAATAGACAGAAGCGGCCGAGTCTTGTGTTTGTGCAGTTAAGGGCTAAACCCTCCTTACCCTGACAGGGAGAATTTACCCTGCAGCTCAGCGAGCAATGCCAGTGTGGGTACAGTTTGTGTTCCTTTTAGCAGCTTGGAAAGGTGAGAAAATGTTTAAAAATATATTCGGAGTATGTATTTTAGTTGCAGATGTCTGTATATCCCTGTTTTCTTTTCTTTTCTTTTCTTTCTTTCTTTCTTTCTTTCTTTCTTTCTTTCTTTCTTTCTTTCTTTCTTTCTTATCACAGTCTCTTTCACTCCATCACAATCAAATATATACAATGTTCCATTATTAGTAGCACATTATTAGCTTATCTATTTGTGTGTTTCTAGTCCTCCATTGGCTGTTCATCCATCCATTATTCCTATACTGTTTTTTCTCTCTCTCCATCTGCACTTTCCTCTCTACTGTATTCTCTCTCCATCTGTGTTTTCCTCCACTGCATTAGCTAGGAACTTGTCTCTCAGTCTATATGTGTGCCTTAGATGCCCTTTATCACCCTAGTCAGAGTTCATAGGTATGAACAATGATCACTGTGTTTTCTCCCTTAGGTGCCCAGTCCCAGATGCAGCTGGTGGAGTCCGGGGGGGCTGTTAGAAATGAAGGGGAGTCCATCCGGCTCTCCTGTAAAGGCTCCGGCTTCACCTTCAGCAACTACGATATGTTCTGGTACCGGCAGAGTCCCGGGGAAAGCCCGGAGTTTGTGTCACGCATTTACACCGACGGGATTGGCATACGTTACGCGCCTCGGGTTCAAGGGCGATTCACCATCTCCAGAGACAACGCCAAGAGGGAGCTGTACCTGGCAATGAGCCGCCTGAGACGGGAGGACACGGCCCGGTATCACTGCGCTGCTACAGACGCACAGTGAGGGGAAGCCGGTGTGAGCTGAGACAAAAACCTCCGGGCCAAGGGCCCTAGATCCAGAGGTGTAAAATCAGCTCCCTTGGGGGCGGAGGGCAGAGACCTGGCGTGCATGGAAGAGACTGGGCCACATGGGGGCAGCCTGACTCCAAGCCAGGATGTGAGACTTTATTCCCCTCCGATGCGCGGCCCTTGGTGTTCTAGGGGAGATAGTTACCAGGGGGATCCCAAAGCCTCTTCCGACACCCAGACACCATTGCTCACGTGCCTGGAGCAGCGTTTGCTTCCCGGGGGAGGTTGCACCAGGCCGGTCTCAGGCTGCGCTGGGGCATTTCTCACCGGGGTCTAGACTGTGAGGTGCTGGGAGCAGAGACCTGGGTTTGCGCTTGTCCCCTGTAGCGCCTGACACACTTCGGGTCGGTGTAACAACCTCACAATAACCCGCCCTGTTCTCGGGGCGCCCTGACACCCTCAGACCGGAGTCTCCGCCCCTCTCCCGGGCAGGGTGTGGTGTGGGATGCGGGGTGACTCCGTTTCCCTTCGAAACCCGGCAGCCGCTTCTCGGAGACCGCATTAGAGCGGAAAGGCTGCCCCTTGTGTTTGTGCAGTGAAAGGCTAAACCCTCCTCATCATGACAGGGAGAAGTTCCCCGCCAGCTCAGCGAGCAATGCCAGTATGGGTACAGTTTGTATTTATTTTAGTGGCTTGGAAAGGTGAGAAAATGTTGGAAAATACAGGGAACCTTCAGAGTATGTGTTTTTAATTGTAGAGTGTATCTAGGTCTGTCTGTATATCCTTCCTTAACCCCCCCCCCTCGCTCTCTCTCTCTCTTTCTCGCTCTCTCCATCTAGGCATCATAATATATTCTTGCTTGCTTGCTTTCACTGCATCACAGTCTAACATATAAAATGTTCCACTGTTAGTAGCACATTATTAGCTTATCTGTTTGTGTGTTTCTAATCCTCCACAGACTGTTCATCCATCCATTATTTCTGTATTGTATTGTCTCTCTCTCCATCTGCACTTTCCCCTCTACTGTATTCTCTCTCCATCTGTGTTTTCCTCCACTGCATTAGCTAGGAACTTGTCTCTCAGTCTATATGTGTGACTTAGATGCCCTTTATCACCCTAGTGAGAGTTCATAGGTATGAACAATGATTACTGTGTTTTTTTTCCACCAGGTGCCCAGTCCCTGATGCAGCTGATGGAGTCCGGGGGGGCTGTTAGAAATGAAGGGGAGTCCACCCGGCTCTCCTGTAAAGGCTCCGGCTTCACCTTCAGCCGCTACAAAATGTTCTGGTACCGGCAGAGTCCCCGGGAAAGCCCGGAGTTTGTGTCACGCATTTACACCGACGGGACTGGCATACGTTACGCGGCTTGGGTTGAAGGGGGATTCACCATCTCCAGAGACAACGCCAAGAGCGAGCTGTACCTGGCAATGAGCCGCCTGAGACGGGACGACACCGCCCGGTATCACTGCGGTACTACAGACGCACAGTGCGGGGGAAGCCGGTGTGAGCTCGGACAAAAACCTCCGTTCCCGGGCCCCAGACTCAGAGGGGTAAAGTCAGCTGTTGAGGGGGGGGAGCACAGATCCGTGGGGGGCGGGGCCAGTGCGGTAAGTGAAGGGAGGGAAAGGAAACGGAGTGTCTGCGGGGGAATCAGGGAGATGTAACTACCGGGGCACAAAGGAAACCCCCGAACCCTGAGGAGAGTCAGAGTCTCTCCTCAGCTATCCCCCTCTCCCTCGGGGGAGGGATAGCTCAGTGGTTTGAGCATTGGCCTGCTCAATCCAGGGTTGTGAGTTCAATCCTTAAGGGGGCCATTTAGGGATCTGGCAAAAATCTGTCTGGGGATTGGTCCTGCTTTGAGCAGGGGGTTGGACTAGATGATCTCCTGAGGTCCCTTCCAACCCTGATATCCTATGATTCTCCCCTGGGAGAAGCGCCCTGCACTCCCAGGCTGTTTCTCTTCTGTCCCAGAAACGGTGCATTGAGTCCGGGAACTGGGGGACACAGGGAGAGTGCGGGAGATTCTCGACTGGCCGCCCCCCCGCCACACACACACACCCTGCAGCCCAGCCCCCGAGGATATTCCAGTGACACTCAAACTGAGCCAGAGAAACTGTATTTTCAAACGGACTTTCCATTGAGAGTCAGTCGTATCGACCCAGTGGTATTACTCCTGCTTTACACTGAGGTGCTGTCAGGGCTGATTCCCACTATGGCACTTCGAGTTCAGGGTGGCGGGGAGACACAAGGACTCCACAAATTAATACTGGCCCCTCCGGGCAGGTGATGCTGCCACCACCCAAGTGAAAACTGCCTTTTGCCAACCCAGAAAAAACCCTCACTTGGGAAGAATTTTTCTGAGGCCCCTCAGCTTCATCACCCCTCCCTCGGGGCAGCGGAGAAAGAAAACAAAAGAAAGGAGAAGCTCAGCGGTTGTAACTGCTGATTACTAGACGCAGCCTCTTTACGTCCTGAGACACAGAAATCAAATCATGGTCTTAAAAAAGGTAAATTTTATTGAAAAAAAAAAACAAATAAAACACAACTGAAAACTCTGGCTGTTAGGGCTCAAACACCAAAAACGACTTTCTTGGGGTCCAGCTTAAAGGTTACGCGCAAGCAACAGCAAAACAAAAGCACCTGGGGTTACCACAGAGGAATCCAAAAGCGCAAAATGAAGAATTAAATCTAATTGCGTCTAACTAGTCATTGCTCATCTACTTACATATCTGTGGTTTCAAATGAGTAGTTTCTCGGTATGATGCTGATGATTTTTATACCTGGCCCAAACCTTACACCATGTTGCTGCCCAGTCTGCTTCTACCGGATAGACAGAAGACCCCCACACCCAGCAGTTTTCCCCTGCTTTCAAAGGGTGCAGCTTCCCTATTGGTTCCCCTGGTCAGATGCCCACTCATTTTAACCTTCCCTCTTAACCCTTTACAGGTAAGGCAATTAGAGAGCAGCTACTAAGAAGGATTTTGTAGCTAACTGAATGGTTGGGGAGTTACACAAGGGTGCTACCCCCTACCCCATTTACCACAAGTGCATAATAACAGAATACCTCACTTTAATTCCAGAGTATTTGGGGCTCTATTTTTAAAGGGATTCAGGTAACTTTGAACGCATTTGGAAATGCCAGGCTGCCTAATGCCTGTTGAAATGATTAAGTTTTAGTTGCTCAGATGCTTCTGAAAATCCCACTAGGCATTTTATGAAAAAATGTGTCTCTTATTCCTGATTTGCAACAGGACGAGAGGAGAACCAGCCCAAGTTAAACCAGTGGACTTATTCCTGACTCACACCTGTCCTTTGTTTGCCAGAAGCTGGGAATGGGCGACAGGGGATGGATCACTTGATGATTCCCTGTTCTGTTCATTCCCTCAGGGGCACCTGGCACTGGCCACTGTCGGAAGACAGGATACTGGGGTAGATGGACCTTTGGTCTGACCCAGTGTGGCCTGGGTCTTATGAGTGAATGAGGAGAGTCAGGCCTGTTAACTTCATTGAGACTACTCACAGTGTAAGTCACTACTCAGTGTATAAGAAGTCCTCATAATTTAGAATACTTTTATAGTGAAACTTTTTTTTTTTTGTTAATTACCAGACTTTTAATTTGGAACTTATTTGGTTCAACTAAGTCCAAAAAGAATTTTTTTCTTTAGAATCTCCAATGGGCTCTGTCGCACTCGTCTCTGAGCGCCTCACGAGCATTAATCAATGTATAGACACAGCAACCATGAGTGGTAGGAAGCCATCGCTGTCTGTGCTTTGCGACTGGTATAGGGAGTTAAGAATGATTAGACGGTGGCTTGTTCACAAGCCACCCTCTTGTTCACGAGGGTTTAGAAGAAAATTCCCTTGTGGATAGGTTATTCCCTAACTACTAGGGTCTGGCTTGCACCTTCTTTCTCAGCATTTTGTATTGGCCTGTGTTGGTTAGATGGGCAGGTCTGATTCATTAGAGCACTCCCTCTCTTCCAGTCACACCCCGACTACGTAGCAGTGCTGGTAATAGAGGTTTGCAAAGGTGCCTAAGGGAGTTGGGCGCACAGTGCCCAATTAATTTCAAAGGGTGTTAGGGACCTCACTTCTTTAGGCAGCTTTGGAAACTCCCAGCCTGAAGACTTTTTTAACCACAAAGAAATGGGAGGGTGGAGGGGAGAGAGGAAAGCCGGACGGGAGAAGGGAAATTTCTGAAATGAAATATCATTTGCCTGCCTAGGAGGATATACGCACTTGGGGTGATAACTGACATGCAGCTTCAGAGGAAATTGCTGGCACCAACCCATTGCACAAGAGGAAAGGTTGTCAGCAGTAATGCAGTTGTTACATTGTTTTCGGTTTATCACGTGGTGCATCCTCTCAGGTGAGCAGCAAGATACAGCCTCCTGCAAGGTCTTGCGTGTTTTCCCCTTATATATACCAGGAACTGATGACATCAGTGGGACAACACTAAGCTAAAGCTTCTCATATCAGCTGGTTATTTTCTAATTGTCCCCTGCATCTGCCCCTAAAATGTCTGTTGCACATTAGATTAACCCCCTGGTTGTATGTGATATAACAGTATCCCTGTTCTGTTCCTTTCACAGGCTGCGGGGCCGCGATCACTCTAACCCAGCCGAGTTCTGCCCAGGCAGAGCCAGGCAGTTCCCTTACCCTGGACTGTGTCGTCTCTGGGTATAATATCAATGACCGCCATTTGAGCTCGATCCGACAAGCGCCTGGGAAAAGTCCTATCTGCCTAGCAGCCTTCAGAACAGGTTACACCCCCTACATCACAGATGAGTTCAAAGGACTGGTTACCCCACGGACCAGCGGCGCCAGTGTCAGGCTAAAGATAACCAGTCTCAGAGCTGCAGACACGGCTACTTATTAGTGTGCCAGCCATGCACAGTGATCGCTGTCTGGCTTCATCTCATACAACATCCCTTGTGGAACTGGCCTCCTCTCACTTAACACATTTTTCTCTTTGCATGAACTTCACCCGTGGCATAAGGCCAATAGAGGGGCCAAGCATCACTGGTCTCTCACACCAGTGCTCAGAGTACGGGTTCCTTGGGGAACAGGCCTTACTCTCCTGCCTCTCCAAAGGCAGAATTTTACCCAGGGATTTGTGGCTTTGGTCTCTGCAATTTCAACGTGCGTCGTTCAAATCAACTTATGACCGGGAAGCAGCAACGTTGCAGGTTAGGCTACCAGAGTGGGAATGGTGAGAATTTGTAGATCAGTGTCACAGCCTAGAACAGAACCAAGGTGAAGTGACGCAAGTGACTCCCTTTGTCTGGCTTGTCTGTTTAGAGTGAAACCTCTTGGGTGCAAGGCCTGTCTCCTGTGGTGCGTAGGGGCAGCACCCGGCACACTGGGACCCTGAACTTGGTTGGGACCCTTCAGGTGTTACAAAAATGCCAAGAATAGTGACCTGTGGATTTGAACGGGAGAAAGGACCCTTACGTGAGACCGTCCCACCCAGTGGGTTCTGCAACCAGAAGAAATGTTGAACTGGAGCACTCAGTTGTAAGGCGCGTGGAGGACAGAGTCACAGCTTCTGAAGCCGGAAAACCATTCTGAGAACATTTTGTCTCTCTGCATGACACACATCCCAGGCATTTCTGTAGCAAACCTTTGTTTGAGACACAGCGTGTCTTTTGAGCTGCAGTGTATGTATCCGATATTGGTGACAGTACTGGACAGGGAGATGATCTGGACTCCAATTCTAATCTGCCACCAGTCTGCAATGGTTGAGAGTGAACATGAATTCCTTGGTGCAGTGGTCTCCAGAGGGCAGCAGAACCTGGGGAATGGGACAGAGAAGTCTATTGCGTAGTGACCATGCGGAAGCAGGAAAGGGTCAGGAAGTGAGAGCATGCGGTGCCCTGTACAATGACCGGGAGTTGTTAACGCAGGTAGGGGAATGAGACAGCAATCGCTATACCCGCCATTGAGCAAAGGATGGCAGCAGAGCTCTGAAGGACAGAGATTGAGCAACTCTCAGTTGCACCTGCATCTCTGGTCATCTGTGAAAACCACATGGTGTTTCTCTTACATTTTAAATTCCAGCTGAAAATCTGTGGTTTCTCGATTGCCTGCTGTTTTCTTAACTAACATTAGTAGACAGGAAAATGATCTTAAGAGCTACTATCCTATTGTTGTGCTCTGTACAATTTTAGGGGATGAGAATTTGAATGGAAGACCCTACCAAAATAAAACTGTCTTGCAATTAATAACTTTGAAGTGTCTTGTTTGTTTGAGGAGTTTTCACCCTACATATGCCTGACTTTCAAGAAAACACTGGTCCTATTTTTAAGGGTAGTTCGATACCAAAAAAGTGGCTTGGTGCCTAAGTCCCATTATTTTCAAGGGGAGTCAGGTGCCAAACCTTCTTATGCTATTTTGAAAATCCCAGGAGGCGCCTACTTTGCATCATCACGCTCTAAAAACTTTATAAAATCTAGCCCAATTCCTTTGCTAGAAAGAGGGAACTGGAAAGAGGCAGATTCTCGGACGTTGTAATTCAGCGTAGCCAGGCTGACTTCATTAGCACTGCACACTGACACACGACCTCGTGATCCGGCTCCTAATCTTGGCATTGGTTGGGTTTTTTTATGTTTCAAAGCAGGGCAACGCTAGCATGGGGTGAGATTATGTTCCCATTACTCATGTCCAGTAGTATTTTACACAGTCAGTAACTCCATTGCTCCGGATTCTCCCCTCGGTAACAGTGGGTGCACACTGGAGTCTCTCCTAATTTACACGGGAGTACGCCAAAGGAGGGGAGCCCCATGACACCAGCAGAGTTAGTCCTTCCGAACACCATGGGGAATGAGACATGATCCAGCCTCACTGAGTGCAGTGACCTTATTTCTGCTTTACACAAGACTGATTAAGAAGACAATTTAGACCCATTGACTGCAGTGAAATTACTTCTGCTTTACACTGACGCGCCAGGGAGGGGGAATCTCTGCCCCCCACTGACTCCACTGTTAGTATTCAGAGAATAAGTTCCTATTCCGCACATGTTCAGAAGTCCTCACCATTTAGACGTGTGACAGTGAAACATTTGTATTTTATAGACAACGCTTGCAAACGTGGTTTGACAAACATCAAAGATAACTTTCGGTTTAGGATCTTCCATGGCTTCCACCTGGGTAATATCTGAGCCCATCACAAACAATGTATTCATCCCCACAAGAGCCATGAATGGCAGGAAACCATTGTTTGATGGGGAACGAAGTAAAAGCAAGACTGAGTGGGTGGCCCAAGGTCTCTGCTGTTTTGAGTAAGCACGTCAACCTTTAACTGACTGTGGATGGGAAGAAAATTCCCCTACGGGTAAGACATCCCATAGGTCACTACTAGAGTCAATCTCACACCTTCTTGTCAAGCATTCGGTGTTGGCTCCTGTTGAAGAATTGAGCTAGACGGACAGGACTGAGCCGTTGGCGCAATTCCTCTGTTCCCATCACGCAGTGAGCACGTGGCCCCGCAGGTAGCAAAAGTTGAGCTATTCAAGGGGCCTAAGTCAGTTGGGTAGAGATTTGCCTAACTTCAGGCAATTTTGAAAAATCCCAGCCTGAATCCTGCGTCCTACACCATTAGTCAGCGGGTGGGTGGAGAGTAGGCGGGGAAAGGCAGAAGGCAGATGAAGAGCTTCTGAAACGCAGAACCGTTTGCCCTCCTTGAAGGATATAAGAATTTAGGGCGGTAGCTTCAGAGGGAATATTTCACACAACGGCGCTTCAGAGGGAATATTTCACACAACGGCGCTGTGCTAAAGCAAAGATCAGCGGCAGTCATGCTGCTGTTACATTGTCTTTGCCTTATCTCGTGGTGCACCTTGTCAGGTGAGCAGGGAAATGGAGACTCTTGTAGGGTGTTGAGTTTTGTCACATCTCTAAAGAACTGATGACAGCACTGGATAGAGACTCTGGTATTTAAACCAATCCGTGACCCTGGGATGAGTGGAAAACTTAGTTTTGTCTGGGCAGGTCATTTTGTGACTACCCGCAGCAGGGTGTCTTGCCCCTTCCTCTGTCATGCATTTTGGAGATTAGAGGGACCCCTGCTCTGGTCTGATATAATATCTCTCTTCTCTTTCTTTTACAGGCTGGGTGGCCGCGATCACTTTAACCCAGCCGAGTTCTGCCCAGGCAGAGGCAGGGAACTCCATTACGCTGGACTGTACTGTTTCTGGGTACAATGTTAATGACCGTCATATGCAATGGTTGCGCTTTCCCCAGGGGAAAAGTCTGGTCCGGATAGCATCCTTCAGACCAGGTTACACCATCTACATCGCGGATGAGTTCAAAGGACGGGTCACCCCCTCCACCAGCGGCTCCACTGGCAAGCTAAAGATAGACGGGCTCACAGCTGCAGACACCGCTACTTACTACTGTGCGACAGATGCACAGTGATCCCTGCCTGGCTTCCTCTCCTACAGTATCTCCCCTGGAACTGGCCTCCTCTCACTTACCACCTCTGCAGGCGGTATTCAAGGTGTGGGCGAACCACTGATTTATATAGAGGCAATGTGATATTTTCTGTCCTATTATCTATCCCTCTCTTAATGATTCCCAACATTCTGTTGGCTTTTTTGACTGCTGCTGCACACTGAGTGGATGTTTTCAGAGAACTATCCACAATGACTCCAAGATCTCTTTCTGGAGTGGTAACAGCTAATTTAGACTCCATCATTTTATATGTATAGTTGGGATTATGTTTTCCAATGTGCATTACTTTGCATTTATCAACATTAAATTTCATCTGCCATTTTTCCCCCCCAACCACCAAGTTTTGTGTGATCTTTTTGTGGCTCTTCACAGTCTGCCTGGGACTTAACTTTCTTGAGTAGTTTTGGACCATCTGCAAATTTTGCCACCTCACTGTTTACCCCTTTTTCCAGATCGTTTATGAATATGTTGACTAGGACTGGGCCCAATATACACCACTGGGGGACACCACTGTTTACCTCTCTCCATTCTGAAAACTGGCGGTTTATTCCTGCCCTTTGTTTCTCTTCTGTTCTCATTCCCGAGGTGGTATATGAATAGGTTTAGCAAAGGGGTGAGCACTGTGTGAAGAATGGCTGATGCTTTGTAAAACCCCGACGAGTGGCTCTTTTGGGGTAATGTGTATATGAAAATGGAGCAGCTGTAGAAGATGGACGCCACCGTGATGTGAGTTGCGCAGTTGGAAAATGCCTTTTGCCGGCCGGTGGTGGTTGGGATACGTAAGATGGTGGAGATGATATACACGTAGGTCACTGTTAGGAGCAAAGAGCTAAGCACCACAGTGGAAGTGTGTAGGGAGGTCACCCATTCAATGATTTGTGTGTCTGTACAAGACAGTTTGAAAAGGGATCTTGTGTCACAGAAGAAATGGTTAATGACATTGGGGCCATAGCATGGTAAGCGGGACACCAGGATGGTTGGGCAGAGAACTGATTTAAAGGCTCCTAACCAGGTACCAATAATCAACTGAGGAGGTAATTGACGATTCATGATGGTGGGGTAATGCAAAGGCTTACAAATAACTGTGTATCTATCAAAGGACATCACGGCTACCAGGATATACTCCGAGGTCTCAAGGAAGAAATCGAAATAGGTTTGGGTGAAACACCCACTGATAAATCTTATGTCAGCACATCAAGCTATTTCTTTCATTGTTCTGGGAAGGATGTCCGTGGAGAACCCTATCCCTGAGAAGGACAAGTTGTAGACAGGGCCGGCTCCAGGCACCAGCTTCTCAAGCAGGTGCTTGGGGTCCGCTCCGGAGAGGGGCGGCAGGTCCAGGTATTCCGCGGCAATTCGGCGGACGGTCCCTCACTCCGGCTCGGAGTGAAGGACCTCCTGCCAAATTGCCGCCGCAGATCGCGATCTCGACCGCGGCTTTTTTTTTTTTTTTTTTTGGCTGCTTGGGGTGGCCAAAACCCTGGAGCCGGCCCTGGTTGTAGAGAAACCAGTACATTGGACTGTGGAGGCAGTAATCACTGCACACCAAGGCTATGATCACCACATACCCCACAAGCATCAGCACGTAGATCACCCCGAGGGAGGGGTGGTAAAATCGAGGGGCCTCAGAAAAAAATCTTCCCCAAACCTCTTCCGACACAGGCGCCTGGAGCAACGTTTGCTTTCCCGGGGGAGGTTTACACCAGACCGGTCTCAAGCGGCGCTGCGGCATTTCTCACCGGGGTCTCGGTTGTGAGGTGCTGGGAGCAGAGACCTGGTTTGCGCTTGTTCCCTGTAGCGCCTGACACACTTCGGGTCGGTGTAAGAACCTCACAGTAACCCGCCCTGTTCCCGGGGCGCCCTGACACCCTCAGACCGGAGTCTCCGCCTCTCTCCAGGGCAGGGTGTGGTGTGGGAAGGGGGGTGACTTCGTTTCCCTTCCAAACCCGGCAGCTGCGTCTTGGAGCCTGCAATAGGCAGAAGCGGCCGCGCATTTTGTTTGTGCAGTTAAGGGTTACCCCCCCACACCTCCGCGCCTTCCCCTTTATCCTGACAGGGAGAAGTTACCCGCCAGCTCAGCGAGCAATGCTAGTGTGGGTACAGTTTGGGTTCGTTATAGCAGCTTGGAAAGGTGAGAAAATGTTTGAAAATACAGAGAACCTTCAGAGTATGTGTTTTAATTGTAGTGTATCTATTTCTGTTTGTCTGTATAAACCTCCTTATCTCTCTCTCTCTCTCTCTCTCTCTCTCTCTCTCTCTCTCTCTCTCTCTCTCTGCATTTGCATCCATCTAAAAATCATCATATATTCTTTCTTTCTTTCTTTCTTTCTTTCTTTCTTTCTTTCACAGTCCAATCTATACAATGTTCCATGCACATCATTATCTCATCTCTTTGTATCTTTCTAATCTCGCAGTAGCTATTCATCCATCCATTGTCCCTGCGCTGTATTATCTCTCTATCCCTCCGCATTTTCCCCCTCTACTGTATTCTCTCTCCAGCTATGCTTCCCTCCAGTCTATTAGCTGTCAACTTGTCTGTCTACCTCTCTTGCTTATATGCCCCTTATCACCCTAGTGAGAGTCATTAGGTATGAACCATTATCATTATGCTTATTAATGTGTTTGCTCCACCATGTTCCCAGTCCCAGATGCAGCTGGTGGAGTCCGGGGGGGCTGTTAGAAATGAAGGGGAGTCCATCCGGCTCTCCTGTAAAGGATCCCGCGTCACCTTCCGCAGCTACACAATGTTCTGGTACCGGCAGAGTCCCGTGACAGGACCGGATTTTGTCTCACGTATTTACTACGATGGGTCTAGTCCGTATTACGCGGCTCGGGTTCAAGAGCGATTCACCATCTGCAGAGACAACGCCAAGAGCGAGCTGTACCTGGCAATGAGCCGCCTGAGACGGAAGGACACTGCCTGGTATCACTGCACTGCTACAGACGGGATCCAAGCCCCTCAGGTTAAAGTCAGATCCCTGGGAAACCGGTGGTTGGAGTCAGAGACCTGGTGCGCTCAGTGCGGGTTATGGCCGGGAAACTGAGTCACTGTAGGGGGCCACGGAGGTGTGAATCACCGGGGACACAGGAAACCCCAGCCCTACCGCTTACATCAGACTAACAGAGCTGGCCCAGAGCGGTTGTGCCACACCCGGACCTGGCTCGGGTCTGCCTCCTGTTCTGCAGACGTGTGACACACAGCGAAAGGAGGAAAGACAGACAGACGCACAGACACACAGCACCTTCCCCTCTCCCTTCCCAGCACATTGCTCGGGGTGTGCAAAGGGGAAGATCTCCTCAGCGCCTCATCCCAGCTCCATCCCCTGGGCGCTCCGGCGCTCTGAAAGCCACGCGGCTGCAAAGCTCGAACCCGAGCCCGGGCTAACGCCGCCGCCCGGAGCGTTCACAGCTCTGCGGGGACAGAGGCGGAGCTGGAGGAGCGGTTATTCTTCACCTCTCAACAACGATTCAATGGTTCCAAAGAAGGGTCGGCTCTATGTATTTTGCCGCCCCAGGCAGGGCTGTCCGCCGGTCACGCCGATTCCGAGGCTTGGGCCTACCCGCCGCCAAATTGCCGCCGAAGCCGCGGACCGGCAGACCTCCTGCAGGCATGCCCCCAAAGGCTGCCTGACTGCCGCCCCTGCAGTTTCGTGCTCTCTGCCTGGAGCCGCCCCTGTCCCAAAGTAATCACGGAAGCAGATAACCAATAAACAATAAGAAATAACTACAAACAAAAATCCCAATGGACAACACACAAATCAATTCCCAATACACAGAAATCTGGTAACAAAAACTTCGCAACAAACACTAACCCATAACAACACAACAGAATCAACATGTGATCTTGAATCTTTATTTAAATTCACTTGCGACTCTTTTTAGGGGTACACATTTTATTTTAAAAGCTCCGGATACAAAACATGCAACAAGCATAGCCGAGTGCAAATCAGTTTTTACCGCGAGACAATCCCTTTTAAAGCCATAGAAGATCCGTTGCTTTAAAGAATCAAGGGAACTCCACATTTTCAATCTCTCCAGTGACTAGATCAGTAACACGGCGCGAGGAAGAAGTAGTAGATGAAGAATTGGTGGGGAACAGAGAAGGAGGGGACTGGGGATTTCAAAGGAGGTGAGAGGAGCTAGGAGTCTGACTCCCTTGGGGGTGTTATTGGGATCTGAGTGCCTAACTCCCTTGGGCAGCTTTGGAAATCCCAGCCAAGATCACAAGCAGGGCGTGCGGGGAAAAGACAGAGACACAGACAGAGTTAGGACTCACACTGTGTTGTGTCTCTTGCTCTTTATACAACACGGGGGAACCACACGGTGGGAGCTGAGTTCCGAACAGCTGGATGAAGACGTACAGTGTCTGGCTACTTACCTCCACTGCTTCTCTGGCAGGTGCTGGCGGCTTCTGCAGTAGAAGACAAGGAAAACCGCTAGAGGCTCCCAGACTATTTATATAGGGTTAATACCGGATCCCGACGCATCACAGAGCGCGAACCTTTCTGTGTCTGCGTCCTGCGAGTTAGAATTGGTTACAGGTGTCGGCGGAGGTTTGCAGCCCGGGGCTCACACACTTCAGCCGACTCTCCCGAGCTGTCCGAGCTCCGTTGGGTCAGCGGCTGAACCGGAGATATTTGATACCTTCCAAGTGATTAAATGTGTCTTCCTAGCGCTGGCCCTGGCGCCGTGTGAGTCTGTGTCTGTCTCTGTGTGTGACTGTTCGCATTTCTCTCTCTGTGTGTGTGGCTGTGATCGGGGTGGGGGCAGAAAAAGCCTTTGCTCTCTGGGCATCCCATTCAGTGATTATTTTGGACTCTCCCACCCTTGTTTCTAGGTGCGATTTCCCAGCTGTACCTAGTGGCCTCCGGCCCAGGGGTGGGCAAAGTCTCCGAGCCCCTCACACTGACCTGCGCTGTCTCCGGGTTCTCCATCAAAACTCGGTATTACTACTGGTACTGGCTCCATCAGTCTCCCGGAGAAGGGCTGGAATCCATGGGATGGGTATATCCATATGACGGGGACACGCGCTACGCCCCGTCTCTCCAGGGCCGAGTCACCATCTCTGCAGACACCGCCAAGAGCCAGTTCTCCCTGCAGCTCCGCTCGCTGACAGCTGCAGACACCGCCAACTATTACTGCGCCAGGAGAGACACGGTGACACAGAGACAGGGGGCCTGCGACAAAAACGGGGCCAGCCACATGCTTTGCCTCCCGGAGAGAAGGCACCTCACTTTTCCCTTGCCGTCCGCCCCTTCCCGCTGTCACTTGAAGGAGACGCTTTGTCAGAAGCCACCAGGAAGGTGGAGAGAAGGAGAGAAAGAGGAAGCACCTGCACTTGTGAATGGGAAGGGGAGAGACTTTGTTACAGGCGTCGGGCACTTTTGGAAACCCCAGTCTAGGCTGAGATTGCAACAGACTCTCCTGTCTGCTGAGTAGCTAAATTGGGGAGCTGAGGTTCTGGGGTCCCCTCTGACAAATGACTGGCTATTTCCTGGCTGCGCTAGCACTGGCCGTGTGTGTGTGTGAGGTTGTGTGTCAGTGTTTCATGGTGGGACAGAGCATTTGTGGGTATGTTTGCACGTGTGTGTGAGGAGCTGTGTTGATTCCTATCTGTGTGGGAGCATTTAGGTGCAGGAGTCTTTGGCATGGAGCTAGAGCCTTCGCTCCCCGGAGTGGGGATCGTTACAGTATTTCTCGGGAATCTCCTGCCTGTGTTTGCAGGCGTCTTTCCCCTCCCTCCAGGAGCTGGTGGGTTCGGGCCCTGGCGCGGGGAAGGTCTCAGCGCCCCTCACACGGACATGCGGTCCCTCCGGGGCATCCCTAGAGACCGGGTTTCCCTTGTCAAGGTCCCGAGTGGATCGGACTGACGAACTGTGATGGGGAAACGCTCCGCTTTCCCAAAACCCAACGAGCATTTCCAGAGACCCTCCAAGAACCGGGTCTCCCTGCAGCTGAGCTCCCCTTACAGCTACAGACACCGCCACCTCTTACTGTGAGTCAGTGTGAGGAACTGGGACTGTTTTTAATGTGGTCTTTGAATGCTGAGTGGGGAGTGGTGGCCTGGGAAGGTGACAGGGGGGGGTTGGCTGGGACGGTCTGCATTGGGGGATGGGAGACTGGCCTTGAGGGAGGAGACCCGAGCATGTAACCTGAGAACCCAGGAAGGGGTTAGAGGCCAGGTGACACCTTTGCCCGGGAAACTGAAGAAAGGCTAGGGGGAGAGAGAGTTTCAGGAGCTGGCTGGTAATGGAGGGATCCCAGACGGGGCTCTGTCCCCCTCCCCAATGGGGCTGTGGTGTCCCTGGGACCCCAAGATGGTCCTAACTGAGGGGGTCCTGTTGTCTGTGTCTGCAAGACCTGTCTTGGACTGTGTTCCTGTCATCCAAATAAACCTTCTGCTTTACTGGCTGGCTGAGAGTCATGGTGAATCACAGGAAGCCGGGGGTGCAGGGCCTTGTGTCCCCCACACTCAGTGACAGTCAGTTACAGAGCAAGTGTGACAAACACACAGTAACACACACACACACACACCATCTCACAGTCGGCCATCCACCCACCCACAGGCAGCCACAACCACCTTTCCCCTCCCCCGCCCATCTCAGCCTTACAGACAAAAAGTGACAGGAGAAAAGCTGGCTGGGAAGAGGCAGAGAGAGGAGGGCTGAGGTTTTCAAAGGCTCCTACAGGACTTTAGGGATTACACTTCCCTTTTAATTTAACTGGAATTTGGGCGCCTAACTCCCTTAGGTTCATTGGAAAATTAGGGCAGGGCGGATAGGCAGCTACTAACCAGCGAGAGAGAGAGAGAGAGAGAGAGAGAGAGAGACTCATTGCTGTATGTGTAAGCAGGGACAGAGACACATCGAGAGCGAGAGGAGGCTCTGAGACAGGAGGGGCGGGGGCAGTTTTCCAATCCGGGACCGATATTCTAATAGAAGCTCCCGCATTTTTAGAGCTCGGCCGGGTGAGAAGCTGAACTGGAGCTCTGGTTTTGCTCAGATTTCCTCCTGAAAATGATCAAATGTTTCACTTAGCTGCCCTGGCGCTGGCCCCGTGTGAGTATTTGTGTGCGCCTCCCTGTGAGTGCATTTTGTGTGTGTGTGTGTGTGTATCTGGGGGCGAATCTATTTGTGTGAGCGAACTTTTGTGCTATGAATTTCGGTCGTTATGTGTGTGTATTGGTGAGAGTACATCTGGGGGTGAATCTCTCTCTGTAACCATAGAAGTGTGTTTGTGTACTGTATTTGTGTGTGTGAGTGTATGTGTATTGAGTGTGTATTCATATGAGCGTATTTGGGTGTGAATCTCTTTGTATAACGGTAATTGTGTGTTTATGCACTGTATATGGGGGTGTATCTGTGTGTGAGTGTAAGTGTGTTTGTGTACTGAGTGTGTATGTGTGTGAGGGTATTGGAGTGTGAATCTCTCTGTGTCAGGGTGTGTGTGGGATGGGGGTATCGCAGGGAGACCTTTGCTCCCTGAGCCCCTCATTAGACGTTTATTCAGGAATCTCCCACCCCTGTTTCCAGGGACCCTTTCCCAGCGGCAGCTGGCGGTGTCCGGCCCTGGGGTGGGGCAGGTCTCCGAGCCCCTCCCGCTCACCTGCGCTGTCTCTGGGGTCCCCATCACTGATCAGTGCTGCTACTGGCACTGGGTCCGGCAGCCTCCCGGGGAAGGGCTGGACTCGCTGGGGTGGATACACCCCTCTACGGGGCAGACATCCTACCCCTCTTCCCTGCAGAGCGCGGTCGCCATCTCCGCAGATGTCCCCAAGAACCAGGTCTCCCTGCAGCTTGGCCCCTTGACTGCTGCGGACCCCGCCACGTATTATTGTGCAGGGGACACAGGGACACAGAGATGGGGGGGCGGAGGGGGGCTGGCAGAAAAGGAGGTGGCTCGAAACGTCAGCGGGGCCCATTGAGAGGTGCGGGGAGAGCAATGCCGGGGGAGGGGCAGAGATACCGGCAGTGCGGGGCAGGTTTCGCTTTTGGCTGGTGCAGACATTTCATAGGATCATAGAACCAGAGGGTGAGAAGGGACCGCAAAGGTCAGGGTGTTTAGCGCATCTCGTTACCGGCTTGTAGAGTGAAACAGGCAGCCGGAGAGAGTAGGACACACACCGACACTTCAGCACCCCACCTTGCCACAGAGTCCGAGCCCTCTCACAGACAGACACAACCCCCAGCTCACTAACAGTCACACTCACTCACACAGGCTGAATCTGTGCAAGGGCTGAGCCTGGTCCCTCTGGGCTCGCCCTGTCAGCTGTGAAAGGAAAAATGTTGCTTGTGCCCTAGCACCTCTTTCATTACAGACTAAGCGCTGCACTCACACCGAACTAACACAGTGTCACCCCACACACAATGTGCCTCACCCACAATCTCACACCCACAGTCACACCGAGCCACGTGTAAAACTATCCCACCTGCACCCCCTCCCCTCCCCAGTACCACTCAGTCTCTGACTGCCAGATGCCGGGACTGGGGAACAAGGGATGGATCCACTCCCTCATGGCCCTGTTCTGCTCACTCCCTCTGGGGCACCTGGCATTGGCCGCTGCCAGCAGACAGGACACTGGGCTAGATGGACCTTTGGTCTGACCCAGATGGGCCGTTCTCATGCTCACTCTCAGAAACACCCACCAACAGCCGAAGAATCACGTCCGCCTTCTCAGCCTTTCCCGGCATTACCGGTCTGTGTCCCGCTTACCCTCATCCCATCTCCGGGAGTGGGGCGCAAAGGGAGTGGTTCAAAGAGAGACGGGGCGTCTCTTTCTGGAAGACCAGCCACACGTCATTGGGGCAGATGCCGGAGTCACCGGCTAGACTTCTCCTGCCTGTTTGAAATAAGAGGTAAGAGCAGATGACCCCTCTAGCCTTAAAATCTATGAGAAATGATTTCTCTCTAGGCTTGGGGGCGGTTTGATTTTTGTCACTAGCTGCTGGTAAGTGTCTGATTACTCTGTACACAGACAAACAGATGAACACCCGTTTCCATGAATAATCATCAAAATTTAGAGATAGGCAAAGTAAGAAAAATAGCAGTTGAGAATTGATCAGCGTCTTCTTTCAGGCTATTTGTTCTGAAGGGAGATTAATCATTTCCCCCTAGTTGTGCACCGGGGGAGGGGGAGGCAGCCACATCTCAGGGGCACGAAGAAGTGTGTTATTATTTACAAGCGGGGGTGGGGGATTTGCACTCTTCCTAGCTTGTGCAGGCCCAATTTACTGCTCACCCCGGGGTCTCCTGCATCACTTCCTTGCCTACACAATCTCCCTGTTTGCCCCCTTCCGTCCCCCTCTCTCTCAGGGACTCCCTGGGCTCTTCCCTGTCGGAATCTCCATGTTCCTCCATCCACCCTCCTCCCATCCCATGTTCCCCCCATATTTGCCTGATCCCAC
Source organism: Malaclemys terrapin pileata (assembly GCF_027887155.1). NCBI lineage: Eukaryota > Metazoa > Chordata > Testudines > Emydidae > Malaclemys > Malaclemys terrapin. The sequence continues at coordinate 47,534,962 of NC_071516.1, forward strand.
TGGCTCTGTGAGCCCCATTCCCGCCTCCCCTCGGCCAGGGTCCCCGTTCTCTCCCCACCCATTCCCCCAGCGTGTCGGCCCCTCCCACGCCCCCAGCCTGGACCCACCTGCCCTTCCCCCCTCCCTAGTGATGCCAAAGGGGCAGCAGCAGGGAGAGAAAGGGGGCGCCCGGCACAGTCACGCCAGAGCCCCTCGGCCCTGCGCCTCTTAAAGAGACAGTGACAGAGGTTAGAACAATTGGCCGGTCCTGACCTCCGCTCCACCTTCGCTAGGGAGCAGCATCGCGCGCAGGGCGCTGCTGAGTGTCACTGTTGTGTGTGTTGCAGGGGCTAGAGAGAGACTGCGCGTGCACACAGATGGGGACACACGCAGAGACAGACACAATAAGACGGGCACAGACACTCGGATCCAGAGGCGGACACACACGCACACTGACATAGGCAGGCACACACACATACACACACACACACAGAGCTTTTCCCACGGCAGCTCCGGATCCCCCGTTCACACAGAAGCTGCCGTCACCCCCCGGCACTTCATTTCCCCCCAGAAGTCGAATCGTGGCTGCGGTTCGTTGTCTTCCCCCCACTGGTTACAGAAATGCCGGGATCTCTGTGGCTGTGTCTCTGCGCGCTGCCGCTGTTCCCAGGTGAGCTCCGGGCAGAGGGGTCGGGGCCTGTCTATGGGACTTTCCTCGCCCCGTGACTCCCTCCCAATTCTCCCTCTTCTAGGTTCGGTGGCGGGGAACTCGCTGACCCAGATCCCGGCTTCCCTGCCAGCCACGGAAGGGCAGCGGGTGGAGATCAGGTGTCAATACAGCACCTCCTACAGCAACTACGCCCTGGACTGGTACCAGGAGCTGCCGGGGAAGCAACCCCTGTTCCTGCTGGGCAGATACTCCGGTGGCTCGGAGCGCAAATCCGCTTCCTTGGCACGCCGGTTCTCCTCCCAGCTGGACAAAGGAGCGAAATCATTCAAACTAACCGTAGACGGGGCGCAGCGGGCTGACTCGGCGGTGTATTTCTGCGCTCTCTGGGATCCACCGTGATACAGAGCGCACCGGGCTCCCGACACAAACTGCCGGAGCGGGGGAGGGGCAGGTGTCTGAAAGGCGGTTCAGTGTAATTCGAGCTCTCAGCCCAAGTAGACACGTTGGGAGACACACTTCAGCCCTCCCGGAAAAACAGTTTTGCCGGACGTGGGCTCCACGAAGGAAATGAGACGCTTTGCAATCTAAGTAGCTAAGACACACGGAAGAAGCAACACACCCTGAATGTTAGAGATGGGCAGCTGAGGGGCAGAGGCGCGAAGTGACTTGGCCGAGGTGACACAGTGAGAGGGCAGGGCCAAGGAACTGGGGTGGGAAGGAGATGTCTTGGTTCTATTAGCATCTCTGCAACAGTCCTGGGAGCTCCTCCAATGCAGGCGGATGAGTCATGTAATCTTACCTTAACCTAGAGGGTGCATCACTCATAAAAACTGATACTAAGACCAGCTTGTGGGAAGCAGACATAGCAGTGAATGTATCTTGTCCCGCAGTAATGCAAAATTTAGGACGGGTTGTCCCTCATTAAATACAATTCATCCGAGAAGTATTTCAGTTACTTTCCCCTCTTCGCTTCGACATGGGATTTATTTATAACTGAGCTATAGACCAGTAGCCGCTAGAACCCACAGCACATCCGAAGAAGTGGGCTGTGGCCCACGAAAACTTATGCTCTAATAAATTTGTTAGTCTCTAAGGTGCCACAAGTACTCCTGTTCTTTTTGGGGATACAGATTAACACGGCTGCTGCTCTGAAACCAGACCTTAGCTAGGATCTCAGGGGCAGCGAGATCAGATCCGGGCCAGATTTCAGGGGCCTGCAGCTGAAATTTCACCGCCAGCGCAGGGATTTGTTCTTGCAGCTCTGCCAGTTTTACTGCGATGGGAACTGGGAATCCCACCCGCAGCTTGTACCGTGTGTCCCGGCCCCATGTGCGATTAGAGCTCAGTGGAGACACGAAGTGAGAGACAGTCTCTGCCCGAGGAACTTACAAAGACATTCGAGCAGACAGAGAACGGATTCCTCGCTGTGTCCTCGTTATACCCCTGGGAACTGAGTCACAAAGAGAGGAGGGGAAAGTGACTGCTGCTGGGCCGGCTGCTACCACACCGCTACCGCGGGCGATTTCTCTCTCATGTATAAGACGGGAGCGTATGCAAATGGAGTGACCACATTTCCTGTTAGACACCCCCGGTGTCCCTGAGTCTGCAGAGGAGACGGCCAGACACGTGTCTCTGCAGCTCACACCCATCCCCGCTTCTCTGCGCGCTCCCTGCAGAATTGTCTCCATAATAGTCACAACAACCAAACGATGATGCTGTGGCTGCCCGTCGCTTTCCTGGCAGCAATTCCCAGAGGTGATTCCCGGCCTGGGTACAGAGGGAAGCTCCGTATTACAGTGGAGATGGTTGAGATGAATAATAATAGATTTTATTTTTGCAGGTGTCCATTCGCAGATTCAGCTAGTGGAGTCTGGGGGAGGCGTTAAAACCACAGGCGATTCTATCAGCATCTCCTGTAAAACCTCCGGATTTACCTTTGGAAACTATTGGATGTATTGGTACCGCCAAGCTCCCGGGAAAGCGCCAGAGTGGATCTCCTACATTAACCCCGATAGCACTGAGGCGGACTATGCCCACTCGGTGAAAGGGAGATTCACCATCTCCAGAGACAACCCCAACAACCTGCTCTATTTACAAATGACCGGCCTGAGACCCGAGGACACGGCGGTGTATCACTGTGCGAGAGACACAGTGACTGGCAGGGAATCTAACCACGTACAAAAACATCCCTTTGCCGTCACATCCCGCTGCGGGGCACAGCCCAGGGGAAGGATCAGACACACACAGATCTGAACCAAGGAGAAAATGTCCCCAGCGCTGCCATCAAAGCGTGGTGGACACGGCTTTTGTGGGGCTGCAGAGACAGGTCAGGGCTCGGGCAGGAAACATGGGAGAGCAGCAGACCCCGTTTTCTTTGCTGCACACCTGCCCTTCTGGGCTAGCAGCGAGCTTCCTCTCTCCCTGACCCAGCCCCTAGGGGGCAGCACCCTGCTCTCTCATGCGCTCCCTCACTTAGATGGATTGCCAACTAGCCCCTAGGGGGCGTGAGGGGTCAGCATTTCTGTGTTGCACCCTGGGTCCCGGGAGAAGTAGGTGGATTCCGAGCTGTGGCACGGGGCAGCCCAAAGGGGACAGGGTCAGATGTCACTAGCTGCCGGCAGATCTGACCTGCCCCCTTGGCTGCCCCCTGCTGCCCCCTCTAGGAATGAAACCCAGTGACAGGACCAGTAGGGCAGGGATCTGGTCTTTCCAGTGTAGGAAGTTGAAGTTAGGCTCCCGGATCCTGATTGGTGGGTTCCCGAAGAAAAGGGCTGGTTTCACAGGCACCAGCTTCCAACGGCTTCAGTGCACCTTGAACTGCAGTACCTGACCGGTGTCCCGGCCCTGTCAGCGGTAATAGTGAAAACTGGCCAGGTGAAAACTCAGCACCCCCCAGTGAGTGAAAATAGCCCCCAACCCCTGGGATGTTAATCAATAGCTCAGCATGGCGGGGGCGGAGTTTCTCTGAGTGCTATTTTAAATGAGGAGGGGTTATGGAAATTATCCTCATGCAGTGACTCTGTTTCCTGGTCGGTCCCACCCGCCCCCTGGCCCTGCGGCTCGCACAGAAGCTCTGTCCGTGCAGGGAGCAGCTCGTGCCCGTCCCCAGCGCGAGGACTGGCCGCAGACGCGCAGAGACGATGCTGTGGTGGCTGCATTTTGCTTTCATCGCAGCAGCGTCCAAAGGTGCTTGGAATGGGGGGGGGGGAATTAGGGGGGTTGTTGATCGGGTGATTGATATTGATTGACCGGAGCGGGGGAGGGGAGATTCCCCGGGAATATATTGGGACAAACGGATTTTGTTTCCGGTTTCATACCATGTATTTGTCTGGTTTGGAGGCGGTGGCCGAAAATCCCCAACGGGTTTTTATTTTCTCATAAATATTTTGGGGAGACCAGAAGTCCCCCCCCCTACAGTAGAATGTGGCTAACGCTGCCGCCTTTGCCCAGACCTGTCCCGAGGGGGTTGTTCCCACCCGCTCTCATGCCCCCAACCCGGTGTGTTCCCAGGGGCCCAGGCGCAGGTGCGACTGGTGGAGTCCGGGGGCGGCGCTGCGAACACAGGCGGCTCCAGGCGGCTCTCCTGCACCGGCTCCGGATTCACTTTCAGCAGCTACGACATGTTCTGGTACCGGCAGCGCCCCGGGGAAGGGCTGGAATGGGTCTCACGCATCACCAGCAGTGGCGGCAGCACAGATTACCCTGACCCGGTGAAAGGGCGATTCACCGTCACCAGGGACAACGCCAAGAACCAGCTGTATCTGCAAATGAGCCGCCTGGGACCCGAGGACACCGCCCGGTATCACTGCGCTGAGAGAGACACAGTGAGGAGAAGCCAGGCTGAGCTCTGACAAAACCTCGCTGCTTTCAGCCCAGGGGATTCGGGGGCGTCACGTGACTAACATCACCCCCTGAACTCCGGTGTCCCTGAGGCTCTCCCCACAGCCCGCCGCTCACCCACCCCCTGCAGCCTCTGTCTCAGGGGCGGCACCAACGCACCAAGCCGCTACCTGGGGCGGCAAGCTGCTGGGGGCGGCCTGCCTGTCGCTGTGAGGGGGGCAGTCAGGCTGCCTTCTGCCGCATGGCTGCCGGAGGTTCGCGGGTCCCGAGGTTTCCGGACAATTCTGCCGCTTTACCAGAGGACCTCCCCCATGTGCGCTGCCGAAGGCTGCCTGACTGCCGTGCTTGACGTGGGAAAATACATAGAGCCACCCCTCGTCTGGATGGCACCCCCGTGCAGTGTGGTGCATGCCAGGGGGGCAGGGTGTGTGTCTGTGCAAAGAGGGGTTGGTCTCAGAGCCCCGGGCAGGGATATGACCCCAGACACCCGGGTCTCAGAGTAGGGACCTGACCTGGACTCTGCTGGGTTCAGGAGCAATGCTACCAGCGTCTGAAAGGGAAATCGTCTAAGCTGCCCTAAAGTATTCAAGGGAGAATTCAAGGGAACTCAAGGGAATTCAAGGGAACTTTCTGTGACCTGGGGTCGTGGGGAGCCACACTGAAGTTATTCAGCTAGGGTAAACTGCCAAGACACTCCCCCCAACTTGTGGATATTCCAATACTTGTTGAATCTAAGACAGCACAAAATAGCTTCTATAATTCCTTATTGGTTACCCAGAAGGCAAAACACAAACCCTTTAAAGTAACCCAGCCTCAGGCCACCAGCCAGACACCCAAGTCAAATATGATGAAATTACTAAAAATCTTATTTGTTTTATTAAAAAATTCTACCAGTCCCAAAGGATCATACGCATTACTTCCCAAGTTAATTAATATTCTAGATCTTACCCAAATACAGGCTTACAGCCAATTCTTATTAAGTAAACTGAAATGTAATAAAAAAGATAAGAGAGTATTGGTGAAAAGATCAGCATACCTACAGAGATGAGCACAGTTCTGAGATCCGGCTCATAGTAGAGATGGTGAGCCTTGTAGGGGCAAAGAGTTCTCTCCGAATTAGTCCATAGGTTATAGTCCAATGTCCATACTCAGGGTGATCCAGACGGCACTGGAGGGCTCAGTAGGAGCGCAGAAGCAAGGCTGGCAAAATACCATGAGTATGATCCTCTGAGTATGGACAGTAACTTGCTATCACTTTTTTTTGGGGGGTGGGGGGGGAGGGATGACATCACAGCCTGAAATATTTTCAAAGGCCCCCAGCAAAAAACCAGCATGAGAGCCCCTGTCTGACCTTCTGCTCATTGCAGGCCACAGAAATTCCCCCACCCGCTTGTAGGTGAGTATTGCAGCTCACAGGGCTGCTGTCAGGACAGGGTAGCTACTGATGCTAAGCACTGTCTCAGTGTGATCTATGGACTTGCGTTTCACACGTCTCTCTGTGTGTGACAGATGCAGATCTTTAACATCTTGTCATCGCTCCAGCTGTTTTGGCCACAGTGGGTATGTTATTTTCAGTTCAGTTAAATAAAATAAAACAAGCGAGATTTGTGAACTTCGGCCAAAGCCCAGTCTCCCTTGTGGCTTTAACTCAAGTTGCTAACCCGAGTTTGCAGAACTTCGGGGTTATTTTAACCCCAGTTTACCACACACCTCTCGCCCCCCCAACTTCTTATTCGTTGCAGACAGGTGGGGAACAGCAGCCAAATGGCTGGTCTGACGCTGGCGCTCGGCGCGCTGGTGTGTGACTGTCAGACTTCTGGGGAGCACAGGCCCCGGTTCTTAGCTCTGCCCCTCGCCGGGCTTCTCCGGGAATTCTTTCACAGCGGATCGTGGGAGAACGTGTCTGTCCTTCCTTGGCATATGCTGTTAGTCCGGCAACGCGCTCAAATAAAAGGTTCCAGAGCCTTTGGTCCGACTGGCAGCGTGGTGGGGAGCCTACTCCAGGAAAGGACCTGTGCCCAATGTTGTCACTCATACTAACCCGGCTGGTAAGAAAATGCCCAGTTCCGATTTGAATTACACGAAGAACCGAACGGCAGCGCCCATAGTCACTGCGGGCAGAATGACAACCCTAGGGTGGTAATGAAGAGCCTGACTGAAAAGACCGAGCACTTCAACCAAGAGATTTGTGTCTCCCGCGAGGGAATTATCCCTGGTCTTCACTGGCCCACACTAAGTGCAAATGTATCTGCTAACGATGAGCGGCGACACAAAGGGAAGTTTCCTACCGCTCCCGCAGGGGCTGGTTTGTCTGTCCTTAATGAAGGGAGCATATGCAAATAGACTTGACTTTGCCACCTTAACGTTCTTTTAGAGTAGTTTTTAATGTAATTTCCTACCTGTATAAAAAATTGAAGAAAAAAAAAAAACAAAGCCTTTCACCTATCGAACCACATTGACTCCACCACCTAATTCTTCAGCAGAGTTGTAATTTTCAGATTTGCGCACTGCTCCTCTTAGCACGCACCTCCATCTGGGTGACCAGTGTGCACCTGCTGTCCCGATCCCTGCCAGTAGGGGCCAGCACTCCGTGTCTGTAGTACACATCCCGACACCCGAGTTATTACTCTGTGTCTTCTATCCTAGTACTTACCACTAGAGGACAGCACTGGTTCTCCTTGGTGCCCCCAATCAGCGTGAAACCTACATTGGCTGCTGGAATATCCGACACTGCCCCCTTCATTGACCCCTGAGGGTGGGACAGAAGGTTCAGCAATGGGCCGGAGATACATTATTAGGGAAAGATGCTTTAGAATGTTTTTTTGTTTGTTTCTTTCCCTGCTAGGAGATCGCCGGGTTCACAGCACTGGGTTCTTGGCGATTCGCTCACGAGAGCACCTTGTAATGGCAAAAGGCAGGAAAAGTGGCCTTGTCATTCTGTAGTACAAAGCATTGAAACCGGGCCACTCAGTGATAACACAGGAGGACCCGGGTTTCTAGACAAGTCCTCGTCCCTCAGCGATATGTCTCTGGCTGCATACTCAACGTGGGCAGAACAAGAAAGAGACACAACATTTGGAGACATGGTGCTCAGGCGACGGGGTGTTGGAGTACCCTCCCCCCTCCCTTCTTGTCAGTTGGAATTGACACTCGCCTATCAGGTTACAGGATATGTACACTGCTTAGCCGCGTCTCCTGCAGGGCCGGCTCCAGTCACCAGGAAAAACAAGCACATGCTTGGGGCAGCACCTGGTAAGCGACAGAAGGACTGTGGGGAAGGGGATGTTTTTAGTGTGGACAAGGAAGTGTGTAGTTTTCATTCTTATTAATGGGTGGACATAAACACTGAGGGGAATCTGGGGTTAACGGCCAGGTAAAGTGAAAACTGCAGACGGCCTCCTCTGTCAGAGGTTACCATGTGTTAGCTAATGCGCGTTTTACAAATAGCCCTGGTTTTGTAACTAGTGAGGAAAAGGCTAGAGAGGCTGACAAGAAGCCACACCCAGAGAAAGACAGAGAAGAGACACGGGCATGCACAGGGAAGGAGAGACAGGCCGATCCGGAGGAACAGGGAGGTCTGGGACAAAAAGTGAGCATCTTAAAATGATAACTGGGCCCATGCAGACCGATAGAGAGTCCCAGAGAGGGGAATGCAGCTGGAAGGGAAGAAGTGCTTGTTTTGCTGTTGAACGGTGCAGACATTTGAGAAAAAAAACAACAAAAGGAAAGGTAAATAAGCAAAAAAACAAACCCACCCCAAGAACAACATTAAGAACGCAACAAATAAACCCCAAAGTAATCACCAAAGCAATTAATCAATACACAATAGGAAATGACGACAAACAACCCTCGCCCCCCCCCACCCCCGGACTAAACGCAAATCAATTCTCAACACACAGAAATCAGTTAACAAACACTTCGCAACAAACACTAACCAATAACAACACAACAGAATCAACATGTGATCCTGAATGTTTATTTAAATTCATTGCGACTCTTTTAGGGGTACACAATTTATTTGAAAGCATGGATACAAAACGTGCAACAAACATAGCCAACAAGTGCAAATCAGTTTTTAGCATGAGAAAACCCCTCTTAGAGCAACGGAAGATCTGTTGCTTTAAAGAATGAAGGAAAGTTAAACTGCAATTTTTTCAAGCTCTCCAGGGTCTAGGTCAGTAAAAGTGTGTGGGAAGGAGGTGAGAGATGAAGAATCGGTGGGGAACAGAGACAGAGAGGGGCTGGGGATTTCAGAGGTGGTGAAAGGATAGGAAAGTCTGACTTCTTTAGCTGTTTTATTGGGATTTGAGTGCCTAACTCCCTTAGGCAGCTTTGGAAATCCCAACCAAGACCACAAGGAGGGCATGCCGGGTAAGAGAAAGAGACACAGACAGACAGAGACAGTGTGTGTGAGAGGAAAAGCACCCACACAAGCAAGGAAAAAGGAAATAGGGAAGTGTTATTTACTCCTAAAAACACAAGAACTAGGGGTTAGCCAATGAAATTAATAGGCAGCAGGTTTAAAACAAACACAAGGAAGTATTTCTTCACACAATGCACAATCAACCTAAGTAACTCTTTTCCGGAGGATGTCATGAAGGCCAAAACTATAATAGGGTTAAAAAAATTAAATGAATTCATGGAGGATAGGTCCATCAATGGCTATTGTGTCCCTAGCCTCTGTTTGCTAGAAGCTGGGAATGGGCGACAGGGGATGGATCACTTGATGATTCCCTGTTCTGTTCATTCCCTCTTGGGTGCCTGGCTTTGGCCACTATCAGGACACAGGATACTGGGCTTGACGGACCTTTGGTCTGGCACACTATAGCCCTGTGGTGCCCGTGTTGATCTTTATTCAACATTAAGAAACCACACGGGGAGAGCTGAGTTCCAAATATCTGGATGAAGACGTTCAGCGTCTCGCTAATTACCTACACTGCTTCTCTGGCAGGGTCTGGTGGCTTCTGCAGCAGAAGACAAGGGAAACCGCTAGAGGGCTCCCAGTCTATTTATAGAGATAACACCCGGGCAAATCTCTGTGTCTGCGTATGAGCTACAATTGGTTACAGGTGTCGGCGGAGGTTTGCAGCCCGGGGCTCACACACTTCAGCCGACTCTCCCGAGCTTCCAAGCTCCGTTGGGTCAGCGGCTGGACTGGAGATTTTTGATACCTTCCAAATGATTAAATGTGTCTTCCTAGCGCTGGCCCTGGCGCCGTGTGAGTCTGTGTGTGTCTCTGTGTGTGACTGTTCGCATTTCTCTGTGTGTGTGGCTGTGAGGGGGGGGGGGGGCAGAAAAAGCCTTTGCTCTCTGGGCATCCCATTCAGTGATTATTTTGGACTCTCCCACCCTTGTTTCTAGGTGCACTTTCCCAGCTGCAACTGGTGGCCTCCGGCCCAGGGGTGGGCAAAGTCTCCGAGCCCCTCACACTGACCTGCGCTGTCTCCGGGTTCTCCATCAAAACTCAGTATTACTACTGGTACTGGCTCCGTCAGCCTCCCGGAGAAGGGCTGGAATCCATGGGATGGGTATATCCATATAACGGGGGTACAGGCTACGCCCCGTCTCTGCAAGGCCGGATCACCATCTCTGCAGACGCTGCGAAGAACCAGTTCTCCCTGACGCTGCGCTCGCTGACAGTTGCAGACACCGCCACTTATTACTGCGCCAGGAGAGACACAGTGACACAGAGACAGGGGGCCTGGGACAAAAAGGGGGCGAGCTACAGGCTTCGCCTCCCGGAGAAACGGCATCTGAATTTTTTCTTGCGGTCCGCTCCCTTCTGCGGTCACTTTAAGTTGAAGGAGACGCTTTGTCAGAAGCAACAGAAGGCCCTGTGGCACCTTTAAGACTAACAGAAGTATTGGGAGCATAAGCTTGTGGGTAAGAACCTCACTTAGAGGCACCCACGAAGCTGCAGAGAAGCAGAGAAGAGGAAACATCTGCGCTTGTGAATGGGCCGAGAGAGACTTTGTTACAGGAATTTTGCAGATTTGGAAACCACCAGTCTGGACCTGAGGTTGCAACAGACTCTCCGTCCGCTCCACAGCTGAACTGGGGAGTTGGTTCAGGGGGGCCCCTCTGACAAACGACTGGTATTTCGTGGCTGCGCTAGCTCTGGCCCATGGGAGGGAGTGTGTGTGTATGTGTGATTTTTCCCTGCTGAGGTAGAGTATTTGTGGGTTTCTGTAACCCACACATCTTCTGGATGTGGTATTCCGTCCCATCTAGGGGCACCAAGACCACTTGATTAGTGAGTCTGCTCTACAACCTTAGCTAAGAGACACGTGATTTTTGGCTCATGGGGTGGAGGCTCATACACTGAGTACCAGAGGTCCCAGGTTCCAACCACGGGGTCTGTCAGTGTTACATTTGCACCTGTGTGTGAGGAGCTGTGTTGATTCATATTTGCAGGAGAGCATTTAGATGAAGGAGTCTGTGCTTGGAGCCAGATCCTTAGCTCCCTGGAGTGGGGAACATTATATTATATTTAGGTATCTCCTGCCCTTTTTGCAGGCCCCCTTTCCCACCTGCAGCTGGTGGAGTCGGGCCACGAGGTGGGGAAGGTCTCAGAGCCCCTCACCCTGACATGCGACGTCTCCTGGAGACCGGATTTTCTGGCCAAGGGCCTGAGTTTATCGGGCTGATGTACTATGATGGGGAAACACCTTCCATGCCGCCTCTCCAAAACACAAGGAGCATTTCCAGAAATACCTCCAAGAACTGGGTCTCCCTTTAGTGCTTAAACTTTCCCTTTTAATTTAATTTGGATTTGGGCGCCTAACCCCCTTAGGCTCTTTGGAAAACTCGGGCAGGGCAGGGCGAAAAGGCAGCTTCTAAACAGACAGAGCCAGTGAGGGAGAGAGAAAAGAAACAAACTCACTGTATCAGAGGGGTAGCCGTGTTAGTCTGAATCTGTAAAAAGCAACAGAGGGTCCTGTGGCACCTTTGAGACTAACAGAAGTACTGGGAGCATAAGCTTTCGTGGGTAAGAACCTCACTTCTTCAGATGCAAACTCACTGTATGTGTAAGCAGAGGAACATGGAGAGAGAGAGAAAAAAAACAGACAAACTCACTGCTGTGTGTTTAAGCAGAGACAGAACCATATCCAGAGGGGGGGGGGGAGATTGGGCGAAAGGGGATGGATCACTTGATGATTATCTGTTCTGTTCATTCCCTCTGGGGCACCTGGCACTGGTCACTGTCGGGAGACAGAGCATCCGAAGAAGTGGGCTGTAGTCCACGAAAGCTTATGCTCTAATAAATTTGTTAGTCTCTAAGGTGCCACAAGTACTCCTGTTCTTCTTTTTGTCGGGAGACAGGACACTGGGCTAGATGGACCTTTGGTCCGACCCACTGTAGCCCTGGGCTGACAGTGTTGCTATTTATTCAACATTAAGGAAACCACACGGTGGGAGCTGAGTTCCGATCAGCTGGATGAAGACGTACAGCGTCTAGCTACTTACCTACACTGCTTCTGTGGCAGGGTCTGGCGGCTTCTGCAGTAGAAGTCAAGGAAAACTGCTAGAGGCTCCCAGACTATTTATAGGGATAACACCCGGGCAAATCTCTGTGTCTGCCTATGAGCTACAATTTGTTACAGGTGTCGGAAGAGGTTTGCAGCCCGAGACTCACACTTCAGGCAGCTCTCCCGAGCCCCATCGCTCTGCGCAGGAGTGCAAAGGCTTCAGCCCCAGGCGGGAGGCTGTAACCCATGGACTCGTCACCCAGGGCTGATGCTCTCGAGGTTTGACTTTGGTCCTGGGCTGTGGAGTTCGGGCTTCGGCCCCAGCAAGTCTAACACCATGCATGACGTCCCCATTAAAATATGGTCCCGACCCACAGGTTGAGAACTGCCGCCCTAGATGGAGTGACTGGAGAATTAGCCCTGACGAGACAATGGAGTTTCCATTGAGAGTCAGTCGCATGGACCCCAGTGGAATTACTCCTGCTTTGCATTGAGGTGCAGTCAAGGCTGATTCCCACTATGGCACTTCGAGTGCAGAAGGGGGGGGGGCGCAAGGACTCCAAAAATAATACTTGCCCCCACGCCGGGCAGGTGATGCTGCCACCACCCAAGGGAAAACTGCCTTTTGCCAATCCAGGAAAAACCCTCACTTGGGAAGATTTTTCCTGAGGCCCCTCGGCTTTTCCACCCCTCCCTCGGGGCAGCAGAGAAAGAAAACAAAAGAGAAGGGGAGCTCAACTGTAGTATCCACAAAGGCACAGCCTCTTTACCTCCTCAGACACAGAAATCAAATCATGTTCTTAAAAAGGGTAAATTTTATTGAAAAAACAAATAAAACACAACTGAAAACTCCAGCTGTTAGGGATCAAACACCAAAAACGACTTTCCTGGGGTCCAACTTAAAGGTTACAAGCAAACAAAAACAAAACAAAAGCATCTAGGGTTAGCACAGAGGAATCCACAAGCCCAAAATGAAAAATTCAATCTAATTGCGTCTAACTAGACATTGCTCATCTACTTACATATCTGTGGTTTCAAATGAGTAGTTTCTTGGTATGACGCTGATTTTTATACCTGGCCCAAACCTAACACCATGTTGCTGTCCAGTCTGCTTCGCCCCGACAGACAGAAGACCCCTCTACCCAGCAGTTTTTCCCCATTTGAAAGGGTGCAGCTTCCCTATTGGTTCCCCTGGACAGGTGCCCACTCATTTTAAGCTTCCCTCTTAACCCTTTACAGGTAAGACAATTAGAGAACAGCTACTAAGAAGGATTTTGTAGCTAACTGAATGGCTGGGGAGTTACACAAGGGTGCTTCCCTCTGCCCCATTTATCACAAATGCATAATAAAATAATAACTCACCTTGATTCCAGAGTATGTGGGGCTCTATTTTAAAAGGGATTCAGGCAACTTTGAACGCATTTGGAAATGCCAGGCTGCCTAACGTCTGTTGAAATGATTACGTTTTAGTTGCTCAGATGCTTCTGAAAATCCCTCTAGGCATCTTATGAAAAACGTGGCTCTTATTCCTGATTTGCAACAGGACGAGAGGAGAACCAGCCCAAGTTAAACCAGTGGACTTACTCCTGACTCACACCTGTCCTTTGTTTGCCAGAAGCTGGGAATGGGCGACAGGGGATGGATCACTTGATGATTCCCTGTTCTGTTCATTCCCTCTGGGTCACCTGTCATTGGCCACTGTCGGAAGACAGGACACTGGGCTAGATGGACCTTTGGTCTGACCCAGTGTTGACTTTGTCTTATGAGTGAATGAAGAGAGTCGGGCCTGTTAACTTCATTGAAACTACTCAAAGTGTAAGTCATTACTCAGTATATAAGAACTCATAATTTAGAACACTTTTATAGTGAAACTTTTTTTTGTTAATTACCAGACTTTTAATTTGGAAGGTATATGGTTCAACTAAGTCCAAAGAGAATTTTTTTCTTTAGAATCTCCAATGGGCTCTGTCACACTCGTCTCTGAGCGCCTCACGAGCATTAATCAATGTATAGACACAGCAGCCATGAGTGGTAGGAAGCCACCGCTGTCTGTGCTTTGCGACTGGTATAGGGAGTTAAGAATGATTAGATGGTGGCTTGTGAACACCCTCTTGTTCACGAGGGTTTAGAAGAAAATTCCCCTGTAGATAGGTTATTCCTTAACTACTAGGGTCTGGCTTGCACCTTCTTTCTGAGCATTTTGTATTGGCAGGTGTAGGTTAGATGGGCAAGTCTGATTCATTAGCGCACTCCCTCTCTTCCAGTCACACCCGGATTACTTAGCAGTGCTGGCAATAGAGGTTTGCAAAGGTGCCAAAGGGAGTTAGGCGCACAGTGCCCAATGAATTTAAAAGGGTGTTAGGGACCTCACTTCTTTAAGCAGCTTTGGAAATTCCCAGTCTGAAGACTTTTTTAACCACAAGAAAGGGGTGGGTGGAGGGGAGAGAGGAAAGCCGGACGGGAGAAGAGAAATTTCTGAAATGCAAAATCATTTGCCTGCCTAGGAGGATATAAGCACTTGCGGTGATAACTGACATGTAGCTTCAGAGAAAATTGCTGGCACCAACCCATTGCACAAGAGGAAAGGTTGTCAGCAGTAATGCAGTTGTTACATTGTTTTCGGTGTATCACGTGGTGCATCCTCTCAGGTGAGCAGCAAGATACAGCCTCTTGCAAGGTGTTGCGTGTTTCCCCCTTATATATACCAGGAACTGATGACATCAATGGGACAACACTAAGCTAAAGCTTCTCATATCGGCTGGTTATTTTCTAATTGCCCCCTGCATCTGCCCTGAAATGTCTGTTGCACATTAAATTGACCCCCTGGTTGTATGTGATATAACAGTATCCCTGTTCTGTTCCTTTTACAGGCTGCGGGGCCGCGATCACTTTAACCCAGCCGAGTTCTGCCCAGGCAGAGCCAGGCAGTTCCCATACCCTGGACTGTGTCGTCTCTGGGTATAATATCAATGACCACCATTTGAGCTCGATCCGACAAGCGCCTGGGAAAAGTCCTGTCTGGCAAACAGCCTTCAGAACAGGTTACACCCCCTACATCACAGATGAGTACAAAGGACTGGTTACCCCACGCACCAGCGGCGCCAGTGTCAGGCTAAAGATAACCAGTCTCACAGCTGCAGACACGGCTACTTATTAGTGTGCCAGCGATGCACAGTGATCGCTGCCTGGCTTCATCTCCTACAACATCCCTTGTGGAACTGGCCTCCTCTCACTTAACACATTTTTCTCTTTGCATGAACTTCACCCCTGGCATAAGGCCAGTAGAGGGGCCAAGCATCACTGGTCTCTCACACCAGTGCTCAGAGTACGGGTTCCTTGGGGAACAGGCCTTGCTCTGCTGCCTCTCCAAAGGCAGAATTTTACCCAGAGATTTGTGGCTTTGGTCTCTGGAATTTCAACGTGCGTCGTTCAAATCAACTTATGACCGGGAAGCAGCAACGTTGCAGGTTAGGCCACCAGAGTGGGAATGGTGAGAATTTGTAGATCAGTGTCACAGCCTAGAACAGAACCAAGGTGAAGTGACGCAAGTGACTCCCTTTGTCTGGCTTGTCTGTTTAGACTGAAACCTCTTGGGTGCAAGGCCTGTCTCCTGTGGCGCGTAGGGGCAGCACCCGGCACACTGGGACCCTGAACTTGGTTGGGACCCTTCAGGTGTTACAAAAATGCCAAGAATAGTGACCTGTGGATTTGAACGGGAGAAAGGACCCTTACGTGAGACCGTCCCACCCAGTGTGTTCTGCATCCAGAAGAAATGCTGAGCTGGAGCACTCAGTTGTAAGGCGCGTGGAGGACAGAGTCACAGCTTCTGAAGCCGGAAAAACCATTCTGAGAACATTTTGTCTCTCTGCATGACACACATCCCAGGCATTTCTGTAGCAAACCTTTGTTTGAGCCACAGCGTGTCTTTTGAGCTGCGGTGTATGTATCCGATATTGGTGACAGTACTGGACAGGGAGATGATCTGGACTCCAATTCTAATCTGCCACCAGTCTGCAATGGTTGAGAGTGAACATGAATTCCTTGGTGCAGTGGTCTCCAGAGGGCAGCAGAACCTGGGGAATGAGACAGAGAAGTCTATTGTGTAGTGACCAGGCGGAAGCAGGAAAGGGTCAGGAAGTGGGAGCATGCGGTGCCCTGTACAATGACCGGGAGTTGTTAACGCAGGTAGGGGAATGAGACAGCAATCGCTATACCCGCCATTGAGCAAAGGATGGCAGCAGAGCTCTGAGGGACAGAGATCGAGCAGCTCTCAGTTGCACCTGCAGCTCTGGTCATCTGTGAAAACCACGTGGTGTTTCTCTTACATTTTAAATTCCAGCTGAAAATCTGTGGTTTCTCGATTGCCTGTTGTTTTCTTAACTAACATTAGGAGACAGGAAAATGATCTTAAGAGCTGCTATCCTTGTTGTGCTCTGTACAATTTTAGGGGATGAGAATTTGAATGGAAGACCCTACCAAAATTAAACTGTCTTGCAATTAATAGCTTTGAAGTGTCTTGTTTGTTTGAGGAGTTTTCACCCTACATATGCCTCACTTTCAAGAAAACACTGGTCCTATTTTTAAAGGTAGTTCGATACCAAAAAAGTGGGCTAAGTGCCTAAGTCCCATTATTTTCAAGGGGAGTCAGGTGCCAAACCTTCTTATGCTATTTTGAAAATCCCAGTAGGCGCCTACTTTGCATCATCACGTTCTAAAGACTTTATAAAATCTAGCCCGATTCCTTTGCTAGAAAGAGGGAACTGGAAAGAGGCAGATTCTCGGACGCTGTAATTCAGCGTAGCCAGGCTGACTTCATTAGCACTGCACACAGACACACGACCTCGTGATCCGGCTCCTAATCTTGGCATTGTTTTTTTTTTTTTTTTTTTTTTTTTTTATGTTTCAAAGCAGGGCAATGCTAGCACGGGGTGAGATTCTGTTCCCATTACTCATGTCCAGTAGTATTTTACGCAGTCAGTAACTCCACTGCTCCGGATTCTCCCCTCGGTCACAGTGGGTGCACACTGGAGTCTCTCCTAATTTACACGGGAGTACGCCAAAGGAGAGGAGTCCCATGACACCAACAGAGTTAGTCCTGCCGAACACCATGGGGAATGAGACATGATTCAGCCTCACTGAGTGCAGTGACCTTATTTCTGCTTTACACAAGACTGATTAAGAAGACAATTTAGGCCCATTGACTGCAGTGAAATTACTTCTGCTTTACACTGACGCGCCAGGGAGGGGGAATCTCTGCCCCCCACTGACTCCACTGTTAGTATTCAGAGAATAAGTTCCTATTCCGCACATGTTCAGAAGTCCTCACCATTTAGACGTGTGACAGTGAAACATTTGTATTTTATAGCCAACGCTTGCAAACGTGGTTTGACAAACATCAAAGATAACTTTCGGTTTAGGATCTTCCATGGCTTCCACCTGGGTAATATCTGAGCCCATCACAAACAATGTATTCATCCCCACAAGAGCCACGAATGGCAGGAAACCATTGTTTGATGGGGAACGAAGTAAAAGCAAGACTGAGTGGGTGGCCCAAGGTCTCTGCTGTTTTGAGTAAGCACGTCAACCTTTAACTGACTGTGGATGGGAAGAAAATTCTCCTACGGGTAAGACATCCCATAGGTCGCTACTAGAGTCAATCTCACACCTTCTTGTCAAGCATTCGGTATTGGCTCCTGTTGGAGAACTGAGCTAGACGGACAGGACTGAGCCGTTGGCGCAATTCCTCTGTTCCCATCACGCAGTGAGCACGTGGCCCCGCAGGTAGCAGAAGTTGAGCTATTCAAGGGGGGCTAAGGGAGTTCGGTAGCGATTTGCCTAACTTCAGGCAATTTTGAAAAACCCCAGCCTGAATCCTGCGTCCTACACCATTAGTCAGCGGGTGGGTGGAGAGTAGGCGGGGAAAGGCAGAAGGCAGATGAAGAGCTTCTGAAACGCAGAACCGTTTGCCTTCCTTGAAGGATATAAGAATTTAGGGCGGTAGCTTCAGAGGGAATATTTCACACAACGGCGCTTCAGAGGGAATATTTCACACAACGGCGCTTCAGAGGGAATATTTCACACAACGGCGCTGTGCTAAAGCAAAGATCAGCGGCAGTCATGCTGCTGTTACATTGTCTTTGCCTTATCTCGTGGTGCACCTTGTCAGGTGAGCAGGGAAATGGAGACTCTTGTAGGGTGTTGAGTTTTGTCACATCTCTAAAGAACTGATGACAGCACTGGATAGAGACTCTGGTATTTAAACCAATCCGTGACCCTGGGATGAGTGGAAAACTTAGTTTTGTCTGGGCAGGTCATTTTGTGACTACCCGCAGCAGGGTGTCTTGCCCCTTCCTCTGTCATGCATTTTGGAGATTAGAGGGACCCCTGCTCTGGTCTGATATAATATCTCTCTTCTCTTTCTTTTACAGGCTGGGTGGCCGCGATCACTTTAACCCAGCCGAGTTCTGCCCAGGCAGAGGCAGGGAACTCCATTACGCTGGACTGTACTGTTTCTGGGTACAATGTTAATGACCGTCATATGCAATGGTTGCGCTTTCCCCAGGGGAAAAGTCTGGTCCGGATAGCATCCTTCAGACCAGGTTACACCATCTACATCGCGGATGAGTTCAAAGGACGGGTCACCCCCTCCACCAGCGGCTCCACTGGCAAGCTAAAGATAGACGGGCTCACAGCTGCAGACACCGCTACTTACTACTGTGCGACAAATGCACAGTGATCACTGCCTGGCTTCCTCTCCTACAGTATCTCCCCTGGAACTGGCCTCCTCTCACTTACCACCTCTGCAGGCGGTATTCAAGGTGTGGGCGAACCACTGATTTATATAGAGGCAATGTGATATTTTCTGTCCTATTATCTATCCCTCTCTTAATGATTCCCAACATTCTGTTGGCTTTTTTGACTGCTGCTGCACACTGAGTGGATGTTTTCAGAGAACTATCCACAATGACTCCAAGATCTCTTTCTGGAGTGGTAACAGCTAATTTAGACCCCATCATTTTATATGTATAGTTGGGATTATGTTTTCCAATGTGCATTACTTTGCATTTATCAACATTAAATTTCATCTGCCTTTTTTTTTTTTTTTTTTTTTGCCCAGCTACCAAGTTTTGTGAGATCTTTTTGTAACTCTTCGCAATCTGCCTGGGCCTTAACTATCTTGAGTAGTTTTGGACCATCTGCAAATTTTGCCACCTCACTGTTTACCCCTTTTTCCAGGTCGTTTATGAATATGTTGACAAGGACTGGGCCCAGTATAGACCCCTGGGGGACACCACTATTTACCTCTCTCCATTCTGAAAACTGACGGTTTATTCCTGCCCTTTGTTTCTCTTCTGTTCTCATTCCCGAGGTGGTATATGAATAGGTTTAGCAAAGGGGTGAGCACTGTGTGAAGAATGGCTGATGCTTTGTACAACCCCGACGAGTGGCTCTTTTGGGGTAATGTGTATATGAAAATGGAGCAGCTGTAGAAGATGGACGTCACCGTGATGTGAGCTGCGCATTTGGAAAAATGCCTTTTGACGACCGGTGGTGGTTGGGATACGTAAGATGGTGGAGATGATATACACGTAGGTCACTGTTGTTAGGAGCAAAGAGCTAAGCACCACAGTGGAAGTGTGTAGGGAGGTCACCCATTCAATGAGGTGTGTGTCTGTACAAGACAGTTTGAAAAGGGATTTTGTGTCACAGAAGAAATGGTTAATGACATTGGGGCCATAGCATGGTAAGCGGGACACCAGGATGGTTGGGCAGAGAACTGATTTAAAGGCTCCTAACCGGGCACCAATAATCAACTGAGGAGGCAATTGACCATTCATGATGGTGGGGTAATGCAAAGGCTTACAAATAGCTGTGTATCTATCAAAGGACATCACAGCTACCAGGATATACTCCGAGGTACCAAGGAAGAAATCGAAATAGGTTTGAATGAAACACCCACTGATGAATCTTATGTCAGCACATCAAGCTATTTCTTTCATTGTTCTGGGAAGGATGACCGTGGTGAACCATATCCCTGAGAAGGATAAGTTGTAGAGAAACCAGTACATTGGATTGTGGAGGCAGTAATCACCCCACACCAAGGCTATGATCACCACATACCCCATAAGTGTCAGCACGTAGATCACCAGAAGAAGTAGAAAGACCAGGATTTGGAATATGGAGTTGCCTAGAATTCCTACTGTGATAAATGAGGGGGTGGGGGTAGCATGCTTGTGTAAGTTCCCAACCATTCAGTTAGCTATAGAATCCTCCTTAGCATCGGTACCCCTATTGCCTTGCCTGTAAAGGGTTAAGAGGTAAGCTTAAAATGAGTTGGCACCAGACCAGGGGAACCACTAGGGAAACTGCACCATTTCAAGTAGGGAAAAACTTCTGGGTGTAGGGGTCTTTTGTTCTCTCTTCTGAGTGGGAGACAGGGCAGCAACATGCTATAAGGTTTGGGCCCGGTATAACAGCATCATACCTAGAAACTACTCATTTTAAACCACAGATATGTAAGTAGATGAGGAATGTCTAGTTAGACACGATTAGTTTTAATTCTTCATTTTGGGCTGGTGGATTCCTCTGTGCTAACTCCAGGTGCTGTTGTTTTGTTTTTGTTTGCTTGTAACCTTTAAGCTGGATCCCAATAAAGTCATTTTTGGTGTTTAATCTCTAACAGCCTGAGTTGTGAGATGTATTTTCTTTCTCTTTTCAATAAAATTTACCCTTTTTAAGAACATGATTAGATTCCTGTGCCTCAGGAGGTAAAGAGGTTTGCATAAAAACACAACAGAGAGTCTGGTGGCACCTTAAAGACTAACAGATTTAGTCTTTAAATCTGTTAGTCTTTAAGGTGCCACCAGACTCTCTGTTGTTTTTGTACATACAGACTAACACGGCTACCCCCTGAGGTTTGCATATGTTAATCAGCTGATAAAACAGCTGCGCTCCCCTTTTCTTTTGTTTTCTTGTCGGCTGCCCCAAGGGAGTGGTGGTAAACCCCAGGGGCCTCAGAAAAAATCTTCCCAAGTGATGTTTTTTTTTTTTCTGGATTGGCAAAAGGCAGTTTTCATTTGGGTGGTGGCAGCATTACCAGCCTGAAGTGGCAAGTATTAAATAATTAATTAATTTGGGGAGTCATTGCAGGCTCCCACTTTCTGCACTCGAAGTGCCAGAATGGGCCATCAGCCTTGACACCTACTATGATGAATTCCTTCACTCTGGTTTGGTTCTGAGTCTCCATGGCTTTATTTCTCACTTTGTTGCCTAAAGAAGAGAAGGAAGACACAATCAGCATAATTTCTTATTTACAGTGAAGCACCTCAGTCTACTTTAGGTGACATTTTTCAAAGGAGTAAAAGGGAGTTGTCCAACTGTCCCTGAAATTCAACGGGACTCGTGTGCTAACTCTCTTTGATGTTGTGTTTTTGAATGTAGTAATGGTCAAATAACAGGTTCAAATGGCATTGTTTCCTCAAAGATTATTAATCCAAGATCCTGATGGTATGGTAACATACAAAAGCCAGTAGGAAAACACTTCAATCTCCATGGACATTCAATAACAGATTTAAAAGTAGCCATCCTTCAACCAAAAATACTTCAAAAACAGACTTCAAAAGAGAAACTGCAGAGCTACAATTCATTTGCACACTTAACACCATCAGTTTGGTCTTGAATAGAGACTGGGAGTGGCTGGCTAAGGACAAAAGCAATTTTCCCTCTCTTGGTATTGACACCTCCTCATGAATTATTGGGAGTGGACCACAACCACCCTGACTGAATTGGCCTTGGAAACACTAGTTCTCCAATTGTAAGATAACTCCCTTCTCTTCATGTTCCAGTATATTTATGCCTGGATGTTTACTTTTCACTCCATGCATCTGAAGAAGTGCTTGTTTTTCTCATGAAAGCTTATACCCAAATAAATCTGTTAGTCATTAAGGTGCCACTGGACTCCTAATTGTTTTTGTGGATACAGACGGCTCCCGCTCTGATAGTATTTCCCAGCAGTTTGTCCTGTATTTGGCATCCTCAGTTGTGATCCACTAAGCCACGGTTACAGCAGCTGCTGCTCTCCGGCAACCCAGCTCTGAAGGTAGCGCCGCCGCCAGCAGCAGCCCAGAAATAAGAGTGGCAATACCATGAGTATGCTCCTATGAGTATGTACAGTCGTTTGCTATCACTTTTTGGGGGGGGGTGCGGGGGTTATCATCACAGTATGAAATATTTTCAAAGGGGGGCACAGGAAAAAAAGTTTGAGAACCCCTGTCTGACCTGCTTCTCATTGCAGGCCACAGAACATCCCCTACCCACTTGTAGGCGAGTATTGTAACTTCTATACCTAGCTCACAGGGCTGGTGTCAGGATACCTTAGTTAATGATTATTAGGCACTGTCTCAATGATATCTATGTATTTCTGTTTAATGGTTCTCTCTGTGTTACAGATGCATATCTCAAAAATATTTTAATCGCTCCAGGTGTTTGGGCCACATGGGTATTTTGTTTTCACGTCAGTCAAAGGAAATAAAATAAGCGAGTTCTTAATTGTGATTAGTAAAGATCGGCTGAACCCCAGTTTCTCCTGTGGGTTTTTACTCAAGTTGGTAAACAGAGTTTGTAGAACGTCACGGTTCTTTTAACCCCAGTTTAGCACACACCTCTCCCCGCTTCCCAACTTCTTCTTCCGTGCAGACAGGTGGGGAACAGCAGCCAAATGGCTGGTCTGACGCTGGCGCTCGGCGCGCTGGTGTGTGACTGTCAGACTTCTGGGGAGCACAGGCCCTGGTTCTTAGCTCTGCCCCACGCCGGGCTGCTCCGGGAATTCGTTCTTAGCGCATCGGGAGAGAACGTGTCTGTCCTTCCTTGGCACGTGGGTGGAAGGGCTGTTAGCCCGGCAACGCGTTCAAATAAAAGGGATCCAGATTCCTTTACTCCTCCATTGATCTGACTGGCAGCGTGGTGGGGAGCCTACTCCAGGAGAGGACCTGTGCCAAATGTTGGCTCTGGTGCAACCCGGGCTGGTAAGAAAATGCCAAGTTCCGACTTGAATAACACAAAGGAACCAACGGAAGCGCTCACTAGTCACTGCGCGCAGAATTGGCAACTCCAGAGCGGTAATGAAGAGCCTGATTGAAAACACAAGCGCCTCCACACGAGAGATTGGTTTCCCCGGCCAGGAAATTATCCAGCCCCCCACACTAAGCCTCTGGAGTGTAAATCTTTCTGGTAAAGATGAGCAGCTACACAAAAGCAAGGTTCCGGCTGCACTAAGGGTTGATTTCTCTGTCCTTAAAGAAGGGAGCAAATGTAAATGAAGCGACATTTCCTGTCACACCTCCTCCGTGTCCCTGACTCTGCAGGAGACAAAAGCTGCAGCCCCATGTGTCTGCAGTGAACACCCACAACTCTCACTGGGGAATTTTCTCCGAACTGAGCAGACGAAGATGCTCCTCTGGCTGCATGTTGCTTTCCTGGCGGCACTGCCCCAAGGTGATTTCTGGCCTCAAAAGACCCGGGGAGCTCAATGTAATTGTGAACAAGGCTAAGATTTTTCTCTGTTATGTCCTCAGGGGCCCATTCGCAGGTTCAGCTGGTGGAGTCTGGGGGAGACGTAAAAATGGAAGGAGATTCTATCACATCTCGTGTAAAGCCTCCGGGTTCACCTTTGGCGGCTACGGGATGCACTGGTACCGACAGGCTCCCGGGAAAGGACCCGAGTGGGTCTCCTATATCAGCTGGGATGGTTCTGACACGGATTATGCGGACTCAGCCGAAGGGCGATTCACCATCTCCAGGGACAACCCCAGCAACTCACTGCACTTGCAAATGAAGAGACTGAGAGTCGAGGACAGCGCCCGGTATCACTGTGCCACACACAATGAGGGGAAGCTGGTGCGAGCTCAGACAAAAACCTCCCGTTCCTGTCACAGCCCCACGGAGGAAGCACGTCACACCTCAAAGTTCAATCACATGGATTTTAACCAAATAGAAAATCTCCCCAACTCTGCAGTCATCACCTAGGAAACTATAATTTTTGGAGCCCAGTGAGGCTGCAAGGACATGCTAAGGCTGAGGTGCATTAGGAAAACTGCAGCCTTAATTAATTAATAAGAGTGGTCTGGGACTTTTCATCTTGGAAAAGAGACGACTATGGCGGGATCATGATAGAGGTCTATAAAATCATGACTGGTATGGAGAAAGTAGATAAGGAAGTGTTATTTACTCCTTCTCATAACACAAGAACTAGGGGTCACCAAATGAAATGAACGAGCAAAAGGAAGTATTTCTTCACAGAACACACACACTTGTAGAACTCTTTGCCAGAGGTTGTTTTTGAAGGCCAAGACTATAACAGGGTTCATAAAGAACTAGATAAGTTCATGGACGATAGGTCCATCAATGGCTATTAGCCAGGATGGGCAGGGAGGGTGTCCCTACCTCTGTTTGTCAGAAGCTGGGAATGGGCGACAGGGGATGGATCACTTGATGATTCCCTGTTCTGTTCATTCCCTCTGGGGCACCTGGCACTGGCCACTATTGGGAGACAGGATAGTGCGCTAGATGAACTTTTATTTCCCAATACTCCCTCCTCTCTCTATCTCTATATACCGCTCTCACTATCTATTACCATACTCTCTCTCTCTCTCCCCATCCACCCCATCCATCCATCTATCTATCTAAAGACAAGATGGGTGCGGTAGTATCTTTTATTGAACCAACTTTTGTTGGTGGAAAGAACAAGTTTTCAAGCTTCAGAGAACTCCTCCTTAGGTTTGGCTTCCTTCTCCAGAGTTGAGGAAGAGCTCAGTGAACCTCCAAAGCGTGTCCCTTCCACAAACAGAAGTTGGTCCAATAAAATATATTACCTCACTCTCCTTGTCTCTCTCACATCATGAGGCCAAAACGGCTACAACTCTCTGTGTCTGTCTGAAAGTAAATACAAATGTATCTGAATGTCTATATGTCTTCTTTTATGGATTATATTCCTATGGACAAATGGTAACCTAGGTTTTTTGCCTGCAATAAATCTAACGAAGTTATACACCCACACCGGGGAGATATAGTTTAAGAAAAAACATTCCTTCCCATTGTCTCCGGGTGACTTCTTGGGCAGAATTTCTCCCTCTGTCTATTCGCAGCCCTCCCACGAGGGGGAGTGGGTCCTTGACTGTCAATAGGCTGAACTACACAGCAGACGCCCCATTCTGAGTGTGACAGCGGTAGAGGCGAGATGTGGATCTCCGTCTGCCTCTTTCTCGTCGGTAAGTGGTTCCATTTTACTGGCAATAAGTCTGTGGTTTTCTAACTCACGGGTCTTACTCGGCCTCCATTGTTCTACTGCCAGGTCCCGTGGCTGGGAACTCCGTGACCCAGATTCGAGCGTCTGCGTCAGCCAGGGAAGGGCGGCCCGTGAAACTGAATTGTCAGTACAGCACCACGTACACGTACTAAGCCCTGGGGTGGTACCAGCAGCTGCCTGGGCAGCAGCCTCTGTTCCTACTGTACAGAGATGAGAGGGGAAATGAACACAAGCCCCGTTCTGTGGCACCTCGGTTTTCCTCCGAGCTCAGCACCGATGTCAAATCGTTCACACTGTCCATAGACGGGGCGCAGCGGGCTGACTCGGCGGTGTATTTCTGCGCTCTCTGGGATCCACCGTGATACAGAGCGCACCGGGCTCCCGACACAAACTGCCGGAGGGGGGGGGCGGTCTTGGAAAGGAAGGGAGATGAGTCATTTCCCTTATGTGCACCTGGGGGGAGGGGAGGGAGCCACATGTCAGGGGCACCAGGAAGTGTGTTACTGTTTACAAGCAGGGGAGTTGCACACTTCCTAGCGTGTGCAGGCCCAATTTATTGCTCACCCCAGGGTCTCCTGCATCGCTCCCTCCCCTACATAAACTCCCTGTCTGCCCCCTTCCATCCACCTCTTTTTTCGGGGCTCCCCTGGCTCTTCCCCTCTGGAGTCTCCCCGATTCTCACCTTCTCTCATACCAGGGTCCCCCATATTTGCCCCATGCAAGGGCCTGGGTGTCCTCCTATTCCCACTATACCTCCCCAATGTAGGATACACTAGAATACACTACTTTGCATGGTGAGGAGTTTCAGAGGGGTAGCTGTGTTAGTCTGTATCAGTAAAAACAACGAAGAGACTTGTGGCACCTTAAAGACTAACAAATTTATTAGAGCACAAGCTTTCGTGGGCTATGACCCACTTCTTCAGATGTATGAAGTGAAAATTACAGTAGGCAGGTATAAATATACAGCACAAGAAAAAGAGGGAGTTGCCTTACCTAGTGGGGGGGGGGGGTCAATGATTCAATCAAGGTGGATGTGTCCCATTCCCATCAGTTGACAAGAAGGTGTGAATATCAACAGAGCAAAAATTACTTTTTGTAGTGCTAATGATGCCAGTTCCATCAGTTGAGTGGATGGCCCATACTCAACAGTTGTTGGGTGATTACTTCTTGTAGTGACCCAGCCACTCACAGTCTTTATTCAGGCCTAATTTGATGGTGTCAAGTTTGCAAATGAATTCCAGGTCTGGAGTTTCTCGTTGAAGTCGGGTTTTGAAGTTTTTTTTGTTGAAGAATGGCCACTTTTAAGTCTGAAAATGACCTCCATGGAGGTTAAAATGCTCTCCCACTAGTTTTTGAATGTTATAATTCTTGACATCTGCTTTGTGTCCATTTATTCTTTTGCATATAGACTGTCCAGTTTGGCCAATGTACATGGCAAAGGGGCATTCCTGGCACATGATGACATAGATCACATTGGTAGATGTGCAGGTGAACAAGCCCCTGATGGTGTGGCTGATGTGATTAGGTCCTATGATGGTGTCCCTTGAATAGATATGTGGACAGAGTTGGCAACGGGGTTTGTTGCAAGGATAGCTTCCTGGGTCAGTGTTTCTGTTGTGTGGTTGCTCGGGAACAGTCACTCCAGAGCCGCCCTAACCCCAGTCCCTCAAAGAGACAGTGACTGGGGTAGAACAATGGGCTGCTCCGGAGCCCCGCTTCTCCTTCACTACGGATTGCAGGAGGGGTCATACGGCAATCAGGGGCGGGTGGGTGTGACTGTTTGTATTTTGCAGACACTAGAGAGAGAGAGAGTGAGACTGCGCATGCATGGGGACACACGCACGCACGCACAGACAGACACAGTGAGACCCTGCACACACACTGAGGTACAGAGGCAGACAAACACACATGCAAACAGACACACACACAAATACACACTCTCACAGCCACATGCTCTTTCCTCTCCCTTACTGAAGTGTGTGAGCTCTACCCCCACCCCAGCTCTGGATCCGCTGTTCACACAGAAGCTGCCGTCACGCACCGGCACTTCATTTCCCCCCAGAAGTTGAATCAGTGGCGGAGGCTGTCACGGACTCACAGATCGTGCCCACTCTTGGCCCCGTGCGGTCCATGGGGGGTGCCCCTTTTAGTGAGACAGCCCTTCTCGGGGGTCCACTCTCTCTCGGGGTCAGGCCCCTCCACCTCCTGGATCCACACCTCTCTGAGCCTTAGTACGTCTGTCTCTGCCGTGGGCCCCCTCAGGGAGTCCCCTCGCTCTGCACCCCCAGGGCCTCCTCTCCTGCTTCTGTCCTCTGGCTGGAACCGGCTGGTTAGGTCACCGGGTCCTCACTCTGCAGCCCATTGTCCTCCCACTGGCCAGAACCGGCTGCGACTCCTCAGCTGGGCCTCTGGGTCACCAGGTCGCCAGATCACCAGTCGCTGGGGTATCCATCCTCCCGGCCATCGGCTGGGTCCCCACATCCTCTCTCCGGTCCTCTGCAAAACACACTCCCTCAGCCTCTCCCCTCACCTCGTTAAACCAGTAACACCCAGGGAAACTGAGTCCCACCCCCTCTGCATTGCAAACCATTGAAACTCCACAGAAAACAAGAAAAAACCCCACTTCGTCACTGAGGCTCATTGGTTTCCCCCAGTGGTTACAGAAATGCTGGGATCTCTGTGTCTGTATCTCTGCGCGCTGCCGCTGTTCCCAGGTGAGCTCCGTGCGGAGGGGCCGGGGCCTGTCTATGGGACTTTCCTCGCCCCGTGACTCCCTCCCAATTCTCCCCCTTCTAGGTTCAGTGGCGGGGAACTCGCTGACCCAAATCCCGGCTTCCCTGCCAGCCACGGAAGGGCAGCGGGTGGAGATCAGGTGTCAATACAGCACCTCCTACACCAGCTACGCCCTGGACTGGTACCAGGAGCTGCCGGGGAAACAACCCCTGCACCTGCTGGGCAGATACTCCAGTGGCTCGGAGCGCAAATCCAGTTCGGTGATGTCACAGAGTGTGGGGGGACACAAGGCCCTGCACCCCCGGCTTCCTGAGATTCACCATGACTCTCAGCCAGCCAGTAAAGCAGAAGGTTTATTTAGACAACAGGAACACAGTCCAAGACAGGTCTTGCAGGCACAGACAACAGGACCCCCCTCGGTTAGGTCCATCTTGGGGTCCCAGGGTGCCCCAGCCCCCTTGCGAGGTCAGAGCCCCGTCTGCCTCCCAGCCATTCCACCAGCCAGCTCCTGAAACTCTCCCTTCAGCGACCCCTCCCACAGCCTTTGTTCAGTTTCCCGGGGAAAGGTGTCACCTGGCCTCTAACCCCTTCCTGGGTTCTCATGTTACATGCTCAGGTATTCTCCGTAGGTCAGTCTCCCATCCCCCAATGCAGACCATCCTAGCCACACTCCCCTGTCAGCATTCACAGACCACAGTAAGAACAGTCCCAGTTCGTCACAGGTGGCACCTCGGTTCTCTTCCCAGCTGGACAACGGGGCGAAGTCCTTCAAGCTAACCATACAGGGGGTACAGCGGCCTGACTCCGGGGTGTATTTCTGAGCGCTGAGTTACAGCAGTGCTACAGAGCGCGCCGGGCTCCCTATCCGAAGTGCCGAAGCGGGTGGCGGTGTCAGAAATGCAGGGAGACCAGTTATTCACTTTCTGAGTAGCAGTAGACGTGTTCGGGGGCACAATTCCGGGACCACGAAATAAAAACAACTTCTTCTTCCTCCTCCTAACCCCGTTGCATAACGTGCCGGCATCTGTTGGCAGCGACAGACACCCCAGAGCTCAACATCTCCACAGACACCTCCCACAAGAGCAGCATCCCGCCCCCGAACCCCCACAGACCAGGAGCTGAGGCGTAGGGCGATGAAGTGAGTTTCCCGAGGTCACACGGGCAGGCAGTGGCAGAGATCAGAATTATTTTCCTGGCTTTTGAGCCCCGGACAAAGCCCTTGACCACCGGGACACTCTCGGGCCCCCAAACGCACCTTATGCGCCGTGCGGGTTCCGTTCGCAGCCCGGGGTTACTGAGCCGGAACCGCACAGCGAGGCGAAGCCAGTCCGGGCTGAGACACAAACCTCCCCGCGCTCCCAGTGGCGCCAGGCCCGGGTGATCGCAGTCAGCTGCGGGGGGAGACAGGGGACCCGGCGCGCTCAGCGCGGGAAGGGCCGGGATACCGTGTCTCTGTAGCAGGCAGCAGGGAGATGCCAACCCCATGGGGCGACACGGGGAACCCCAGCCCCTTGGCGTGCCAGCTGCTCCATCCCCCAGCCTCGCCCTCTCCCACCCTGGACCCCTCCTGCCCGGCTCCCCTCCCACCAGGCGTGTGAAAGGGGCAGGGGCAGTGACAGAAAGAGGGCGCTCCGCACCCTCACTACAGAGCTCCTTGTCTTTAAACCCTTCTCAGGCTGAGTTCCGGAGCAGGCAGGATCGGAGGACACCGGAGTTTGGGGGGTTGGGTTTGTCTGTTGTTTGTGAGAGAGGAGGGCGCGCAGACAGACAGCGACACACACGGAAACAGCCAGAAACACAGACAGACCCGGATAAATGCTCACAACTGCACACACAACCTTCGCACTCTTTCCCACGCGCTACTGCTGTGTGAGAGCGCCACCCGCAGCCCAGCTCCGGATCCCAGCTTCACACAGCAGCTGGTGTCATTCCGCAGTCGTTCGCTCGCTCTCTGAAGCCCAGTTGGTGACTACGGGGTTCTTTAGCTCCCCGCATTACAGACATGCCGGGATCTCTGTGGCTGTATCTCTGCGCGCTGCCGCTGTTCCCAGGTGAGCTCCGGGCGGAGGGGCCGGGGCCTGTCTATGGGACTTTACTCGCCCCGTGACTCCCTCCCAATTCTCCCCCTTCTAGGTTCGGTGGCGGGGAACTCGCTGACCCAGATCCCGGCTTCTCTGTCAGCCACGGAAGGGCAGCGGGTGGAGATCAGGTGTCAATACAGCACCTCCTACACCAGCTACGCCCTGGACTGGTACCAGGAGCTGCCGGGGAAGCAGCCCCGCTTCCTAATCGGGAGGTCTTCCTATGACTTAGAACGCAAATCCGATTCTATGGCACCTCGTTTCTCCGCGCAGCTGGATAAGGGAGCAAAGTCTCTCACGTTATCTATAGACGGGGCGCAACGGGATGACTCGGCGGTGTATTTCTGCGCTCTCTGGGATCCACAGTGCTACAGAGCGCAAGGGGATCCGGAAATAAACTGCCGGAAGGGGGGGGGCAGGTGTCTGAAATGTTGTTAAGTGTAATTCGAGGGCGTTTACTCTCGTGAGCCGCCTGCCAAAGGTTGCCGATCCCTGATCTAGCAACTTGTCTTTCTGTCTATATATGTTGCTTAGATGCCCTTTATTACTCTAGTGAGAATCAATGGGTATTAGTAATTGTCATTGTGCTCATTGTATTTTCTCCACCAGGTGCCCAGTCCCAGATGCAGCTGGTGGAGTCTGGGGGTGCTGTCAGAAATGAAGGGGAGTCTATCCTGCTTTCCTATAAAGGATCTGGCTTCACCTTCAGCAGCTACACAATGCAAAATCCCAGATTAAAGTTAACAGATTTAACCATACAATTAAAATATTAGCATCCAGCTATCGGGGTACATCACTCCTAAAAGTGATACTAAGACCAGCTTGTGGGAAGCAGACATACCAGTGATTGCAGCTTGTCCCACAGTAATGGACAATTTAGGACGGGTTGTCCCTCAGTAAATACAATCCATCGGAGAAATATTTCAGTTACTTCCCCCGCTTCGCTTCTCCATGGGAGTAATTTATAACTGAGCTCTAGGCCAGTAGCCGCCAGAACCCACAGCACAGACCTTAGCCGGATCTCAGGGGCAGCGAGATGAGGTCGGAGCCAGATTTCAGGGGCCTGCAGATGAAATTTCACCACCAGCGCAGGGATTTGTTCTTGCAGCTCTGGCCAGTTTTACTCCGATGGGAACTGGGAATCCCACCCGCAGCTTGTACCGTGTGTCCCGGCCCCATGTGCGATTAGAGCTCAGTGGAGACACGAAGTGAGAGACAGTCTCTGCCCGAGGAACTTACAAAGACATTCGAGCAGACAGAGAACGGATTCCTCGCTGTGTCCTCGTTATACCCCTGGGAACTGAGTCACAAAGAGAGGAGGGGAAAGTGACTGCTGCTGGGCCGGCTGCTACCACACCGCTACCGCGGGCGATTTCTCTCTCATTTATAAGACGGGAGCGTATGCAAATGGAGTGACCACATTTCCTGTTAGACACCCCCGGTGTCCCTGAGTCTGCAGAGGAGACGGCCCAGACACGTGTCTCTGCAGCTCACACCCCTCGCCGCTTCTCTGCGCGCTCGCCTGCAGAATTGTCTCCATAATAGTCACAAAAACCAAACGATGATGCTGTGGCTGCCCGTCGCTTTCCTGGCAGCAATTCCCAGAGGTGATTCCCGGCCTGGATACAGAGGGAAGCTCCGTGTTACAGTGGAGATGGTTGAGATGAATAATAATAGATTTTATTTTTGCAGGTGTCCATTCGCAGATTCAGCTGGTGGAGTCTGGGGGAGGCGTTAAAACCACAGGAGATTCTACCAGCATCTCCTGTAAAGCCTCCGGATTTACCTTTGGAAACTATTGGATGCATTGGTACCGCCAAGCTCCCGGGAAAGCGCCAGAGTGGATCTCCTACATTAACCCCGATAGCGCTAACGCGGACTATGCCCACTCAGTGAAAGAGAGATTCACCATCTCCAGAGACAACCCCAACAACCTGCTCTATTTGCAAATGACCGGCCTGAGACCCGAGGACACGGCGGTGTATCACTGCCAGAGAGACAAAGTGACTGGCAGGGAATCTAACCACGTACAAAAACATCCCCTTTGCCGTCACATCCCGCTGCGGGGCACAGCCCAGGGGAAGGGTCAGACACACACAGAACTGAACCAAGGAGACAATGTCCCCAGCGCTGCCATCTGCGCGTGATGGACACGGCTTTTGTGGGGCTGCAGAGACAGGTCAGGGCTGGGGCAGGAAACATGGGAGGGGAGCAGACCCCGTTTTCTTTGCTGCACACCTGACCTTCCGGGCTAGCAGCGAGCTTCCTCTCTCCCTGACCCAGCCCCTAGGGGGCAGCACCCTGCTCTCTCCTGCGCTCCCTCACTTAGCTAGTTCCCAAGTAGCCCCTAGGGGGCGTGAGGGGTCAGCATTTCTGTGTTGCACCCTGGGTCCAGGGAGACATAGGTGGAATCCGAGCTGTGACACGCGGCAGCCCAAAGGGGACAGGGTCAGATGTCACTAGCTGCGGCAGATCTGACCTGCCCCCTTCGCTGCCCCCTGCTGCCCCAGCTAGGAATGAAATCCAGGTGTCCTGGGACCCAGCCCAGTGACTGGACCAGTAGGGCAGGGATCTGGTGTTTCCAGTGTAGTTGAAGTTAGGCTCCCGGATCCTGATTGGTGGGTTCCCGAAGAAAAGGGCTGGTTTCACAGGCAGCAGCTTCCAATGGCTTCAGTGCACCTTGAACTGCAGTACCTGATCTGTGTCCCGGCCCTGTCAGAGGTAATAGTGAAAACTGGCCAGGTGAAAACTCAGCACCCCCCAGTGTGTGAGAATAGCCCCCCACCCCTGGGATGTTAATCAATAGCTCAGCATGGCGGGGGCGGAGTTTCTCTGAGTGCTATTTTAAATGAGGAGGGGTTATGCAAATTATCCTCATGCAGTGACTCTGTTTCCTGGTCGGTCCCACCCGCCCCCTGGCCCTGCGGCTCGCACAGAAGCTCTGTCCGTGCAGGGAGCAGCTCGTGCCCGTCCCCAGCGCGAGGACTGGCCGCAGACGCGCACAGACGATGCTGTGGTGGCTGCATTTTGCTTTCATCGCAGCAGCGTCCAAAGGTGCTTGGAAGTGGGGGGGGTGAATTAGGGGGGTTGTTAATCTGATGATTGATATTGATTGACTGGAGCGGGAGAGGGGAGATTTCCCGGGAATAAATTGGGACAAACGGATTTTATTTCCGGTTTCATATCATGTATTTGTCTCGTTTGAGAGGCGGGGGCTGAAAACCCCCAAATGGTTTGTATTATTCTTATCCCCCCCCCCCCCACACACACACACTAGAATGTGGCTAAAGCTGCCGCCTTTGCCCAGACCTGGCCCGAGGGGGTTGTTCCCACCCGCTCTCATGTCCCCAACCCGGTGTGTTCCCAGGGGCCCAGGCGCAGGTGCGGCTGGAGGAGTCCGGGGGCGGCGCTGCGAACACAGGCGGCTCCAGGCGGCTCTCCTGCACCGGCTCCGGATTCGCTTTCAGCAGCTACGACATGTTCTGGTACCGGCAGCGCCCCGGGGAAGGGCTGGAATGGGTCTCCTGGATTAGCAGCACTGGCGGCAGCACAGATTACCCTGACTCGGTGAAAGGGCGATTCACCGTCACCAGGGACAACGCCAAGAACCAGCTGTATCTGCAAATGAGACGCCTGGGACCCGAGGACACCGCCCGGTATCACTGCGCTGAGAGAGACACAGTGCGGGGAAGCCAGGCTGAGCTCTGACAAAAACTCGCTGCGTTCAGCCCAGGGGATTCGGGAGCGTCACGTGACCAACATCACCCCCTGAACTCCGGTGTCCCTGAGCCTCTCCCCAGAGCCGGCCGCTCACCCGCCCCCTGCAGCCTCTGGTTTGCGCCCCCGTGCAGTGTGGTGCACGCCAGGGGGTAGGGGTGTTTCTGTGCAAGGATCAGTTGTTCTCAGAGCACAGGGCAGGGCTATGACCCCAGACACCCAGGTCTCAGAGCTCCAGTCCCATCACCATGCTGGATCTGCTGAGAATCTGCATTTTCCTGCTTGGACTCTCACGTGGGTTTATTTGTTTGTTTGTCTCGTCACCAGTCGATTTTAGGTAGCTCTGCAGTTCATGGGCTGAGGGTTTTTTCCTAAAGTTCCTAGAGGTTCCTAGATCACTTATCTAGGAAAGTC
Source organism: Malaclemys terrapin pileata (assembly GCF_027887155.1). Classification (NCBI taxonomy): domain Eukaryota; kingdom Metazoa; phylum Chordata; order Testudines; family Emydidae; genus Malaclemys; species Malaclemys terrapin. Next base: position 47,569,168 of record NC_071516.1, read on the forward strand.
AATAGTGCTCGTGCTCCTAAAGAATGAGAGTGCTTTAGAAAATCCCCTCTACAATTCATGCTGCGTGGGAAGACATTGAGGTCTGGGGAGTTTTACTAGAGATTGTTTAGATTAATCTCTACATACGGGTCTGTCTCCTTCTCTCTAGTGTATCTGTCTGTCTCTAATCTGCTGTTTTTAAACATTTCTTGTAACAACCGCTTTGTTTCTCTCCAGGGGCCCGGGCACAGGTGGCTCTGACCCAGTCCAGCCCGGAGATTAAGAAACCCGGGGAATCCACTAAACTCACATGTGCCGTGAGCGGCTTTGATCTCAGCAGCTATACCATGTACTGGGTCCGACAGGCTCCGGGAAAGGGGCTGGAGTGGCTGCTTTATTATTATTCATCGTCTGACAACAGCTACTCACCGGCAATCCAGGGGCGATTCACAGCCTCCAAGGACAGCTCCAATTTCTACCTACACATGACCAGCCTGAGAGCGGAGGACACCGCCGTGTATTACTGCGCGAGGGACACAGTGAGGAGAAGCCGGTCTGAGCTCAGACACAAACCTCCCCCGGTGTTAATGTTAAAAGAAGCCCCCAGCAGGTGGCGCTCCGGAGCTACACACAGCAGGGAGCCCATGGCAGCAAACACACTCAGCCGGGACAGGCTGGTCTGTCTCCTTCGTCCTCCTCTCCCTGCACCAACAGGACCTTGGCTACACTGGCGCTGTACAGCGCTGCAACTTGCTCCGCTCAGGGGTGTGAAAACGCCCTCCCCCCCCCCCCCCAGCGCAGCGAGTGCAACTCTGTAAAGCGCCAGTGTAATCAGCGCCTGCAGCGCTGCAAGTTACTCCCCTCGGCCAAACTTGAGAATTCACAGCGCTGCCGCGAGTGTCAGGCCTTTGCTACACTTGCGAGTTGCAGCGCTGTAAAGGCTCCCCCAGCGCTGTAACTCACTCCCCGTCCACACTGGCAAGGCATTTGCAGCGCTGTATCTCCGTGGTTGCAGCGCTGCAGGTACTCCACCTCCCCGAGAGGAATAGCGAATATTGCGCTGCCACTGCGGAGCCGGTGTGGCCGCCCAATGCGCTGTGAATGGCCTCCAGAAGTATTCGGCAGTATCCCACAATGCCTGTTCTAGCCACTCTGGTCATCAGTTCAAACTCTACTGCCCTGGCCTCAGGTAACCAACCATGTGACCGACCCTTTACATTCCCAGGGAATTTTAAAAATCCCCTTCCTGTTTGCTCAGCCCGGCGTGGTGTGGAGTGCTATCAGCGAATCTTTCCAGGTGACCATGCCTCCACGCGCCAAGCGAGCCCCAGCATGGAGCAATGGCGAGTTGCTGGACCTCATCAGTGTTTGGGGGGAGGAAGCTGTCCAGTCCCAGCTGCACTCCAGCCGTAGGAATTACGATACCTTCGGGAAGGTATCAAAGGACATGATGGAAAGAGGCCATGACCGGGACGCCCTGCAGTGCAGGATTAAAGTCAAGGAGCTGCGGAGTACCTACCGCAAAGCCCGCGATGCAAACGGCCGCTCGGGTGTTCCCCCTGAGACCTGCAAATTCTACAAGGAGCTGGATGCGATACTTGGGGTTAACCCCACCTCCACTCCGAGCACCACCATGGACACTTCAGAGCTGGTGTGGGGGGGAGAGGAAGAGGAGGAGGAGGAGGAGGAAAACGAGAGTGATGGTGGTGGGCCGGATGGAGACACCCCAGAATCCCTGGAGCCATGCAGCCAGGAGCTCTTCTCGAGCCAGGAGGATGGTACTTGGTGGAGGACAAACAGAAGAGCAGGTTCCCAGTAAGCATTTTGTTTTTTTTTTCGGGAAGGAATTTTTTCGGTGGGGACTCTTTGGGAGAGGAGGGTTAGGCATGCATGCCTAGATGCGGAATAGTGCATTGATGTGGTTTATCACATCGCAGTAATCTCCTCGAATGTCTCATCCAGAACGTGTGCAATGCGCTTGCACAGGTTTATCAGGAGAGCCACCGTGGTCCTTGTCCCAGCCAGGCTAACGTGTCGGCGCCACTGTGCCGCGAGGGGCGGGGGGACCATTGCTGCAGACAGGCAAGCTGCATATGGGCCAGGGTGGAAGCCGCATTGCAGTAGAAGACCCTCCTTTGCTTCCCAGGTCACCCTCAGCAGCGAGATATCGTCCAGGATGAACTCCTGTGGAAAATGTTGGGACAGTGTTCAGTGTAGGTGCCCCCTGAAGCTGTTGGCTCTCCCCAAGGCATAGAAACCCAGAGGACAGTGCAGCCCTGAAACAATCAGTCCCCATTACTCACCGTTTTGAGGCTCCCATGGGATATGTGTGCTCTGTTTCGGACAGGAAAATTATGCTATTGTGTAGACCCTGTGTGTTTTCTACTCCTTAAGTGTGGGGGGAATCATTACTCTGTCTGGTATAAACAATGCTGCCTCTGTTAAATGTTGCATTTTGCCTATACAGCAGCATCAACCTTGAGACCTCAGCCATCCCTCTTGCTGTGAGCTCCTGGGGCAGCGCAGCTGCAGAGCCCGGCCTGAACTGGTCTCTGTGCTGTGTGGCAGTGGAGGGTGCAGCGTGGCCCAGTTCCAGCCGGGCGGTGGGGCTCTAGTGCCATCAGCGCTCTGGGCAGTGTGGTAAGGGGGCAGGGAGCAGGGGGGGTTGGATAGAGGGCAGGGGAGTTCAGGGGTGGTCAGGAGTTGTGGGTGTGGATAGGGGTCCGGGAGGTCGGGGGGGAATAGGGGGTTGAATGGGGGCAAGGGTCCCGGGGGCAGTCAGGAAGGGGGGGGTTGGATGGGGTGGCAGGGAGCAGTCAGGGGACAAGGAGAAGGGGTGGTTGGATGAGGCAGGGATCCAGGGGGGTGGCAGATAAGAGGTGGGGTTCAGGCCATGACCCCTTCCCCTAACTGGCCCTCCATACAATCAGGAGCAGCGCCAGGGTTTTTGCCACCCTAGGCGGTAGCACTCCTCCTCTAAGCATTCGGCAGTGGGGGTCCTTCTGCTCCGTGTCTTCGGGGCACTTTGGCAGCGGTCCCAGAGCGAGTGAAGGACCCACAGTTGAATTTCCGCAGGACACCCAGAGTGGAAGGACCCCCGCCGCCGAATTTCCGCTGAGAATTGCAAAATGCCGCCCCTCAAATCCTGCCACCCTGGGCAACCGCCTAGGGTCGCCTAGTGGAAGCGCCGGCCCTGCATACAATTTACTAAATTTGAAGCGGCCCTCAGGCCAAAAACTTTGCCCACCCCTCCCTTAAAGTAACACAGCCTCAGGCCTCCACCCAGACACTCAATTCAAATATGATGAGGATTACCAAAAACCTTATTCATTCTATAAGAAAGTTCTACCAATCCCAAAGGATTGGACACATTGAAAACACAAGAACCTCAATCGAGAGATTTGTTTGTGCTGCAAGGAAATGATCTCTGGCTTTCCCTGACGCACACTAAATGCAAATGTATCCGCTAACGATAAGCGGCGACACAAAGGCAAGTTTCCTACAGCTCCCCCAGGGGTTGGTAGAGTAACAACATTTACACACACACACACACACACACACACACACACACACACACACACACACAGAGACACTGTGTCCCTGAACCTGCAGCCCCATGTGTCTGCAGTGAAAACCCACGAGTCCCCGTGAGGAATTTTCTCCCGACTAACCAGAAGAAGATGCTCCTCTGGCTGCATGTTGCTTTCATGGCGGCACTGCCCCAAGGTGACTCTGGCCTGAACAGTCCCCGGGAGCTCAGTGTTATGGTGTGTCACAGACTCACAGATCCTGCCCACTCTTGGCCCCGTGTGGTCCATGGGGGGTGCCCGTTTCAGTGAGACAGCCCTTCTCGGGAGTCCACTCTCTCTCAGGGTTAAGCCCCTCCACCTTCTGGAGCCTTAGCACGTCCGTCTCTCACCATAGGCCCTCTCAGGGAATCCACTCGCTCTGGACCCCCCGGGCCTCCACCCCCGAAGGGGTTGATGCCACCCTGTTCTCTAGACCAGAATGACTCTCAGCCAGCGTCATACAGGAGGGTTTATTGAGCATTGAACAAAGCACAGGAAACTCTCAGGCCTCAGGCCTGTCCTCCCTCAGCCCAGCACACCCCAGTCTCTCTGCATCCAGGTGGGCTCTGCCTGCTCCCCCTCTCCAGCCCAGAGCCCCCCTGCTTCCCAGCTCGGCATCTGAGATCACCGACCCCAGGCCCCGCCTCTGTCCATTGTCTTCTCTCCAGATAAACAGGGTCATAAACAGGGTTGCCTGGGCCTCCTCTCTTCTCAACCCTCCTCTGGCCCCTCTGGCTGGAACCGGCTGGTTCGGTCACTGGGTCCTTTCCCCGCAGCCCATTGTCCCCCCACTGGCCAGAACCGGCTGTAACTCCTCAGCTGGATCCTCAGGTCTCAGGTCACCAGTCGTGGTGTCCATCCTCCCGGCCATTGGCTGGGGTCCCACGTTACAGAGGACTGGAGAGGGAACAACAAACTCCCTCTCCCATCACCTTGTTAAACCAGTAACACCCAGGGACACTGAGCCCCACCCCCTCTGCATGCAAACCATTGGAAAAACGAGGAAAACACAAGAAAATCCCCCACTTTTTCACATGGTGTGTGACGAAGTGGGACTGTTCTTAATGTTTCCTCTGAATACTGTGTGGGTGCCTCAGTTTCCCCTATGCATTTCTTAAGTCTCTAGGGGATGAGATTGTTGCAGAGCAAAGGGCCAGTGCACAGAAATGGCCGACACTCTGTCTCCTGGCAAGTAATGGCTGGGGCCCTTCCCCCCTGCAAGGTGATAGCTACAGGTGTTGGAGAACAAAGAAATCAGGTGACCTCCTGGCCGGGGAAAGAAACAAAGCCCAGAGGAGGAGGGGCTGGAGTGGGTTTCAGTTGGGAGCTGACTGGGGATGGGAAGTGAGTGCAGACGTGGGTGCGTGGCTCGCTGCCCCCCAGGATGGACACGGCGGAGGGGTCCTGTTCTCTGTACCTACAAGCTCTGTTTTAGACCATGTTCCTGCCATCTAATAAATCTCTGTTTTACTGGCTGGCTAAGAGTCACATCTGACTGCGAAGTGGGGATGCAGGACCCTGTGGCTTCCCCAGGACCCCGCCAGGGTGGACGCACTGTGGGAAGTGCATAGAGGGGCAGAGGATGCTGAATTCTCCAAAGATCAGACCCAGGAAGGTGAAGCCGTGTGAGCTTCTTGCCATGGAGACAGTCTGCTCACAGAGAGGAAACTTCACCACAGTCCTGACTGGCTTTGTAGGGAGCAGTTCCAGAGCATCGCCCGGGGACTCCGTGACATGGTGTACAAGGGTAAGACTGTTCTCTGTTATGTCCTCAGGTGCCCAATCGCAAGTTCAGCTGCTGGAGTCTGGGGGAGACGTGAAAATGGCAGGAGATTCTGTCACATCTCATGTAAAGCCTCCGGGTTCACCTTTGGTGACTACTGGATGCACTGATACCGACAGGCTCCCGGGAAAGGACGCGAGTTTGTCTTCGGCGTTAGCCATGATGCTGGAAGTGACAAGAGAGACGCTGAGTTGGTGAAAGGGCAACATATAAAAGAGATATGAATAAACTAAATGTTTTGTTAGGATAATGCAAATTACACCAAAATACATAACAGTTCTAGATTTCTCAAACAAATATATATATATTTTTAAAAAATATATAATTTAATTTGACTTTTGAAAAGTAAGCCATCATGGGATAAGAGGGAAGTCCTCTCATGGATCAGTAACTAGTTAAAATATGGGAAACAAAGGGAAGGAATAAATTATCAATTTTCATAATGGAGAGCGATAAATAGTAGTATCCCTGGGGGGTTGGTACGGGGATCATTACTGTTCAACATATTCATAAATGATCTGGAAAAATGAGTAAACAGTGAGGAGGCAAAATTTGCAGATGATACACAACTATTCAAGATAGTTAAGTCCAAAGCAGACTGCAAAAAGTTACAAAGGAATCTCACAAAACTGAGTGACTGGACAACAAAATGGCAGATGAAATTCAATGTTGATAAATGCAAAGTAATGCACATTGGAAAACATAATCCCAACTATACATATAAAATTATGGGATATAAATTAGCAGTTAACACTCAGGAAAGAGATGTTGGAGTCATTGTGGATGGTTCTCTGAAAATATCCACTCAATGTGCAGCAGCAGTCAAAAAAGCCAACAGAATGTTGGGAATCATTAAGAAAGGGATCGATAATAAGACAGAAAATATAATATTGCTCCTATATAAATCCATGGTACACACACACACCTTGAATACTGTGTGCAGATCTGGTCACCCCATCCCCAAAAAAGATATATTGGAATTGGAAAAGGTACAGAGATGGGCAACTAAAATGATTAGGGGTATGAAACAGAAGGAGAGATTAATAAGACTGGGACTTTTCAGCTTAGAAAAGAGATGACTAAGGCGGGATATGATAGAGGTCTATAAAATCTTGACTGGTGTGAAGAAAGTGAATAAGGAAATGTTTTTTAATCCTTCACATAACACAAGAACTAGTAGAGTCAAGTGTGAGTGTGTGTGTGCTGGGGGGGGGGTCAGTTCTAATAGTTGATAATAGCCCACTTTAATTGAATTGTCTTGTTAGCACTGACCCCCCACTTGATAAGGCAACTCCCATGTTTTCATGTACTGTGTATATATAGATATCTTCCTACTGTATTTTCCAATCCATGCATCTGATGAAGTGGGTTTTAGCCCATGAAAATTTATGTGCAAATGAATGTTAGTCTCTAAGGTGCCACAAGTACGCCTCAATATTTATATAAGTTTCCATTCCCAGTCACAAATCTAGCATTCTGGAGCAAAGTCACAAAAATATAGTCCAACAAACAAATGTTTATTTAACGTGCCCCTCACTTTTCCCTCCACCATACCCCACTCACCTGTGTTGTCCTTAGTCAGTGGAAACTCAGAGTTCAGAGGTGCTTTCACATGAGTTAACCCCCCAGGTGGGGGGCAAGCAGGCACCTTGCTCGTTACTCCAGCGGCTCACTGTTCGCTCTGGCCACTGCTGTTCACTGTGCCACCGTTCACTTCACCATTCTGTCTCTTTACCCCCCCCCCACCCCATTCAAGTGATTTGTAACCCAACCCCAGACAAAATCTATCACTTGGTTAACACAGCTCTGTTTGTTGGATACGTAGGTAGATTAGGTGTGAATGTAAATACAATCTGGTCCTGAAGCCCTTTCCCCCCAGCCCCAGCTCATCGCTAGCTGTCAGGGAGAGCTCATTTAGACTTTGCTTACAAATCATCATTTGAAATGATTAGGTTGGCCAACATCACGGAGATGAATGCACTGACATCGTCATAAAAAACAACAGCTGTAGAAGGAAGCTAGTCTATGTTCATACTTTTCAAATCTATTACACTTTTTCAGATACATGTATTTTATCATACACTGTGTATGCTTTTAAAGTGTGTATTCATGTTTCAATGTTTCCAAACCATCACTAAATTGGCATGTAACTAGTTCACAAAACTGGGGGTGGGGTTGGGGACATTCAGGGGGGTGTAGGAAAATCCCTGTTCAGGAGCTCACCGCAAGTTGTTACTTGCAGAAAAACAGAGTCTGACTCATGTTGGAGCCCTACAGAGAGCAGTTCACATAGTTGATGGAAGGATCTGTCTCTTATAAGGAGCGGGATATGCAAATGATGGTGAGAGTTTCCTGTTTAAATCGGTGCCTCTCTCTGCCTAGGCTGCACCCGAGACAACAATCCGCAGCCCCTGGGTGTGTGCAGTGACCAGCCCGTCCCCTGAGAACTTTCCCCTCCAGCCCCTGGGTCTGTGCAGTGACCAGCCCGTCCCCTGAGAACTTTCCCCTCCAGCCCCTGGGTCTGTGCAGTGACCAGCCCGTCCCCTGAGAACTTTCCCCTCCAGCCCCTGGGTCTGTGCAGTGACCAGCCCGTCCCCTGAGAACTTTCCCCTCCAGCCCCTGGGTCTGTGCAGTGACCAGCCAGTCCCCTGAGAACTTTCCCCTCCAGCCCCTGGGTCTGTGCAGTGACCAGCCAGTCCCCTGAGAACTTTCCCCTCCAGCCCCTGGGTCTGTGCAGTGACCAGCCAGTACCCTGAGAACTTTCCCCTCCAGCCCCTGGGTCTGTGCAGTGACCAGCCCGTCCCCTGAGAACTTTCCCCTCCAGCACCTGGGTCTGTGCAGTGACCAGCCAGTCCCTGAGAACTTTCCCCTCCAGCACCCGGGAAAATGAGACTTTGGCTCCATTTAGTTTTGATTTTCTCAGCTTTGGAAGGTATTTTTGTCCCCTGAGTAATCTGCACAATCGGGTGAATTTTATACTATGCTCTTTCTATGTGACTTGCTTTGTGTTCTTATTCCCAGGTGCCCGGTCGCAGGTGCAGCTGGTGGAGTCCGGAGGGGATGTGAAAAAGCCCGGAGACTCTCTCCGCCTCTCCTGCAAAGCCTCCGGGTTCACTTTCACTGAATATGATATGCACTGGGTCTGCCAGGCTCCTGGGAAGGGACTGGAATGGGTGGCTGGAATAAGTTCCCCAAGCGGATTGAACAAATGGTATTCTCAGGCTGTCGAAGGGCGATTCACCATCTCCAGGGACAATTCCGTCAACACGGCATATTTACAAATGACGGGCCTGAAACCCGAGGACACCGCCCGCTGTTACTGTGCCAGAGACACAATGAGGAGAAGCCCAGCTGAGCTCAGACAAAAACCTCCCCTGCAGAAACCGGGAAAGGGATTTCCTGGGGGTGGCGTTCAGGCTCCACAGCAATGAGAACGGACACAAAGTATCTCCCCTTATGGACACCGCACCCAGCTGTGATAGGAGAGAGGCTGACTCCATCCCCCCCGGGGAGCGCAAGGAGCAGATGCCCAGGGTGGATTTCAGTGGAGCAGCATAAAAGAACAGGTGGCTCCGCCCTCACTCTGTGGATGCCCCCAGTGACTCTCTGATCAGACACGCTCCAGGTTAAGGCTTCCCCCTTCTCCCAGTGAGGTCTGTGGAGAAGCTGAGCCCTTAGTTCAGGGCAGGGGGCGTGCGGACCCTGGAGTGAGAGTTGTTTGACAGGCAGGTTGGGGTCAGTGATCTCCCCTCTCAGCCCATTGATAATTCTCTGGATAAAAATCCATCGGTTTGTAGAGGGGGCACCACAAGCCCCGGTGTATCTTCCGAGAGCAACATTTTAGTGTTTAACATTATTTGAGGGTTTGATGCCAAGATCCACATTCCCACAAAAATCGAGAGGAATTATGTCTGTGAGTTTCATGCTCCGTGATGAGAGGAAGAAGGTCAAAGAGGGTCTGAATCCCAACCCCCTAAATATGAATGGGAAGGGGAATATAAATTGAATTATCCAGGGGGTATTAATTTGAATATGAAAATGAATGGGGGTATGAAGTGGAGTATATATGGGACTATAAAGGGACGTAGGAATAGATATATGACTGTGAACTCCTATGGGCTGGGACTGGCAATATGAATGGGAGAGTGAATGGGAATATAAATAATAGCATGAATGGAAATGCAAATTCAAATAGAAATACCAAAAAGAAAAGGAATAATGCTCACTAATAATAACTGATCTGCAGTCCTGCCTGTTCCTATTCCCCAGTTCAGCCTCTCTCTACTGATTCATGTTTTTCCCCCCATTTCCATTCAGTTAAAATTGTCATTAAGGGAGTATTAAACTGAGATGCCACCTCACACTAAAACTCTCCCCTTCCCTTTACGCCTACCTCTGTTACCCCTCACGGCCACTCTCATATCATAGAGACCCCACATGAATGCCTATTTTCATCCTCTTTCACCTACCCACCACAGTTACCCACAACCTCCCTCACCCCACAGAGACAGAAAAGGCTGGGTGTACTCTCTTCCCCTCTATTCTCACCCCTCCCACGGTCCCACAGCCACTTTGATACCACAGAGACTCTAAAATCAGGCCCTGCTCACCTGCCTTCTATACCGGACACCACTGTGAGGTTCAGTTACTGTCACCCCATAGAGACCCGCTCACCCTGGCCTGTTCCCCTCTCTTCTACCGCGAATCCAGGCTCCCTCTTCATTCGAAGAGCGGTGACCTCTGGACATCTCTCCCTCCTCGGGGATTGGATCCCACATATTAATACTGCTACACCCCCTCCTGACAGCAATATGCAAAGCCCAGGAATCTTGGCTCCCTCCCCCCCGAAAAAAAAAGCAACCAAGCCCCACATATAAAGTCCAGGAATTAGAGTTCGGCTCAACCCACCCGAGATCCACTCTGCCCCATCGCTATACGTAGACATTGCACTGGCCTGACTCTCAGGTGAAAATTCCCACCATCATCCCAAACCCAAAGAAGCCAGATAATGAGGAGTTAAGGGTAAAGAACACCCCAATGCTTTTCTAAACACACCTGAAATTCTTCGTTGTCAGTGACATACTGTGACCCCTACCCCTTCCCCCAGAGACATTCTGCCCTCAGCACATTCACCTCCCTGGCACTGTGCATCCAACTGTGAACTCTCTGGCTTTACACTTTCCTCCAAGCCCTTCTCCCATCTTCACCGACATTCTGCAACACGGGCCATGCACCGTGCACGAGGACCCGACACTCCGGTCAATGCACGTTTCGGTGGAGGAGGGTCACTGCTGGGAAGACGAATGGCCCCACTTGGTTTCAGCACCCCGGGGAATTTTCACCCTCCAGTGGGCGTCCCGACCCAATGGAAACCTGTGACCCGACCCCAGTCACTGACCCCACCGAACGACAGCCTCACTGTGCATGGAAATGGAGTGATCAAACACTTCGCAACAAACCCTAACCAATAACAACACAACAGAATCAACATGTGATCGTGAATGTTTATTTAAATTCACTTGCAACTCTTTTTAGGGGCACACATTTTATTTTAAAAGCTCCGGATACAAAACATGCAACAAGCAGAGCCGAGTGTAAATCAGTTTTTCCCATGAGAAAACCCCCCCTAGAGCCATAGAAGATCCGTTGCTCTAAAGAATCAAGAAACCTGCAAATTTCCACCCTCTCCAGTGTCTAGGTCAGTAACACGGTGCGAGGAAGAGGTGGTAGATGAAGAATTGGTTGGTGGGGAATAGAGAAGAAGGGGACTGGGGATTTCAAAGGAGGAGAAAGGAGCTAGAAGTCTGACTCCCTTTGGGTTTTGGGGGGGGGGGATTTGAGTGCCTAACTCCCTTAGGCAGCTCTGAAAATCCCAACATCACAAGCGGGGCATGAGGGGAAAAGAGCAAGAGACAGAGACAGTGTGTGTGAGAGGAAAAGCACCCACACAAGCATGGAGAAAGTAAATAGGGAAGTGTTATTTACTCCTTCTTATAACACAAGAACTAGGGGTCACCTAATGAAATTAATAGGCAGCAGGTTTCAAACAAACAAAGGGAACTTTTTTTTCCACACAAGAAACAGTCCACCTGTGGAACTCCTTGCCAGAGGATGTTGTGAAGGACAAGACTCTAACAGGATTCAAAAAAGAATTAGTTTACAGTGGATAGGTCCATCAATGGCTATTAGCCAGGATGGGCAGGGATAGTGTCCCTAGCCACTGTTTCCCAGAAGCTGGGAATGGGCAACAGGGGATGGATCACTTGATGATTACCTGTTCTGTTCATCCCCTCTGGGACACCTGGCGTTGGCCACTGTCGGAAGACAGGAACTGGGCTAGATGGACCTTTGGTCTGACCCAGTATGGCCGTGTGCTGCGTTTGTTGCTCTTCGTACAATATTAAGAACACGGGGAACCACACGGTGAGAGCTACAAGGTACGCCCCGTCTCTCCAAGGCCGGATCACCATCTCTGCAGACACCGCCAAGAACCAGTTCTCCCTGCAGCTCCGTTCGCTGACAGCTGCAGACACCGCCACCTATTACTGCGCCAGGAGAGACACGGTGACACGGAGACAAGGGGCCTGGGACAAAAACGGGGCCAGCCACACGCTTCACCTCCCGGAGAGAAGGCACCTCACTTTTCCCTTGCGGTCCGCCCCCTCCCGCTGTCACTTGAACGAGACGCTTTGTCAGAGGCCACCAGGAAGGTGGAGAGAAGGAGAGAAAGAGGAAGCACCTGCGCTTGTGAATGGGCAGGAGAGAGACTTTGTTACAGGCGTCGGGCAGTTCTGGAAACCCCAGTCTAGACCTGAGGTTGCAACAGACTCTCCTGTCTGCTCAGCAGCTGAACTGGGGAGCTGAGGTTCTGGGGTCCCCTCTGACAAATGACTGGCTATTTCCTGGCTGCGCTAGCACTGGCCGTGTGTGTGTATGTGTGAGGTTGTGTGTCAGTGTTTCATGGTGGGACAGAGCATTTGTGGGTATGTTTGCACGTCTCTGTGAGGAGCTGTGTTGATTCCTATTTACGTGAGAGCATGTAGGTGCAGGAGTTTTTGGCATGGAGCTAGAGCCTTCGCTCCCCGGAGTGGGGATCGTTACAGTATTTCTCGGGAATCTCCTGCCCGTGTTTGCAAGCGTCTTTTCCCCCCTGCAGCAGCTGGTGGGTTCGGGCCCTGGCGCGGGGAAGGTCTCAGCGCCCCTCACACGGACATGCGGTCCCTCCGGGGCATCCCTGGAGACCAGACTTTCCTGGCCCAGATCCCGAGTGGATCGGACTGACGAACTGTGATGGGGAAACACGCTCCGCTTCCCCAAAACCCAACGAGCATTTCCAGAGACCCTCCAAGAACCGGGTCTCCCTGCAGCTGAGCTCCCCTTACAGCTACAGACACCGCCACCTCTTACTGTGAGTCAGTTACAGAGCAAGTGTGACACACGCACAGTAACACACACACACGCACACACACAGCATCTCACAGTCAGCCATCCGCCCACCAACACGCAGCCACACACATCGAGAGCGAGAGGAGGCTCTGAGACAGGAGGGGCGGGGGCAGTTTTCCAATCCGGGACCGATATTCCAATAGAAGCTCCTGCATTTTCCGAGCGCGGCCGGGTGAGTAGCTGAACTGGAGCTCTGGTTTTGCTCAGATTTCTCCTAAAAATGATCAGATGTTTCAGTTAGCTGCCCTGGCGCTGGCCCCGTGTGAGTATTTGTGTGTGCCTCCCTGTGAGTGCATGTGTGTGTGTGTGTGTGTGTGTGTGTGTGTGTAGTTGGGGGCGAATCTATTTGTGTGAGCGTGCTTGTGTGCAATGGATTTCGGTCGTTATTTGTGTGTGTTTTGGTGAGCGTATATCTGGGGGTCAATCTCTCTGTGTAACTGTAGAAGTGTGTTTGTCTACTGTATTTGGGTGGGTGTGTATTTGTGTGTGACTGTACGTGTGTTTGTGTATTGAGTGTGTATTCATGTGAGGGTATTTGGGTGTGAATCTGTCTGTATAACTGTAGATGTTTGTGCTCTGTATATGGGGATGTGTATCTGTGTGTGAGTGTATGTGCGTTTGTGTACTGGGTGTGTATGTGTGTGAGGGTATTGGGGTGTGAATCTCTCTGTGTCAGGGTGTGGGGGGGAGGGGGTGTCGCAGGGAAATCTTTGGTCCCTGGGCCCCTCATTAGACGTTTATTCAGGAATCCCCCACCCCTGTTCCCAGGGGCCCTTTCCCAGCTGCAGGTGGCGGCGTCCGGTCCTGGGGTGGGGCAGGTCTCCGAGCCCCTCCCGCTCACCTGCGCGGTCTCTGGGGTCCCCATCACTGATCAGTGCTGCTACTGGCACTGGGTCCGGCAGCCTCCCGGGGAAGGGCTGGAGTCGCTGGGGTGGATATACCCCTCTACGGGGCAGACATCCTACCCCCCTTCCCTGCAGAGCGCGGTCGCCATCTCCGCAGATGCCCCCGAGAACCAGGTCTCCCTGCAGCTTGTCCCCTTGACTGCTGCGTACCCCGCCACGTATTATTGTGCAGGGGACACAGGGACACAGAGTTGGGGGGGGGGCTGGCAGAAAAGGAGGTGGCTCGAAACGTCAGCGGGGCCCATTGAGAGGTGCGGGGAGAGCAATGCAGGGGGAGGGGCAGAGATACCGGCAGTGGGGGGCAGGTTTCGCTGTTGGCTGGTGCAGACATTTCATAGGATCATAGAACCAGAGGGTGAGAAGGGACCGCAAAGGTCAGGGTGTTTATCTCATCTCGTTACCGGCTTGTAGAGTGAAACAGGCAGCCGGAGAGAGTAGGACACACACCGACACTTCAGCAACCCACCTTGCCACAGAGTCCGAGCCCTCTCACAGACAGACACAACCCCCAGCTCACCTACAATCACACTCACTCACACAGGCTGAATCTGTGCAAGGGCTGAGCCTGGCCCCGCTGGGCTCGCCCTGTCAGCTGTGAAAGGAAAAATGTTGCTTGTGCCCCAGCACCTCTTTCATTACAGACTAAGCGCTGCACTCACACCCAACTAACACAGTGTCACCCCACACACACCTAGTCACACCCATACCCACAATGCGCCTCACCCACAATCTCACACCCACAGTCACACCGAGCCACGTGCAAAACTATCCCACCTGCACCCATTCCCCTCCCGAGTACCACTCAGCCTCTGACTGCCAGATGCCGGGACTGGACAACAGGGGATGGATCCACTCCCTTATGGCCCTGTTCTGCTCACTCCCTCTGGGGCACCTGGCATTGGCCGCTGCCAGAAGACAGGACACTGGGCTAGATGGACCTTTGGTCTGACCCAGATGGTCACTCTCAGAAACACCCACCAACAGCCGCAGAATCACATCCGCCTCCTCGACTCTTCTCAGCCTTTTCCTGCATTACCGGTCTGTGTCCCGCTTACCCCCATCCCATCTCCGGGAGTGGGGCGCAGCGGGAGTGGTTCAAAGAGAGACGGGGCGTCTCTTTCTCAAAGACCAGCCACACGTCATTGGCGCTGATGCCGGAGACACCGGCTAGACTTCTCCGGCCTGTTTGAAATAAGAGGTGAGAGCAGATGATCCCTCTAGCCTTAAAATCGATGAGAAATGATTTCTCTCTAGGCTTGGAAGGGTTCGATTTTTGTTATTAGCTGCGGGTAAGTGTCTGATTTTTCTGTACACACACAAACAGAGGAAAACACTTTTCCATGAATAATCATCCAAATTTACAGATAAGCAAACTAAGAAAAATAGCAAATGAGAATTGATCCGTGTCTTCTTTCAGGCTATTTGTTCTGAAGGGAGATGAATCATTTCCCCCCAGTTGTGCACCGGGGGAGGGGGAGGCAGCCACATCTCAGGGGCACGAAGAAGTGTGTTATTATTTACAAGCAGGGGTGGGGGGGTTGCACTCTTCCTAGCTTGTGCAGGCCCAATTTACTGCTCACCCCGGGGTCTCCTGCATCACTCCCTCCCCTACACAATCTCCCCGTCTGCACCCTTCCGTCCCCCTCTCTCTCAGGGACTCCCCGGGCTCTTCCCTGTCGGAATCTCCATGTTCCTCCATCTCCACCTCCTCCCATCCCACGTTCCCCCCATATTTGCCTGATCACACTGGCTCTGTGAGACCCATTCCCTGCCCCCCTCTGCCAGGGTCCCCCATTCTCTCCCCACCCATTTCCCCAGCATGGGAGTCCCGCCCTCGCCCCCAGCCTGGACCCACCTGCCCTTCCCCTCTCCCCAGTGATGCCAAACGGGCAGCAGCAGGGACAGAAAGGGGGCACCCGGCACAGTCACGCCAGAGCCCCTCGGCCCTGCGCCCCTTAAAGAGACAGTGACAGAGGTTTGAACAATTGGCCGGTCGTGACCTCCGCTCCACCTTCGCTAGGGAGCAGCATCGCGCGCAGGGCGCTGCTGAGTGTCACTGTTGTGTGGGTTGCAGGGGCTAGAGAGAGAGACTGCGCGCGCACACACAGGTGGGGACACACGCAGAGACAGACACAGTAAGACGGACATACACATTCTGATCCAGAGGCGGACACACACACACACACTCACACACACTTTCCCATCCCAGCTCCGGATCCCCCGTTGACACAGAAGCTGCCGTCACCCCCCGGCACTTCATTCCTCCCAGAAGTCGAATCGGTGGCGGAGGTTCATTGATTTTCCCCAGTGGTTACAGTAATGCCGGGATCTCTGTGGCTGTGTCTCTGCGCGCTGCTGCTGTTCCCAGGTGAGCTCCGGGCGGAGGGGCCGGGGCCTGTCTATGGGACTTTCCTCGCCCCGTGACTCCCTCCCAATTCTCCCCCTTCTAGGTTCGGTGGCGGGGAACTCGCTGACCCAGATCCCGGCTTCTCTGTCAGCCACGGAAGGGCAGCGGGTGGAGATCAGGTGTCAATACAGCACCTTCTACACCAGCTACGCCCTGGACTGGTACCAGGAGCTGCCGGGGAAACAACCCCTGTTCCTGTTGCGCAGATACTCCGGTGGCTCGGAGCGCAAATCCGATTCCTTGGCACGCCGGTTCTCCTCCCAGCTGGACACGAGAGCGAAGTCCTTCAAGCTAACCATAGACGGGGCGCAGCGGGCTGACTCGGCGGTGTATTTCTGTGCTCTCTGGGATCCACGGTGCTACAGAGCGCACCGGGCTCCCCACACAAACTGCAGGAGTGGTGGGGGCGGTCTTGGAAAGGAAGGGAGATGAGTCATTTCCCCAACGTGCACCGGGGGGGAGGGGAGGGAGCCACATGTCAGGGGCACCAGGAAGTGTGTTATTGTTTACAAACAGGGGGGTTGCACACTTCCTAGAGTGTGCAGGCTCAGCTTATTGCTCACCCCGGGGTCTCCTGCATCGCTCCCTCCCCTACATAAACTCCCTGTCTGCCCCCTTCCATCCCTTCCATCCCCCCTTTTATCGGGGACTCCCCTGGCTCTTCCCCGCTGGAGTCTCCCCGATTCCTACCTCCTCCCATACCAGGGTCCCCCATATTTGCCCCATGCAAGAGGCTGTGTGTGCAGGGCTCCCCTTTTCTCATTTCCACTGACCTCCTTTCTTCTACCGGGCGTGTCCTCTGTGTTTCCCATTCCCTCCTCCCTCCCAAACCAGGGTCCCCCATTTTCTCCCCTTGGCAGGGGCTGGGTGTCCCCTATTCCCACTGTACCTCCCCAATGTAGGATACGCTAGAAGACACTAGACTCCACAGCCCAGGTTCTAGTTTTTGCAAATGACTGGCCTGAGCAGGGGGGCGGGAACAACGTGTACAGTGGGGTGCTGAGAGCCATGGAACCGAACTGTAAACCCTGCATCTGATGGGAACCACTTCAAGCCAGGGGGTGCTGCAGCCCCCCAGCACCCCTATTCCCAGCACCAGTGAGCCTGAGACCCGGTATTTCTGTGCGGGAGAGATGGGGAATCCGGTCTTAGATGAGACACAAACGTCTCGCTCCGCAACCTCCGAGGGTTAAAGGCAGCTCCGGGAGGAGGCGGGGAGACCGGATGAGCTCAGTCGTGTCTCTGCAGCGGGCACCCGGGAAAAGTGAATCCCCAGGAGTGAGACAGGAAACCCCCAACCGCACCGCTTCCCGGGCGGGTCCCATCTGCTCCCATTCCCGCAGCGTGTGGGCCCCGGCCTCGTCCCCCAGCCTGGCCCCGCCTGCCCTTTCCCCCAGCTAAAGGGGGCAGAAAGCGGGCACTGTCACTCCAGAGCCGCCACGACCCCCGTCCCTCAAAGAAACAGTGACGGGGGTAGAACAATGGGCTGCTCCGGAGTCCCGCTCCTCCTCCACTACGGATTGCAGGAGGGGTCGTACGGCAATCAGGGGCGGGTGGGTGTGACGGTTTGTGCGTTGCAGACACTACAGAGAGAGAGAGACTGCGCGCACCCGCATGGGGACACGTGCACGGACAGGCAGACACAGTGAGACAGACACGCACACTGCGATACAGAGGCGGACAAACACACATGGACACACACACAAATACACACTCTCACACCCACACCACCTTTCCTCTCCCTTACTGAAGTGTGTGAGCTCTACCCCTATCCCAGCTCCTGATCCCCCGTTCACACAGAAGCTGCCGTCACTCCCCAGCACTTCATTTCCCCCCAGAAGTCGAATCGGTGACGGCGGTTCAGTGGTTTACGATGGGTCTAGTCCATATTACATGCACTTGGTTCAAGGGCAATTCACCATCTCCAGAGACAATGCCAAGAGCGAGATGTCCCTGGGAATGAGCCGCCAGTAGACGGGAGGACACGGCCCGGTATCACTGCGCTACTACAGACGCACAGTGCGGGGAAGCCGGTGTGAGCTCGGACAAAATCCTCCCGTCGCCGGACTCCGAGCCCCTCGGGTTAAAGTCAGCTCCCTCGGGAACCCGGGTGGCGTGGGGGATGGAGCAGCAGAGACCTAGTGCGCTCAGTGCAGGAAGGGCCAAGAAACTGAGATTCCAACAGGCTCTCCTGTCTGCTCAGCAGCTGAACTGGGGAACCGAGGTTCTGGGGTCCCCTCTGACAAATTCATAGATTCTAGGACTGGGTCTGTTTTGGGACCCGTTTTGGGACCGGCTCTGTTCAATATCTTCATCAACAGCTTAGATATTGGAATAGAAAGTACGCTTATTAAGTTTGCAGATGACACCAAAGTGGAAGGGATTGCAACGGCTTTGGAGGACAGGGTCCTAATTCAAAATGATCTGGACAAATTGGAGGAATGGTCTGAGGTAAACAGGATTAAGTTTAACACAGACAAATGCAAAGTGCTCCACTTAGGAAGAAACAATCAGTTTCACACATACAGAATGAGAAGAGACTGTCTAGGAAGGAGTACGGCAGAAAGGGATCCAGGGGTTATAGTGGACCACAAGCTAAATATGAGTCAACAGTGTGATGCTGTTGCAAAAAAAGCAAACATGATTCTGGGATGTATTAACAGGTGTGCTGTGAGCAAGACACGAGAAGTCATTCTTCCGCTCTACTCTGCTCTGGTTAGGCCTCAACTGGAGTATTGTGTCCAGTTCTGGGCACCACATTTCAAGAAAGATGTGGAGAAATTGGAGCGGGTCCAGAGAAGAGCAACAAGAATGATTAAAGGTCTTGAGAACATGACCTAGGAAGGAAGGCTGAAAGAATTGGGTTTGTTTAGTTTGGAAAAGAGAAGACTGAGAGGGGACATGATAGCAGTTTTCAGGTATCTAAAAGGCTGTCATAAGGAGGAGGGAGAAAACTTGTTCACCTTAGCCTCTAAGGATAGAACAAGAAGCAATGGGCTTAAACTGCAGCAAGGGAGGTTTAGGTTGGACATTAAGAAAAAGTTCCTAACTGTCAGGGTGGTTAAACACTGGAATAAACTGCCTAGGGAGGTTGTGGAATCTCCATTTCTGGAGATATTTAAGAGTAGGTTAGATGAATGTCTCTCAGGGATGGTCTGGTCTAGACAGTATTTAGTCCTACCATGAGGGCAGGGGACTGGACTCCATGACCACTGGAGGTGCTTTCCAGCCCTAGAATCTATGAATCTCCTGTAAAGTATCCAGATTTACGTTTGGAAACTACTGGATGTATGGGTACCACCAAGCTCCCAGGAAAGTGCCAGAGAGGATACCTATCTCATAGAGCTGGAAGAGACCCTGAAAAGTCATCAAGTCTAGCCCCGTGCCTTCACTAGCAGGACCAAGTACTGATTTTTGCCCCAGATCCATAAATGGCTCTTTCAAGGATTGAACTTACAACCCTGGGTTTAACGGGCCAATACTAGAACCACTGAGCTATCCCTCCTACATTAACCCCGATAGCACTAACCCGGACTATGCCCACTCAGTGAAAGGGAGATTTACCATCTCCAGAGACAACCCCAACAACCTGCTCTATTTACAAATGACCGGCCTGAGACCCGAGGACACGGCGGTGTCCCCTCACTGCCAGAGGGACACAGTGACTGGCAGGGAATCTAACCATGTACAAAAACATCCCCTTTGCCGTCACAGCCCGCTAAGGGGCACAGCCCAGGGGAAGGGTCAGACACACACAGAACTGAACCAAGGAGACAATGTCCCCAGCGCTGCCATCAGCGCGTGATGGACACGGCTTTTGTGGGGCTGCAGAGACAGGTCAGGGCTGGGGCAGGAAACATGGGAGAGCAGCAGACTCCGTTTTCTTTGCTGCACACCTGCCCTTCTGGGCTAGCAGCGACCTTCCTCTCTCCCTGACCCAGCCCCTAGGGGGCAGTCTCTGCTCTCGCCTGCGCTCCCTCACTTAGATGATTCCCAAGTAGCCCCTAGGGGGCGTGAGGGGTCAGCATTTCTGTGTTGCACCCTGGGTCCCGGGAGACGTAGGTGGAATCCGAGCTGTGGCACGGGGCAGCCGAAAGGGGACAGGGTCAGATGTCACTAGCTGCCGACAGATCTGACCTGCCCCCTTGGCTGCCCCCTGCTGCCCCAGCTAGGAATGAAATCCAGGTGTCCTGGGACCCAGCCCAGTGACTGGACCAGTAGGGCAGGGATCTGGTTTTTCCAGTGTAGGAAGTTGAAGTTAGGCTCCCGGATCCTGATTGGTGGGTTCCCGAAGAAAAGGGCTGCTTTCACAGGCACCAGCTTCCAACCGCTTCAATGCACCTTGAACTGCACTACCTGAGCGGTGTCCCGGCCCTGTCAGAGGTAATAGTGAAAACTGGCCAGGTGAAAACTCAGCACCCCCCAGTGAGTGAGAATAGCCCCCCACCCCTGGGATGTTAATTAATAGCTCAGCATGGCGGGGGCGGAGTTTCACCGCGTGCTATTTTAAATGAGGCGGGGTTATGCAAATTATCCTCATGCAGTGACTCTGTATTTGTTAGTCTCTAAGGTGCCACAAGTACTCCTGTTCTTCTTTTTGCGGATACAGACTAACACGGCTGCTACTCTGAAATCTATTTCCTGGTCTGTCCCACCCGCCCCCTGACCCTGGGGCTCGCACAGAAGCTCTGTCCGTGCAGGGAGCAGCTCGTGCCCGTCCCCAGCGCGAGGACTGGCCGCAGACGCGCAGAGACGATGCTGTGGTGGCTGCATTTTGCTTTCATCGCAGCAGCGTCCAAAGGTGCTTGGAATGGGGGGGGGAATTAGGGGGGATGTTGATCGGGTGACTGATATTGATTGACCGGAGCGGGGGAGGGGACATTCCCCGGGAATAAATTGGGACAAAAGGATTTTGTTTCCGGTTTCATACCATGTATTTGTCTGGTTTGGGAGGCGGGGGCTGAAAACCCCCAAAGGGTTTGTATTTTTCTCATAAATATTTTGGGGAGACCGGAAGTCCCCCCCCCTTACAGTAGAATGTGGCTAAAGCTGCCGCCTTTGCCCAGACCTGGCCCGAGGGGGTTGTTCCCACCCGCTCTCATGCCCCCAACCCGGTGTGTTCCCAGGGGCCCAGGCGCAGGTGCAACTGGTGGAGTCCGGGGGCGGCGCTGCGAACACAGGCGGCTCCAGGCGGCTCTCCTGCACCGGCTCCGGATTCACTTTCGGCAGCTACACCATGTTCTGGTACCGGCAGCGCCCCGGGGAAGGGCTGGAATGGGTCTCCTGGATTAGCAGCACTGGCGGCATCACAGATTACCGTGACCCGGTGAAAGGGCGATTCACCGTCACCAGGGACAACGCCAAGAACCAGCTGTATCTGCAAATGAGACGCCTGGGACCCGAGGACACCGCCCGGTATTACTGCGCTGCGAGAGACACAGTGCGGGGAAGCCAGGCTGAGCTCTGACAAAAACCCGCTGCTTTCAGCCCAGGGGATTCGGGAGCCTCTACTGACTACCATCCCTGCGCCCCTCCTCCCGCAAGGGTCCCTGTGGGGCCGTCTGAGGTCACTCAATTAGGGGGAACTGCAAAGACTGGTGGATGCCATGCCCCGCCTCCCTGTTTGGGGAGGCATAGGCTCCCCCAGCCTTCCTTACCCACCCTCCATACAATTTCTGTACCCGATGTGGCTCTAGGGCCAAAAAGTTTGCCCACCTCTGCTCTAAATGTTAATATTCCCGTTTGATCTCTGAATTAGTGGCTATAGAGACTGACAGGGACTGTCCGTTTTCGCCTGTAGCATCTAAGATACACACAATTAATATTACCTCTAACTTCTAACATAGGTTGGCATTTCAAAGTTCTAACCTACTTAGCATGCAATGACCCTAATGATCATTTCTAACATGTCTTCAAAGGTCGGCTTTGGGTTTGTTAGGCTGCAAAGTGTTTAACCCTGAGCCACTCCCCATAGCCTGCCGCTCACCCACCCCCTGCAGCCTTTGGATGATGCCCCCCGCCTCGTGCAGGGTCGTGCACACTAGAGGGGCAGGGGGTGTGTCTGTGCAAGGGGGTCACAAGGCTGTTGTAGATGAGAGATCACAAAAATATCACTTGGAGGGGAGTGGGAGCGAGGTACAGCACTGCTACTGTCCCGCACCCAGCTCTGAAGTCACCGCCGCCACTAGCAGCAGCCCAGAAATAGGGGTGGCAATACCGTGGGTTTGCTCCTATGAGTATGTACAGTAGTTTGCTATCACTTTTTTTCGGGGGAGGGGGTCATCACAGTCTGAAATATTTGTAGAGGGGCCCAGCAAAAAACAGCCTGAGAACCCCTGTCTGGCCTCTTGCTCATTGCAGGCCACAGGATCTCCCCCACCCGCTCTTAGGTGAGTATTGTAGCTCACAGGGCTGCTGTCAGGACAGGGTAGCTACTGATGCTAAGCCCTGTCTCAATGTGATCTATGGGCTTGGGTTTCCCACGTCTCTCTGTGTGTGACAGATGCATATCTTAAAAATCTTGTCATCGCTCCAAATGTTCGGACCACACTGGGTACGTTGGTTTCAGTTCAGTCAAATCAAATAAAACAAGCGAGTTCTTATCTGGGATTAGTGAATTTCGGCTGAAGCCCAGTCTCCCCTGTGGGCTTTAACTCAAGTTGCTAACCCGAGTTTGCAGAACTTCACGGTTATTTTAACCCCAGTTTAGCACAGACCAATCCCCGCTTCCCAACTTCTTCGGTGCAGACAGGTGGGGAACAGCAGCCAAATGGCCGGTCTGACGCTGGCGCTCGGCGCGCTGGTGTGTGACTGTCAGACTTCTGGGGAGCACAGGCCCCGGTTCTTAGCTCTGCCCCACGCCGGGCTGCTCCGGGAATTCTTTCACAGCCCATCGGGAGAGAACTTGTCTGTCCTTCCTTGGCACGTGGGTGGAAGGGCTGTTCATCCAGCAACGCGTTCAGATAAAAGGGCTCCAGATCTCTGTACAGAGCCTTTGGTTCGACTGGCAGCGCGGTGGGGAGCCTACTCCAAGGGAGGACCTGTGCCCAGTGTTGGCTCTGGTGATACGCAGGCTGATAAGAAAATGGCCAGTTCCAAGTTGAATTACATAAAGTACCCAATGGGAGCGCTCACTAGTCACTGCGGGCAGAACTGGCAACTCCAGAGCTTTAATTAAGAGCCTGATTGAAAACACAAGCGCCTCCACGCGAGCGATTTGTTTCCCCAGCCAGGAAATTATCCCTGGTTTTCCCGGGTCCCCACACTGAGCCTCTGGAGTGCAAATGCACCTGGGAAAGATGAGAAGCTACAAGAATGCCAGGTTCCCACTGCACCCCTAGGCGTTGATTTGTCTGCCCTTAAAGACGGGAGCATATGCAAATGAAGTGACAACAGTTCCTGTCACCCCCCCACCGTGTCCCTGCCCCTGCAGGAGACAAAAGCTGCAGCCCCATGTGTCTGCAGTGAACACCGACAACCCTCACTGGGGAATCTTCTCCGAACTGAGCAGACGAAGATGCTCCTCTGGCTGCATGTTGCTTTCCTGGCGGCACTGCCCCAAGGTGATTTCTGACCCTAAACGATGCGGGGAGGGGAGCTCAGTGTCACGGTGAACAAGGGTAAGAGTCAAGTATCCGAGGGGTAGCCGTGTTAGTCTGGATCTGTAAAAAGCAACAGAGAGTCCTGTGGCACCTTTAAGACTAATAGATGTATGGGAGCATAAGCTTTCGTGGGTGAAAGCTTATGCTCCAATACATCTGTTAGCCTTAAAGGTGCCCCAGGACTCTCTCTTGCTTTCTAAGGGTAAGACTGTTCTCTGTTATGTCCTCAGGGGCCCATTTACAGGTTCAGCTGGTGGAGTCTGGGGGAGACATAAAAATGGAAGGAGAGTCTATCAGCATCTCGTGTAAAGCCTCAGGGTTCACCTTTGGTGACTACTGGATGCACTGGTACCGACAGGCTCCCGGGAAAGGACCCGCGTGGGTGTCCAGCATTAGCTATTGGGCCGGAACCGACAAGAGATACGCTGAGTCGGTGAAAGGGCGATTCACGATCTCCAGAGACAACCCCAACAACCTGCTCTATTTACAAATGACCGGCCTGAGACCCGAGGACGCGGCGGTGTATCACTGCCAGAGAGACACAGTGACTGGCAGGGAATCTAACCACGTACAAAAACATCCCCTTTGCCGTCACAGCCCGCTGCGGGGCACAGCCCAGGGGAAGGGTCAGACACACACAGAACTGAACCAAGGAGAAAATGTCCCCAGCGCTGCCATCAGCATGTGAAGGACACGGCTTTTGTGGGGCTGCAGCCACAGGTCAGGGCTGGGGGAGGAAACATGGAAGGGCAGCAGACCCCGTTTTCTTTGCTGCACACCTGCCCTTCTGGGATAGCAGCGAGCTTCCTCTCTCCCTCACCCAGCCCCTAGGGGGCAGCACTCTGCGCTCTCTTGAGCTCCCTCACTTAGATGATTCCCAACTAGCCTCTAGGGGGCGTGAGGAGTCAGCATTTCTGTGTTGCACCCTGGGTCCCGGCCCAGTGCTATTGTAAATGGGGAGGGGTTATGCAAATTACGCCCGTGCAGTGTCTCTTTCCTGGTCTGTCCCACCCGCCCCCTGACCCTGCGGCTCGCACAGAAGCTCTGTCCGTGCAGGGAGCAGCTCGTGCCCGTCCCCAGCGCGAGGACTGGCCGCAGACGCCCAGAGACGAAGCTGTGGTGGCTGCATTTTGCTTTCATCGCAGCAGCGTCCAAAGGTGCTTGGAAGGGGGGAGGGAATTAGAGGGGTTGTTGATCGGGTGATTGATATTGATTGACCGGAGCGGGGGAGGGGAGATTCCCCGGGAATAAATTGGGACAAACGGATTTTGTTTACGGTTTCATACCATGTATTTGTCTCGTTTGAGAGGCGGGGGCTGAAAACCCCCAAAGGGTTTTTGCTTTTCTTTTCTTTTTATTTTCCTCCTCTTACAGTAGAATGTGGCTAAAGCTGCCGCCTTTGCCCAGACCTGGCCCGAGGGGGTTGTTCCCACCCGCTCTCATGCCCCCAACCCGGTGTGTTCCCAGGGGCCCAGGCGCAGGTGCGGCTGGTGGAGTCCGGGGGCGGCGTTGCGAACACAGGCGGCTCCAGGCGGCTCTCCTGCACCAGCTCCGGATTCACTTTCAGCAGCTAGGACATGTACTGTTTGCCACGGACTCACAGATTGTGCCCACTCTTGGCCCCGTGTGGTCCCTGGGGGGGCGCCCCTTTCAGTGAGACAGCCCTTCTCGGGGGTCCACTCTGTCTCGGGGTCAGGCCCCTCTCCCTCCTGGAGCCACACCTCTCTGAGCCTTAGCACGTCTGTCTCTGCCGTGGGGTGGATGCCCCCTGCTCTCTAGACCTGAGTGACTCTCTGCTAGCATAAAACAGGAGGGCTTATTGGGCCACTGAACACAGCACAGGAAACACTCAGGGCCTCAGGCCTGACCTCTCTCAGCACAGGACACCCCAGTCTCCCTACGCCCAGGTGGGCTCTGCCTGCTCCTCCTCTCCAGCCCCGACCTGTCCCCCTACTTCCCCGCTCGGCCTCTGAGATCACCGGCCCCAGGCCCTGACTCTGTCCATTGTCTTCTCTCCAGGGAAACAGGGTCCTAAACTCTCCTCACTTCTGTCTTCTGGCTGGAACCGGCTGGTTAGGTCACTGGGTCCTCTCTCTACAGCCCATTGTTCTCCCACTGGCCAGAACCGGCTGCGTCTCCTCAGCTGGGCCTCCGGGTCGGGGTCTCAGGTCACCAGTCGCTGGGGTATCCGTCCTCCCCGCCATTGGCTGGGGTCCCACGTTCCCTCACCTCGTTAAACCAGTAACACCCAGGGAAACTGATTCCCACCCCTTCCACACACAAACCATTGAAACCCCACAAAAAACAGGGGAAAAAAAAAAGGAAATCCCCCACTTCGTCACACTGGTACCAGCAGTCCCCCCGGAAATGCCTGGAATGGGTCTCCTGGATTAGCAGCACTGGCGCCAGCAGAGATTACCCTGACTCGGTGAAAGGGCGATTCACCGTCACCAGGGACAACGCCAAGAACCAGCTGTATCTGCAAATGAGCCACCTGGGACCCGAGGACACCGCCCGGTATCACTGCACTGCGAGAGACACAGTGCGGGGAAGCCAGGCTGAGCTCTGACAAAAACTCGCTGCATTCAGCCTAGGGTATTTGGGAGCATCACGTGACTAACATCTCCCTCTGAATTCCAGTGTGCCTGAGCCTCTCCCCAGAGCCGGCTGCTCATCCGCTGCAGCCTCTGGATGGCGTCATCGTGAAGTGTTGTGCACGCTGGGGGGCAGGGTGTGTGTCCATGCCCAGAGCAGTTGTTCTCAGAGCACAGGGCAGGGATCAGGACCGGCTCTAGGCACCAGCAAAACAAGCACCTGCTTGGGGCGGCACATTCCCAGGGGCAGCACAGCGACTGGTAGCAGTGGTGGAGGCGCAGCTGGGCCCGCATGGCCTCAGCCGCGCAGTGCAGGGTGCAGGACATCTGCAGCACGCGGGCGCCGCTCACCACCTCGGCCAGGTTGTCGTGGCGCACCTCGCCCATGCCGGCCGTGTCCATGAGCAGGCGCAGTGCCCGTAGCTCACCCCCTTCACCCGCAGGATGTCCGGGGACGTGGCCGCCAGCACCGACTGGTGGGCTCGGATCCGCCGGCCAGACACTTCGATCACCAGGTCTGGCTCCTCCGAGACCAGCTGCTGCGGGCTCCAGGGCTGCGCTCCAGCCTGTGGACAGTAAGTGCCAGGGGGCGGCCGGGCGATGTCGCCTCCTCCCGCCTCAGGCTCGGACGCACCTTGTTAATCTCCCGCTGGCTCTTCCCCACCCGCTGCAGGAGGAGGCTGCTCCGGGATCCTGCTGCGGGGCTTTGTCCCCCGCCCCGGGTGAACCGAAGCACAAGGAGGAGCTGAAACCGCTGGGAGCTTGCAAAGGGAGCGCGGCGCTTTCCCCACCCCTGCTCTCCTCGTCCCCAGCTGATGCGCTCCCTTCCATGGAGCCGGGCGGCTGCTGGCTGCCCTTGCTTCTCTCCGCTTCCCCCAGAGCTTTCCCTGGTGGCCCTAGCTGCTGCTCCGCTCCTCCGCAGAGCCTTTCTGGACAGGCCTTTGCCTCCCTGATATTCCCATCACCCGGACAAAGGACACAGGATAGGACTGGGCTCTCCATGGCTGGACCTGGCTAATGCCCCCCCCCCCCCACACACACACACTCCCAGCGCAGCAGCACAGTCAGCCACCCTGTTGCCTCCCTCTTCTCCCCCCCCCCCCTTTTCCTTTTTTTTCCTTTGCGGTTTAAGGTTGAACGTTACTATGGGTTTTCCTTGCTCAACTCTTCTTGGCACAGGGTCAATTTCAGCCTTGTTTCCCAGCCCCATGCTGACAGCAGAAAGAGGTGTGGGGCAGCTGTCCCTGCAGCCACTGGCTGCTGAACTTTTCAACTTGACTAATTTTAACATTGGTTAGATCTCTGTAACCATCGTATGTTTGCTGCAGCTTGATCGCTCAGACTTTCCGTGAGTGGCATTGACAGATCAATGTATAGTAATAAAGGATCTCACTTTCTGTTCCTTGGGGGAGTTGAATTTTTTTTTTCCTGGAGCAATTTAATTTTCTATGAGCCTTTTTCCTATTTTTTTTCTTCAGAGTAAGTGACACATGTTGTTTAACAAGTGAAATATCACTGAGTTTTAACAGTTTTGATTTTCCTAGATGTTCGTATCAGCCTGCTGTGACGAAGTGGGACTGTTCTTAATGTTTTCCTCAGTTTCCCCTATGCAGTTCTTAAGTATCTAGGTGGTGGGATAAGGGTGTATGGTTGCTGCAGAGCAAAGGGCCCGTGTACATAAATGCCCAACACTCTATCTCCTAGCAACTGATGGCCTGGGCCCCTCCTCTGTAAAGGTGCCAACTGAAGGTGTTGGAGACAAAGGGATCAGGTGACCTCCTGGCCCTGGAAAGAGACAAAGCCCAGAGAAGGAGGGCCTGGATGGGGGTTGGAGTTTGGAGCTGGCTGGGGACTGGAAGGGAGGGCAGATGGGGGTCTGCCTCGCTGGGCCCCAGAATGGACCAGGCAGAGGGGTCCCGTTCGCTGGACCTACAAGCTCTGTTTTAGACCATGTTCCTGTCATCTAATAAACTTCTGTTTTACTGGCTGGCTGAAAGTCACGTCTGACTGCGAAGTGGGGGGGTGCAGAACCCTTTGGCTTCCCCAGGACCCCGCCTGGGTGGACTCGCTGTGGGAAGTGCATGGAGGGGCATATGCTGAATGCTCCCAGGAGAGACCCAGGAGGTGAAGCCATGTGAACTTCTTGCCCTGAAGACGGTCTGCTCTGAGGGAGAGGAGGCTCCCCAAAGTCCTGACTGGCTTTGTGGGGAGCAGTTCCAGAGCATCGCCTGGGGACTCGGTGACACCTGCATGCAACTCCCAAGATCAGTTTGACTAATTGCACTGTTTTATTTCAGCTCAAAGAGGAGCTAAAGATTTTCCTTGGCCTCTCTGCTCTGAAATTTGCAGCAACAGAGTCAGCTAAACATGCTGATGTGTGATTATATTCTGCGATTATTTCCCCAATATGGAAACATGTGTAAAAGCCAAAAAAGGGGGGAGGGGGCCACCAGCATTTTTTTTTTTTTTTTTTTTTTTTTTTTGCTTGGGGCTGCAAAAACCCTAGAGCCAGCCCTGGCAGGGATATGACCCCAGACACCCGGGTCTCAGAGCAGGGAACTGACCTGGACTCTGGTGGGTTCAGCAGCAACGCTGTCGGCGTCTGAAATGGAAACCGTCTAAGCTGCCCTAAAGTACCCGGGAGAATTCAGGGGAACCTGCTGTGACCCGGAGTCACGGGGAGACACACTGAAAATACTCAATTAGGATAAGAATGGGGTAGACAATCCCCAAAATTGCTAGATATTCCAGTACTTGGTGAATCTAAGCCACCACAACACAGCTTCTATAATCCCTTACTGGTTACCACAACCCAAAAAACAGTTCCCTTAAATTAATGGAGCCTCAAGCCTCCATCCAGACACCCAAGTCAAATATGATGAGATTACTAAAAATCTTATTCATTTTATAAAAAAATCTATCAATCCCAAAGGATTGGACAAATTACCAGGTTAATGAATGGTCTAGATCTTACCCAAATACACGCTTGCATCTAATTCTTATTCACTAAACTAAAATTTATTCAAAAAGAAAAGAGAGAGACAGAGAGAGTATTGGTGAAAAGATCAGCATACCTACAGAGATGAGCACAGTTCTGAGATCAGGTTCATATTAGAGATGGTGAGCCTTGTAGGGGCAAAGAGTTTTTTTCAGAATTAGTCCATAGGTTATAGTCCAATGTCCATATTATCCAAATGGGACTGGAGAATTCAGTAGCAGCGCAGAAACAAGGCTGGCAAAATACCATGGGTATGCTCCTCTGAATATATCCAGTAATTTGCTATCGCTTTTTTTGGGGGGGGGGGGGAGGGAGAGGGGATGGCATCACAGCCTGAAATATTTTCAAAGGGGCCCCAGCAAAAAACAGCCTGAGAACCCCTGTCTGGCCTCCTGCTCATTGCAGGCCACGCGACCTCCCCCACCCGCTTGTAGGTGAGTATTGTAGTTCACAGGGCTGCTGTCAGGACAGGGTAGCTACTGATTGCTAAGCGCTGTCTCAGTGTGATCTATGGGCTTGGGTTTCCCCCGTCTCTCTGTGTGTGACAGATGCATATCTTTAAAATCTTGTCATCGCTCCAGCTGTTCGGACCACACTGGGTATGTTGGTTTCAGTTCAGTCAAATCAAATAAAACAAGCGAGTTCTTATCTGTGATTAGTGAATTTCGGCTGAAGCCCAGTCTCCCCTGTGGGCTTTAACTCAAGTTGCTAACCCGAGTTTGCAGAACTTCGGGGCTATTTTAACCCCAGTTTAGCACACACCTCCCCCCTTCCCCATCTTCTTCTTCGATGCAGACAGGTGGGGAACAGCAGCCAAGTGGTGTCTGTCCTTCCTTGGCACATGCTGTTAGTCCAGCAATGCATTCAAATAAAAGGGCTCCCCCCGTGTCTGTGACTCTGCAGAAGACAAAAGCTGCAGCCCCATGTCTCTGCAGTGAAAACCCACAAGTCCCCGTGCGGAATTTTCTCCAGACTAAGCAGAAGAAGATGCTCCTCTGGCTGCATGTTGCTTTCATGGCGGCACTGCCCCAAGGTAAGTTGGCTTGACTAGGCCCAGGGAGCTCAGTGTCATGGTGAACAAGGGTAAGACTGTTCTCTGTTATGTCCTCAGGGGCCCAATCACAGGTTCAGCTGCTGGAGTCTGGGGGAGACGTGAACATCGCAGGAGATTCTATCAACATCTCGTGAAAAGCCTCCGGGTTCACCTTTAGTGACTCTGGATGCACTGGTACCGACAGGCTCCTGGGAAAGGACCCGCGTGGGTGTCCGGCATTAGCTATTGGGCCGGAACCGACAAGAGATACGCTGAGTCGGTGAAAGGGTGATTCACGATCTCCAGAGACAACCCCAACAACCTGCTGTATTTGCAAATGACCGGCCTGAGACCCGAGGACACAGAGGTTTATCACTGTCAGGCAGACACACAGTGAGTGGAAGGGAAGCTAACCACATGCAAAAACATCCCCTGTGTAGTCACAGCCTGCTGCGGGGCACATCCCAAGGGAAGGGCCAGACACACACAGTGACAGAACTGAATCAAGGAGAAAATGTCCCCAGGGCTGTAGTCATCGCCCAGAAAACTATAATTTTTGGAGCCCGGTGAAGGCTGCACAGACACGCCAAGGCTGAGACGCATTAGAAGATCTGCAGCCGCTACTCCTATCCCCGGGACACACATTCCAACTTCCGCAACACATGGGCAAGGGGCCTACAGACAACAGTCCCCTTCATTGCCCGGTCCCACCTCATGCCCCAGCGGGTCCCTTCTGTGCACTGACTGAGGCAGGGGTCCTGTGGAAAAAATAGTGTGTGAAGTCTTGTGTCATTACCGACCAGGGGACAGAGTTAAAATTGCATGGACAACCTTAGCTCTGGCATCTCCTATCTTTTGAGGGCTTGACTTTGCCACCTTAATGTTCTTTTACACTAGTTTTTTTATGTAATTTCCTACCTGTGTAAAAAATTGAAGGAAAAAAACAAAGCTTTTATCCTATAGCACGACTTTGACCCCACCACCCAAGTCTTCAGCAGAGTTGTAATTTTCAGATTTGTGCAATGCACCTCCTAGCACTCACCTTCATCTGGGTGACCAGTGTGCACCTGCTGACCCGATCCCTGCCAGTAGGGGCCAGCACTCCTAGTCTGTAATACACATCCTGACAACTGAGTTGTTACTGTGAGTCTTCTATCCTACTACATACCACTAGAGGGCAGCACTGATTCTCTTTTGTGTCCCCCAATCAACGTGTGACCTGCATTGGCTGCTGGAATATCCGACGCTGCCCCTTCATTGATCCCTGGTGGTGGAACAGAAGGTTCCACACTGGACGGGAGATACATTATTAGTTAAAGATGCTTTAGGGATTCCCCCCACCCCTTTCCCTGCTAGGAGATCTCAAGGTTCACAGCACTGGGTGCTTGGTCATTCGCTCACGAGAGCACTTTGTAATGGCAAAGGCAGGAGAAGTGGCCTTGTCATTCTGTAGTACAAAGCATTGATACCGGCCCACTCAGTGGTAGCACAGGAGGACCCGGGTTTCTAGACAAGTCCTCGTCCCTCAGCGATATGTCTCTGGCTGCATACTCAACATGGGCAGAACAAGAAAGAGACACAACATTTGGGGACGTGCTGATCTTGCAAAGGGGGTGTTGGAATACCCTCCTCCTCCTTCTTGTCAGTTGGAATTGACACTCGGCTATCAAGTTACAGGAGATGTAGGCTGCTTAGCTGCGTTTCCTGTTCCAAACCAAGCACCGCATGTCCCTGACCCTGGAATTACCAGAGAGAAACTCTGCAACCCTCGGTATGTCTGCAATTACCATCAAACTCCGTCCTCCAAATTCTCATTATCCCTCCTAGTAGCCAGGAACTCTGACAGCCTGATTGATGACTCAGACCTAGAATTATTTGCTTCTTATGGAAAAGGCGCAAACACTATATTTTTTCTAGCTGTTGGTAAAAGCTGTAGGATCACGTGGCGCGGCTGACTATTAAAGGAATGATGTCACTTCCTTTTTGAAGTGTTGGTCAATCAGGCCTGGATCTTACGTATCTCTGGCCCCAGGTGAGTACTGGGGTTGGGGGGATATAGGGTGAGTGCGGGAGACTCTTTGCTCGCTGGGCCCATTGGTTTATTAATTTATTCATGTTTCCAGGTGCCCGTTCCCAGGTGCAGCTGGCGGCGTCCGGCCCTGGGCTGCGGCAGGTCTCCGAGCCCCTCACACTCACCTGCGCGGTCTCGGGTGGCTCCGTCACTGCTGATTACTGGGATTGGTACCGGCAGCTCCCCCGGGGAGGGCTGGACTGGCTGGGAGAGATTGACTGGTACAACTCGCAGTGGCGCTTAGACTACGCCCGGTCTCTCCAAGGCCGAATAACCCTCTCCGCCGATTCCTCCAAGAACCAGTTCTCCCTGCTGCTCCACTCGCTGACAGCTGCGGACACCGCCACCTATTACTGCGCCTGGAGAGACACAGAGACACACAGACAGGGAGCCCTCGGACAGAAAGGGGGGAACCCCTATGCCCCGCCACGGGGAGTGGGCTGAACCCGCCTGGCTTGTCCCCTCTCTCAGCCCCCCTCTGCGAGGGACAAGGTGGGGAGGCCATCTCTTTTACCGGACCGACTTCTGTTCGCGAGCGAGACACCGAATACAAGAAATCCCCTCGCCCACCTTGGCTCTGCAATATCCCGGGCCCGACAGGGACCCAGCAACTCTGCCGAGTGCCAGGGCAGTGCCGAGCCCAGCCTGAGAACCGCAGCAGGGGAGAGACCCCGGGAAGAGCTCGCTGGGGCTCCACAGCTTCTCGCTCTCACCAACAGATGTTGGTCCAATCAAAGATGTTATCTCAGCCCCTTGTCTCTGTGACATCCTAGGACATCCCCCTCCCACCCTCCGGGGATACCAAACTGCGGGGCATACAGCGGGGAGGAGAGTGACACAGCCCGGTCCGGGTCTGCCCCGCTCTCCTGAGCTGCAGCCATTTCTGGAGGAGAGAGAGGCTTGTATAGGGGATGTATGAGCCCGTGTTTGGTGTGTACAGGGTGGATCGATCGATAGATATATAGAGGGGGTGGATGGGGATAGATAGATTAGATTATGTGTATTGGGTAGAGAGAGGGATGTATGAGATGGGTAGATAAGTAGCAGAAAGATGCAAACACTCACAAAGATGGGGGGAGAACGGAAGAGAGGGAGAACCACCTCCACAGAATTTCACACCCGCGCATGACCACAGCCACACTGAGAGAGTCACTGTTCCCCTCACACCCTCCTCTCCCGACTCACACACACAGGGTGGCCGCTGCTGTCCTTTCCCAGGCATTTGTCTCCCCGAGAAGCTGCATCGGTGGCTGTGGGGCTCATTGGCTCCCCCCTCCCTCCCCCCCCCAGACATGCCAGGTTGGTGGTTGGTTCTTTGCGTGCTCTCTGGCTTTCCAGGTGAGCACTGAGGGGGCAGGTCCCGGGACAGGTGGGGGGGGGCTCCATGGGAAGTTTAGATTCTCCCCCCTCTGTTTCAGGTGCCCTTTCCCAGGTGCGGCTGGTGGAGTCCGGCCCTGGGGTGGGGAAGGTCTCTGAGCCCCGCACTCTGACCTGCGCTGTCTCCGGGGAATCGATAGCGAGCAGGGATTACCTGTGGTACCGGGTCCCGGCGTCTCCAGAGGCAGGACTAGAATACCTGGGCGTTATCACCCGGTCCGGGACTCCGTTCCCGGCCCAGTCTCTCCGGAACCGCCTCACCATCTCCAGAGACACCGCCAAGAACCAGGTCTCCCTGCAGCTGCTGTCCCTGAGAGCTGCGGACACCGCGACCTACCACTGCGCCAGGAGAGAGGCACAGCGACACGGACACAGGGCGGTTGGGACAAAAAGGGTGGGGTGAATTCACAGGGACGTTCAGGGCAGTTGGAGGCCGAGGGAGAGACCAGCTGAGAGAGGCGCATCCCTCCGGGTTACAGAAGGGACCGAAACTCAAACCCGGTGGGTTTGCAATCCCAGCCCGCCTCTGCGGCTTTTCCGGGGGGCGCCAAACCTGAGCAAGGTTTACCGCGTGTGAAGGAGCGGATTATAAAGACTGGGCCGCGTGGGGGCAGCCTGACTTCTAGCCCGGATGTGAGACTTTATTCCCCTGCGATGCGCGGCCCTTTGTGTCCTAGGGGAGATAGTTACCAGGGGAATCCCAAAGCCTCTTCCGACACCCAGAGACCATTGCTCACGAAGCCGGAGCAGCGTTTGCTTCCCGCGGGAGGTTTGCAGCAGGCCGGTCTCAGGCTTCGCTGTGGTATTTCTCGCCGGGGTCTCGGCTGTGAGGTGCTGGGAGCAGAGACCTGGGTTTGCGCTTGTCCCCTGTAGCGCCCGACACACTTCGGGTCGATGTAAGAACCTCACAATAACCTGCCCTGTTCCCGGGGCGCCCTGAGACCCTCAGACCGGAGTCTCCGCCCCTTTCCCGGGCAGGGTGTGGTGTGGGAAGGGGGGTGACTTCGTTTGCCTTCCAAACCCGGCAGCCGCGTTTCAGAGGCTGCGATAGGCAGAAGCGGCAGCGCATTTTGTTTGTGCAGTTAAGGGTTAGCTCCTCCCCCCCCCGCCCCTTTATCCTGACAGGGAGACGTTCCCCGCCAGCTCAGCGAGCAATGCCAGTGTGGGTACAGTTTGTGTTCGTTTTAGCAGCTTGGAAAGGTGAGAAAATGTCTGAAAATACAGGGAACATTCAGAGTATGTGTTTTTAATTGTACTGTGTCTATTTCTGTCTGTCTGTATAAATCTCCTTATCTATCTATCTAATCCATGCATTTCTTTCCTTCTTTCTTTCTTTCTCACAGTCGAATCTATACAATGTCCCGTTCTTATTAGCTTATGTGTTTCTATATTTCTAATCCTCCACTAGCTATTCATCCATTGTTTTTTTCACTGTATTATCTCTCAATCCATCTGCAATTTCCCCTCTATTGTATTCTCTCTCTCCATCTATACTTCCCTCCACTCTATTAGCTAGCAACTTATCTTTCTTTCTCTGTTGCTTATATGACCCTTTTCGCCCTACTGAGAGTCCATAGGTATGAACAATGATCATTGTGGATTTTCCATCAGGTGCCCAGTCCCAGATGCAGTTGGTGAAATCCGGGGGTGCTGTCAGAAATGAAGGGGAGTCAAATGAGAATAATCAAAACAAACATAATAAAATACGCCAATGAACAAAACCCTTCAAACACACCCCGGCACTTTCTAACCAGCAGTAACACACTGTACTGACAGGGGTCCCCGTGTTTCCTTTAATTCACTCGTAGATTTTTAGGGACACAGCTTGAGAGAGAGAGAACTTGTAACAAACAATGCCCCCCCACACACTTTTTAACATGAAAATGGGAGATGATTTATTTGACAGCAGCAAGCAAATTGCAATTTCTCAACATGCCCAATCAATAGCTTAGCGAAGGGAGGATTGTGTATTTGTGAAGCGACAGAAGAGACAGGAGGGGTGTGTGTGTTTAGTGTGGACAAGGAAGTATGTGGTTTTCATTCTTATTAATGGGTGGACATAAAGACTGCGGGGGAGCGGGGGGACTGGGGTTAACAGCCAGCTGAAGTGAAAACTACAAAAAGCCTCGTCTACATGAGGAGATTAGCAGCACATGTTAGCTAACACGTGGTTAAATAGCACTTTTTGTAACTAGTGAGGACAAGGCTAGAGAGGCTCGCGGGAAGCCATACACAGAGAGACAGAGACTAAGTCTGTGAGGGAAGAGACTGGCATGCACACAAAGGGTGGGAGAGAGAGATCCGGAGTCAGTGGAGCTGGGTGCGTGGGAGTGGAGTGTTAGTTACAGGCGTGTGAACAGCTCTGGCCCTGTGATTGTCAGAGCCCCACCAGAGATTTCAGGGGGCTGTTAGCTCAGAGGTTGAAGTGGAGAGATTTGTTGGTATTTTATATCCTCTTAAAAATGCTGAACTATTTCCTCGCTGCCCTGACCCTGGCACCAGGTGAGTGTATCTCTGGGGCAATGTTTGCATGGCGGGGATAGAGCAGGGGGTCGTTCATTGCCGGGAGCAGCTGGTTAAATGTTTATTTGAAGTCTCCCATCCTTCTCTCTAGGGGCGTTTGCCCAGCTGCAGCTGGTGGCCTCTGGCCCTGGGGTGGGGAAGAGCTCGGAGTCCCTCTCACTCACCTGCGCTGTCTCTGGTGAATCCATCACAACTAGTGGCTTTAGAGGGCATTGGTATCGGCAGGTCCCAGGGAAAGGACCGGAGTGGCTGGGTCTGATATACTGGGATGGGGACACGCCCTACGCCCCGTCCCTCCAGGACAGAACCACCATCTCTGCAGACACCGCCAAGAACCAGTTCTCCCTGCAGCTCCGCTCGCTGACAGCTGCAGACACTGCGACCTATTACTGCGCCCGGAGCTACACAGTGACACGGGCACAGGGAGGTCTGGGACAAAAAGGGAGCGTCTTAAAATGATAACTGGGCCCATGCAGGCCGATAGAGAGTCCCAGGGAGGGAAATGCAGCAGGAAGGGAAGAAGGGATTGTTTTGCTGTTGAACGGTGCAGACAGTTGAGAGGAAACAACAATAGCAAATCAAGAAAAAAGCAAACCCACCCCACCCCCAACAACAACAACAACGCAACAAATAAATCCCAAAGTAAGCACCAAAGCAGCTAATCAATAAACACACCAAAACCACAATGGACAACAAACCAATCAATTCCCAACACACAGAAATCAGTTAACAAACACTTCGCAACAAGCACTAACCAAACGCGACAGAATCTACATGTGATGTTGAATGTTTATTTAAATTCACTTGCAACTCTTTTTAGGGGTACACATTTTATTTTAAAGGCTCCGGATACAAAACATACAACAAACATAGGCGAGTGTTAATCAGTTTTTCGCATGAGAAAACCCTTCCTAGAGCCATAGGAGATCTGTTGTTCTAAAGAATCAAGAAAACTGGAATTTTTTAACCTCTCCAGTGTCTAGATGAGTGATAGATGAAGAATTGGTGGGGAACAGAGAAGAAGGGGACTGGAGATTTCAAAGGAGGAGAAAGGAGCTAGGAGTCTGACTCCCTTTGGGGTTTTATTGGGATTTGAGTCCCTTACGCAGCTTTGGAAATCCCAACCAAGATCACAAGCAGGGCATGAGGGGGAAAGAGAAAGAGACACAAACAGAGACAGTGTGTGTGAGAGGAAAAGCATCCACACAAGCATGGAGAAAGTAAATAGGGAAGTGTTATTTACTGCTTCTCATAACACAAGAACTAGGGGTCACCTAATGAAATTAATAGGCAGCAGGTTTCAAACAAATAAAAGGAACTTTTTTTCCACACAAGGCACAGTCCACCTATGGAACACTTCGCCAGAGGATGTTGTGAAGGCCAAGACTCTAAGAGGATTCAAGAAAGAATTCGATAAGTTCATGAAGGATAGGTCCATCAATAGCTGTTTGCCAGACGCTGGGAACGGGCGACAGAGGATGGATCACTTGATAATTACCTACGGCTTCTGCAGTAGAAGTCAAGGAAAACCGCTAGAGGGCTCCCGGACTATTTATGTAGGGTTAATACCCGATCCCTGCACATCACAGAGCGCGAACCTTTCTGTGTCTGCGTCCTGCGAGCTAGAATTGGTTACAGGTGTCGGC
Source organism: Malaclemys terrapin pileata (assembly GCF_027887155.1). Classification (NCBI taxonomy): domain Eukaryota; kingdom Metazoa; phylum Chordata; order Testudines; family Emydidae; genus Malaclemys; species Malaclemys terrapin. The sequence goes on from NC_071516.1 coordinate 47,607,100, forward strand.
GGAGGTTTGCAGCCCGGGGCTCACACACTTCAGCCGACTCGCCCGAGCTGTCCGAGCTCCGTTGGGTCAGCGGCTGGACTGGAGACTTTTAATACCTTACAAATGATTAAATGTGTCTTCCTAGCGCTGGCCCTGGCGCCGCGTGAATCTGTGTGTGTCTCTGTGTGTGACTGTTCGCATTTCTCTCTGTGTGTGGCTGTGACGGGGGGCGGCAGAAAAAGCCTTTGCTCTCTGGGCATCACATTCAGTGATTATTTTCGACTCTCCCACCCTTGTTTCTAGGTGCACTTTCCCAGCTTCAGCTGGAGGCCTCCGGCCCAGGGGTGGGCAAAGTCTCCGAGCCCCTCACACTGACCTGCGCTGTCTCCGGGTTCTCCATCAATAATCGGTATTACTACTGGTACTGGCTCCGTCAGCCTCCCGGAGAAGGGCTGGAATCCATGGGATGGGTATATCCATATAACGGGGGTACAAGCTACGCCTCGTCTCTCCAGGGCCGAGTCACCATCTCTGCAGACACCGCCAAAAACCAGTTCTCCCTGCAGCTCCGCTCGCTGACAGCTGCAGACACCGCCACCTATTACTGCGCCAGGGGAGACACGGTGACACAGAGACAAGGGGCCTGGGACAAAAAGGGGGCCAGCCACACGCTTCACCTCCCGGAGAGAAGGCACCTCACTTTTCCCTTGCGGTCCGCCCCCTCCCGCTGTCACTTGAACGAGACGCTTTGTCAGAGGCCACCACGAAGGTGGAGAGAAGGAGAGAAAGAGGAAGCACCTGCGCTTGTGAATGGGAGAGAGACTTTGTTACAGGCGTCCGGCAGTTTTGGAAACCCCAGTCTAGGCCTGAGGTTGCAACAGACTCTCCGGTCTGCTGAGAAGCTAAATTGGGGAGCTGAGGTTCTGGGGTCCCCTCTCACAAATGACTGGCTATTTCCTGGCTGAGCTAGTCCTGGTCGTATGAGAGTGGTGTGTGTGTTTGTGTGTGTGTCAGTTTTCCCTGGTGAAACAGAGCATTTGTGGGTATGTTTCCACGAGTGTGTGACGAGCGGTCTTAATTCCTATTTGCGTGAGAGCATTTAGGTGAAGGAGTCTTTGTGCATGGATGTAGATCCTTCGCTCCCTGGATTGGGGGGTTGCTATATTATTATTTGGGAATCTCCTGCCCGTGTTTGCAGACAGTCTCCCTTTACCAGCTACAGCTGGTGGGTTCACAGGCTCAGGGTGTTTAGATCATCTTGTTATCGGCTTGTAGAGTGAAACAGACAGCCGGAGAGAGTAGGACACACACCGACACTTCAGCACCCCACCTTCCACAGAGTCCGAGCCCTCTCACAGACAGACACAACTCCAGCTCACCAACAGTCACACTCACTCACACTGGCTGAATCTGTGCAAGGGCTGAGCCTGGCCCCTCTGGGCTCGCCCTGTCAACTGTGAAAGAAAATACGTTGTTTGTTCCCTAACACCTCTTTCATTACAAATGAAGCGCTGCACTCACACCCAACTAACACAGTATCAACCTCCCCACTTCCACATATTCACACCCATATCCACAATGTGCCCCACCCACAATCTCACACCCACAGTCACACACCCCCACGTGCAAATCTATTCCACCTGCTCCCACTCCCCTCCCCAGTACCACTCAGTCTCTGATTGCCAGATGCCGGGACTGGACAACAGGGGATGGATCCACACCCTCATGGCCCTGTTCATTCCCTCTGGGGCACCTGGCATTGGCCACTGCCAGAAGACAGGACTCTGGCCTAGATGGACCTTTGGTCTGGGCCGTTCTTATGCTCACTCTCAGAAACACCCACCAACACCCGCAGAGTCACATCCGCCTCCCAGACTCTTCTCAGCCTTTCCCCGGCATTACCGGTCTGTGTCCCGCTTACCCCCATCCCATCTCCGGGAGTGGGGCGCAAAGGGAGTGGTTCAAAGAGAGACGGGGCGTCTCTTTCTCAAAGACCAGCCACAAGTTATTGGGGCTGATGCCGGAGTCACTGGCTAGACTTCTCCGGCCGGTGTTAAATAGGAGGTGAGAGCATATGACTCCTCTAGCCTTAACATCGATGAGAAATTATTTCTATCTAGGCTTGGAAGGGTTCGACTTTTGTCACTAGCTGTTGGTAAGTGTCTGATTTCTTTGTACACAGACAAACAGATGAACACCCGTTTCCACGAAAAATCATCAAAATTTAGAGATAGGCAAAGTAAGAAAAATAGCAGTTGAGAATTGATCAGCGTCTTCTTTCAGGCTATTTGTTCTGAAGGGAGATGAATCATATCCCCCCCAGTTGTGCACCGGGGGAGGGGGAGGCCGCCACATCTCAGGGGCATGAAGAAGTGTGTTATTATTTACAAGCGAGGGTGGGGGATTTGCACTCTTCCTCCATCTCAGGGACTCCCCGGGCTCTTCCTTGTCGGAATCTCCATGTTCCTCCATCCCCACCTCCTCCCATCCCACGTTCCCACCATATTTGCCTGATCACACTGGCTCTGTGAGCACGATTCCCTCCCCCCTCTGCCAGGGTCCCCCATTCTCTCCCCACCCATTTCCCCAGCATGGGAGTCCCGCCCGCGCCCCCAGCCTGGACCCACCTACCCTTCGCCTCTCCCTAGTGATGCCAGGGGGGCAGCAGAAGGGACAGAAAGGAGGCGCCCGGCACAGTTACTCCAGAGCCCCTCGGCCCTGAGCCCCTTAAAGAGACAGTGACAGAGGTTAGAACAATTGGCCGGTCGTGACCTCCGCTCCACCTTCGCTAGGGAGCAGCATCGCGCGCAGGGCGCTGCTGAGTGTCACTGTTGTGTGTGTTGCAGGGGCTAGAGAGAGAGACTGCGCGCGCACACAGATGGGGACACACACAGAGACAGACACAATAAGACGGGCACACACATTCTAATCCAGAGGCGGACACACACACACACACACACACACACACACTGACATAGGCAGGCACACACACACATACAAAAGCACGAATAAACACACTCAAAAATACACACACACACACACACACACACACTTTCCCACCACAGCTCCGGGTCCCCCGTTCACACAGAAGCTGCCGTCACCCCCCGGCACTTCATTTCCCCCCAGAAGTCGAATCGGTGGCTGCGGTTCCTTGTCTTCCCCCGACTGGTTACAGACATGCCGGGATCTCTGTGTCTGTGTCTCTGCGCACTGCCGCTGTTCCCAGGTGAGCTCCGGGCGGGGGGGCCGGGGCCTGTCTATGGGACTTTCCTCGCCCCGTGACTCCCTCCCAATTCTCCCCCTTCTAGGTTCGGTGGCGGGGAACTCGCTGACCCAGATCCCGGCTTCCCTGCCAGCCACGGAAGGGCAGCGGGTGGAGATCAGGTGTCAATACAGCACCTCCTACACCAGCTACGCCCTGGACTGGTACCAGGAGCTGCCGGGGAAACAACCCCTGTTCCTGCTGGGCAGATACTCCGGTGGCTCGGAGCGCAAATCCGGTTCGGTGACACCTCGATTCTCGTCCCAGCTGGACAAGGGAGCGAAGTCTTTCACGTTATCCATAGACAGGGCGCAGCGGGCAGTCTCGGCGATGTATTTCTGTGCTCTCTCGGGACAACCGTGCAACAGAGCGCACCGGGATCCGGACACAAACTGCCGGAAGAGGGGCAGGTGTCTGAAAGGCGGTTCAGTGTAATTCGAATTCTCAGCCCAAGTAGATCCACTGGGAGACACGCTTCCGACCTCCTGAAAAAATAGTTTTGGACGATGTAGGTTGCACGAAGGAGATGAGACGCTTAGAAATGTAAGTATCAGAGGGGTAGCCGTGTTAGTCTGAATCTGTAAAAAGCAACAGAGGGTCCTGTGGCACCTTTAACACTAAGAGAAATTCTTTTTTGTGCCTGTCTTCTAGCAGGAGGCTTCTGGGTACACGTCTGGCTCTGTTAATTTGTTTCCTTATTTCCTTGTGTGGGTATCGTAGTTTTGAGAATGCTTGGTGAAGATCTTGTAGGTGTTGGTCTCTGTCTGAGTGGTTGGAGCAGATGCGATTGTACCTCAGTGCTTGGCTGTAGACGATAGATCGTGTGATGTGACGGGGTGGAAACTGGAGGCATGAAAGTAGGCGTAGCGGTCGGTGGGTTTTCGGTATAGGGTGGTGTTAATGTGGCCATCGCTTATTTGTACGGTGGTGTCTAGGAAGTGGACCTCCCGTGTAGATTGGTCCAGCCTGAGGTTGATGGTGGGGTGGAAGCTGTTGAAATCATGGTGGAATTCTTCCAGGGTCTCCTTCCCATGGGTCCAGATGATGAAGATGTCATCAATGTAGCGTAGGTAGAGAAGGGGCGTGAGTGGACGAGAGCTGAGGAAGCGTTGTTCCAGGTCAGCCATAAAAATGTTGGCATATTGTGGGGCCATGCGGGTGCCCATAGCGGTGCCACTGGTCTGGAGGTATATATTGTCACCAAATTTGAAATAATTGTGCATGAGGATAAAGTCACAGAGCTCAGCAATAAATTGTGCTGTGTCATCATCAGGGATACTGTTCCTGACAGCTTGTATTCCATCTGTGTCTGTTAGTCTTAAAGGTGCCACAGGACCCTCTGTTGCTTTTTAGAAATTTAAGTAGCTAAGACACACGGAAGAAGCAACTGAATGTTAGAGATGGGCAGCTGAGGTGCAGAGGTCCGAAGTGACTTGGCCGAGGTGACACAGTGAGAGGGCAGGACCAAGGAACTGGGCTGGGAAGGAGATGTCTTAGTTCTATTAGCATCTCTGCAACAGTCCTGGGAGCTCCTCCAATGAAGGCGGATGAGTCGTGTAATCTTACCTCAACCTAGAGACATAAAGTAGTTTATCATTATTTATAATTAAACTAACGTTAAAATTATCTAATACACAGGTTAAAGAAAATGTGTCTCTGCATCCGGGTATCAGGCTTAAATTATCTCAAAGTACGAAGTTTGGTTTAAAAGTGACAAAATACAGACAGTACATAATCTGCAATATCCCAGATTAAGGTTAATACATTTAACCATGCAATTAAAATATTAGCATCCAACTATGAATTAGCACTCATAAGAAGTGATACTAAACCCAGCTTGTGGGAAGCAGACATAGCAGTGAATGTAGCTTGACTTGCAGAAATTGAGAATTTAGGGCGGGTTGTCCCTCAGTAAATACAATCCATCGGAGAAGTATTTCAGTTACTTTCCCCGCTTCGCTTCTCCATGGGAGTAATTTATAACTGAGCTCTAGGCCAGTAGCCGCCAGAACCCACAGCACAGACCTTAGCCGGATCTCAGGGTCAGCGAGATGAGGTCGGAGCCAGATTTTAGGGGCCTGCAGCTGAAGTTTCACCACCAGCGCAGGGATTTGTTCTTGCAGCTCTCGCCAGTTTTACTGCGATGGGAACTGGGAATCCCACCCGCAGCTTGTACCGTGTGTCCCGGCCCCATGTGCGATTAGAGCTCAGTGGAGACACGAAGTGAGAGACAGTCTCTGCCCGAGGAACTTACAAAGACATTCGAGCAGACAGAGAACGGATTCCTCGCTGTGTCCTCGTTATACCCCTGGGAACTGAGTCACAAAGAGAGGAGGGGAAAGTGACTGCTGCTGGGCCGGCTGCTACCACACCGCTACCGCGGGCGATTTCTCTCTCATTTATAAGACGGGAGCGTATGCAAATGGAGTGACCACATTTCCTGTTAGACACCCCCGGTGTCCCTGAGTCTGCAGAGGAGACGGCCCAGACACGTGTCTCTGCAGCTCACACCCATCGCCGCTTCTCTGCGCGCTCCCTGCAGAATTGTCTCCATAATAGTCACAACAACCAAACGATGATGCTGTGGCTGCCCGTCGCTTTCCTGGCAGCAATTCCCAGAGGTGATTCCCGGCCTGGGTACAGAGGGAAGCTCCGTATTACAGTGGAGATGGTTGAGATGAATAATAATAGATTTTAATTTTGCAGGTGTCCATTCGCAGATTCAGCTGGTGGAGTCTGGGGGAGGCGTTAAAACCACAGGAGATTCTATCAGCATCTCCTGTAAAGCCTCCGGATTTACCTTTGGAAACTACTGGATGTATTGGTACCGCCGAGCTCCCGGGAAAGCGCCAGAGTGGATCTCCTACATTAACCCCGATAGCACTAACGCGGACTATGCCCACTCAGTGAAAGGGCGATTCACCATCTCCAGAGACAACCCCAACAACCTGCTCTATTTGCAAATGACCGGCCTGAGACCCGAGGACACGGCGGTGTATCACTGCCAGAGAGACACAATGACTGGCAGGGAATCTAACCACGTACAAAAACATCCCCTTTGCCGTCACAGCCCGCTGCGGGGCACAGCCCAGGGGAAGGGTCAGACACACACAGAACTGAACCAAGGAGACAATGTCCCCAGCGCTGCCATCAGCGCGTGATGCACACGGCTTTTGTGGGGCTGCAGAGACAGGTCAGGGCTCGGGCTGGAACCATGGGAGAGCAGCAGACCCCGTTTTCTTTGAGGCACATCTGCCCTTCTGGGCTAGCAGCGAGCTTCCTTCTCCCTGACCCAGCCCCTAGGGGGCAGCACCCTGCTCTCTCCTGCGCTCCCTCACTTAGATGGATTGCCAACTAGCCCCTAGGGGATGTGAGGGGTCAGCATTTCTGTGTTGCACCCTGGGTCCCGGGAGACGTAGGTGGATTCCGAGCTGTGACACGCGGCAGCCCAAAGGGGACAGGGTCAGATGTCACTAGCTGCCGGCAGATCTGACCTGCCCCCTTGGCTGCCCCCTCCTGCCCCAACTAGGAATGAAACCCAGGTGTCCTGGGACCCAGCCCAGTGACTGGACCAGTAGGGCAGGGATCTGGTTTTTCCAGTGTAGGAAGTTGAAGTTAGGCTCCCGGATCCTGATTGGTGGGTTCCCGAAGAAAAGAGCTGGTTTCACAGGCACCAGCTTCCAAAGGCTTCAGTGCACCTTGAACTGCAGTACCTCACCGGTGTCCCGGCCCTGTCAGAGGTAATAGTGAAAATTGGCCAGGTGAAAACTCAGCACCCCCCAGTGAGTGAGAATAGCCCCTCACCCCTGGGATGTTAATCAATAGCTCAGAATGGCGGGGGCGGAGTTTCTCTGAGTGCTATTTGAAATGAGGAGGGGCTATGCAAATTATCCTCATGCAGTGACTCTGTTTCCTGGTCGGTCCCACCCGCCCCCTGACCCTGCGGCTCGCACAGAAGCTCTGTCCGTGCAGGGAGCAGCTCGTGCCGGTCCCCAGCGCGAGGACTGGCCGCAGACGCGCAGAGACGATGCTGTGGTGGCTGCATTTTGCTTTCATCGCAGCAGCGTCCAAAGGTGCTTGGAAGGGAGGTGGGGGAATTAGGGGGATTGTTGATCGGGTGATTGATATTAATTGACTGGAGCGGGGGAGGGGAGATTCCCCGGGAATAAATTGGGACAAACGGACTTAGTTTTCGGCTTCATACCACGTATTTGTCTGGTTTGGGAGGCGGGGGCTGAAAACCCCCAAAGGGTTTTTATTTTTCTCATAAATATTTTGGGGAGACCAGAAGTCCCCCCCCCCCTTACAGTAGAATGTGGCTAAAGCTGCCGCCTTTGCCCAGACCTGGCCCGAGGGGGTTGTTCCCACCCGCTCTCATGTCCCCAACCCGGTGTGTTCCCAGGGGCCCAGGCGCAGGTGCGGCTGGTGGAGTCCGGGGGCGGCGCTGCGAACACAGGCGGCTCCAGGCGGCTCTCCTGCACCGGCTCCGGATTCACTTTCAGCAGCTACACCATGTACTGGTACCGGCAGCGCCCCGCGGAAGGGCTGGAATGGGTCTCCTGGATTAGCAGCACTGGCGGCAGCACAGATTACCCTGACCCGGTGAAAGGGCGATTCACCGTCACCAGGGACAACGCCAAGAACCAGCTGTATCTGCAAATGAGCCCCCTGGGACCCGAGGACAGCGCCCGGTATCACTGCGCTGCGAGAGACACAGTGCAGGGACGCCAGGCTGAGCTCTGACAAAAACTCGCCGCGTTCAGCCCAGGGGATTCGGGAGCATCACGTGACTAACATCACCCCCTGAACCCCGGTGTCCCTGAGCCTCTCCCCAGAGCCGGCCGCTCACCCACCCCCTGCAGCCTCTGTCTCAGGGGGGCTCCAGGCACCAACGCACCAAGCCCCTGCCTGGGGCCGCAAGCCGCTGGGGGCGGCCTGCCTGTCGCTGTGAGGGGGGCAGTCATGCCGCCTTCTGCCTTCTGATTAATTTTCAGTGTCCTAAAGACAAAGGGTCTGGTCTGTGCTCACATTGCTACCCAAATGCTTGGTATACTATTCTCAAGCCTCCCCAGGAAAGGGGTGAAGGGGTTTGGGGGGATAGGGCTACAAGTGACCCGTCCCTGAATTTTTGTGTAAATCATTTCATGGTGGCAGCAATACCGTCCAAGGAGACGGTGAAATTTGTGCTTTGGGGAAGATTTTAACGTAGGCTGGTAGAATATAAACTTAGGGCGTATTCCATGCGGGTCCCCACCTGTGTACCGCAGAGTTCAGAGTGTGTGTGGGGGAACCTGTCAAGTATATCTAGCACTGTATCACTGTCAGGCAAACACAGAGTGAGTGTAAGGGAAGCTAAAAACATGCAAAAACATCCCCTGTGCAGTAACAGCCCACTGCGTGGCAAATCCGAAGGGAAGACCCAGACACACAGTGGCAGAACTGAACCAAGGAGAAAATGTCTCCAATGCTGTAGTCATCATGCGGGAAACAATAATTTTTGGAGCCCGGTGAAGGCTGCAAAGACATAACAAAACTGAGACGCATTAGGAGAGCAGCAACATCTACTCCTATCCCTGGTACACACATTCCAACTTCCACAATACATGAGCAGGGGGCCTACAGAGAACAATCCCCTTCATTGCAGTGTCCCACCTCATTCCCCAGCGGACCCCTTCCGTGTACTGACTGAGGCAGGGGTCTTGTGGAAAAACAGTGTGTGAAGTCTTGTGTCATTAGTACCGACAATGGGACAGAGTTAAAATTGCATGGGCAACCTTAGCTCTGGCATCTCCTATCTTTTCAGGGCTTGATTTTGCCACCTTAACGTTCTTTTAGAGTAGTTTTTAATGTAATTTCCTACCTGTATAAAAATTGAAGAAAAAAACTCAAAGCTTTTAACCTATCGAATCACATTGACCCCACCATCTAAGTCTTCAGCAGAGTTGTAATTTTCAGATATACGCACTGCTCGTCTTAGCACGCACCTCCATCTGGGTGACCAGTGTGCACCTGCTGTCCCGACCCCTGCCAGTAGGGGCCAGCACTCCATGTCTGTAGAACACATCCCGACACCGGAGTTATTACTCAGTGTCTTCTATCCTAGTACCTACCACTAGAGGGCAGAACTGGTTCTCTTTGGTGCCCCCAATCAGCGAGAAACCTACATTGGATACTGGTCTATGGGACCCTGCTCCCTTCATTCGCCCCTGATGGTGGAACGGAAGGTTCCGCACTAGGCCAGAGATACCTTGTTAGGGGAATAGTCTTGAGAATTTTTTTCCCTGCTAGGAGATCTCAAGGTTCACAGCACTGGGTGCCTGGTCATTCGCTCACGAGAGCACTTTGTAATAGCAAAGGCAGGAACAGTGGCCTTGTCATTCTGTAGTACAAAGCATTGAAACCGGCCCACTCAGTGGTAGCCCAGAACGCCCCGGGGTTTCTAGACAAGTCCTCGTCCCTCAGCGATATGTCTCTGGTTCCATAGTGTGGGAATATCATCCATACTCAACATGGGCAGAACAAGAAAGAGACACATTTGGGTACATGCTGCTACTGCAAAGGGGGTTTTGGAATACCATCCCCCTCCCTTCTTGTCAGTTGGAATTGACACTCAGCTATCACGTTACAGGAGATGTAGGCTGCTTGGCTGCGTTTCCTGTTCCAAACCAAGCATCACATGTCCCTGACCCTGGAGTTCCCAGAAAGAAACTCTGCAACCCTCGGTATGTCTGCAATTATCATCTAACTCCAGTCTGCAAATGCTTATTATCCCTCCAAGTAGCCATGAACTCTGACAGCCTGATTGATGACTCAGGCCTGGGAATTATTTGCTTCATATGGAAAAGGAGCAAACACTATATTTTTTCTAGCTGTTGGTAAAAGCTGTAGGATCACGTTGAGTGGGTGACTATTAAAGGGATGATGTCACTTCCTTTCTGAAGTGTTGGTCACTCAGGCCTGGATCTTACGTATCTCTGGTGGGGTAGGAGGGAGAAAATAATTTTATTTACTCATTCTTCCATTTATTCAACTGGTAAAGGTGCGTGGTCTAATTTTAAGAGAGCGCATACAACATGAATTACGGGACGGCTCCTGAACGGTGCTAAACCCAGTTGTCTCCAACTGCAGCGCGTATAGAAATCACCCCCGTAATTCCCCTAATAGGGGCCCAGTTTAATGTCTGCACAACTTGACGCCATGCAGAACTGACAATCCCCTGTTAACGTACAGGATATGAGCAGGGAGGCAGCTGCATTTCCTGTGCCACACCCGCCTTGCCCCTCAGCCCGGAGGAGAGCGAAGCTGCATCCGCTGTGTCCCCGCAGTTAAGGGTTAATCCTTCCCGCCGCTAGGCCCTTAAAGGGGCAGTGACAGGCGCAGGAATGTTCGGGCACGTGGCTGTCACAGAGCGAGCTGGTCTCTGTGAGCGATAGGCGGAAGCGAGCGGGCTGCGGGTGGGTGTTAATGACAGCGAGAGAGCGAGCGAGCCCGGAGGTGTGTGAGGGGCTCGCCTGGCTCCGTGACACCAGCGGCTGCTCAGTATTTGCCGCCACCACGCCCCCCCCCCCCGCTCTGGGTCTCGGGTTCCAGCAGACGCTCCGGAGGGTTTCAGAGACTCTCCCCGGTGTCCGCATCTCCGGCTGGTTTGCTTCGGTCCTAGGCACGATGATGACGTGGCTCTTGGTTGTTCTCCTGGCCCCGGCCCCAGGTGAGTACTGGGGGGTGGTGGGGGGGGAGGGATATAAGGCGAGTGCGGGAGACTCTTTGCTCGCTGGGCCTATTGGTTTATTAATTTATTCATGTTTCCAGGGGCCCGTTCCCAGGTGCAGCTGGCGGCGTCCGGCCCTGGGCTGGGGCAGGTCTCCGAGCCCCTCACACTCACCTGCGCGGTCTCGGGTGGCTCCGTCACTGATGATTACTGGGATTGGTACCGGCAGCTCCCTCGGGGAGGGCTGGACTGGCTGGGAGAGATTGACTGGTACAACTCGCAGTGGCGCGTAGACTACGCCCGGTCTCTCCAAGGCCGAATAACCCTCTCCGCCGATTCCTCCAAGAACCAGTTCTCTCTGCTGCTCCACTCGCTGACAGCTGCGGACACCGCCACCTATTACTGCGCCCGGAGAGACACGGTGACACAGAGACAGGGAGCCCTCGGACAGAAAGGGGGGAACCCTATGCCCCGCCCCGGGGGGGCTGAACCCGCCTGGCTTGTCCCCTCTCTCAGCCCACCTCTGCGAGGGACAAGGTGGGGGAGGCCATCTCTTTTACCGGACCGACTTCTGTTCGCGAGCGAGACACCGAATACAAGAAATCCCCTCGCCCACCTTGGTTCATTAATATCCCGGGCCCGACAGGGACCCAGCAACTCTGCCGAGTGCCAGGGCAGTGCCGAGCCCAGCCTGAAAACCGCAGCAGGGGAGAGACCCCGGGAAGAGCTCCGTGGGGCTCCACAGCTTCTCGCACTCACCAACAGATGTTGGTCCAATCGAAGATGTTATCTCAGCCCCTTGTCTCTGTGACATCCTAGGACATCCCCCTCGCACCCTCCGGGGAAACCGAACTGCGGGGCATACAGCGGGGAGGAGAGTGACACAGCCCGGTCCGGGTCTGCCCCGCTGTCCTGAGCTGCAGCCATTTCTGGAGGAGAGAGAGGCTTGTATAGGGGATGTATGAGCCCGTGTTTGGTGTGTACAGGCTGGATCGATCGATCGATAGATAGATAGATATATAGAGGGGGTGGATGGGGATAGATTAGATCAGATTATGTGTATTGGGTAGAGAGAGGGATGTATGAGATGGGTAGATAAGTACCAGAAAGATGCACACACTCACACAGATGGGCGGAGAACGGAAGAGAGGGAGAACAACCCCCACAGAATTTCACACCCGCGCATGACCACAGCCACACCCTGAGAGTCACTGTTCCCCACACACCCACCTCCCCCGACCCACACACACACGGCGGCCGCTGCTGTCCTTTCCCAGGCATTTGTCTCCCCGAGAAGCTGCACCGGTGGCTGTGGGGCTCATTGGCTCCTCCCCCCCCAGACATGCCAGGGGCTTGGTGGCTGGTGCTTTGCGCGCTCTCTGGCTTTCCAGGTGAGCACTCAGCCGGCCGGTCCCCGGGAGAGCTGGGGGGCTCCATGGGAAGTTTAGACTCACCCCACCCCTCTGTTTCAGGTGGCCTTTCCCAGGTGCGGCTGGTGGAGTCCGGCCCTGGGGTGGGGAAGGTCTCCGAGCCCCTCACTCTGACCTGCGCTATCTCCGGGGAATCGATAGCGAGCAGCGATTACCTGTGGTACCGGGTCCCGGCGTCTCCAGAGGCAGGACTAGAATACCTGGGCGTTATCACCCGGTCCGGGACTGCGTTCCCGGCCGAGTCTCTCCGGAACCGCCTCACCATCTCCAGAGACACCGCCAAGAACCAGGTCTCCCTGCAGCTGCTGTCCCTGAGAGCTGCGGACACCGCCACCTACCACTGCGCCGGGAGAGAGGCACAGCGACACGGACACAGGGCGGCTGGCACAAAAAGGGTGGGGTGAATTCACAGGGACGTTCAGGGCAGTTGGAGGCCGAGGGAGAGACCAGCTGAGAGAGGCGCATCCCTCCGGGTTACAGAAGGGACCGAAACTCAAACCCGGTGGTTTGCAATCCTAGCCCGCCTCTGCGGCTTTTCCAGGGGGTGCCAAACCTGAGCAAGGTTCACCGCGAGTGAAGGAGCGGATTAAAAAGACTGGGCCGCGTGGGGGCAGCCTGACTCCTAGCCCGGGTGTGAGACTTAATTCCCCTGCGATGCGCGGCCCTTTGTGTCCTAGGGGAGATAGTTACCAGGGGGATTCCCAAAGCCTCTTCCGACACCCAGAGACCATTGCTCACGAGCCCGGAGCAGCGTTTGCTTCCCGCGGGAGGTTTGCAGCAGTCCGGTCTCAGGCTGCGCTGGGGTATTTCTCGCCGGGGTCTCAGCTGTGAGGTGCTGGGAGCAGAGACCTGGGTTTGCCCATGTGCCCTGTAGCGCCTGACACACTCCGGGTCGGTGTAAGAACCTCACAATAACCCGCCCTGTTCCCGGGGCGCCCTGACACCCTCAGACCGGAGTCTCCGCCCCTCTCCAGGGCAGGGTGTGGTGTGGGAAGGGGGGTGACTTCGTTTCTCTTTCAATCCCGGGAGACGCATGTTGGAGGCTGCGATAGGCAGAAGCGGCCGCGCATTTTGTTTGTGCAGTTAAGGGCTAGCGCCTCCCCCCCCCCCACCCCCGCCACTTTATCCTGACAGGGAGAAGTTCCCCGCCAGCTCAGCGAGCAATGCCAGTGTAGGTACAGTTTGTGTTCGTTTTAGCAGCTAGCTGAAGTGAAAACTAAAAAAGCCTCGTCTACATGAGGAGTTTAGCAGCGCATGTTAGCTAACACGTGGTTAAATAGCACTTTTTGTAACTAGTGAGGACAAGGCTAGAGAGGCTCGCGGGAAGCCATACACAGAGAGACAGAGACTAAGTCTGTGAGGGAAGAGACTGGCATGCACACAAAGGGTGGGAGAGAGAGATCCGGAGTCAGTGGAGCTGTGTGCGTGGGAGTGGAGTGTTAGTTACAGGCGTGGGAACAGCTCTGGCCCTGTGATTGTCAGAGCCCCACCAGAGATTTCAGGGGGCTGTTAGCTCAGAGGTTGAAGTGGAGAGATTTGTTGGTATTTTATCTCCTCTTAAAAATGCTGAACTATTTCCTCGCTGCCCTGACCCTGGCACCAGGTGAGTGTTTGTATCTCTGGAGCAATGTTTGCATGGCGGGGATAGGTCAGGGGGTCGTTTACTGCCGGGAGCAGCTGGTTAAATGTTTATTTGAAGTCTCCCATCCTTCTCTCTAGGGGCGTTTGCCCAGCTGCAGCTGGTGGCCTCTGGCCCTGGGGTGGGGAAGAGCTCGGAGTCCCTCTCACTCACCTGCGCTGTCTCTGGTGAATCCATCACAACTAGTGGCTTTAGAGGGCATTGGTATCGGCAGGTCCCAGGGAAAAGACCGGAGTGGCTGGGTCTGATATACTGGGATGGGGACACGCGCTACGCCCCATCCCTCCAAGGCCGGATCACCATCTCTGCAGACACCGCCAAGAACCAGTTCTCCCTGCAGCTCCGCTCGCTGACAGCTGCAGACACCGCCACCTATTACTGCGCCCGGAGCTACACAATGACACGGGCACAGGGAGGTCTGGGACAAAAAGGGAGCGTCTTAAAATGATAACTGGGCCCATGCAGGCCGATAGAGAGTTCAGGGAGGGAAATGCAGCAGGAAGGGAAGAAGGGATTGTTTTGCTGTTGAACGGTGCAGACAGTTGAGAGGAAACAACAATAGCAAATCAAGAATAAAGCAAACCCACCCTCACCCCCAACAACAACGCAACAAATAAATCCCAAAGTAAGCACCAAAGCAGCTAATCAATAAACAATAGAAATAACAACACACCAAAACCGCAATGGACAACAAACCAATCAATTCCCAACACACAGAAATCGCTACAAACACTAACCAATAACAACGCGACAGAATCAACATGTGATCTTGAATGTTTTTTTAAATTCACTTGCAACTCTTTTTAGGGGTACACATTTTATTTAAAAAGCTCCAGATACAAAACATACAACAAACATAGGCGAGTGTTAATCAGTTTTTCGCATGAGAAAACCCTTCCTAGAGCCATAGGAGATCTGTTGTTCTAAAGAATCAAGAAAACTGGAATTTTTTAACCTCTCCAGTGTCTAGATCAGAGATAGATGAAGAATTGGTGGGGAACAGAGAAGAAGGGGACTGGAGATTTCAAAGGAGGAGAAAGGAGCTAGGAGTCTGACTCCCTTTGGGGTTTTAGTCCCTTACGCAGCTTTGGAAATCCCAACCAAGGTCACAAGCAGGGCATGAGGGGGAAAGAGAAAGAGACACAAACAGAGACAGTGTGTGTGAGAGGAAAAGCATCCACACAAGCATGGAGAAAGTAAATAGGGAAGTGTTATTTACTTCTTCTCATAACACAAGAACTAGGGGTCACCTAATGAAATTAATAGGCAGCAGGTTTCAAACAAATAAAAGGAACTTTTTTTCCACACAAGGCACAGTCCACCTATGGAACACTTTGCCAGAGGATGTTGTGAAGGCCAAGACTCTAAGGGGATTCAAGAAAGAATTCAATAAATTCATGAAGGATAGGTCCATCAATAGCTGTTTGCCAGACGCTGGGAACGGGCGACAGAGGATGGATCACTTGATAATTACCTGTTCAGTTCATTCCCTCTGGGGCACCTGGCATTGGCCACTGTCGGAAGGCAGAACACTGGGCTAGATGGACCTTTGGTCGGACCCCGTATGGCTGTGTGCTGCGTCTGTTGCTCTTTTACAATACTAAGAACACGGGAAACCACACGGTGGGAGCTGAGTTCCGATCAGCTGGATGAAGACGTACAAAGCGCCTGGCTACTTACCTCCACTGCTTCTCTGGCAGGGTCTGGCGGCTTCTGCAGTAGAAGTCAAGGAAAACCGCTAGAGGGCTCCCAGACTATTTATGTAGGGTTAATACCCGATCCCGACGCATCACGGAGCGCGAACCTTTCTGTGTCTGCGTCCTGCGAGCTAGAATTGGTTACAGGTGTCGGCGGAGGTTTGCAGCCCGGGGCTCACACACTTCAGCCGACTCGCCCGAGCTGTCCGAGCTCCGTTGGGTCAGCGGCTGGACTGGAGACTTTTGATACCTTACAAATGATTAAATGTGTTTTCCTAGCGCTGGCCCTGGCGCCGCGTGAGTCTGTGTGTGTCTCTGTGTGTGAATGTTCGCATTTCTCTCTGTGTGTGGCTGTGACCGGGGGGGGGGCGGCGGCAGAAAAAGCCTTTGCTCTCTGGGCGTCACATTAAACGATTATTTTGGACTCTCTCACCTTTGTTCTAGGTGCACTTTCCCAGCTGCAGCTGGTGGCCTCCGGCCCTGGGGTGGGCAAAGTCTCCGAGCCCCTCACACTGACCTCTGCTGTCTCCGGGGTCTCCATCACTTCTCAGGATCATGTCTGGTACTGGCTCCGTCAGCCTCCCGGAGAAGGGCTGGAATCCATGGGAGGGGTATATCCATATGACGGGGACACGCGCTACGCCCCGTCTCTCCAAGGCCGAGTCACCATCTCTACAGACACCGCCAAGAACCAGGTCTCCCTGACGCTGCGCTCCCTGACAGCTGCAGACACCGCCACCTATTACTGCGCCAGGAGAGACACGGTGACATAGAGACAGGGGGCCTGGGACAAAAAGGGGGCCAGCCACACGCTTCACCTCCCGGAGAGAAGGCACCTGACTTTGCCCCTGCGGTCCGCCCCCTCCCTCTGTCACTTGAAGGAGACGCTTTGCCAGAGGCCACCACGAAGGTGGAGAGAAAGAGGAAGCACCTGCGCTTGTGAATGGGCAGGAGAGAGACTTTGTTACAGGCGTCGGGCAGTTTTGGAAACCCCAGTCTAGGCCTGAAAATGCAACAGACTCTCCTGTCCGCTCAGCAGCTGAACTGAGGAACTGAGGTTCTGGGGTCCCCTCTGACAAATGACTGGCTATTTCCTGGCTGCGCTAGTCCTGGTCGTATAAGAGTGGTGTGTGTGTTTGTGTGTGTGTCAGTTTTCCCTGGTGAGACAGAGCATTTGTGGGTATGTTTCCACGAGTGTGTGACGAGCGGTCTTAATTCCTATTTGCGTGAGAACATTTAGGTGAAGGAGTCTTTGTGCATAGATGTAGATCCTTCGCTCCCTGGATTGGGGGGTTGCTATATTATTATTTGGGAATCTCCTGCCCGTGTTTGCAGACAGTCTCCCTTTACCAGCTGCAGCTGGTGGGTTCACAGGCTCAGGGTGTTTAGATCATCTCGTTACCGGCTTGTAGAGTGAAACAGGCAGCCGGAGAGAGTAGGACACACACCGACATTTCTGCACCTTACCTTGCCACAGAGTCCGAGCCCTCTCACAGACAGACACAACCCCAGCTCACCAACAGTCACACTCACTCACAGTGGCTGAATCTGTGCAAGGGCTGAGCCTGGCCCCTCTGGGCTCGCCCTGTCAGCTGTGAAAGGAAATACGTTGCTTGTGCCCTAGCACCTCTTTCATTACAAATGAAGCGCTGCACGTACACCCAACTAACACAGTGTCAACCCCCCCCACACCCACATATTCACACCCATACCCACAATGTGCCCCACCCACAATCTCACACCCACAGTCACACACCCCCACGTGCAAATCTATTCCACCTGCTCCCACTCCCCTCCCCAGTACCACTCAGTCTCTGATTGCCAGATGCCGGGACTGGACAACAGGGGATGGATCCACTCCCTCATGGCCCTGTTCATTCCCTCTGGGGCACCTGGCATTGGCCACTGCCAGAAGACAGGACACTGGGCTAGATGGACCTTTGGTCTGGGCCGTTCTTATGCTCACTCTCAGAAACACCCACCAACAGCCGGAGAGTCACATCCGCCTCCCCGACTCTTCTCAGCCTTTCCCCGGCATTACCGGTCTGTGTCCCGCTTACCCCCATCCCATCTCCGGGAGTGGGGCGCAAAGGGAGTGGTTCAAAGAGAGACGGGGCGTCTCTTTCTCAAAGACCAGCCACAAGTTATTGGGGCAGATGCCGGAGTCACTGGCTAGACTTCTCCGGCCTGTGTTAAATAGGAGGTGAGAGCATATGACTCCTCTAGCCTTAACATCGATGAGAAATGATTTCTATCTAGGCTTGGAAGGGTTCGATTTTTTTCACTACCTGTTGGTAAGTGTCTGATTTCTCTGTACACAGACAAACAGATGAACACCCGTTTCCATGAATAATCATCAACATTTACAGATAGGCAAAGTAAGAAAAATAGCAGTTGAGAATTGATCAGCGTCTTCTTTCAGGCTATTTGTTCTGAAGGGAGATGAATCATTTCCCCCCCAGTTGTGCACCGGGGGAGGGGGAGGCAGCCACATCTCAGGGGCACGAAGAAGTGTGTTATTATTTACAAGCGGGGGTGGGGGGGTTGCACTCTTCCTAGCTTGTGCAGGCCCAATTTACTGCTCACCCCGGGGTCTCCTGCATCACTCCCTCCCCTACACAATCTCCCCGTCTGCACCCTTCCGTCCCCCTCTCTCTCAGGGACTCCCCGGGCTCTTCCCTCTCGGAATCTCCATGTTCCTCCATCCCCACCTCCTCCCATCCCATGTTCCCACCATATTTGCCTGATCACACAGGCTCTGTGAGCACCATTCCCTCCTCCCCTCTGCCAGGGTCCCCCATTCTCTCCCCACCCATTTCCCCAGCGTGTGGGCCCCGCCCGCACCCCCAGCCTGGACCCACCTACCCTTCCCCTCTCCCTAGTGATGCCAGAGGGGCAGCAGCAGGGACAGAAAGGGGGCGCCCGGCACAGTCACGCCAGAGCCCCTCGGCCCTGCGCCCCTTAAAGAGACAGTGACAGAGGTTAGAACAATTGGCCGGTCGTGACCTCCGCTCCACCTTCGCTAGGGAGCAGCATCGCGCGCAGCGCGCTGCTGAGTGTCACTGTTGTGTGTGTTGCAGGGGCTAGAGAGAGAGACTGCGCGCGCACACAGATGGGGACACACACAGAGACAGACACAGTAAGACGGACGCACACATTCTGATCCAGAGGCGGACACACACACACACTGACATAGGCAGACACACACACACATACAAAAGCACGAATAAACACACTCAAATATACACTCACACACACACTTTCCCACCTCAGCTCCGGGTCCCCCGTTCACACAGAAGCTGCCGTCACCCCCCGGCACTTCATTTCCCCCCAGAAGTCGAATCGGTGGCTGCGGTTCCTTGTCTTCCCCCGACTGGTTACAGACATGCCGGGATCTCTGTGTCTGTGTCTCTGCGCGCTGCCGCTGTTCCCAGGTGAGCTCCGGGCGGAGGGGCCGGGGCCTGTCTATGGGACTTTCCTCGCCCCGTGACTCCCTGCCAATTCTCCCCCTTCTAGGTTCGGTGGTGGGGAACTCGCTGACCCAGATCCCGGCTTCCCTGCCAGCCACGGAAGGGCAGCGGGTAGAGATCAGGTGTCAATACAGCACCTCCTACACCAGCTACGCCCTGGACTGGTGCCAGGAGCTGCCGGGGAAACAACCCCTGCTCCTGCTGGGCAGATACTCCGGTGTCTCGGAGCGCAAATCCAGTTCGGTGACACCTCGATTCTCGTCCCAGCTGGACAAGGGAGCGAAGTCTTTCACGTTATCCATAGACAGGGCGCAGCGGGCAGTCTCGGCGGTGTATTTCTGTGCTCTCTCGGGACAACCGTGCAACAGAGCGAACCGGGATCCGGACACAAACTGCCGGAAGAGGGGCAGGTGTCTGAAAGGCGGTTCAGTGTAATTCGAATTCTCAGCCCAAGTAGATCCACTGGGAGACACGCTTCCGACCTCCTGAAAAAATAGTTTTGGACGATGTAGGTTGCACGAAGGAGATGAGACGCTTAGAAATTTAAGTATCAGAGGGGTAGCCGTGTTAGTCTGAATCTGTAAAAAGCAACAGAGGGTCCTGTGGCACCTTTAAGACTAACATAAATTCTTTTTTGGGCCTGTCTTGTAGCAGGAGGCTTCTGGGTACACGTCTGGCTCTGTTGATTTGTTTCCTTATTTCCTTGTGTGGGTATTGTAGTTTTGAGAATGCTTGGTGAAGATCTTGTAGGTGTTGGTCTCTGTCTGAGGGGTTGGAGCAGATGTGATTGTACCTCAGTGCTTGGCTGTAGACGATGGATCATGTGGTGTGACGGGGTGGAAGCTGGAGGCATGAAGGTAGGTGTAGCGGTGGGTGGGTTTTCGGTGTAGGGTGGTGTTAATGTGGCCATCGCTTATTTGTACGGTGGTGTCTAGGAAGTGGACTTCCCGTGTAGATTGGTCCAGGCTGAGGTTGATGGTGGGGTGGAAGCTGTTGAAATCATGGTGGAATTCTTCCAGGGTCTCCTTCCCATGGGTCCAGATGATGAAGATGTCATCAATGTAGCGTAGGTAGAGAAGGGGCATGAGTGGACGAGACCTGAGGAAGCGTTGTTCCAGGTCACATAAAAATGTTGGCATATTGTGGGGCCATGCGGGTGCCCATAGCGGTGCCACTGGTCTGGAGGTATATATTGTCACCAAATTTGAAATAATTGTGCATGAGGATAAAGTCACAGAGCTCAGCAATAAGTTGTGCTGTGTCATCATCAGGGATACTGTTCCTGACAGCTTGTATTCCATCTGTGTCTGTTAGTCTCAAAGGTGCCACAGGACCCTCTGTTGCTTTTTAGAAATTTAAGTAGCTAAGACACACGGAAGAAGCAACACACCCTGAATGTTAGAGATGGGCAGCTGAGGGGCAGAGGCGCGAAGTGACTTGGCCGAGGTGACACAGTGAGAGGGCAGGGCCAAGGAACTGGGCTGGGAAGGAGATGTCTTGGTTCTATTAGCATCTCAGCAACAGTCCTGGGAGCTCCCCCAATGAAGGGGGATGAGTCATGTAATCTTACCTCAACCTAGAGACATAAAGACAATGTAGGGCGGGTTGTCCCTCAGTAAATAGAGTCCATCGGAGAAGTATTTCAGTTACTTCCCCCGCTTCGCTTCTCCATGGGAGTAATTTATGACTGAGCTGTAGGCCAGCAACCGCCAGAACCCACAGCACAGACCTTAGCCGGATCTCAGGGGCAGCGAGATGAGGTCGGAGCCAGATTTCAGGGGCCTGCAGCTGAAATTTCACCGCCAGCGCAGGGATTTGTTCTTGCAGCTCACGCCAGTTTTACTGCGATGGGAACTGGGAATCCCACCCGCAGCTTGTACCGTGTGTCCCGGCCCCATGTGCGATTAGAGCTCAGAGGAGACACGAAGTGAGAGACAGTCTCTGCCCGAGGAACTTACAAAGACATTCGAGCAGACAGAGAACGGATTCCTCGCTGTGTCCTCGTTATACCCGTGGGAACTGAGTCACAAAGAGAGGAGGGGAAAGTGACTGCTGCTGGGCCGGCTGCTACCACACCGCTACCGCGGGCGATTTCTCTCTCATGTATAAGACGGGAGCGTATGCAAATGGAGTGACCACATTTCCTGTTAGACACCCCCGGTGTCCCTGAGTCTGCAGAGGAGACGGCCCAGACACGTGTCTCTGCAGCTCACACCCATCGCCGCTTCTCTGCGCGCTCCCTGCAGAATTGTCTCCATAATAGTCACAACAACCAAACGATGATGCTGTGGCTGCCCGTCGCTTTCCTGGCAGCAATTCCCAGAGGTGATTCCCGGCCTGGGTACAGAGGGAAGCTCCGTATTACAGTGGAGATGGTTGAGATGAATAATAATAGATTTTAATTTTGCAGGTGTCCATTCGCAGATTCAGCTGGTGGAGTCTGGGGGAGGCGTTAAAACCACAGGAGATTCTACCAGCATATCCTGTAAAGCCTCCGGATTTACCTTTGGAAACTATTGGATGTATTGGTACCGCCGAGCTCCCGGGAAAGCGCCAGAGTGGATCTCCTACATTAACCCCGATAGCGCTAACGCGGACTATGCCCACTCAGTGAAAGAGAGATTCACCATCTCCAGAGACAACACCAACAACCTGCTCTATTTGCAAATGACCGGCCTGAGACCCGAGGACACGGCGGTGTATCACTGCCAGAGAGACAAAGTGACTGGCAGGGAATCTAACCACGTACAAAAACATCCCCTTTGCAGTCACAGCCCGCTGCGGGACACAGCCCAGGGGAAGGGTCAGACACACACAGAACTTGAACCAAAGAGAAAATGTCCCCAGCGCTGCCATCAGCGCGTGATGGACACGGCTTTTGTGGGGCTGCAGAGACAGGTCAGGGCTCGGGCTGGAAACATGGGAGAGCAGCAGACCCCGTTTTCTTTGCTGCACACCTGCCCTTCCTGACTAGCAGCGAGCTTCCTTCTCCCTGACCCAGCCCCTAGGGGGCAGCACCCTGCTCTCTCCTGCGCTCCCTCACTTAGCTAGTTCCCAAGTAGCCCCTAGGGGGCGTGAGGAGTCAGCATTTCTGTGTTGCACCCTGGGTCCCGGGAGACGTAGGTGGATTCCGAGCTGTGGCACGGGGCAGCCCAAAGGGGACAGGGTCAGATGTCATTAGCTGCCGACAGATCTGACCTGCCCCCCTGGCTGCCCCCTGCTGCCCCAGCTAGGAATGAAATCCAGGTGTCCTGGGACCCAGCCCAGTGACTGGACCAGTAGGGCAGGGATCTGGTTTTTCCAGTGTAGGAAGTTGAAGTTAGGCTCCCGGATCCTGATTGGTGGGTTCCCGAAGAAAAGGGCTGGTTTCACAGGCAGCAGCTTCCACCGGCTTCAGTGCACCTTGAACTGCAGTACCTGACCGGTGTCCCGGCCCTGTCAGGGGTAATAGTGAAAATTGGCCAGGTGAAAACTCAGCACCCCCCAGTGAGTGAGAATAGCCCCTCACCCCTGGGATGTTAATCAATAGCTCAGAATGGCGGGGGCGGAGTTTCTCTGAGTGCTATTTGAAATGAGGAGGTTCTATGCAAATTATCCTCATGCAGGGACTCTGTTTCCTGGTCGGTCCCTCCCGCCCCCTGGCCCTGCGGCTCGCACAGAAGCTCTGTCCGTGCAGGGAGCAGCTCGTGCCCGTCCCCAGCGCGAGGACTGGCCGCAGACGCGCAGAGACGATGCTGTGGTGGCTGCATTTTGCTTTCATCGCAGCAGCGTCCAAAGGTTCTTGGAACGGGGGGGGGGGGGATTAGAGGGGTTGTTGATCGGGTGATTGATATTGATTGACCGGAGCGGGGGAGTGGAGATTCCCCGGGAATAAATTGGGACAAACGGATTTTGTTTCCGGTTTCATACCATGTATTTGTCTCGTTTGAGAGGCGGTGGCCGAAAGTCCCCAACAGGTTTTTATTTTTCTCATAAATATTTTGGGGAGACCAGAAGTCTCCCCCCCTTACAGTAGAATGTGGCTAAAGCTGCCGCCTTTGCCCAGACCTGGCCCGAGGGGGTTGTTCCCACCCGCTCTCATGTCCCCAACCCGGTGTGTTCCCAGGGGCCCAGGCGCAGGTGCGGCTGGAGGAGTCCGGGGGCGGCGCTGCGAACACAGGCGGCTCCAGGCGGCTCTCCTGCACCGGCTCCGGATTCGCTTTCAGCAGCTACGACATGTTCTGGTACCGGCAGCGGCCCGGGGAAGGGCTGGAATGGGTCTCCTGGATTAGCAGCACTGGCGCCAGCACAGATTACCCTGTCTCGGTGAAAGGGCGATTCACCGTCACCAGGGACAACGTCAAGAACCAGCTGTATCTGCAAATGAGGCGCCTGGGGCCCGAGGACACCGCCCGGTATCACTGCGCTGCGAGAGACACAGTGCGGGGAAGCCAGGCTGAGCTCTGACAAAAACTCGCTGCTTTCAGCCCAGGGGATTCGGGAGCATCACGTGACTAACATCACCCCCTGAACCCCGGTGTCCCTGAGGCTCTCCCCAGAGCCGGCCACTCACCCACCCCCTGCAGCCTCTGGGTGGTGTCCTCGTGCGGTGTCCTGCACGCCAGGGGGTCAGGGTGTGTGTCTGTGCCCGGAGCGATTGTTCTCAGAGCACAGGGCGGAGATATGAACCCAGCCACCCGGGTCTCAGAGCAGAGAACTGAGCTGAACTCTAGTGGGTTCACAAGTAACGCTGCCGGCGTCTGAAATGGAAACCGTCTAAGATGCCCTAAAGTACCCGGGAGAACTCAGGGGAACCTTCTTTGATCGGGGTTCGCGAGGAGACACACTGAAGTTACTCAATTAGGGTAAACTGCCAAGAATGGGGTAGACAATCCCCCAAACTGGTGGATATTCCAATACTTGGTGAATCTAAGTCACCACAAAACAGCTTCTATAAGTTCTTACTGGTTACCCAAAACACAGATCCTTTAAAGTAACCCAGACTCTGGCCTCCACCCAGACACCCAAGTCAAATATGATGAGGATTACTGGAAATCTTATTAATTTTATAAATAAATTCTACCAGTCCCAAAGGATCGGACACATTACCTCCCAGGTTAATGCATATTCTAGATCTTACCCAAATACATACTTACAGCCAATTCTTATTGACTAAACTAAAATTTATTACAGAAGAGAAGAGAGTATTGGTGAAAAGATCAGCATACATACAGAGATGAGCACAGTTCTGAGAGCAGGGTCATATTACAGATGGTGAGCTTTGTAGTTGCAAAGAGTTCTCTCACAATGAGTCCAACGGTAATGGTCCGACTGGCAGCGTGCTGGGAAGCCTACTCCAGGAGAGGACCTGTGCCCAATATTGGCTCTCGTACAACCCAGGCTGGTAAGAAAATGCCCAGTTCCGATTTGAATAACACAAAGAACCCAACGGGAGCGCCCATAGTCACTGCGCGCAGAATTGGCAACTCCAGGGTGGTAACTAAGAGCCTGATTGAAAAGACCGAGCACCTCAACCGAGAGATTTGTGTCTGCCGCGAGGGAATTATCCCTGGTCTTCCCTGGCCCGCACTAAGTGCAAATGAATCTGCTAACGATGAGCGGCAACACAAAGGCAAGCTTCCTACCCCTCCCCCGGGTGCTGATTTGTCTGTCCTTAATGAAGGGAGCAAATGCAAGTAAAACAGGAGTACTTGTGGCACCTTAGAGACTAACAAATTCATTAGAGCATAAGTTTTCGTGGGCTACAGCCCACTTCTTAGGATGCACTAATAAATTTGTTAGTCTCTAAGGTGTCACAAGTACTCCTGTTCTTTTTGTGGATACAGACTAACACGGCTGCTACTCTGAAACAATGCAAATAAAGTAACACCATTTCCTGTCATCCCCCCCTCCCCCGTGTCCCTGCCCCTGCAGGAGACAAAAGCTGCAGCCCCACGTGTCTGCAGTGAACACCCACAACCCTCACTGGGGAATTTTCTCCGAACTGAGCAGACGAAGATGCTCCTCTGGCTGCATGTTGCTTTCCTGGCGGCACTGCCCCAAGGTGATTTCTGACCCTAAACGATGCGGGGCGGGGAGCTCAGTGTCACGGCGAACAAGGGTAAGACTGTTCTCTGTTATGTCCTCAGGGGCCCATTCGCAAGTTCAGCTGCTGGAGTCTGGGGGAGACGTGAAAATGGCAGGAGATGCTATCACATCTCATGTAAAGCCTCCGGGTTCACCTTTGGTGACTACTGGATGCACTGGTACCGACAGGCTCCTGGGAAGAGACCCGAGTGGGTGTCCGGCATTAGCTATCGGGCCGGAACCGATAAGAGATACGCTGAGTCGGTGAAAGGGCGATTCGCGATCTCTAGAGACAACCCCAACAACCTGCTCTATTTGCAAATGACCGGCCTGAGACCCGAGGACACGGCGGTGTATCACTGCCAGAGAGACACAGTGACTGGCAGGGAATCTAAGCACATGCAAAAACATCCCCTGTGCAGTCACAACCCGCTGAGTGGCAAAGCCGAAGGGAAGAGCCAGACACAAACAGTGACAGAACTGAATCAAGGAGAAAATGTCCCCAGGGCTGTAGTCATCAGGAAGGAAACTATAATTTTTGGCGCTCGGTGAAGGCTGCACAGACACGCCAAGGCTGAGACGCATTAGAAGATCTGCAGCCTCTACTCCTATCCCTGGTACACATATCCCAACTTACACAACACATGGGCAAGGGGCCTACAGACAACAGTCCCCTTCATTGCCCGGTCCCGCCTCATTCCCCAGCGGGTCCCTTCTGTGCACTGACTGAGTCAGGGGTCCTGTGGAGAAAATAGTGCGTCAAGTCTTGTGTCATTAGTACCGACAAGGGGGCAGAGTTAAAATTGCATGGGCAACCTTAGCTCTGGCATCTCCTATCTTTTCAGGGCTTGACGTTGGCACCTTAACGTTCTTTTAGAGTAGTTTTGTATGTAATTTCCTACCCTGTATAAAAAATTGAAGGAAAAAAACCCACAAAGCTTTTATCTTATAGCACCACTTTGACTCCACCACCTAAGTCTTCAGCAGAGTTGTAATTTTCAGATTTGCGCACTCCTTCTCTCAGCACGCACCTCCATCTGGGTGACCAGTGTGCACCTGCTGTCCCGATCCCTGCCAGTAGGGGCCAGCACTCCTTGAATGTAGTACACATCGCGACACCGGAGTTGTTACTGTGTGTCTTCTGTCCTACTACATACCACTAGAGGACAGCACTGGTTCTCCTTGGTGCCCCCAATCAGCGTGCGACCTACATTGGCTGCTGGAATATCGGACACTGCCCCCTTCATTGACCCCGATGGTGGAACAGAAGGTTCAGCACTGGGGCGGAGATACATTATTAGGGAAATAGGCTTTAGAATGCTTTTTCCCCTTCTAGGAGATCTCAAGGTTCACAGAACTGGGTTCTTGGCCATTCGCTCACGAAAGGGGACCAGCTGCTACTGCAAAGCGGGTGTTGGAATACCCTCCTCCTCCTTCTTGTCAGTTGGAATTGACCCTCGCCTATCGGGTTGCAGGAGATGTAGGCTGCTTAGCTGCGTTTCCTGTTCCAAACCAAGCACCACATGTCCCTGACCCTGGAGTTACCTGAGAGAAACTCTGCAACCCTCGGTATGTCTGCAATTACCATCCAACTCCGTCCTCCGAATTCTCATTATTCCTCCAAGTAGCCAGGAACTCTGACAGCCTGGTTGATGACTCAGGCCTGGGGATTATTTGCTTCTTATGGAAAAGGAGCAAACACTAAATTTTTTCCAGCTGTTGGGACTATACGATAATGTTTTTAGGGTGACTATTAAAATGATGATGTCACTTCCTTTCTAAATGTTGGTCACTGAAGCCTGGAGCTTAGTTATCTTTGGTGGGACAGGAGGGAGCAAAGTAATTTTATTTACTCATTATTTAATTTATTCCATTGGTAAAGGGGAGTGGTCTAATTTTCAAGAGAGCGCCTACACCATGAATTATGGCACGGCTCCTGAATGGTGTTAACCCAGTTGTCTCCGGCTGCGGCGCGTATGGAAATCACTCCCGTAATTCCCCTAATAGGGACACAGTTTAATGTCTGCACAACTTGACGCCAGTCAGAACTGACAATCCCCTGTTAATGTACAGGATATGAGCAGGGAGGCAGCTGCATTTCCTGGGTCACACCCGCCTTGTCCCTCAGCCCGGAGGAGAGCGAAGCTGCATCCGCTGTGTCCCCGCAGTTAAGGGTTAATCCTTCCCGCCGCTAGGCCCTTAAAGGGGCAGTGACAGGCGCAGGAATGTTCGGGCACGTGGCTGTCACAGAGCGAGCTGGTCTCTGTGAGCGATAGGCGGAAGCGAGCGGGCTGCGGGTGGGTGTTAATGACAGCGAGAGAGCGAGCGAGCGAGCCCGGAGGTGTGTGAGGGGCTCGCCTGGCTCCGTGACACCAGCGGCTGCTCAGTATTTGCCGCCCCCCCCCCCGCCCCGCTCTGGGTCTCGGGTTCCAGCAGACGCTGCGGAGGGTTTCAGAGACTTTCTCCGGTGTCCGCATCTCCGGCTGTTTTCCTTCGGTCCGAGGCACGATGATGACTTGGCTCTTGGCTGTTCTCCTGGCCCCGGCCCCAGGTGAGTTCTGGGGGGGGGGGGGGGATATAGGGCGAGTGCGGGAGACTCTTTGCTCGCTGGGCCCATTGGTTTATTAATTTATTCATGTTTCCAGGGGCCCGTTCCCAGGTGCAGCTGGCGGCGTCCGGCCCTGGGCTGGGGCAGGTCTCCGAGCCCCTCACACTCACCTGCGCGGTCTCGGGTGGCTCCGTCACTGCTGATTACTGGGATTGGTACCGGCAGCTCCCTCGGGGAGGGCTGGACTGGCTGGGAGAGATTGACTGGTACAACTAGCAGTGGCGCGTAGGCTACGCCCGGTCTCTCCAAGGCCGAATAACCCTCTCCGCCGATTCCTCCAAGAACCAGTTCTCCCTGCGGCTCCGCTCGCTGACAGCTGTGGACACCGCCACCTATTACTACGCCCGGAGAGACCCGGTGACACAGAGACAGGGAGCCCTCGGACAGAAAGGGGGGAACCCCTATGCCCCGCCTTGGGGGGTGGGCTGAACCCGCCTGGCTTGTCCCCTTCTCTCAGCCCCCCTCTGCGAGGGACAAGGTGGGGGAGGCCATCTCTTTTACCGGACCGACTTCTGTTCGCGAGCGAGACACCGAATACAAGAAATCCCCTCGCCCACCTTGGCTCTGCAATATCCCGGGCCCGACAGGGACCCAGCAACTCTGCCGAGTGCCAGGGCAGTGCCGAGCCCAGCCTGAGAACCGCAGCAGGGGAGAGACCCCGGGAAGAGCTCGCTGGGGCTCCACAGCTTCTCGCTCTCACCAACAGATGTTGGTCCAATCAAAGATGTTATCTCAGCCCCTTGTCTCTTCGATATCCTGGGACATCCCCCTCGCACCCTCCGGGGCATACCGAACTGCGGGGCATACAGCGGGGAGGAGAGTGACACAGCCCGGTCCGGGTCTGCCCCGCTCTCCTGAGCTGCAGCCATTTCTGGAGGAGAGAGAGGCTTGTATGGGGATGTATGAGCCCGTGTTTGGTGTGTACAGGCTGGATCGATCGATCGATCGATAGATAGATAGATAGATGGATAGATAGAGGGGGTGGATGGGGATAGATAGATAGATTATGTGTATTGGGTAGAGAGAGGCATGTATGAGATGGGTAGATAAGTAGCAGAAAGGTGCAAACACTCACACAGATGGGGGGAGAACGGAAGAGAGGGAGAACCACCTCCACATAATTTCACACTCGCGCATGACCACATCCACACACTGTTTCCCACACATCCTCCTCCCCCGACCCACACACACGGCGGCCGCTGCTGTCCTTTCCCAGGCATTTGTCTCCCCGAGAAGCTGCATCGGTGGCTGTGGGGCTCATTGGCTCCCCCCTCCCTTCCCCCTACAGACATGCCAGGGGCTTGGTGGCTGGTGCTTTGCGCGATCTCTGGCTTTCCAGGTGAGCACTGAGGGGGCCGGTGCCCGGGACAGCTGAGGGGTCTCCTGAGGGGTCTCCATGGGAAGTTTAGACTCATCCCCCTCTGTTTCAGGTGCCCTTTCCCAGGTGCGGTTGGTGGAGTCCGGCCCTGGGGTGGGGAAGGTCTCCGAGCCCCTCACTCTGACCTGCGCTGTCTCCGGGGAATCGATAGCGAGCAGCGATTACCTTTGGTACCGGATTCCGGCGTCTCCAGAGGCAGGACTAGAATACCTGGGCGTTATCACCCGGTCCGGGACTCCGTTCCCGGCCCAGTCTCTCCGGAACCGCCTCACCATCTCCAGAGACACCGCCAAGAACCAGGTCTCCCTGCAGCTGCTGTCCCTGAGAGCTGCGGACACCGCGACCTACCACTGCGCCAGGAGAGAGGCACAGCGACACGGACACAGGGCGGCTGGCACAAAAAGGGTGGGGTGAATTCACAGGGACGTTCAGGGCAGTTGGAGGCCGAGGGAGAGACCAGCTGAGAGAGGCGCATCCCTCCGGGTTAAAGAAGGGACCGAAACTCAAACTCGGCGGTTTGCAATCCTAGCCCGCCTCTGCGGCTTTTCCGGGGGGCGCCAAACCTGAGCAAGGTTTACCGCGTAGGAAGGAGCGGATTAAAAAGACGGGGCCGCGTGGGGGCAGCCTGACTCCTAGCCCGGGTGTGAGACTTTATTCTCCTGCGATGCGCGGCCCTTTGTGTCCTAGGGGAGATAGTTACCAGGGGGATCCCAAAGCCTCTTCCGACACCCAGAGACCATTGCTCACGAGCCCGGAGCAGCGTTTGCTTCCCGGGAGAGGTTTGCAGCAGGCCGGTCTCAGGCTGCGCTGGGGCATTTCTCGCCGGGGTCTCGGCTGTGAGGTGCTGGGAGCAGAGACCTGGGTTTGCGCTTGTCCCCTGTAGCGCCTGACACACTTCGGGTCGGTGTAAGAACCTCACAATAACCCGCCCTGTTCCCGGGGCGCCCTGACACCCTCAGACCGGAGTCTCCGCCCCTTTCCCGGGCAGGGTGTGGTGTGGGAAGGGGGGTGACTTCGTTTGCCTTCCAAACCCGGCAGCCGCGTTTCAGAGTCTGCGATAGGCAGAAGCGGCCGCGCATTTTGTTTGTGCAGTTAAGGGTTAGCTCCTCCCCCCCCCGCCCCTTTATCCTGACAGAGAGAAGTTCCCCGCCAGCTCAGCGAGCAATGCCAGTGTGGGTACAGTTTGTGTTCGTTTTAGCAGCTTGGAAAGGTGAGAAAATGTTTGAAAATACCAGGAACCTTCAGAGTGTGTTTTTTTAATGGTAGTGTATCTATTTATATTTGTCTGTATAAACCTCGGTATCTATCTATCTATGCATTTGCATCCATCTAGGCATCATCATATATTCTTTCTTTCTTTCTTTCTTTCTTTCTTTCTTTCTTTCTTTCTTTCTTTCTTTCTTTCTTTCTTTCTTTCTTTCTTTCTTTCTTTCTTTCTTCTCACAGTCCAATCTATACTATGTTCCATGCACATCATTATCTCATCTCTTTGTATGTTTCTAATCCCGCAGTAGCTATTCATCCATCCATTGTCCCTGCGCTGTATTATCTCTCTATCCATCCGCCTTTCCCCCTCTACTGTATTCTCTCTCCAGCTATGATTTCCTCCACTCTATTAGCTGGCAACTTGTCTGTCTACCTCTGTTGCTTTTACGCCCTTTTTCACTCCAGTGAGGGTCATTAGGTAAGAACAATTATCCTTATGCTTATTAATGTGTTTTCTCCCTCAGGAGCCCAGTCCCAGATGCAGCTGGTGGAGTCCGGGGGGACTGTTAGAAATGAAGGGGAGTCCATCCGGCTCTCCTGTAAAGGCTCCGGCTTCACCTTCAGCAGCTACACAATGTTCTGGTACCGGCAGAGTCCCGGGAAAAGCCCGGAGTTTGTTTCACGTATTAACTATGATGGGTCTAGTCCGTATTACGCGGCTTGGGTCCAAGGGCGATTCGCCATCTCCATAGACAACGCCAAGAGCGAGCTGTACCTGGCAATGAGCCGCCTGAGACAGGAGGACACCGCCCGGTATCACTGCGCTGCTAGAGAGGCACAGTGCGGAGTTGCCGGTGTGAGCTGAGACAAAAACCTCCACCCCCGGGGCCCAGGGGGAAAGTCAGCTCTCTGAGCCCGGCGGCGGGCCCTGCTCCCTGAAGGCTGCTACAGGGACAGAGATGAGAAAAGCTGGCCGTGAAACACCACACGTGGCTGTGGCTATGTGAGTCGGGCAGAGAGATAGGACGTGTGTGTGTGACAGAGAGAGATAATATGAATCAGGCCCGTCTCAGACTGCGCTGGGTAATTTCTCACAGGGGTCTAGGCTGTGAGGTGCTAGGAGCAGAGCTCTGGGTTTGCCCTTCTCCCCTGTAGCGCCGGACACACTTCTGGTCGGTGTAAGAACCTCAAAATAACCCGCCCTGTTCCCGGGGCGCCCTGACACCATGAGACCGGAGTCTCCGCCCCTCTCCAGGGCAGGCTGTGGTGTGGGAAGGGGGGTGACTTCGTTTCCCTTCCAAACCCGGCAGCCGCGTCTAGGAGGGTGCGGTAGACAGAAGCGGTTTGTGCAGTTAAGGGCTAAGCCCCTCCTCGTCCTTACTGAGAGCATTGACCGTCCCGCTCAGCGAGCAATGCCAGTGTGCGCACAGTTCGCGTTCACTTTGGCAAATTCGAAAGGTGAGAAATTCTGCCCTTACCCTTTTCTCCTGGGGCTTGCTCTAAAGGAACATTGTACTGAGCAACAACGGGCTCTTTCTGGGTTTCACTTAAATCCAGAATCACCTGTTACATCAGGAGGATTTTTACAAGAAACCCTTTCAGGTAAACTGCTTGACTTCATAGTCACAGGTTTAGATGCATTCTCTTTCTTGTTACAAGTTTCCACACTGTCAGTAGGTAACATGGTCAAATTCCCTTCTTGCTTTCCTTGTGCCCTGGCTATATCAACCTGATCAGACAGAGTTGTCATATCTTTACCCAGCAACACACTAGCAACAGGCAAAATAAAAGCACCAGAATTGTCCTGTTTCTGGGCTCCAAGGGGGAGGGATAGCTCAGTGATTTGATCATTGACTTGCTAAACCCAGGGTTATAAGTTCAATCCTTGAGGGGCCATTTAGGGATTTGGGGCAAAAATCAGTACATGGTCCTGCTAGTGAAGGCAGGGGACTGGACTCAATGACTTCTTGGGGTCCCTTCCAGCTCTATGAGATAGGTATATCTCCATATTTTATTATTATTATCCAGTTATGACACCAATTGTTATAATGTCACTAGTTATAATGTCATTCTCCCTATGAGACACAAATTTAGTAACATTTCCTTCCCGGGCCTTAGTTAAATCCAGATCCAACTCCAGGACAATTGATAAATTTTCAAGTAGCATAAACAGAGAAGCATTTTCTGTCTGCTTCACAGACAAAGAACTAGAGGAAACTTTTCCTCTGCAGGCAGGCGGCTATTCAAAACAGACAAACAATTGGAGTCATCTTTTCCTTTGTCCCAGCACCCACGGCTGATTTCAAACATATACTTGGAAAGTGAGACAGCTTCTTTAACAGGCAAGTTGCCACTGTCAGCAGATAAACTGCTATTCTCCACATTATACTGAGCTACTTTAAACAAATCATTTCTACCTTTTTAGGCCTACTTTCACAAACTTTACTTGCCAGCAATCCATCACTCAGAAAAAAATTACCCTTTTCTTTCTCAAGTAGGGCTTCAACGGGACCATCAAGTTTAATCTGCTCTAGAGAAACTTTTTTTCTGAGCCTTATCTAATGTCAGATTTACTTGTGAGAAACTAACTAGACAGACATTCAGAAACCTCATTCACAGACAACCAGCTATTTTCTGCCTTTCCCAGGTAAGAGTCACCCTCTTCCTGGCCAGAGCAAAACTGGTTAAACAAAGACAACTGCTCAGAGTCATACAACTTACCAACATTGTCATAAACTGGACTTCCAAGAGGATACACTTTCTGCTGTTCTTCCCTTGCTTTTGTGACTTGCAGCTCAAGTCTGGCAGTTTCTTGTTGCATGTGGTGAGCCCTGTCCTCAGCAGCCAGCCATTCCATTTGCTCTGGTAAGCTTCCCTTTTCCAGCTGGGCCAAGACTTGCTTCTCTTGCAATCTAAGCTCTGCCAGTCTTTGTTCCTGTTCAGGGCACAGGCTCTCCCTCAGGGCTTGCAGTTTCACTGCTTCTGCTGATGTCACCTGGCTCATGGTCACTGATCGTTAACCTTAAACACTCTCAATATCAACATTCAAATTTTGAATAGCGTGGGGATCTGATCCAGAGCTTAATTGACCTGGTTCTGTGGATCCTAACTAGACTACACCACTGTAAAGGTGCCTTAGTGGGTCACAACTGAGGATGACAAATTCGGGAAGAAATGCTGAGAAATAGGGCAAACACAACCCAAACGTGGTGATTATTCTTTTATAAGATATACCAAACCAGCCACAAATGTAAACTCCTGTTTCCCCGCACTGGCTAACAAGAAAACATAAAGGCAGTTTCCTCAGACATTCCAGTTCTTATATTGCCACCAAAAACACTGGATTCAGATATGAGTGGTTCTTTACAACCGGTCTCATCAAATAATAGGTTCTTCACATCCCAAAGGACCAGCCACACACCCAGGTCAATAGATAACTTAGATCTTACCCAAAAATCACACTGGTGCCAATCCTTTAGTATCTAAAATCTGAAGGTTTATTCACAAACAGAAAGGAAGAAAGGTGAGAGTTAAAATTGGTTAAAGGAATCAAATACATCCAGTAATTGCAAAGATCTTGGACCAGGCTTATAGCAGTGATGCAATAAACGGCTGGCTGAAGTTAAGTCTCTGGAGCACATCCACAGCTGGGATGGGTCATTCAGTCCTTTGTTCAGAGCTTCAGTTTGTAGCAAGGTTTCCCCAGAGGTAGGACTCAAGATTGAAGACCAAATGGAGGTGATTCCAAGGCCTGTTATAGCTCCTGCCATGTGGAGGGCATCCCCTTGTTCTTACTGTGGAAAATTACAGCAACAGGATGGAGTTTGGAGTCAGATGGGCAAGTCATGTATTCCTGCCCAATTTCTCTCAGTCATTGCAGGAAGCCATTACCTACACTCCAGACAGCAGGTTTAGATAACAGTCCACCTAGTGTAGAGGGGCATCTCCCATGGTCCATTGTCAAGCAAGTGTTTCTTGATGAGCCACTTAACTTGAATAGTCCCTCCAAAGGGTGCTGGTTTGTGGGTGGTACCCCAGGAGCAAACATTTGAAATCCAGGTATAGAGCCAATACTTAAAACTTAAAATACAAAAATGATACATGCTTACAGACAGCATAATCATAACTAGCAAATCATAACCTTTTCATAGACACCTCACTCGAAAACCTTTGTAAGTTTTTGCTGCAAATATATAACAGTGGTTGCAACAACGATCTATATGGTCATATTTTAATCAGATAACGTCAGAAAGGGGGGTGACTTTGTGTCCCTCCCAAACCAGCTACGTCTGTGAGGGTGCCATAGACAGAAGCAGCCGCCCCTTCTTTTTGTGCCGTTAAGGGCAACCCCCACCCTTTATCCTTACAGGGAGAAGTTACCCTGCAGGTCAGCGAGCAATGCCAGTGTGGGTACAGTTTGTGTTCGTTTTAGCAGGTTTGAAAGGTGAGAAAATATTTGAAAATGCAGGGAACCTAAAGATTGTATGTTTTTAATTTAATCTGCATCCATCTTCTTTCTTTCTTTCTTTCTTTCTTTCTTTCTTTCTTTCTTTCTTTCTTTCTTTCTTTCTTTCTTTCTTTCTTTCTTTCTTTCTTTCTTCACTCTCTAGTCTATACAGTGTCCATGCACATAATTATCTCATCTGTTTGTACATATCTAATCTTCCAACAGCTATTCATCCACCCATTGTTCCTGTACTGTACTGTCTCCCTAGTCATCCATATTTTCCTCTATTGTATTATCTCTCTATCTGTCTGCATTTCCCCCTGTAGTTAATTCTCTCTCCATCTATGCTTTCCTCCACTGTATTAGCTTACAACTTGTCTGTGTATCTCTCTTGCCTATCACCCTAGTGAGAATCCATAGGTAAGAACATTTATTATTGTGCTCATTGTGTTTTTTTTTTTTCATCAGGTGCCCAGTCCCAGATGCAGCTGGTGGAGTCTGGGGGCGCTGTTAGAAATGAAGGGGAGTCCATCCGCCTCTCCTGTTAAGGCACCGGCTTCACCTTCATCAGCTCACAATGTTCAGATAATGGCAGAGTCCTAGGAAAGGACCCGAGTTTGTCTTACATATTGAGTACGATGGGTCTAGTCCGTTGTCACGGAGTCCCTGGGCGATGCTCTGGAACTGCTCCCCACAAAGCCAGTCAGGACTCTGGTGAAGTCTCCTCTCTGTGAGCAGACTGTCTCCAGGGCAAGAAGCTCACATGGCTTCACCTTCCTGAGTCTGACCTTGGAGCATTCAGTATATGCCCCTTCGTGCGCTTCCCACAGCGAGTCCTCCCAGGCGGGGTCCTGGGCAAGCCAGAGGGTCCTGCACCCCCACTTCGCAGTCAAACGTGATTCTCAGCCAGCCAGTAACACAGAAGGTTTATTAGATGACAGGAACACAGTCTAAAGCAGAGCTTGTAGGTACAGAGAACAGGACCCCTCAGCTGGGTCCATTTTGCGGGGGCAGCAAGCCAGACACCCCCGTCTGCCCTCACTTCACATCCCCATCCAGCTCCCAACTGAAACCCACTCCAGCCCCTCCTCCTCTGGGCTTTGTTTCTTTCCCCGGCCAGGAGGTCACCTGATCTCTTTGTTCACCTTTAGCTATCCCCTTGCAGGGGGGAAAGGCCCTAGCCATTTGTTGCCAGGGAGACAGAGTGTCAGGTATTTATGTACACTGGCCTTTATCCCACCACCTACAGACTTAAGAAATATATTGGGGAAACTGAGGCACCCCTACACTATTAAGAGGAAACGTTAAGAACAGTCCCACTTCGTCACATCCGAATTACCCGGCTTGGGTCCAAGGGCGATTCACCATCTCCAGAGACAACGCCAAGAGCGAGCTGTACCTGGCAATGAGCTGCCTGAGACGGGAGGACACAGCCCGGTATCACTGCACTGCTACAGATGCACAGTGTGAGGAAGCCGGTGTGAGTTGAGACAAAAACCTCCCATCGCTGGACTCCAGGCCCAGAGGGGTAAAGTCAGCTCCCTCGGGAACGGGGCGCAGACGGCAGAAGAGACCTGGTGCTCTCAGTGCAGGAAGGTCCGGGAAACTAAGACCTGGTCTACACTACGGGTTTAGGTCGACTTTAGCAGCGTTAAATCGAATTAAGCCTGGACACGTCCACACAACGAAGCCCTTTCTTTCGACTTAAAGGGCCCTTTAAACCGGTTTCTTTACACCACCTTCGACGAGGGGATTAGCGATAAAATCGGCCTTTGCGGGTCGGAATTGGGGTAGTGTGGACGGAATTCAACGTTATTGGCCTCCGGGAGCTATCCCACAGTGCTTCATTGTGACCGCTCTGGACAGCACTCTCAACTCAGATGCACTGACCAGGTAGACAGGAAAAGACCCGCGAACGTTTGAATTTCATTTCCTGTTTGCCCAGCGTGGAGAGCACAGGTGACCACGCAGAGCTCATCAGCACAGGTAACCGTGATGGAGTCCTCCCAGGATCGCAAAAGAGCTCCAGCATGGACCGAACGGGAGGTACGGGATCTGCTCGCCATATGGGGAGATGAATCAGTGCTAGCTGAACTCCGTAGCAGTAAAAGAAATGGCAAAGTATTAGAAAAGGTCTCCAAGGCCATGAAGGACCGGGGCCATAACAGGGACACACAGCAGTGCCGGGTGAAAATTAAGGAGCTACGGCAAGCCTACCACAAAGCCAGAGAAGCAAATGGAAGGTCCGGGGCAGAGCCGCAAACTTGCCGCTTCTACGCGGAGCTGCATGCCATTCTAGGGGGTGCAGCCACCACTACCCCAACCGTGTGCTATGACATCGTCAATGGAGAAACACACAGGGAAGATGGTTCGGGGAACGAGGAAGATGAGGATGGAGGTACTGTAGGTAGCTCACAGCAGCAAGGAAGCGGAGAAACCGGTTTCCCCAACAGCCAGGATATGTTTGTCACCCTGGACCTGGAACCAGTAACCCCCGAACTCACCCAAGACCCTCAGGGCACACAGGAGACCTCTGGTGAGTGTACCTTTGTAAATATTACACATGGTTTAAAAGCAAGCGTGTTTAATGATTAATGATTAATTTGCCCTGGCAATCGCGGCCAGTACAGCTACTGGAAAAGTCTGTTAAAGTGTATGGGGATGGAGCGGAAATCCTCCAGGGACATCTCCAGAAAGCTCTCCTTCATGTACTCCCAAAGCCTTTGCAAAAGGTTTCTGGGGAGGGCTGACTTATCCCATCCGCCATGGTAGGACACTTTACCATGCCAGGCCAGTAGCACGTAGTCTGGAATCATTGCATAACAAAGCATGGCAGCGTATGGTCCCGGTGTTTGCTGGCATGCAGACAATATCCATTCCTTATCTCTCTTTGTTATCCTCAGGAGAGTGATATCATTCACGGTCACCTGGTTGAAATGGGGTGATTTTATTAAGGGGACATTCAGAGGTGCCCGTTCCTGCTCTTCTGAACAGAAATGTTTCCCGCTGTTAACCACGCGGTGGGGGGAGGGGTGAAGTGATCATCCCAGAGAATTGTGTGTGTGTGTGGGGGGGGTGGTTTACTTGGGTTTGTGCCGCATGTTAACCCGGACATCGCAGCCCCTCCTTTTACATTGAAAACCCATTTTAAATGGCCAACCCAATTCATCCTTGATATGGGAAATGCGCTGCTGTTTGAAACCTTTCCCGCATGTTAAGCAGGTTAAAAAAGCCAAAAGAATGTGGCCTACCATGGCTGCCTGCAAGCCGAAATATGTTGCCTGGGGCACTGCGTGAGTGATCTCTCATACCAAACCGGCAGGCAGAGGAAAAATGCGACCTTGTAATGAAAGAGTGTACCCATTGTTCTCTAAAATGTGTCTTTTTTAACCACCTCTCCCTTCTCCTCCACCAGCTGCAAATGTTTCTCCTTCGCAGAGGCTAGTGAACATTAGAAAGAGAAAACGGAGGATGCGGGATGATATGTTCACGGAGCTCCAGATGTCCTCCCACGCTGATAGAGCACAGCAGAATGCGTGGAGGCAGTCAATGTCAGACATGAGAAAAGCACAATATGAACTAGAGGAGAGGTGGCGGGCTGAATGGCGGGATGAAAAGAGCAAGTGGCAGGCTGAAGATGATAGGTGGCGTCAGCTTGCAGACAGACGGCAAGAGTCAATGCTCCGTCTGCTGGAGCATCAAACTGATATGCTTGAGCGTATGGTTGAGCTGCAGGAAAGGCAGCAGGAGCAGAGACCGCCGTTACAGCCCCTGTTTAACCAACAGCCTTCCTCCCCAAGTTCCATAGCCTCCTCACCCAGAGGCCCAAGAACACGGTGGGGGGGCCTCCGTCCACCCAGTCACTCCACCCCAGATGATCGCCCAAGCATCAGAAGGCTGGCCTTCAATAAGAGTTAAAGTTTTAAAATGCAGTGTGTCCTTTTCCATCCCTCCTCCCCCACCCATCCCAGGCTACCTTGGCAATTATCCCCCCACTTGTGTGAGGAATTAATAAAGAATGCATGAATGTGAAAAAACAATGACTTTATTGCCTCTGCAAGCGGTGCTCGAAGTGGGGAGGGGAGGATGGGGTGGTTGGTTTACAGGGAAGTAGATGAACGGGGTCGGGGTGGGGGGTGGAGGGTTCATCAAGGAGAAACAAACAGAAGTTTCACACAGTAGCCTGGCCAGTCACAAAACTCGTTTTCAAAGCTTCTCTGGTGCGCACCGCGCCCTGCTGTGCTCCTCTAACCGCCCTGGTGTCTGGCTGTGTGTAATCAGCGGCCAGGCGAGTTGCCTCAACCTCCCACCCCACCATAAATGTCTCCCCCTTACTCTCACAGATATTGTGGAGCGCACAGCAAGCAGCAATAACAATGGGGATATTCTTTTCGCTGAGGTCTGAGCGAGTCAGTAAGCTGCACCAGCGCGCTTTTAAACGTCCAAATGCACATTCCACCACCATTTGGCACTTGCTCAGCCTATAGTTGAACAGGTCCTGACTACTGTCCAGGCTGCCTGTGTACGGCTTCATGAGCCATGGCATTAAGGGGTAGGCTGGGTCCCCAAGGATCACGATAGGCATTTCAACATCCCCAATGGTTACTTTCTGGTCCGGGAAGAAAGTCCCTTCCTCCAGCTTTCGAAACAGACCAGAGTGCCTGAAGACGCGAGCATCATGTACCTTTCCCGGCCATCCCACGTTGATGTTGGTGAAACGTCCCTTGTGATCCACCAGGGCTTGCAGCAGCATTGAAAAGTACCCCTTGCGGTTTATGTACTCGGTGGCTTGGTGCTCCGGTGCCAAGATAGGGATATGTGTTCCGTCTATGGCCCCACCACAGTTTGGGAATCCCATTTCAGCAAAACCATCCACTATTGCCTGCACGTTGCCCAGAGTCACTACCCTTGATATCACCAGGTCTTTCATTGCCCTGGCAACTTGGATCACAGCAGCCCCCACCGTAGGTTTGCCCACTCCAAATTGATTCCCGACTGACCGGTAGCTGTCTGGCGTTGCAAGCTTCCACAGGGCTATCGCCACTCGCTTCTGAACTGTGAGGGCTGCTCTCATCTTGGTATTCTGGCGTTTCAGGGCAGGGGAAAGCAAGTCACAAAGTTCCATGAAAGTGCCCTTACGCATGCGAAAGTTTCGCAGCCACTGGGAATCGTCCCACACCTGCAGCACGATGCGGTCCCACCAGTCTGTGCTTGTTTCCCGGGCCCAGAATCGGCGTTCCACGGCATGAACCTGCCCCAGTGACACCATGATTTCCACATTGCTGGGGCCTGTGCCTTTTGAGAGGTCTATGTCCATGTCAATTTCCTCATCACTCTCTTCGCCGCGCTGCAATCGCCTCCTCGGCTGGTCCGGGTTTCGCCTTGGCATGTCCTGGCTCTGCATATACTCCAGGACAATGCACGTGGTGTTCATAGTGCTCATAATTGCCACGGTGATCTGAGCGGGCTCCATGATCCCAGTGCTAGCTATGGCACCTGGTCTGAAAAAAGGCGCAAAACTAGTATCTGACAGACCAGGAGAAGGAGGGAGGGCGGGAGGGCCGAGTGACGACATGGCGTACAGGTACAGGGAATTAAAATCAACAAAGGTGGCTGCACATCAGGGAGAAACACAAAAAACTGTCACACAGAATGGCCCCCCCCAAAGATTGAACTCAAAAGCCTGGGTTTAGCAGGCCGTTGATTTCATGGAAGGAGGGGGAAGCAAATGAATACAGTCGTAATACACCATCTTTTACCAAAAGGCAAGGGGCTGCTGCTGTGTGCAATGCAGCCGCATATCTGCCAGCCCCACGTCTACCAGCACCCAGATCGCCGATGAAGGCTACCAGTCATACTGCACCATCTACTGCCAAAAGGCAATTAGCTACTGTTGTGTAGCAATGCAGTACCACGTCTGCCGGCACCCAGATGACATATGGTGATGGTGAGCTGAGCTGAGCTGAGCGGGCTCCATGCTTGCTGTGGTATGTTGTCTGCACAGGTAACCCAGGTAAAAATATGCAAATCGATTGTCTGCCATTGCTCTGACGGAGGGGGAGAGGCCTGACGAAATGTACCCAGAAACCCCCCCGCCCCCCGCGACACTGTTTTGCATCATTCAGGCATTGGGATCTCAACCCAGAATTCCAATGGTCAGCGGAGACTGTGGGAACTGTGGGATAGCTACCCATAGTGCAACGCTCCAGAAGTCGACACTAGCCTTGGTACTGTGGACACGGTCCACGGACTTAATGCACTCAAAGCATTTTAGGCGGGGACACACACAATCGGCTGTATACAACCGATTTCTATAAAGCCGGCTTCTATAAATTCGACCTAATTTCGTAGTGTAGACATACCCGGTCACTGTAGGGGACCAGGGAGGTGTGAATTCCCGGGCACACAGGAAACCCCAGTCCTACCGCTTACATCAGACTAACAGAGCTGGCATGCCACACCCGGACCTGGCTCGGGTCTGCCTGCTATTCTGCAGACGTGTGACACACAGCGAGAGAGGAAAGACAGACAGACACTCAGCACCTTCCCTTCTCCCTTTCCAGCACATTGTTCGGCGTGTGCAAAGGGGAAGATCTCCTCAGCGCCTCATCCCAGCTCCGTCCCGTGGCGCTCCGGCGCTGTGAAAGCCACGCGGCTGCAAAGCTCGAACCCGAGCCCGGGCTAACGCCGCCGCCCGGAGCGTTCACAGCTCGGCGGGGACAGAGGCGGAGCTGGAGGAGCGGTTATTCTTCACCTCTCAACAACGATTCAATGGTTCCAAAGTAATCACCGAAGCAGATAACCAATAAACAATAAGGAATAACTGCAAACAAAAATCCCAATGGACAACACACAAATCAATTCCCAACACACAGAAATCTGGTAACAAAAACTTCGCAACAAACACTAACCCATAACAACACAACACAATCAACATGCGATCTTGAATCTTTATTTAAATTCACTTGCGACTCTTTTTAGGGGTACACATTTTATTTAAAGGCTCCGCATACAAAACATGCAACAAGCATAGCCGAGTGCAAATCAGTTTTTACTGGGAGAAAACCCCTTTTAAAGCCATAGAAGATCCGTTGCTTTAAAGAATCAAGGGAACTCCACATTTTCAATCTCTCCAGTGTCTAGGTCAGTAACACGGCGCGAGGAAGAGGTGGTAGATGAAGAATTGGTGGGGAAGAGAGAAGGAGGGGACTGGGGATTTCAAAGGAGCTGAGAGGAGCTAGGAGTCTGACTCCCTAGGGGGTGTTATTGGGATTTGAGTGCCTAACTCCCTTGGGCAGCGTTGGAAATCCCAACCAAGGTCACAAGCAGGGCGTGCGGGAAAAAGAGAAAGAGACACAGAGTCAGGACTCACACACACACTGTGTTGTGTCTGTTGCTCTTTACACAACATGGGGAACCACACAGTAGGAGCTGAGTTGCGAATAGCTGGATGAAGACGTACAAAGCGTCTGGCTACTTACCTACACTGCTTCTCTGGCAGGGTCTGGCGGCTTCTGCAGCAGAAGACAAGGGAGACCGCTAGAGGCTCCCAGACTATCGATGTAGGGTTAATACTCGATCCCTGCACATCACAGAGCGCGAACCTTTCTGTGTCTGCGTCCTGCGAGCTAGAATTGGTTACAGGTGTCGGCGGAGGTTTGCAGACCGGGGCTCACACACTTCAGCCGACTCGCCCGAGCTGTCCGAGCTCCGTTGGGTCAGCGGCTGAACCGGAGATTTTTGATACCTTCCAAATGATTAAATGTGTCTTCCTAGCGCTGGCCCTGGCGCCCTGTGAGTCTGTGTGAGTCTGTGGTGTGTGACTGTTCGCATTTCTCTGTGTGTGTGGTTGTGACGGGGGCGGCAGAAAAAGCCTTTGCTCTCTGGGCGTCACATTCAACGATTATTTTGGACTCATCCCCCTCTGTTTCAGGTGCCCTTTCCCAGGTGCGGTTGGTGGAGTCCGGCCCAGGGGTGGGCAAAGTCTCCGAGCCCCTCACACTGACCTGCGCTGTCTCTGGGTTCTCCATCAAAACTCGGCATTACTACTGGTACTGGCTCCGTCAGCCTCCCGGAGAAGGGCTGGAATCCATGGGACGGGTATATCTATACACCCAGAGCACAAGCTAGGCCCCGTCTCTCCAGGGCCGAGTCACCATTTCTGCAGACGCTGCGAAGAACCAGTTCTCCTTGCAACTCCACTCCCTGACAGCTACAGACACCGCCAACTATTACTGCGCCAGGAGAGACGGTGACACAGAGACAGGGGGCCTGGGACAAAAAGAGTGCCAGCCACACGCTTCACCTCCCGGAGAGAAGGCACCTGACTTCGCCCCTGCGGTCCGCCCCCTCCCGCTGTCACTTGAAGGAGACGCTTTGCCAGAGACCACCACGAAGTTGGAGAGAAGGAGAGAAAGAGGAAGCACCTGCGCTTGTGAATGGGCAGGAGAGAGACTTTGTTACAGGCGTCCGGCAGTTCTGGAAACCCCAGTCTAGGTCTGAGATTGCAACAGACTCTCCTGTCCGCTCAGCAGCTGAACTGGGGAGCTGAGGTTCTGGGGTCCCCTCTGACAAATGACTGGCTAGTTCCTGGCTGCGCTAGCCCTGGCCGTGTGTGTGTGTGAGGTTGTGTGTCAGTTTTTCCTGGTGGGACAGAGCATTTGTGGGTATGTTTGCACGTGTGTGTGAGGAGCTGTGTTGATTCCTATCTGCGTGGGAGCATTTAGGTGCAGGAGTCTTTGGCATGGAGCTAGAGCCTTCGCTCCCCGGAGTGGGGATCGTTACAGTATTACTCGGGAATCTCCTGCCCGTGTTTGCAGGCGTCTTTTCCCCCCTGCAGCAGCTGGTGGGTTCGGGCCCTGGCGCGGGGAAGGTCTCAGCTCCCCTCACACGGACATGCGGTCCCTCCGGGGCATCCCTGGAAACCGAATTTCCCTGGTCGTGGTCCCGAGTGGATCGGACTGACGAACTGTGATGGAGAAAAACGCTCCGCTTCCCCAAAACCCAACGAGCATTTCCAGAGACCGCCCCAAGAACCGGGTCTCCCTGCAGCTGAGCTCCCCTTA
Source organism: Malaclemys terrapin pileata (assembly GCF_027887155.1). Taxonomy (NCBI): domain Eukaryota; kingdom Metazoa; phylum Chordata; order Testudines; family Emydidae; genus Malaclemys; species Malaclemys terrapin. The sequence continues at coordinate 47,651,055 of NC_071516.1, forward strand.
CAGGTACAGACACCGCCACCTATTAGGGTGACCAGATGTCCCAATTTTATAGGGACAGTCGCGATTGTGGCGTCTTTTTCTTATATAGGCTCCTATTACCCCCCACCCCTGTCCCGATTTTTCACATTTGCTGTCTGGTCACCCTACCACCTATTACTGTGAGTCAGTTACAGAGCAGGAGTGTGAGGAACTCACAGCAACACACACATACACACGCACAGTAACACACACACACACCATCGCACAGTCAGCCATCCACCCACCCACATGCAGCGACAATCACAGCCCCTCCCCCCCCCCCAGGGCCGGTGATACTATTTAGGCAAACTAGGCGGTTGCCTAGGGCGCCAAGATTTGGGGGCTCCAAAAAGCGGTGCCCCCATTTTTTTTACAGCGTTCCTACACCCCCTCCCTGAGCGCCGGGTTGTGGTCCACTTCTCCCGCCTCCCAGGCTTGCAGCGCCAATCAGCTGTTTGATTGGGAGGAGAATTAGAGCAGGGCCCTGTGCTGGGGAGGAGGCGGAGCAGAGGTGAGCTGGGGTGGGGAGCTGCCACAGGGCTGGGGGGGGGAGCTGCCGCGGGGGTGGGCGCCTCAGGGTGGGGGGGAGTTACTGCGGGGGGGCGTCTCAGGGCAGGGGGGGCGGGGAGCTACCGCACGGCTGGGGGGCGCAAGGTGGAAGTTTTGCCTCAGGCACAAAACTTCCTTGCACCGGCCCTGCTCCCCCCCCTCCCCCATCTCAGCCTTACAGACAAAAAGTGACCGGAGAATATTTGCTGGGGAAGAGGCGGGGTGTGTGTGTGTGTGTGTGTGTGTGTGTGGGGGGGGCTGAGGTTTTCAAAGTAAGAAAAATAGCAATTGAGAATTTATTGGCGTCTTCTTTAAGGCTATGTATTCTATATATTTTGACATGTGATGTTGACCATTTGAGTTGTAATGGTTATAAAGTGTTAACTTTTTGAATTGCAACATTTACTGCAATTAAATAATTATTGTCTGACCCCCATATTTTCCCCAACAGTGAACATTTAAATAGATACAATGACTTAAAACCCATAATTTTGCACAACTGTGAAAATTTAAACGGATAAATATTAAAAATATGCTTAAAATAAACATTGATATTATCCATGGAAATTATGAAAAAAAATGAATTCCTCCAAGTCTGTTTGCAAACAGTTTACAATCTTTTGATTCAAAAACTCACTCGCAATCCTCATTGCATGCTCTAGCCACTAGGCAGGGACTAAGCCATATTGTGGGAACGTGTGTTAGTTGTGTTATGCTGCTTTTCTGGGGTGAGAATGGTGTTCTTGGTGTCTCAGTTTCCCATCCGGAAAGAAACCCCCATCATCATCATCAATCTTTCTTTTTAGTAAACCAGAGAGTAACAGTCGTTTCCACCATGCATTGGAGGCCAATGTAGAAATATTCACTAATGAGTCCATTTTTTAAACATCCCTGTTGGGAAGAGGTTATGTAGGCAGACTTCATACATCTCTCTCTCTCTCTCTCTCTCTCTCTGTGTGTGTACATCTCTCTCTCTCTCTCTCTCTCTCTCTCTCTCTCTCTCTCTCTCTGTGTACACAAACATGCAAAATAGCAAGATAACTACCACCGTAAAATCGTATCTGAAACAAGCGTCTGTGATTTCTATGGTGCTGTAGCTATCTGGGGTTGAATGTGGGTCCCTCGAAGGAGATAGATACGCACAACAGTGTGATAGACACAGAGAGAGGCAAGACGCTTCTTGTGAGCTTTTCCCCCATTGGCTGAACCTTCTAGGACCAACCACCACCCCGGATTTCCTGCCTAGAAGCTCCCAGATCTGCAGAAATTGTCTCCACCCAGAAGCTCAGGTGGCCACCTTATGCTGCTCTCCGGTGGTAGAAATGGAAATATCTTTGCTCCTTCTGAGTTTTCTGGCCGGCCCGGTGTTGTGTGAGTTATTTACAGTGGATGCACTTGCAGGGTGTGTGGGGGGTGAGCCAATCTGGCAGGGTGGGTCTATTCATTTTGCTCCCTGTCTCTGTTTTCTAGGTGACCTTCCCCCGCTTAGACTGGTGGAGTTTGGCCCAGCCGTGGCGCGGCCCTCAGTGACTCTGCAACTGAACTGTGCTGTCTATGGTTCCTACATCACGGGTGGAGGGACCTTCTGGTCTTGGTTCAAGCAGAGTCCCGGGAACGGGCTGGAATGGATGGGGCTGATTGATTCCAAGGGGGATACTGCATATGCCCCATCCTTTCAGAGCCGAATAATAATCTCCAGGGACACTTCCAAGAACCAGTTTTATTTCCAGCTGAGGTCCCTGACAAGTGCAGACAGTGCCACCTACCGCTGTGCCAGACGATAGGAGCCACAGTGATTGGGAGCAAAGCAGGAGTAAGGCAAAAAGATGAGTGTCTCTCTGAGGGGCAGGAGGAGCTGCAGCGTGTCTGAGGGTGGGCTCCAAGCCAGAGGGTCATAAGGGCAGAAGGAGGATTAAACATTACACGCTCAGACCAGAGAGGGTTTTAAAACTGGAGTTTTATTAAACTTATTATCCAAAACCAAACAGACACAAGTTTCACGTGCCCCTTCCTGCTGAGTCCTTTCAGAGCCCCTTTGGCTTCCTTAGCAGGCCCTCGATCCTTAGCGGGGCAGGGTGCAGCTAAATCTAACCCTGAGATTCCCTTCGGAAGGCTACATAAACTCTGTCTCTGTCTCTTTTCTTCCCCCTGAACTCTCACACGCAGAACCCCTCCCTTTCTCTCCGACCACTCTGATCACCATGGTACGCGAGCGCCTCCTGCCAAGTTTTTGTTCTGAAACAAATTGAAAAGCGCAGATCTTGCAAAGACCAGTCAGCACCGCAGTGGTGGAAACACTGCAACAGTTCATCGACAGCAGCTTTCCCTGCAGATTCAGAGAAATCAAACGGCTGCGGTTTTGTGGGAAGCGTGGCCCAGAGAGTCTAGTCCCTGAGTTCTCCGAACCAAACCACACCACACAGCGTGGGAAAGTGCTCTCTAGGCAAGTCCCAGGTGTGTGGCCAGCCCAGACAAACATTGACTGCCCTGTGGGGGTTGGGAGTCGGGGGAAGAGGGTTGTGTGCAGTTAGAGGCGAGAAAATCCGCAGAACTTCCTCTTTTCATTGGAAGGGATTCAAAGGCAGTCTGGAGAGAGATTGTTGTGGCTGGGTAATTTTATCCCCTTAATTTATGAAAAGGAGAAAACAGAAACAAATCCATTAAATACAAAGGAAAGAATAATTTAATAATGTATAAATAATACAATAGCAACAGTACTGGTGTTACAATAACAATAGCAATAACAATAGCAATGGGAATAAAAATAACAGTCCCAATGACAACAGCCATAACAATGTAATTGGCAACACCCAGAGCAATACAATGTCTTTAACAATAGCAACAATAATGGTTCATCATGTAATACAACCCAGCAAACCAGCACCCAAAGCATCAGCCACCAAGCCAACCAAATTCTCAATCAAGAAAACAAATAAATAACCCACTAAGTGAGCAGTCAAGTAATCAAAATGAATAAATAATAAATTAAACCAACCAACTATATAACCCAACTCAAATTAACTACACAAATAAGAAACCAAGCAGCAAATCAAGCAAGGAGCCAGATGGTCAAACAAATAATGAACCAAGGAAACACAAAGAAAGACCCCCTGTGAAGTTGGCAGACCAGGCCAAAGCCCCAGGCCTTACTGCACACTTACAAACTCACAGCTGGAAGCCCAGCCAGTTCACCTGTGTACTAGTACAGATAAAAGTGATTGTTACATATATTATAATATATTTGGTGTTTAAACATAATGAAAACTAATGGGATGCTGCATGCATTGTTTTAACGTATCTGTATCCTGCTATAATGTAATAGCAAACATTTACATTGAATATACCCCAGTGATTAAATAAGCCACCAAATGAAAAAGAAGCCTTGTGGAATGCAAATGAAGAACTTTAATAGGAAAGTGCTAATTTCAAAGCAAGGGGTCTTTTGTATGTGGTGATTGGAATTCAAAGACTCTAAATGCAGAGACTGCTCTCCAAGAAAGAGCCCACCTGTGTGGGGACCCCGGCCAGCTTGTATTCTGTGAGAAGAAGCTGTAAGTATGGACACAAGGAAAAATTCTTCACCTCTGGACTGTTTGGATTCTAATGAGAAGATGGAGAACCCCAGAGTTATTTTGGGCAGCCCTGAGAGATTTTTTTTGGAAACTGGCAAAATACTACATCTCTGCTACCGTTTGGAATCACAGATCATGACTCACCTGTACATAGATTTTTTATCTGCTTTAACCTCTCAGTAACTCTCATTCCTTTGTCCTAGCTTATAAGCCTTCAGTTACTTTACTATAGAATTGGCGTCCAGCATTGTCTTTGGTGTGAGATCAACCTGGCTGAGTGACTGGTCTCTGGGCCTGGGTGTAACCTGATGTTTTATGATTTTTGGTGTTAGTGACCATTGATCACATAGTTCAGCTTGACTGGGTGCAAGAGAGACTGGAGTGTCTAAGGGGACTGTCTGTGACTCCATTATTGTTGTACTTTGGGAGTTCACATTTATTACTGGGTTGGTGAAATTTAATTATAGAATATACCACCAGTCGGGCTGCCCACCCTGCTTCTGACAGTCTGTGCTGAGGTGGGTACTCATGGTTGTGATTAGTTACATGTTACGGGGTGTCATGCTGACACCCCCTAACATGTAATTAATCAAATAAAAGCAGCCAAATAAAACCCCAACTGATCAATCAGCCAAACACTCCAACACCAAGCAAATAATGAATCAAAGAAATAACCACCAACCCAGCAGGAGTCATGTCTTTATCTGTTTCTCAGTTTCCCCATCTGTAAAATGGGTACGACATACTGACCTCCTTGTTCAATAATTTTGAGATCTACACAAGAAAAAGCATTATATAAGAGGTAATTTTTCTATTAACTATATTATTATTATTTTATTAATTATTATTAGACACAAATAACCACATTTTAAACTTTTAAACTCTCAAAAGAGTTCTTGAGTCACAGACTCATTCTTTGTGCTGCCCTAGAAGAGTGCTGGTAAAAGTTTGTTTTATGGCTCCCAAATGTCTATGGCAACTTTGAACATTTGAGCCCCAAATTAAGATTTTCAAAGGATCTTAAAGGATTTCAATAAGGTCTGGGTCCCTACCTTTCAAAAGGTGCCTATGTTTGGAGGCACCATTCTATGCATCTGAAGAAGTGGGATGTAGCCCACGAAAGCTTATGCTCAAATAAATTTGTTAGTCTCTAAGGTGCCACAAGTACTCCTGTTCTTTATGTTTGGAGAGAGAGATAAGATATATTTTAAAGAAAATTCACGGTATATTAAGGGTTAGACTTCCAAAGCAGCTAAAGGAAGTCGTGGACAAACCTTTCACTGAAAGTCAATGTAATTTGGGTGATTAACTCCCCTAGCCTTCTTTGAAAATATCAGCCTAGTTCTCTATAAATGCCTCTTAAAAATAAATAAGGAAAGTTAGGGTCAGATCCCCAGCCAATGTAAATTGACAGCTATCCACTGACCTGAATGGAGCAACATTGATTTACACCTGCTGGGGGGTCAGGCTCTTAATCTTTCGAAAAAGTAACTATGGAGCCTCTATTTTCAGTTTAAAAGCACAGTATTTTGGCAGGGCAATTACAGACTAGTTGAGGGGGTGGTAAGCCTGGTGTTTGAGAATGCGTGATTGCGTCATGTGGTGGTAGAGTGGAATCTGAGAGGTTTTTGTAACACTGTTTATCACTGTGTATACTACGTACCACAGTGGTTGAAGATAACTGAGTTACTGTACATAAACCAACCGCTGTAGTTTCTGAAGGTGGCTCATGCTGTATCCTTAGATGCTCCGAAGGAAGGAGGTTAGAAAGATAACGAAAGGGCAACTGCTTTTAATCTAAACCACAGAAAATTATACATTCATGTACAGCTTGTTATAGTCAAGGCAGCATTCTTGGTGAAGGAGGATCAGGCGGGGGAGCAAACTTCCAGACAGGATCTGACTACCCCACTGTGATGACCCTTACTTCATGTTGCAATGCCTTGTTTAATAAAGCTTTCACACCAGGACCAGAGTGACAGCCACAATGGCAAACCCCACAATAAAAAACAAACAAACAAAAAATGAACCAAAACAACGAGGAGTCCTTGTGGCACCCTAGAGACTAACACATTGATTTGGGCACAAGCTTTCGTGGGCTAGATCACACTTCATGCATGGAGTGGAAGATACAGGAGCAGGTATAAATACATGAAAAGATGGGGGTTGCCTTACCAAGTGTGAGATCAGTCTAAGGAGACAATTCAATTGACAGCAGGATACCAAGGGAAAAAAAATAACTTTTGAAGTGGTAGGAGAGTGGCCCATTACAGACAGTTGACAAGAAGGTGTGAGTAACAGTAGGGGGACATTAGTATTGGGGAAATTAAGTTTAGGTTTTGTAATGACCCAACCACTCCCAATCTTTATTCAGGCCTAATCTGATGGTATCCAGTTTGCAAATTAATTCCAGTTCTGCAGCTTCACGTTGGAGTCTGGTTTTGAAGTTTTTTTGTTGAAAAATTGCCAGTTTTAGGTCTGTTATTGAGTGTCCAGGGAGACTGAAGTGTTCTCCGACTGGTTTTTGAATCTGACATCAGGAATCATAACATTCAAAAACCAGCAGGAGAACACTTGAAACTCCAGGCCTCAGCCTGATGCCCTGTTGTGGATCAAGCCCCAGAGGAGGCAGATTGGCCCTTACTGGGATTTTCACGATTGGTCCCATGATCCTGAGTGATTTAGGAGCATACACGTCTCATTACAAGCTAAATCTCACCAGGAACCTTCGCCTCAACCCCTACGCTGATTTTAAACCTTTATGATTTCAGTGCCCGTCTGCCCTTGGATCCCGCATCCCCAATTCAAAGTGTGTCCTGCTTCAATCTTACTGCACTTTTGGAAGGTGTGAATTCAACAGAGGATGTCGTTATTTCTCTGTAAATTTGTGAGCGGACCAGCCCTGACTCCAGGGCTTTAACCACCAACCCATCTAGTCCCTTTTTGTGTGCTTGGAAATTTGAATTGCTAAACACTTAACAAAATATGTTAATATCAGTGCCCCCTTTGGCTTCCCTTCCTTTGTAAAGCATTTTATATTCTCCAGAAGAAAAAATATTATCTGTGAGCTAAGTACTGTTACCATTCAACCGAAACCAGGCCTCTTGATTCAGTGGCTAGAGCACTGGACTGGGACCTAGCAGATCCTGTATTTATTCCTGCTTTGTCTTTGTGCAGTGACTGGGGAATGGGTCCCTGATCCCTGACTGGGCTCCTACACAACACTTTAATACAAATAATTAATGATTAGTGGTAATAATAAAATTCTTGTCCCTGACAGTGACTTGCCATGTGACCCTGGGCAACTCACTGCAGTGTTTCAGTGTCTCAGTTTCCCCACCTATACCATGCAGACACTGACATTTTCTTTCCTTTGAGAAGAAGAGATTAAACTGAAATATGGGACTGATCCAAAACAAACTGAAGTCAATGGGAGTCTTTCCACTTACTTCAGTTCCTTATGGATCAGGTCCTACAGGAGTTAGTGTTATGTCTGGGGATTTCAAACTGGCTAGGGAGTGAGCTGATAAAATTCCATGAGAATTCAATACAAGTCAGGCATCTAACTGCCTTCGGCTCCTTTGCACATCCCAGTATAATTAACTGGAGTTATATCTATAGCAGTAATTAGCCCTGGTACGCAGGGGACTTCTTTCCTAGTCAGAGTTCACTCTATAGAAAAAGATCCTTATTTCAGGCCCTATTATATCTTTTTTTATGGAAAGGGAAACTTTAATGCCCATCAGAGTATGGAAGTTTTTGCTTAAAACCAAGCTATTGGTTTTATGAGAGGTATTCCTAGAAAATTTAAATACAGGCTTCCCATTTCCTGGTTCTACTCCCAGGAGAAAATATGCCGTTGGTGTTCATTTCTTTTGTCACCTTGGCTTTCCCAAGAGGGAAGTATTTACTGAGCAGTGTGGTCATTATCTTTCTGTACAACGTGTGTTAGTAGCAGAGTTTGTCAAGAAACAGCTGGGAAGGAAAATTATAATTTTTTAGGTTTTATTTTCCAGATTTTATAATGCTGGAATTTGAAAGTTCATTGACATTTTGCAGTTTGGAATTATTTTGATGAGCTCTTCAGTTGTTTGAAGAAGAAAGGGAGACTTTATGTCAATGATTGTGAAAAATAGATTTTAGGTTTAAATTAAAATTTGAAAATTCATCCGTAGGACCCAATCATTCAACCACTTTGGCACATACTGAAATTTACTCATGTAAGGATTCCCATTGAAGTCAATAGGGTTACTCATGTACACAAAGTTGACACACGCTTTAGTCTTTGCAGGCCAGACAGGAAGAATGCTCCTGATATTAACATGCTAGCCCAGGATTTAGAAGACAGGAGGTCTGCCACAGGCTTTCTATGTGACTGCAAGGAAGTTCAGTGGGGCCAGATGTTTAAAAGTATTAAGGCACCTAAAGATGCCGATAGACATGTAGTCAAGTTTTCAGAAGTGATTTCTATTAGAGTTATTTGTCTGCCCTTTTGAAAATCCCACTAGGCACCTATCTGCTTCCGTAGGCACCCAAATATCTTTTGAAAACTGGCTCTTAGTTTCTCAATGCCTCATGTGTAAAACTGGGATGAAACTTCCTATCTCACTGGTACATAGTGAGGATAAATACACTACAGACTGTGAGGTGCTCACACACCACAGCAATGCAGCCATATAAGTAGCTAAGAGATAAATCTGTGGCATACCTCATTACTTGGACTCTTTGAGTCTATCATGCAAGTTACCAGCCTTACTCCTCCTGGCTCTCGGGTTCTGCACTTTTTGAGGGTGGTGTGATCTGCATATGCAAATAAAGAGGAAATGTCTTCCTTTTTAAAAGACGGTGACTGGTCCTCAGTGGATGCTCTTTGCAGCAAAAAGAGTCACAGTGTTCTGCTACTGTAGGGTTGTGGAGAAGAATAACCATGACATGTTGGTTCAGTTTTCTTCTCTTGTTGGCAGCTCTCCCAGGTAGGTGAATTTCACTGGGACAAGGAAGGGGAAAAACAGAACTAGACAGAAGAACTCTCACCCTGCTTCTTCTTTCTCCACAGGGGTAAAGGCTCAAATCCAGCTGGTCCAGTCTGGGGCAGAGGTGAAGAAGCCGGGGGAGTCTGTGAAGATGTCCTGTAAAGGATCTGGTTATACATTCACTAGCTATGCAATCAGCTGGGTTCGACAGGCTCCCGGGAAAGGGCTGGTTTACATAGGATGGACTAACACAAATACAGAGGTGCCTACTTATGCGGATAGTTTTAAGGGGAAAGTCACAATGACCCTGGACACATCCCTCAGCACAGCCTTTCTACAAGTGAGCAGCCTCAAAGCTGAAGACACGGCCGTTTATTACTGTGCCAGAGGCACGGTGAGAGAAACCTCATTCAGAGTCATTCAAAAAGGAGAAGTGGATTTCCTCCTGGTGTGTGACAACATCCACTTATTACATTAATAAGCAGCATCATTATTTCACTGCTACATTCTGCACACTTGTGTCCCTGCTATCCACCTGTTGTGGGAAAGTCCAAGTCTCCCAGGGAATTTGAACATCCTGTTCCTGTAGGTTTCTGATGGGTACGGAGTATACGTAGCCCTAAGCTGCTCTGAAAATCTCATCCTCACATTGTCCTCTCTTTGGGGCATTGATCTTCATTTTCTTAGGGATGCATGTGACACCTAGCACCATGAAGGTCTGATCTCTGACTGTGGCCTCAAAATGCTATAATAGTAATATTAATATAAGTAACAAATGTGTCCCCACACTGACATGCCAGAGCCATTTACAGAGATGTGCACCCCAGGGTACAGATTCTCAGCTGGTATAAATAAGCATAGTGCCACTGGCTGTGATGGAACTAAACTGGTTTATGCCAGCTGGGAATCTGGCCCCATTGACTCCATGGAGAGATGTTGATTTACAGCAGCTGGGATTCTGGTCCCATTGAAACTAGTGCTTTGTTTATTTTTTTTTGGGGGGGGGAGAATATTCAATTTTTTGATATTTTCACTGAAAAGTCAATTTTGTGATTTTTTTAAAAAACTGTTTTTTTTTTGGGGGGGGGGGGGAGAAGAAGCCCATTTCCCAGCACCCTGCAGGCCGATTCTTGGTTTGGTTCTGTGAAAGTTATGGCTGAGGCTTTTAAAAATGATGGAGTAAAGCTAGGCTTTTAAATTTGCATGGGGTACATTTTTCAGTAGTACTTGGGTGAGTTAGGAGCTTAAGTCCCATTTTCAAAATTCATTTTGGGACATGGGAGCCTGAGGCTTGGTCTACACTAGAGAATTAGGTCAACATAAGGCAGCTTATGTTGATCTAATTATGTCAGTGTCCACACTACAGCCTTGCTGCTGCCGATGTAAGTGCCCTACTACCCTGACATAATAACTCCACCTCCAAGAGGCACAGGGCTTATGTTAGTGTAGTTTACACTACGCATGAAAGCCTAACTACATAGGACTATGCAATTTGAGTTACGTTAATAGCATAACTCAAGTCGACGTAGCTTAGATCTACTTTCCGCGGGGTCCACACTACGCGATGTCAACGGGAGACTCTCTCCAGTTGACTCCCCTTAGTCTTCCTGTTCCAGTGGTGTAAGGAGTCAACAGGAGAGCAATCTGTGGTTGATTTAGCAGGACTTCACTAGACCCACAAAATCGATGGCCAAAGTATTGATCACAGTGTGTCCTTAGGACATGTCTACACTACAAAATTAGGTCAAATTTATTTAAGTCAACATTTAGCCTCTGATTTTACAAAGTCGATGCTGCATGTCCCCACTATGCACATTCCGTCGACACAGCACATCCTCACTACCATGGGTAGCATTGACGCACGGAGCGATGCACCGTGGGCAGCTATCCCACAGTTCCTGTTGCTGACTGGAATTCTGGGTTAGCCTCCCATTGCCTGATGGGACAAAAACATTTTCGCGAGTTATTTGGGTACATGTTGTCAGCTTCCCATGATGCACTTGCCTCCTCCCTTCCTCCCTCCCTCCCTGAAAGCAACAGCAAACAATCATTTTTGCTCCTAAGCCTGGGTTACACATGCAGTTGCCATAGCACAGCAAGCATGGACTCTGCTCAGATGTACGCTGTTGTCGTGAGCATCACAAACACCTCGCGCATTGTCCTGCGGTATTGGCAGAGCCTAGCCAGGAGTCGCCGTGCGGAAGAATCTGATGCCACACAAACAGCTGTGCTGGAAGCCATGGAATGGAGCAATTCGCACACGCTGGCAGCGGCAGCCGGGCTTGTTGACACAGTGGAATGCCTCTTCTGGGCCTGGGAAACAAGCACAGACTGGTGGGACCGCATCATGATGTGGGTATGGGATGAGGAGCAGTGGCTGCATAACTTTTGACTGCATAAGGCCACTTTCATGGAACTTTGTGAATTGCTTTCCCCAGCCCTGAAGTGCAGAAATTCCAAAATGAGACCTGCTTTGACAATTGTGAAGCGAGTGGTGATAGCCCTGTAGAAGCTTGCAATGCCAGATTGCTACCGGTCAGTCGGGAATCAGTTTGGAGTGGATAAATCTACCATGGGGGCTGCTGTGATCCAAGTAGCCAGGACAATCAATTCACTTCTGCTAAGAACGGTAGTGACTCTGGGAAATGTGCAGGGCATAGTGGATGGCTTTGCCATGATGGGATTCCCTAAGTGTGGTGGGGCGATAGACGGAACACACATCCCTATCTTGGCACCAGACCACCTTGCCAAAGAGTACATAAACCATAAGGGCTACTTCTCAATGGTGTTGCAAGTGCTAGTGGATCACAAGGGCCATTTCACCGACATCAACGTGGGATGGTCGGGAAAGGTACATGACACGCGCATCTTTAGGAACTCCAGTCTCTTCAGAAAGCTTACAGAAGGAACTTTATTCCCAGATCAGAAAATTAGCATTGGGGATGTTGAAATGCCAATAGTTATTCTTGGAGACCCAGCCTACCCCTTGCTCCCGTGGCTCATGAAGCCGTACACAGGCAGCCTGGACAGCAGTAAGGAGCAGTTCAACCCTAGGCCGAGCAAGTGCACAATGGTGGTAGAATGTGTCTTTGGATGTTTAAAGGGGTGCTGGCGCTGTTTACTCACTGGGTTAGACCTCAGTGAAAGCAATATTCCCATTGTTGTTGTTGCTTGCTGTGTGCTCCATAATAGCTGTGAAAGTAAGGGGGGAAAGTTTCTGGTGGGGTGGGGGGTTGAGGCAGATCGCCTGGCTGCCAATTCTGAGCAGCCAGGCACCAGGGCAGTAAGAAGAGCACATCGAGGTGCACTGCATCTCCAAGAAGCTTTGAAAACCAGTTTAATGAATGACCCAACACGAATGTGACAGTTCTGTGTGTTGTTCCTTACCAACCTGCCCCCTTTTTCGCATATACTGCCCTGTAAACTAACCCCCACCAACCACAGTGTGCACAGTGAATAAAGAGCCTCTTGTCCTCAATTCATGCATTTTTATTATGCTAACAAATCCTGAACAGAGACAGCACCGAATGGCAATGATAACCAGGTAAGGGCCTGATAACACAGGGAGGGAGGGGCAGGGACATACGGCTAATTACAATCGCTGTGGGAATGAGAGCTTTCTGCTCCATGAAACATCCCCTGGAGCTGAGTTCAAGGGATAACGGACCCCCACACACATTTTAGGACATCTGGGAGAGGAGGATATGGAACTTGGTGAGGAAGGCAGCTGGTTCATCATTGGGGGCAGTGGGACTCCTAGGTCTAGCTGCCTTTCCTGAACCTTAACCAGACACCTCAACATGTCTGTTTGCTCCCCTATAAGCTGCAACATCTCCTCTTGCATGTCACGGTCTTGTTCCCTGCATGCTTTCCTGCCCTCTTGGCCAGTGCGTATGCTCTGAGAGTGTGAACCTCCATGCATGGAGCTGATCCCTGTCAGCCTCATAGGAACACATCAAATCACAGAACATGTCTTCCCCTCTGCACTTTTTTTGCCTTCTAATCTGGGACAGCCTTTGTGCTGGAGTGGAGGAAGCATCCACAGACAAAGTTGCAGCTGCAAGGAAAATAAAACCCCACAAGGGTAGCCTTACAGAACATATTTGTTGAAAACAGAAGGTTAACTCTTGCAATGAATGGAACACTTCACAGCAGTAAATACATTCCCTGAGGTGCTCGGCCAATTTTGTGTTTTAAAAGAAGAGCCTGCCAGTAAGGTACAGCACACAGCAGAGCACTGGGCAGCAGATTTCGGTTTGCAGGCAGGCATGGTGAGCACACACGAAAGGGTAGGTACATGGGGACATTTTTTGGTGGGGAAACTCTTGGCACATAAACAGGCTTTTCTGGGGAGCACCCTTTGCATGGCTGGACTGGCCACCACTGTATCCCGATTGTTTACCTCAAATTAAACAGTAACCACAATTGCCTTCAACCCCTGTAGTGTGATTAGAAGTGTGCACTCGCAAAAGGTGCCTTCCCCGCCATCACAGTCCTGCACCAGTGGATCCTGGGAGGGGATTGGCTCCAGAGTTAGGAAAAAGTCCTGACTGTCAGGGAGAATGGATCCTCCGCTTGCCTGCTGTGCATTCTCCTCCTTCTCTTCCTCAACAACAATGTCCTCCTCGTTGTTGCCCATGGCCGCCTTGGTCCCCTGGGAGGTATCCACGGAGAGTGTTGGGGTCCTGGTCGGGTCCCTGCCTAGAATCGCATGCAGCTGCTCATTGAAGCAGCATGTCTGTGGCTCTGCACCAGAGTGACTGTTCACCTCCCTTGTCTTCTGGTACACTTGTGTGATCTCCTTTATTTTCACACAGCACTGCTGTGTGTCCCTGGTGTAGCCTCCCCCCCCCCCCCCATGCCCTGTGCGATTTTGGCATAGATGTCAGCGTTTCTTCTGCTGGTTCGGAGCTCTGCCTGCACAGACTCTTCTCCCCACACAGCGATCAGAGCCAGTGTCTCCTGCATGCTCCACGCTGGAGCGCGTTTGCGTACCTGGGCAGCCATGGTCAGCCGTGGTGGTGAGCTTTCCACACTGATCAAACAGGAAATGAAATTCAAAAGTTCCCAGGGCTTTTCCTGTGTACCTGGCTGAAGAGCAGTGGAGTTGAAAGTGATGTCTAGAGCGGTCACATTGGAGCACTCTGGGACACCTCCCGGAGGCCAATCCCATCAAATTACACAGCGTTGTGTCTACACTACCCCTAATTCGACCCAGGAAGGTCAGCGCTAGTGCTACTCCTCTCGCCGAGGTGGAGTACAGGCATCGATTTTAGAAGCCCTTTATTGCAGCAGAAAGGGCTCTGGAGTGTAGACAGGCATTATAAATTAGACCCAACACAGGGAATGTCGATCTAACGCCGTAGTGTAGACCAGGCCGTAGTCTCACTGACTTTAATGAAACACTGGCTCCCAGGGGCCACATTTTCAAAGGTATCTAGGCATAAAGTTGCAGCTGGTGCCCAATTGTGATGCTTGTTCTGAGCTTGATGAGTCATCTGAGGTAATTACCTGCCAGTTCTAAGGGTCCAGCCAATCCACAAGCTAGGGTCTAACCAAGTGACCCCCAAGGCAGGCTCCTCGTGAAAGCAGCCAGCACAGTCTGCCTGGTGTTGCTACCTTGCTGAGATGTGCCCAGATGTGCCTGGTAGTTCTGATGGACTGCTCCTGCTCCAGCCATAGCCAGTCACCAGGCTGCCCTGTCACCAATGGGATTTTCAAACAGTGCCTAAGAAGGTTAAGGGCCAGATTTGTAACGGTATTTAGGCACCTAGTGGGATTTTCAAAAGTCTCTATGTGGTAATTCCCATTGGTTTTAGGCATCTAGATGCTTTTGAAAATCTCACCAGGCACCTAAATACCTTTACAAATTTGGCCCTAAATCCCTAACTCCATGTATTCCAAAGAGAGTTAGGCTCCTAAGCTACTTAGCTCCTTTTAAAAATCCCACTAGGTGTCTATCTGTACCTATAGGTGCCTAAATACCTTTGTTAATCTGTCTCCAAATCCCTTAGGTAGCTTTGAAAATCTCAGCCTCTGTGTCTAACTTCCTTAGGCTCCTTTGAAAATGCCAGTCTTGAACTGAAGCTTTGGGCTCCCCCCAAGTCTGAAAATCTTGGCCCCGTCTTCATGTTGCCGAGGCTGGAATGAAGCTGTGGTAAGCAACCGCTTTGATTTTCTTGGAACAGTCCCTGAGAAGTCACATGGCTGCAGGCACTCTCACAGCTCTGTACCGTGAGACAGAAGAGGGATTTTTGTAATGAGGTGTAGCACTGTGTCTGGGTGGGGTACGAGCACAGTGACACAAACTCCATAGAGTGCCGTACAAAAACCTGCCGATGAAGGAAAAGCAATATTTCGTGGGGAAAAATACAGTAACCCGAAATTTCAGAGGAGGTAACTACAGTACTTTTTATTCTTTTTCTCCCTATTTCCATGTAGCCCCCGAGAAACAGTTTGAGCAATATCCTAAGAGCTGGGAAGAAGGTTTAGCTCAGAAGCATCTTCTGGAATAAAGTCTTTGGAATCATTCAACTACAGAATGATTTTTTCTCATTTTTGGCAGAAATAGGACACGATACACACTTCCTGGCTCTGGATAATGTGTCTTGTAAGGATAAAGTCCTGTTTTTAGTCCTCTGTCTTGGCATGTCCACGGAGGTCCTAGAGACCTATTCTTCAGCAGGCTACAAACAATGTGGATACAGATAAACTCATCTTCGGGAAAGGGACCACTGTCACAGTAGAACCAAGTAAGTACAAAGCTTTGTATGTTTAAAATTACACTCGAAGGGAAGGGGAGCATTGCTCCGTGGTTCCACACAGAAATGATTTTGCTTTCTGGGGTCTGAGAGGATTTTCTTGCCAGCTAAAGACTCAGCTCAGATGCATTGCATAGCTCCTTTGGCCCTAGCGGTCCAGATTCCCAACTTGTGCAAACCGGCATCACTCCATAGGCGTCAAAGGGCCAGATCCCTCCCTGGAGTAAATTGGATGTGGCTCTATTGGAGTAAGTGGACCCGATCCCTAGCCGGTGCATATCTGCATAGCCACAGCGGAGCAAGTGGTCTACATCCTGAGCTGATATATATTGGTGTAGCTCTACTGAGTCAATGGAGTTACACCGATTTACACTGGCTCAGGATCTGGTAATCCGGGCCAGATTTGGTGTAAAAATGCCTCAGCGCCCTAAACGTCAGTGGCTTTGCAGGGTTTTAGGTCAGTTCAGAACGCAGGCCCCAGGGTTGAAGGCTGATGCTCTAGAGGTTTTGCGATGGCTCTCTAACTCTGTGGAGTATGAGAAACTGATTTTCGGGAGCGGCACCAAAGTGACTGTGGAACCAAGTAAGTAATTCATCCACGAAAAGAAGCGTGAGCGTTTTTCACGTTCCTGAAATAATTTTGTAATAACCTGGGGCTGAAGTTTCGAAAACTGCCTAAGCAATTGGGATGTCCAAGTTCCTCCAGAATGAATGGGAATTGGGTGTCCAAATTGCTTGGATGATTGGGAAAATGTCACCCATGAAATGTAAGGTTCTATTTAGAAAAGTAATTACAGTTTTCAGAGAGGGTTGAAATATAGGGTGGATCAATGGGACAACTTTATAAGTGGTTGCTGGATTTCTTTGTCTCGAGTTCTGTGGGTGTAAACTGAAGAAATTGGAGTAGGTGGTCGTTGTTGGTTTTTGTTTTGGAAAGTGAAGCTCTAACTTAAAGGGAAAAGATCTGGGGTTTGTGAGTCAGTTCATGAAGTTCCAGAATTTCTCTGAGCGAGATGGAACATGTAAGTTTTTGTAGGGCCCATTTGAAGTGTGTTAACACATGGCCCTTGATCTTTGGGAAAGGCACTCAGCTGAGAGTTGAACCACGTAAGTATTTATCAAGTGTATTTTTGAGCTTTTGGGGAAGGGTATAGTGGTGGAAAGGTTGATTTTATTGTTCAGAAATATCCAACTCTGTATAGAAACTGACAGCAGAACAGTTCTTGGTTGATGATGGGTAAAATTTTCAAAAGCAGCCAAGGCTTAGATGCTCAAAAGTCTTATGTGCCTAATTTCCATTGAAATCACGTAGACACTTAGTCAGTCACATAGACTTTCAATGAGGCTTCAGCTCCTAAGGTCCAGATTTAAATGTATTTCGGTGACTACCGCTGTCGAAAGGTGCCTCGTAAGATTTTTCAAAAGCACCTAGATCTCTAACTCCCATTGAAATCAATGCATCTCGACCCGTTTGAAATCCCCACCAAGTGCCTATCTGCATCTTGAAATACCTATAAAACCAGCCTAAGTGAACCTAAATACCTTTACAAATCTAGCTTGTGGGTGCTTTTGAAAATGTTACCCTTGAAAACCCAATTCCCATGAAAATGACAGGATTTGGGTGTCCAAATTCCCTAGGCAACGTTATATGTTTTCAACCTTTTGCATACTTCATGAAGGAGATTTCCCAGAAATGCTGAAGGAAGCTAGGAGCACAGTTCCCTTGGCACTTTTGAAAAGCTTTTCCTCCATGAACATAGCACAGAGAGCGTTCAGTCATACATACCTCTGTATATTTAAAAGTTGTTGGGTGAGGTGGGTTAAGGAATAGTTGGATATAGGGAGAAGCTTAATATTCTGTGTGAATTTTTGCATTTTTTAACAATCTTGTTTTATATTGATTTTTTTGAGAACACTGTTAAAAGAAGTGATAAAAAATTGCCTTGAGGTGGGAGGTACAATCAATTGCGTTCATTAGTGAATCTAGAAAACGTGTATACGATTTGGGTCCTTGTTGCTGTTAAAACCCAGTAGAGTGAATTCCTAGCATGGAAATATCTGCTAGTCCAGCTTCATTACAATCAGACGGGCCAGATCTCCAGCTGGTGCCAATCAAGAGAAACCAGTGAGGCCAAATGCTCACCTGGTGTAAATGGATGTAGCTCATATGAAGTCTGTTGGACCAGCGCCCCAGGCCCTGGGCCCTGGGCCAGGTCAGCAGCTGAGGTAAATGGACATAACTCCAGTGAAGTCAATCGGGTGGGAATCTCGGGGGGTGTCATTTGCCAAAGCGCTATTGATTTTATAGAACCTCAGATGACAAGTCCAGAAGGGACCGTTGTGATCATTTAATCCGACCTCCTGTATATCACCGGCCACAGAACTTTCCCCAAAATAATTCCCATCGAATATCTCTTGAAGAAACATCCCATCTTGACTTAAAAATGGTCAGTGCTGGAAAATCCCTTGGTAAACTGTTCCACTGGTTAATTATCCCCAGTGTTAAAATATACACCTTGTTTCCAATCTGAATTTATCTAGGTTCAACTTCCAGCCATTGGATCACGTTAAACCGCTCTCTGCTACATTGAAAACCCATTATCAAATATTTGTTTCCTATGTAGATACCTATAAACTGTGATCAAATCACCCCTTAACCTGCTCTTTGTTAAGATAAACAGGTTCAGCTCCATGAGTCTATCACTTTCAGGCAGGTTTTCTCATCCTTTAATCATTCATCTTCTCTGACCCCTCTCCAATTTATCAACCTCCTTCTTGAATTGTGAGCACCAGAGCTGGACACAGGATTCCAGCAGAGGTTAAAATAAACTGTCTATTCCCCCTTTCTGCACCCAAGGGCGGCATTGCCCTTCTGATCTCTGTAACCCAGCTATGCCAACTTGCACCACCCAAGAATCTGTCCCAGTGCAGTTGTGCCAGCAGCTCCGCACTTTGAGAGTGTCAGAGATCAGAGCACGTTTCAAGGTGTTCTCTGATAAGAGCAGCCCGGCTCTGGGGGTCTCTAGCAAAGCTGTGTTCGTGTAGCTAGGAAAGACCAAAGCGGGCTCTCTAGGCACACCGTTTTTGTACTGCCGCGTGTAACAGTGCCACAACAGCTCTTCTCTTCGGCAGCGGGACCCGGCTCACGGTGGAACCAGGTACGTACTTGTTATGCTTCAACGTCTCGGAATCATTATTGCCTGGGGCTAAGAATTGTTCCTATTCGGGTGACTAAAGATAGGCTCCCAGGCATCGACTTTGGCACCTCAGTGAAGGGGTGACTTTTAAAAGCGCTGCGCTCCGGCCGCTGCCGCGCTCCTCAGGCCAGTCCCAAAGACATACAACTTTCGGCCGGAGCCGCTGTGTGTTCAGGGGAGAAGCCGCTTATCGAGCCATCTAAACAAGGATTCAGGGGCCTAGGGTTTGGCGCTGGAACGGTGGCCTGTGGGTTTATGCTGGGGCTTTCTAACAGAGCCTAGGTGAGTTAGGTACACAAGTCCCTCTGATTTCAGCACCTAGTTCTCTTAGGCACCTTTGAAAATCCCCGTGTTAAATCTAATCCGGAACCCTCACCTTAAGCTAACAATTGTCTGTGGGGTGAGCTCGGGCAAGTCCTAAATGCGATTCAGTTTCTCCATCTGTGAATGAGGATAATGAGACCGTATCCCCTTTGCAAAGCTCTCAGAGACTCGTGTATGGGAAGCGCTGTATGAGCGCGAGGCGTTATTTGTTACCATTATTGGTTGAGAACTCACCCCTGAGACCACCAGAGTGTGTTGTGGGGCGGGGGTGGGGAATGGAAAGAACTGCAGTGTCAAAAGTTTCCCCTTGCAAATAACTTAAGACCAAAGGGATGCTGGAAACTTCTCGCAGTTGGCAGAGATTGTTCTTTAGGGTTGGCATTTTCAAAGCCTCTTAGTGGATTTGGATGCTAAATGGCCATTAATATTAACAGGAATTATCCCAAATCTTTGAGAACCTCAACTTGGTATACACTTTATTTCCCATCAAGTGCTTTAGCCAGGGGTAAAATATCAGGGAGTATTTGTCAACCTTAAAAATACCTCCCTAAATGATCACATTTCCTCAGTAGAGATCGCAGGTTCCTACACAGCCATTTCCCCCTTTGTTAGGAAAGGAATTAACTCATTTCAGTGGGAATGGAAGAGCAATTGGTCTGAGCTAGGTGTGTGCTAGAGAAATGCTGCAGGTGCCCAACCCAGAGCTGGGACTCGGGGTGAGAATTTAGCAGTGTGTTTACCACTGTGAAACTCACGTTTGGAAATGGGACTAAACTCACAGTCCAGCCAGGTGAGTGGGGGCAAAAAAAAAGTTTGAAGGCTTCGCATAAACTAATAGTGAAGGCTGAGGTTTTGCAAGGAGCCTAAGGGACTTAGGCACCCAGATCTCATTGAATTTCAAAGGGAATCTGACACCTAAATCCTTACAGTTCCTTTGAAAATCCCAGCTTTGGGGCAAGATAGTGACACCCTGATGTTCATGAATCTTTTACTCCACAAGAGGCCCCATGATTTTAACAGGGTCATGCACAGAAGATGCTAATAAATGCGAGTAAAGTTCTCAGAACTTGGCCCCTAGATTCCAGAAGGTAATCCAGAAATTCACAGATTTCAGAGCACTTTCCAATCAGGTTTTTTTGAAGAGCCTTCTCATACTGTGTGCGAAGTGCTGATTCTTTAATATTTGGGAAAGGCACGACTTTGGCTGTGGAACCAAGTAAGTGTTGTATGTTCATCTCTCTCACTCTTTAGTCTGCACCTTTTCCCAGCATTAAATTCACTTTTTCTTTCAAAAGAGAGAGAGAGAGAGAAATTCTCTGGTTGTTCTGGCGCTACAAAGAAGTACAAAGATAAAGAGTGGGTTTTTTCTTCATAAAAACGTTTCTTTCCCATTGTTAATTCCATTTTTTCCTTTGCACTGGAGAAGAACGTTATCCAGGCTGAATAAATATAGTTGGCTGAAAATTTTTGACCAACGCTTTTAAACATTGAAAATAAACATTCCCCCGCAAATCCCTTATGTTCAAAACCTGTCAGCTGCTTTGAAAACATTCAGGTTTTTTGTATTTTTGAACGATACATTTAATCATTTTTAAATTGAGATTTTGATTGACATGTTTTCCTTTCCTGAAAACGGCATTGTTTGATGCTAGGAGTCATTTTTATAGCCCTTTTGATATTGTTATTGCTAAAAGTTAAGAGAAATCTTCCTGGAAAAAAAGGAAGGGCATTTCCAAACCAGGAAAATGGAGACACATTTGAAACAAATGTCCCTGTTTCTACTGGCACGACTGAGGCCGAGAAGTAGTTACAACCAGCTGAATTTTCAGATTGAAGTGATCTGAGAGACTTCCTTTAGAGTAGGGTTTAAGACAAACTATGCAGTTATCTGCCTGGAGAGAAAGTGCTGGGCTTGGAAAGCTCCCACTGTGACTTTTGGAAGTGGAGTTAAGCTTTTGGTTGAGCCCAGGAAGGAACAGCTAGGTTGTATCGTCTATAGTGTTTGATTCCCATTGCATAAGCCAAAGGGAGATGTAGCGTCTCCATTTCACTGGTGCAAATCAGGCTTCCTCTGAAGCCACTCTTAGAGCAGCCTCTTGAGTTCTGTGCCTGGCCCTGCAGCACTGTGCGTGGGAGACCAGAGCTCTGACTTTTGGCAAAGGCACTAAGCTTTCTGTTGAGCCCGGTAAGTATCATTTTTGTTATCTTTGATATGTCAGTTGACTGCATTGCTACAGGTTCGCAGCTGGTGCAAACCAGCACGGCTCTGCCTACAGTGCAGCCACGCTGGTTCTAGGTCATCCAGCAGTTTGACCTGCTGTTTCCAGTGCCTAGATAATGGGGGTATGCTGAGCCAAATTATCCCCTCCTAAATCCGGAGTTTCAGAGGAGCAGCCGTGTTAGTCTGTATCCGCAAAAAGAACAGGAGTACTTGTGGCACCTTAGAGACTAACACATTTATTATAGCATAAGCTTTCGTGGACTACAGCCCACTTCTTCGGATGCATACATACTCTAAGGTGCCACAAGTACTCCTGTTCTTAAATCCGGAGTGAGGCCATTAACAGGAATTGTGTTCCCACGGAGAGAGTCCGGCTTTAATGACTTTTATGACTATCAGTGGAGATAGGAGGTTGGAGATTCATTTCGCACTCAGGTTCTGAGGGATCCGTTTGCAATGTCGGGTTTGTCTCACAGGGGCGGGCTGCACAATACAGGGATCACGGTACGGGGCTGTCAATAGGATAGGCCAGGCCAGGGAAGAGCTGTCTCATGTACCTGTTATTTTTATTGTAAGTTAAATTAACAAAATATCCTGGAGACCCAACACAACTGGAAAAGCAGCACATCTCTTAGCAGTGCAGAACTCGATCGCTTTGCGGGGTGTTATTGCGCTCTAGCTGGTGTGAACTGAAAGATTTCCCATCGAACTTAGCGCTGTTGCTGATTTACACCGGGGGGGATTTGGCCCTTTGATAGGCTCGAGCTCTTAGGTCAGTTTGCACCACCCCATTGAATCCCATTGATCTATGGCTGATTGGCGCCAGCTGGTGTTTGGTCCCACTGACTCCAATGCAGCAACGTGGATTTATATCAGAGGCAACTTGGTTTTTCTTCATATGTACATAATTGTCAACATCTACTTCACACCTCAGAAAACCCTGGCGACGAGCAGTTAAATTTCAGGCACTGACAGTGCCCCTGTATCCCTCAGGCCATTCCATGTTAACTAGGTTTTCTGGGTATTCACGTTAATGAAACATTTTGAGACACCAGCATGAAGTGGTCTGATGAAATCAGATTTGTTTGCCTTTAAAGTGCCCATAATAACACTTCTCCAGAGAGGGTTCTGTTCCTTGGTTCACTCACACATGGGAAACACATTTAAAAGATGCAGTAAGAGTTGAAAAATATTGTTATAGCTCTTAGTAGAATTGCAAAAGTTTCTGTGGAAATCGGCAGCTGTAAATGAATAAAGGATTTTTGTTTTTTGCCGCCGTTACTAGGAGTGGTACTTTACTCCGGAAGTAGAGCCATGGTTTCTGGTGCATTCCTTGTAGAGCCAGGAGTAAAAGAGAGCAGAGTCGGTCACCCACTGACTGAACTTTCTCCCTTACCGTTATTGCGATGGTTATGTGTTTTGGCCACATCAAAAAGCCGTGGACCACGCAGAACCTTCCCGCGGGTGCATTTATAATTTCAGAACAGGTGCCAAGATGACGCCAATGCAGGATTAAATTATGCTGTTGAGTGTTATGCGATAGGTGTTCGGAGTTTGCTAATTTTAAGGCCTCCTTGTTAAAGACTGAAGTTCTCACTCGCACAGGAGAGGCTACTGATGCATGTGAGCTCTCACCAATATAAGTAAGTGTTAAGGACATAGGGAACCTGGGAATTGGTTTTGATATTCATATAAATGTCCACTCTTGAGTTTTCAGGCTGGGCTTTTGAGTGCACAACTCCTTTAGTCTCCTCTGAAAATCACAGCCATAGTTCCCATCTCTCTCCCCGTCTCTGTCTTCTGTAGTCCGTTCTGCGTCAGCACCTCTTGCTAGTATTTTCAGCAAGGATTCCAGCTGAAATCTAGAAATACGGGTTTTAAAAAATACCTCAGATGATGGTTTCTCCAATTACCATCAGCAGGGCCTGTATCCGAACCAGCAATTTGGAGATGTAGCCTCTATAGCCCATCACCATATCCAAAACTGAGGGGAAGGGATGCCCTTTCCATTGCTATATCTGACCCAGAGGCGAGAGACTCCATATTCTATGACTTTATTCTATGACCCTTAACCTAACTCTCCCTCCCTTTAGAGTTTAATCTAATTAAATTATAACCATCAATTATTTGTTTTCAGAAAATCCAGGGACTTCCAGTCCATCCATCTTTGTTGTGAAATCTGCACAGCCAAAACAAAGCGATGGCCAAAAGTTGACGGCGGCTTGTTTAGCTAAGGATTTCTACCCCAAGGCCATAGAAGTAAACATGAGTCATCAGGCAGGCTTGGTATACAAATCGGAAGAAGCCATTCTCTCTTCAAATGGGAAATACAGCATGATCCAGGTGGTGAAGGTTGACCCGAATGAAGAAGTGGAGTGCAATGTTAAACACGACGGAAAATCTTTTCAGAAAAAGCACCCTCTATCAGGTACAGTTAGTTATATGGCGCAAATGTGAATTTTATCATCGCTTTCCAGACGCACCTCATTTCATGGTGCGTCATAGTCCTGAATTCAAGGATACCCATCCCTACCCAGAAATGTTCGATAAAACTTCTAATGGGAGCTAGGGGCCGGATGTCCAGTGGTGTTTCAGTGCCCAAAGACAGAGCCCAAATATTTTGTTTCAAAAGCACCTAGGCAGTTCCTTCCTAACTCATTTAGGGCCAGATTTTTAATGGTATTTAGGTCCCAGTGGGTGTTAGGCACTTAGATGTTTTTGAAAAGTCCAACTAGGTGCCTAAATCCCTTTAAAAATCTCAACCCCGGTGACATTTTAAATAGCATCTAGACGTCTAACACCCATTAATCACTAAGGCACCTGAATGCATCTTTAGTCACTTTTGTAAATCTAACCCTAGATGGGAAATGTGTCAAACCCAATGATTCTGTGTTGAAAAATG
This sequence comes from Malaclemys terrapin pileata, assembly GCF_027887155.1. Classification (NCBI taxonomy): domain Eukaryota; kingdom Metazoa; phylum Chordata; order Testudines; family Emydidae; genus Malaclemys; species Malaclemys terrapin. The sequence continues at coordinate 47,675,572 of NC_071516.1, forward strand.
AGCTTTTAAGAATATGAACAAATTTCCCCATTTAATGTTTCATGAATAATTGTGTGACATTTTAATCAAAGTTTTTAAGGAAACATTCTCGACAATATTATTGAAATGGTGATTAGAATTTTCAGTAATGTAAAGCTGGATTTTAGCTAAACAAAGAATTTTGAAAACGATTTGGATTCTATTTTTGATTTAAAAAAGACCAAGATAAAGTTTGAAAAAATAAACCATGGCTCAGGTTTGAACTTAGCAATGAAACTAACTTCAAAATGTACCTTTTTCTTGGTGAAACTATCCTTACATTTTTCAGCCAGCGCTAGTTGAAAATATTTCTATTATGACTTAGATTTTCACAGCCACCTCATGGATTTGGATGTTGAATTCTCATTTACAGAAATGGGAATTGGGATTACAAATCTCAACCTTAACTTGTGATCCAACTTCACATAAAGCCTCCTATTGACACCAGTGAGACTTGGATTAGGTGTTTAATGGAAAACGCACTTCGTTTCATTAAATTAATCACGGCTTTTCAAATATTTTGTTTCAAAACCTTTTCTTGGTGGAAAATAGGATTTTTTTTTAAGCATGGATTTTAACAGAAAGTGTCAGCTTTTTGAGAATTTTTTGATTTTTAGTCAGAAAAAAAAGATTTTTCCCCCCAAAAGGCTTTTGTTTTGGGCTGGTTTTAGCTGATTTCCACCACCACCCCAGTTTTCAGCTAAACTTTTGGGCCAGAATTGTTTGGGTTTTGGTTGCTGAACACCAAAATACAACGTGTTTTTTTGTTTTGTTTTGTTTTGTTTTTGACAGTATGTCTACTTTTTCTGTGGGGGGGAAATAAAAAAAAATTATGACCAGGTCAAAAGTTAATTTCAACCTGATTTTCAAACATTTTCATTCACTCATTACTGGGTGCGGGGAGGTTGTATTTATCTGTTGTTTCATAATTGTTTTAATTGAACTATATTTTCATTTTTCTCTCTTTCAACAGCTCCCATCTCGGCCCCAATCAATAACACTCAAGTGTGTGAATCTTCAAATTCCACGTTCGAAGGTTAGTTACCCAAAATAAAATGAAATATAATGAAGGGCCAGTGGGATTATGTTTGTTTGAGGGTGGGATTCAATGCGGATATTTGAAAATGGAATCTCTCCGTTGAAAAATAATGTTTAACGTTTGACTCTTTATGGAACACTGGCAGTTTGTTTGCTGAACACCAAAACACGTGTTTTTGTTTTGTTTTGTTTTGGACAGTATGTCTACTTTTTCTGTGTGTGTGTGTGTGGGGGGGGGGGGGGATAAAAAAAAATTATGACCAGGTCAAAAGTTAATTTCAACCTGATTTTCAAACATTTCCATTCACTCATTACTGGGTGCGGGGAGGTTGTATTGATATTTTTTGTGCTCTTTCCACACAGCAGTGCTGCTCACCAACAATCGTTATTCCTAGGGCCCTACCAAATTCACGGCCGTGAAAAACACATCACGGACTGTGAAATCTGGTCTCACCCCTGACATCTGGTTAGTGTAGGGGAGGGGCAGGGCAGGGCGCGCTTACCATGTGCCAGGCTCCAGATGCTAGCCCTGAGCGGGCTCAGGAGGGACAGGACTTCCTTTACCCCCACAGGGGCCACTCCCAGGGCTGAGTCAGACCCATCTCCGAGAACCTCCCACGGCTGCAGGAAGCTCCGGGGGGGCTGGCTGGGAGCCCAGCTCTGTAGGCAACACTGCCCCCACCAGCAGTGCAGAAATGGAGGTGGTAATACCACGACCTCCCCTAGCATTGCCTTAACCCCCCCCCCAGCAGCCCACTTTTGGGTCGGGAGCCCCACGGTTACAACACAGTGAAATGTCAGATTTTAAAAATTCTATGACTGTGAAATTGATGAAAATGGATGGTGAATGTGGGAGGGCCCTTGGTATGCATGGAGTCAGGTTGTCTGGAGTGGCTCACAACCATGAGGGCCTACCTCAGGGCAGACTGTCAAAAACAGGGCAGACACCCCAAACTGGTGGTGTGTTGTATAATAAGATTTCACCAACTCAGTACCAAATGGGAACTCCTGGATCACCGTACCAGGCTTACCATGGAGTCACAGACAGTCCCTTTTGATGCTCCAGTCTATCTTGCCACCCAGATAAATGGGACTTAGTCACTTACACCAAAAATCACACCACACTCAGGTTGCTTCCAGTCCCAAGAGACCAGTCACTTACCCCTAGAACAATTGGCGCCCTAGATCTTACACCAAAGACAACGCCTGTAGAGAATCATATAATAAACTATCGAAAGGTTTATTAATTAGGAAAAAGGAATAAGAGAGTTTCCTACAGGCTAAAGGAAGCAAACATAGACACACCAATGAGTTACCAGCTAATCCTAAGAGTGGCAGAGTTGTAGTGATCTGTCAATTCAAAGTGTTGTCAGGGCAGACCAAGGTGACAGAACTCTCTGCCCTTCAGAGTTCAAACAGCTAAAAAGATGGAAACTTTTCCGGTGGACTTGCTTTATTTCCTTCATTCAGCTTCCAAGCCCACAGGACCAGCTTCCTTGCAAGTAGCATTTCCCAGGTGCGATAGGGCCACTATACAATCCTTTGTATTGCAATGGTTCCTGGTGGCCCATCTGAGTGTGATGGTATATCTGGATGGGCAGGGGGACGGGGGAGGGGAATGAGTCTTCTGCCTGAGGTCGTAAGTTCAGAGCAAATATTGTTAAAGTTATAAAGCAAAACTTACATCTTTTCTACAGCCATGGCAAGTGGGACTGATGCATTGAGCACCTTACAAGCATCTGAGAGAGTCTAAATCCTGGAGACATTCTTAGAAGACTAATACCTATTTTGAGCAAAACTAACAAATAGGTGACCTGGTCTGGTCTCCAGCTATGAGTTTGTCAGTTCTTAGCTAATGCCTGCAGCCTGGGCAAGAACTGGCATCTGGCCTGCCAGTGTCACACACAGGCTGAATACAAATGAAATCCACAGTCTGGATAAAATAAAGGAATGCTACTTTGCCTGTCTGTGCAAAGTGTCTCTGTCTTCTCTCGCTCTAGATTGCTGTATTTTTCTTTAATTATTTGTGATTGTTTCGTTCAATCTTGTGCTAACTCTCCCTCTTTCTTTCTTTCTTTCTTTCTTTCTTTCTTTCTTTCTTTCTTTCTTTCTTTCTTTCTTTCTTTCTTATAATTTTTATTGAGGTGTTTCCCACTTTCTGCTGATATAAAACCATTTGATCCAAGGTATTCCCTCCCTCCTTTCCCCCCCCACAGAGCCAAACATGGAAAAAGTGAACATGCTGTCAGTGACTGTGCTGGGTCTGCGAGTTCTGCTTGCCAAAAGCATCGCCTTCAACATGCTCATGACGGTCAAGTTGTTCATTTTCTGAGGTAGGAACTCTTACTATCATAGTGTCCATTTTGGGGTTTAGGGGGTCATTGTTAGTGATTTTCAAAGGACTTTATGGGAGTTTTGGGATACGAAATCCCATTGAAAGCCAATGGGAGTCAATGGGCCAGATCTCCAGCTGGTATAATTCAGCCGTAACTCCACTGGAATCGATGGAGAGATCCCCAACAGGCATAAATTGTCTTCACACGCACTGATTCCATTTGCGGATGCAGATTCTCAGCAGCCTTCAGAAAGGAGGGCCGTGGTCAGGCGCCCAGAATGAGAGGTTGCTTTTGGAAATGTTGGCCTACGATGCCCAAAGTCACACAGAAAGCCTGAGAATCGAGCACAGATCTTCTGAGTCAGACTCTGGGCCATCAGCCATTACAGATCATCACCAGAGCGTAGACACCGGAGTGCCGGTTAGTGAAATGGACAGTGTCCACAATGTCTAACCACAGATCTATCGTTTCATAGGTTGTGACGAGTGAACCAGCAACGGGCTGAGGCCAGGAGACAGGGACCAGTGCCAGCGACTTCAGTTGGGGCAGATAAACCAGTGTAACGCTATTGGAGTGAGTTGGAACAAATCCCCAACTGGTGTAAATGGACGTAGCGCCTTCGGAGTCAATGGGCCACATCCCCAACTGCTGTCAATCGGCGACTTCAATACGTCTATCCCAATGATCACCTTCTCCGGATTTGTCCCCAGATCTTCTTTTCCATGTTTTAAATTATTCAATTTTTTCTGTTCCCCTTTCCCTTCATTGCTAGTTAGTTCTGACTCTTAACTGATGTATCACAAGATAGTAAGTACTTGTATTCTTTTTCAGTCTTCTGTTTAATAGGAATATTTAGCGGGAAGTTTCCCTACCACAGTATTATACTGAGGCTTCCAAATCTCTTAGGCAGCTTTGCAAAATCTCAGTTTGATTTTTTCACTATATAAAAATACTGTTTTATTGCTTAGAAAATCCATTCACAGCTGAAGGATGTTATCATTTTAGTGTAGAAAATTTGCTCGAGGTCTTCTCACTGGTATAAATTGGTACAACTCCATTGACTTCAACAGAGCTGTGCTGATATACACCAGCTGAGGATGTATTGACATATGTATTCACATTATTTTTAATAGCTAGTAATTTCACCTTGGAGATCTGTGCATTTATATGGAACCGGTGGTTGCAGCTTTCAGTGCTTACTACTGAAATAATAAAGGTGATTGTGTAAAAGGAAAGAACGACCTTTTCTTTTATCCTCTGTCTTCAGTGATTCTGAATTTATTCTAGTCATGGGTGAGTGGTTGGGTCTGAGCTAATCACCAAGGATTTTATTCAATGGCCACTGAAGTCCAGAAATCCAGGGGTTACAGCCATGAATTTCTGTGAATTGAGTTCATCTGTCTGTGGACTTGTTGGAAGAAAAACACTGCACAAAACTGTTCCCACTTTCATCACTAAGGGTGGGATTTTGAAAATTGCATTTTGTAGTTACAGAGTAGCAGCCGTGTTAGTCTGTATCCGCAAAAAGAACAGGAGTACTTGTGGCACCTTAGAGACTAACAAATTTATTACAGCATAAGCTTTCGTGGGCTACACTCTATATGCATCCGAAGAAGTGGGCTGTAGCCCACGAAAGCTTATGCTCTAATAAATTTGTTAGTCTCTAAGGTGCCACAAGTACTCCTGTTCTTTTTGTAGTTAGGCGAACAAAGTCCACTGAAGTCAATGGGGACTATGCTCCTAATCCACGTAAACACTTTTCACAATCTAACCATGGAGGTATCATGAAGAAAAAGTAACATAGTTAAAGTTTGGATTTTTCAAAGGGGCCTCAAAGAGCAAGGCACACCGCCCCCACCCCCCTAGCTTTCAATAAGATTTGGGCATCTAATTCCTTAGGTCCCTTTGAAAATTCCAACCAAAATATTCTGGATATTCTTCCATCCTACAAAAAGAGACACAGAGATGCACACAAAAATACATGTAGATGCACGCACATGGGTGTGTATGGGGATAGTGTGTGTGTGTATGAGAGAGAGGGGGGCATAGGGGGATAGGTAGGCAGAGATAGAGACAGAGATGGGTATTTATGGGGATAGAGAGATTGAAAATATAAAGTTCAGAAGAGAACATTTGTTGTTTTTTTCGGTTCACTGCTAACAGGAAGGCACTGGGAGGAAATAACTTTTGGTGGTTTGCCGGATGATACAGTTGCTACAGCAACCTAGACCAGAGGGTTATTTGTAGTCAAAATATACCCCCTCCCCCACATCCTTCCCCTGCGCTATGTCAGTTACTAGCAGGCGGCCAAACGAGGCCGGATGCTGCGGTGACAGCCGCTCAGCTAGTCACGCCATGCAACACATCAACCTCGCGCTCATTTCAGAAAAACATTGTAACCGCCGCCGTCTGTGATGGGATGTTTTTCTGATGCTGGCTCTGAGTCAGGGCTGACCCAGTGCGATGCTGAGCGGTGCTGGGCTGTAGGGTGAGCTATGGGGCAGGTCTCGGTCGTTAGCTCCCTGGGGCTTAGCGGCCCAGGATACCGAAAGGAGCCTGCAGCTCTGGAGTGAGGCCTGGGGTCCTCTGGCAAAGTGGAACCATCTGTCATAAGGATGATCACTCCGGTCCGTGCAGAAACCAGCGAGTTCTCGGTGTCTGACCTGGGACTGGGGAATGAACTGCCACAGGAACTAAGGACCATCCCAAACCTCACCCCCGTCCACTCCAAGCACAAGCTGCCCTTAGCCAGCCTACCCACACAGGACACAGGGCAGCACGAGGCATTTTCCAAATACCCCCTCCCCCAAAGCCCTACCAGAACACACTGCACCGCCGACACAGCTCTCTCCTCCGAGCGCTGTGTGCGACAGATGTTAGCCCCATTGTGCTGGGGGTGCCCTGCTGCAGGGAATGATGTGGGGGCTCCCCCAGAGTCAGTGCTGACCCCAGTGCCCCAGTGTGGCAATAAGGGGTGCTGAGCGGCAGAAAAATAGCAGGTGACAGGGTGCTGGAGCAGCCATTTTTGAAAAAGGAAACTGAGACCCAGACCGCGTTGGCTCAAGACGCTGTAGCAGAGCGCGGCAGCCCCCCCCGCCCGCATGGCTCCTGCCTCTGCTAGTTTCACAAAGTCACCCTGAGACCCTGGGGTTAGTCACCAGAGGTGCAGTGGGTTCACAGGCTTGTTCCCACCACCGTTTCACCACATACAGTTGGCCCTTCACCGTCTGCCGGGAAGAGCTACCCCTCTGCTTCCAGCCCCTGCCTTTTCCCTTTCTTTCTGAGCCTCCCTTGGCTTCCAGCTTTTCTACAGCCCCAGGCTAGCCAGGCGGCAGCTGTCTCTGCCTCCCCAAGTAGGGCCAGGTTACCTCCAGCCAGCTCTGATTTATTCCCCTAATTGGGACCTGGCGGGACAGAGGGCTGAATCAGCAACCCTTTGCCCAGCCCCCAGCACAGACCCTATTTATATAATTGCTTATGGTGTATTAAACACAATTCCTTTAGGGTAATGAGTAAAGGCTGGATGCCCTGAGAGATCCCTTTTAGGTATTTCAGCCTTGGTTTATGATTTTTCACTTATTTATTAGGCAAGCACATTCACTTCCACTGCAGGAATAGCAGGGTGAAAATCTGTGTCCTGTGTCAGGCAGGAGGTTTCACTAGGAAATGCTTTGCCACACAGTGCACAATCGGCCTGCGGAACTCCATGCCACAAGATTTCACTGAGGTCAAGAAATTAGCAGGACTGAAAAAAAGCCCTGGGCATTTCTATGGATAATGAGAACACCCAGTATTACCATGACAAAGATTATAGCTTGAACAAGAGCTTTGGAAGGAATCGAAACCTTCCTTCTTCACGACATAGGCTGAATTCTAAGGGCTGGGCAACACACAGGGTTTGTTCCTCTATTACTAGATTTGTTCTAAAATCCTTGTAGATTAATGGGAATAACCTATCCTGACAAAAGCATCTTTACCCTGATATAACTGCATGCTCGGGAGTGGGTTGTATTGCTTTAGCTCTCCTGGCGTGTAGTGACAGAGGTACAAAAACTGCCTGAAAACTGCGTGTAAAGACAGGATGGCCCAATGGTTAGGACACTCGCCTAGGACTGGGAAACCTTAGTGAAAATCCCTGTTCTGTCACAGACTTCCTGTGTGAGACCTTGGGCAAGCCACTTAGCGCTCCGGTTTCAAAGGCATTTAGGCGCGTAACCCCATTGAAATGTGAGGGTGTAGGAGGTGGATTGCAAAGGAGGGGCCTTTCCGGAAGTTTTTGTACAGCGCTGCAGTCAGGCTGTGTCAGAGTGGTTCTGATGGCACAGTAATAGGAAGCAGCGTCCTCACTTCCCACGGGAGATATAACCAAGTGGAAGGTTTTTCCTGCTAAATCACGCTCCACAGCAAAGCGTCCCTTGACAAAGTCCGCATCCCGGGACCGGGAGTTATCCCTGTATAGAATGAACTGCAGGGTGTGGTCAGAGAGCTGACGATACCAGTACAAATCAGGATTGGAATACGTAGTAGCATAATTGCAAAATATTTTCACTTGGTTCCCAATCTCCGCCGTAAGAGCTGAGGGTGTCTGTGTTATTTGATTGCACAGAACACCTTTGCCTGTGAATATCAAGAAAGAAAACATGAGTTACAAGGAACTGTTTAGTTATAAGGAATGAATGTCACCTTAACACGGCAATGACGTCTGAAGAAGGTAGCCTATTTTGCCACATTACTACAACCAATAGAAGGTGTGAACTCACTGAAAAAACAAAACAAAACAAAACAAAACATTGACTTCTTTGTATGGAGTGTGGCTTGAAAGCTTGTCCCTCTCCCTAACAGAAGTTCATCTAATAAAATATATTACCTCACCCACTTTGTCTCTCTAATGAACTCCTTTGTTAACTAGAATTCATAGGAAAGAAAGGGAGAGAAATATATACAGTAGCTAGAAGATAAGAGGAAAGAAAGAAAGAAAAGCAGTACTTACATAATAATATCAGTAAAAGTTTAATTAACACATGGGTTCGAGTAATTTTTTCAGCCATCAGTCAGAATGGAAGAAGCCACCCAACTGGCTTTCAGTTGGCCTGAATACTTTTTAAAGACGGCAGTGGATTCAAGAGGGCGGTTCAAGAGGAAGTCACAATAGCCGTGTGTATGCAGTTGCCATGTTTGTGCGTGTGCTGTGAGTGAACTCTGAGACAGCCAATATGGTGATAGATCTCATAGGTAGAATGAGGGAAAAGCTCAAAGCAAGAATTTCAGCTGTGGTTAAATCAGTCAGTTCTTATCAGCGAGGATGTGGCCTGCAATTCTTTAGCAGTTCTGACGTTTTGTACACTCTTTGTAGGACTGGTATTTCTTGGGGGGGGGGGGGGGGAGGAATACATAGATTCATAGATTCATAGACTCTAGGACTGGAAGGGACCTCCAGAGGTCATTGAGTTCAGTCCCCTGTCCTCATGGCAGGACCAAATACTGTCTAGACCATCCCTGATAGACATTTATCTAACCTACTCTTAAATATCTCCAGAGATGGAGATTCCACAACCTCCCTAGGCAATTTATTCCAGTGTTTAACCACCCTGACAATTAGGAACTTTTTCCTAATGTCCAACCTAGACCTCCCTTGCTGCAGTTTAAGCCCATTGCTTCTGGTTCTATCCTTATAGGCTAAGGTGAACAAGTTCTCTCCCTCCTCCTTATGACACCCTTTTAAATACCTGAAAACTGCTATTATGTCCCCTCTCAGTCTTCTCTACAGTAAAATACTAAACTGTGTCTCCTCTTAGGGCTGGGTTCCTGGCCTGAGGTACATGCTAGTGAGAGTGACATATTTTGATAATGTGGAAGGCCAACAAGTTGCCAGTGTTTTAGGGTTAGGTTTCTGTGGGCCAAGTTCTGCCCTCAGTCTACATTTGTGTAGTGATTCTGGGGCGTCTCAATTTTTGGATGCCCAAATTTAGGCATCTTAATGGGATCAGAGACTCAGCACGTTCTGAAAATCAGGCTCCTTTTTAAGCATTTCAAGAGGGGCACCTAAAGAGTGAAGCATCCAAAATCCCCAGTCACTTTTGAAAATTTGGATGCTAGCGGTGACATCAATGAGAGTGCACAGGGGTGATGGGGAAGGGTGGACTCTCCTTCACTCGAAGTCTAAATGTCTCTCCCAGAGTTACACCGTTGCTCACACAGAAGTTATGGGCTTGACGCAGAAAACGTTGGGTGACATTCCAGAGCCAGCGCATTATGAAAGAGGTCAGACGAGATTTTCACAGTGGTCCCTCCTGGCCTTAAAATCCATGAATCTTTGGAGAACAGCTGTGTTCTGTGCCTGTCTTTCGGCAACAGAGCTGCAGTTTTTATTGCCAGCCTTCAAGGGGATGTTAAGGATCATCCTCACTCTACGCTCTTCAGAAAATACCTGTGTTTATATCTCTGTTAGGGATACCCGTGCTTATATGAAAGAGATTTTGTAGGACAGATTCTTTTTTCTGTGCCTGTGCCATGTTTGTGGCTGTAGCTCCACTGACAATTTAAACCGCCTGAGAGTCCCGAACAATAGTTTTTGCTCTGTTGTCGTCCGTGTTGTTGTCTCTGGAGGTACCGAATGGAGAAGAGATTTTTTTTTTCTTTTTGACATTTGTGTAACTGTTTTGTACAGAGCCAATCGCCCCCTCTGCTGGAGAAACACCAAATTTCCTCTCTCACTCAGACTACTACAGAAAAGAGGTCAAACAGAGGCACACATATACCTTTCTGTTCACACGACTAGCTAGGTCAGATGTTTCGTTGTTCTGCAGGTGACAAATGTTGCCTTAATGAAAGCAAAGCTATTTTTGTAGGAAGAAGTGAGACTCTCACCCTTTGAAGGAGACTAGATAACAAATGGGCGATTGAAGGACTGGGGGAAATACATTGGGAGAGGCGCTAAATCACAGCATTACTCTTATGATTAATAGTAATGGTGTCCACTACTCAGCGGGAGATGGAGATGGAAGAGGTATAAGGAACACAGGTAGTAAGGTGAGTATGGAAAGATTTAATATGGGATTTTCAAAGGGATTTAGATGCGCAACTCCAACTGAATTTGCACATCTAACTGACTTGGGCCACATACTTAATCGGTTGTTCTTTGGGACAAGGACGTCCAGTATCTCTTTATGGGACCCGTGGAAGCTGCCTTAGGGATTTGGACACCACATTCCCTGTGAAATTAATGGGAATCAGGCAATCAAATCCCCTAGCCCTCTTTGAAAATCGCAGACGTAATGCCAGGTGCTACACTTAAAGTTACTTCAAAAGTTGCAGTCTCAGTTAACGAGGATGTTTCCACATACCCCAGAATATTCTCAAAACCTGCTGCGTTTGCAGACAACCGGTAAGAAGCCAGAGGACATAACTGTGTGTCAGTTTTCGAGAGATGCACTGGTTCAAAACCAGTTAGGTTTAGCCCCCAAATCCATCTATTTTTACACCCCAATAGCCCGCAGGGGGCAGCAGATGCACAAGAAATAGACACATTTACACAGTGATAAATAAATTTAGCATCCTAATTTTTTACATTAGGTTTTCACTCCTTCACGTCTCTCATAACTCTTCTGGATTGAGTTTAGACAGGCACCGTGTTATGAGTCTATGTTTTATGCGGGAAGTCAGAAAACGGGATTTTCCAGAGGAATCAAAGAAGCTCCTGTACTTACTAATGAACAATCGGACTTAAATCCAACTGTACAAACAAGAGTAAGAAAAGAGATGCTAAAAACGAATACTAGAGGGCAGCAAAACATTATTTTTGCTGCTGGTGGAGGCCCCAATAGGAATCCGGGCTCCATTGTGCCTGGAATTGTACAACCTGCAGCTTGTTAGACTGAGATTTTCAGAGACGCCTAAGGGAGCGTGCCCGAACCCTACTGAAATTCCACAGCAATTGGGACACTAACCCCTTAGGCCCCTTTGGAAATCTCAGATCGCAGCGTGCACCCAACGTCACTCCCATGAGTAATTCCACACAAATCAGTTGAACTACCCGAGTCCCGTAACTTAAGCACTTGTGTAAGTGATTTCAGGAGCCCAGAGAGATTGTGGCTCGGACTTTGGAAGGGATGTGAGAGACTCAGGCGCCCAAATCCCACCAAACCCCAACTGTCTCAGATGCCTCTAACAATTCCAGCCCCAGTGGCCTCCCCAGGGTCCCAGAAGGAGTTTGCGACAGTCAGGAGTACAACCGAGATCTGCTAAAATCCAGTCCAGCGTCTTAACCCTCAAATCCTCCTGCTGCTGCCCAGTAAATATTGTCTTTGCTGTTGTTATTCCATCCACAAGGTGTTATGTGCTTTCTAAACACTCTCACCGCCACTGAAATGATCTGTATTGCACCTCATGGAAAATGGGCACCTGAACCCCCTAGGAAGTTTTAATAATCTAAGCCTCCAAACCTAGAAGCTCCCTGTCTAAGGAGAGAAAAAACAGGCAGAGAACGATTAGAGGAGGGAAAACAATATATGGTCAAATCAATTTGCCACACGCAGCCCAGAAAAAAAGGTAGGTCTTTGCTTTTGGGTTGGCAAAGTACTACACTCAGACAGGAAACATCAAATGCCCAAATACACAGTGAGAATAGCTGGCTAGGCGGAAGTACTGCTGAAAAAGAGCTGGGGGTTATAGCGCATCTCAAACTGAATATGAGTCAACAATATGACGCAACTTCAAAAAAAGCTAATACTGTACTGGGGTCTATTTCAAGGGCACTTGTATGTAAGACATGAGAGGTAATTGTCCGGCTCTACTCAACTCTGGTGAGGCCTCAGCTGGAGTAGTGTGTCCAGGTCTGGGTGCTGCCCTTAAAAAACAGATGTGGACAAATTGGAGAGAGTCCAGAGGAGAGCAACAGAAATGATAAAAGGATGATAAAACCTGACCCATGAGGAACACTTAGAAAAACTGGGCATGCTTAGTCTTGAAAAACGAAGGGTGGGGGGAGGTCTGATAACAGTCTTCAAATATGTTAAGGCTGCTCTAAAGAGGATGATGATGATCAATTGTTCTCCATGTCCACTGAAGGTCGGACAAGAACAGGGTTTCTCAAACTCGGGGTTGTGACCCCTCAGGAGGTCCTGAGGTTATTAAGTGGGGGTTGCGAGCTCTCAGCCTCCATTCCCAAGTCCCCGCTTGGCCTCCAGCATTTATAATAGTGTTAAATATAAACATGTGTTTTTAATGTATAAGGGGGGGCACATTCCTAGGCCTGCTGTGTGAAAGGGGGTCACCAATTCAAACGTTTGAGAGGCACTGGACAAGAAGCAATGGGCTTAATCTGCAGCAAGGCGGGGTTAGGTTAGATATTACGGAAGAAATTTAACAATAAGAACCGTTAAGTGCGGGAACAAGTTATAAAGGGTGGTTGGGGAATCCCTGTCTTTGGAGGTTTTTAAGAACAGGTTATACAAACACCTGTCAGGTGTTGTCTAGATGACCTCTGGAGGTCCCTTCCAGCCCCACACTGCTGTGAAAAAGAACTCCCTTTTAAAAACCAATACACTTTTCTTAGTTTGTATTTTGATTCACCAGTACAATGACAATGTAGTCACCTAAATGTATATGAAAAATTAACAGAGAGTCCGCGTTTGTCTACACTTGAAAGGCCACAGCTCTGCAGCTGTAGTAACTCTCTGTGCCGAGGGAAGGGCTTTCGTGGGTCGGAGCTTGCTGAGTTTCCTGTTGCAAACCAGCCATGTCTCTGGCGCCAGAGCTCTCAGTGAGAGAAGCAGCTGTTCACCTGCATTAAACAACTCAACCTCTCCGGAGAGTTCTGCCCAGACTCAGAACCAGGATGTTCTCACTAAAACTCCTTTTCCTTGTGGTGGCTTCCCAGGGTAATCTCATTGTTTAAGGCTTTGGAGACTCCTCAGATTCGTAGGCGCTAAAGTTACATCTTTCTTACAATCTTCTTTTGCAGGTGTCCAGGCGCAAGTTAGATTCGTGGAATCTGGAGGGGACATGAGGAAGCCTGGAGACTCCCTCCAGCTCTCCTGTAGAGGGTCTGGATTCAGCTTTGGAGATCACTGGCTGAGCTGGCTCCGGCTGTCTCCGGGCAAAGGACTGGAGTGGGTCGCCACCATTAGCTTTTGGGCAGGAGACACTAAACGTTATGCTGCTTCTGTAACAGGGCGGTTCAGCATCTCCAGATCCAATGGCCAGAATATGCTGTATTTGCAAATGAACAACCTGAAGCCTGAAGACACGGGCATTTATTTTTGCAGCCAAGCACAGTGTGTCAGAGGAATTCTGAACCCCCACAAGAACCTCGAATCGTGGCCGTTTTGGGAGCAGAGTGCTGCCGGCAAATTGAAAGATCTGGACACATGGGGGACTGTGATACATCGTCCCCATTGTAATGAATGGGACCTCTTCAAAAAGGCCTTTCCATCTAAGAATGACACTTACAGCACTGACACCCTCTCCTGACCCTAAACACCTACAAGCAATAATAGCCAAACCCAAACCCCTATTCCAAGCAGAGGTTTTACCCCAAAATGGAAGAAGTGGCAGAGAATTCATGAAGTCACCTAGGGACTTTGCTATAGGCATTAATTTTATGTGCAAGGCACCCAGATACTAGGATAGATAGATAGATAGATAGATAGATAGATAGATAGAGGGGGTGTATGGGGATAGATAGATAGATAGATGAGGTATATGGGGATAGATAGATAGATAGATAGATAGATAGATAGATAGATAGATAGATAGGGTGGATGAGGATAGATAGATAGATAGATAGATAGATAGATAGATAGATAGATGGGGTGGATGGGGATAGATAGATAGATAGATAGATAGATAGATAGATGGGGTGGATAGGGATAGATAGATAGAGGGGGTGTATGAGGATAGATAGAGAGATAGATAGATAGATAGATAGATAGATAGATAGATAGATAGATGTAGTGGATGGGGATAGATAGATAGATAGATAGATAGATAGATAGATAGATAGAGGGGGTGGATGGGGATAGATAGATAGATAGATAGATAGATAGAGGGGGTGGATGGGGATAGGTAGATAGATAGATAGATAGATAGATAGATAGATAGATAGATAGATAGATAGGGGGTGGATGGGGATAGATAGATCGAGCGATAGATTAGATTATTTATTACTATTTTTATTATTTGCAATGAGGTATCTCAAGCTACTCCTTGAGGCATCAGGTCTTTACTGTGAAGTAAGAAGAGATGCATGTAACCGGCTCTGAGGTGCTTTCAGTCAAAATACCAGACAAGAGGTGGATGTAAGGGACGGGGGGGGGGGGGGGGCATGAGATGGAGTTCAGTTGGTTGCTTATAAAATGAGGAGACGCAAATCGGTTTCCTGTTTATTGCCAGAGATTCCCTGAAGCTTTCAGCTCCCTCAGAGTGACTCCAGAGCCCTCAGTGCAGAGAACATCAACTCTCCTTGTTAGTTGTTTTTCCAGTCTCAGAAATATGGTATTCGGGATACATTTCATTTTCTTTACAGCAGTTGTAAAAGGTAATTGAATTTCACTGGAGGTGCCCCACTTTATCGCACACACAATGTTATGATTCTTATGATCTCTTTCCCCCCTCAGGTGGCTGGACTATTGAATTCGTAGAGTCTGGGGGTGACATTAGAAAACCCGGAGACTCTCTCCACCTCTCCTGTAAAACCTCCGGATTCAAATTCAGTGACTACTGGATGAGCTGGTATCGAGTGTCTCCGGGCAAGGGACTGGAGTGGGTATCCAGCATGGGGAAATCCCCTACTAGTGATAAATATTATGCCAGTTCGGTGAAAGGGCGATTCACCATATCCAGGGACAATTCCAAGAACACGGCATATTTGCAAATGAACAAACTGAACCCTGAAGACACTGCTATGTACTACTGCCGTGATGCACAGTGTGTAAACCTGGATCTGAGTTCTGACAAAAACTCTAGAGGCGGACAGGGGCCTGGGAATAGAGCTTTACAGGTATTTAGGTGCCGAAAGAGGCAGAAAGGCACCTCAGTGAGTTAACTGCCTAACTGTCATTGACTTAGAAAAGCAGTAAGAGGTTAAATGTTCTGAGGTAGAGAATCATCTTTGCAGCGTGTTGATTTAGACTTGTTCATTTGGTCAGATGGGGCGAGGCATTGCAGAGCATTTTCTCACTCACTGCTGCCCCCTTTACCACAACTTTGGTTAATAAGTGTCTCAGTTCCCATCCTGACTACATGCTTGCTTTCTCGCGTGCTTTCTTTGCACAAACCAGCTCCCCGCCTCCCCCCGCCCCTCCGTGCCAGCGATCAATTTGCATTGTTAGAACCACAAAACCTGGTTATGCCAAGTGAGTCCTTACCACTTTAAATATGCTACGCTAGGTCTGAAAGTATGAGCACTGCACCCCCAGGCACTTTCCAAAGAGAGGAGGAGGAGGATCCGTGCCCCAGGGAGCACACGAGGTAGAAACAGACAGACAAGTTAACAAACGGAGGGTGGGTAGAGGAAATCAGGCAATCAGTGTAGAGCTGTGTTAACAAATACAGAAATACGGTAACAGCATTATAGTGAGATTGGGTTCGATTTTACCACTTCATACTTCCTCTTGAAACACACAACCTGCCACGCACCTAACCTGAGCAGATATGTCAATGGTGGGTGCATGGTGATGTTGCTGGGACTGCAGTGAAGGATTTGTGCTACACTGTGCGGGTGATTCATGTGCTGTAACTTTCCTTTTCTGTCGGAGGAGAAAGAAGATCCCTGTGAGCTGGCAGAGACCCTCATTGTCAATGGAAACTTGCTGTATAGGAATTCCTTTACGGTTAAATTATGTCCCATAACTTTGCCCTTCGTTGCTTTCATGGCGTGTGTGTCTGAGTGCGTGGGGTGTGTGTGTGTGAGATCAGACTTGACTAAGCTTAACGGGCTTTAAACAATTTTTTTCTTTGTGGAACCCTATGAATAAGGGAAAATTTCTTTATATAATGGAAATCTGTCTGCCAGACTACAAGTGCATTAGCAGTGCCCACCGTGCTATGCTGCTAGAAACCAAGAGGATTCTTCCGATGGAAGAAGATGGAAAGTTGAACCGCTAAGCACTTCAGAACCGGGCTCTGGCTGGGTTCCACTGAAGCATTTACCCACGTGAGCAGCTCCAAGAAACATCCCATTTCTCTGGACTACAATTCTGAGAAGTGTTGAATCCCCTCTGAGCCACAAAGACAGTTTATGTAAAGAGGTTTAGCACGGTGACTGGGGGATACACACAGTGATACAGACACCATAGAGCCATCTACTAAAACCTAGAACATAACATACACATTTTTCCTCAGGAAAAACGTCTCGCCCTTGGGTTTTTGGACGTTTTCAGAGATAGTTACATGAAAAGAGAGCACAAAGGCCAAGAAAAATGTTTGACAACATTTTTTCTTCAAAAAATCTTACTAATGATTAAACCATTAAAATCCCTTGTTTTTCATGTATTGTGAAGAAAAAGGGAGAGATTTTGCATATGTTATTGCATTGGTTTATTAATAATATTTTAAATACTTCTTTTATCTTTGCACATTTCTTTATATGCTGTAGAGTACACGAGTATAATTACTGTAAACATAATTTTATCCTCATGAGTTAAATCAAAGAAGTAAACCATCAATAACTATTTCTATTATTTTCAGAACAGAGTGGCGCCTTTCTACGTGGTCCCACTTATAATATGTTGCTGTTCTTTGGAACCCGCAATTAATCCTTCTCAACCCACTGGCAAATCTTGGCTTTGAAACACTGAATTTGTCTCTGAAAGCAGGAAATTTTGGGAGTCAAGCATCGAAATTCTTCTGTAAGGCCCTGATCCTACAGAAACTGAGCACGTGTTTCAGTTTACATGGTAATAGACAGAGCCTCATCTGGTGTACATTGTCATCGTTCTATTGGCTTCAAAGGTGCCAGGACCATTCACAGCAGCTGAGAATCTGCCTCAGGGTGTCCAAAGTTGAGCATGTTTGTAAATCTTTGCAGGACCGAGGATTCAATCTGTTAATACCAAAGGCTGCAATAGACAACAGAATCACGTCTCTTTGAGCTAGTTTTCTTGTTCTGCATCTAAAATATAAATCACTTTTTGAACGATAAAGTTTTCTGATTCAGCACAAGAACACACCAGAAACTGGAGATGAATAATCTAACGCAGACTCAGACTAAAATAAATACACCCTAGCAGTTGTTTCTATTTTCTCTAGAGAGGTTCTTGCACAGTTGTATAGCACTGTGGACTCTAATGCTGTCTTTAAAGGGACCAAAGTCTCTCTAATACCAAGTAAGTGACTGATTTTTAACGCTCAGGAAAGGATGTTTTAAAACTTTTAATTTAAGAAAAAGTAATTTATTAAAGATTTTTGAAGGCATATTGAAGGTGAGATTAAAAATAACCCTGTGACTATGCAGGGATTCTTATTGTCTGTGCTGGTAGTGGTGGTTTTGAGCAATGCACACTTTGGATCCAGAGACAATAGGTCCTTCTGGAAATGTGTGTGTAAAAATTCCCAGCTTCTGTCCGACTTTCAGTGACAGTTTGACATTCCTTCTTTCTAGCAGAGAGAAATTACATGAAAAATATAGTTAAAATAGTCATGTGTTGTTCTGCAATCTTCTAAAAAGGTTCTATTGAAAGGTTTCAAAGTACTTACAAAAATTGATAATAAAGAAGCTTAATAGTTGCAGAACCAAACACTCAAAAGTTAGCAAATGCCAGAATTAAGGTTGTTTGGGCAAAATTAACTCCTTCTCCTTATGCTACAACTTCTAATGAAGTGATCACATGCTATTTTCCCCTACAACTCCCATTTTTAGGTTCCTATTATTACTATTACTGAAATCCTGCCTTCAAATGAGACTTAAGGAGCTCAGTCTATTCAGGTTATCAAAGACTAGATTAAAAGAGGACTATATCGTGTACTTATCAAATAGGTACTCTCTAGGTACCTACATACGGCAAAGCTATTCATTGTTTTTAATGCCAGAAGGGACCATTATGATAATCTTTTAATTAAATTTCAACCACAACATTAATTTTCCAGGAGATCAAACAACTTCCGAGCCCTCCGTCTCCATTATGAAGTCAGAAAATGAGAGCATTGCTGCCTGCCTGGCGAAAGATTTCTACCCTAAAGAACTAAAGATATTGATGAATTCTGACAGTGAAATTATATTTGAAGCAACAGACCCGATCCTCACACCTAGTGGAAAATACAGCGCTGTCAAAATTGTCAAGTTGTCTTCAAATGAACTAGTGTCTTGCTCCGTTCAACACAACAGCAAACTTATTAAGAAAACCCAAACAGCTGAGAAGCCGCCAGGTATGTTTTCAGGGTTTAAGGCTGAATAAGATAATACACCTTTGAGATTAATTCAATTTTTATTTATCATACAGGATCACAGTGAATGTCAAAATGGAGCAGTGCATTCACCTAGTCCAGTATTCTGTCTCCAGCTGTTTCAAAGGAAATGGCAAGAAATCCTACATAAAATTCGTATTTAAGAAAATGTTTTGTACCAGAAATTCAAGGACTCATATGCTTCCAAAAAGGACACATTCCCTTTGACTTCACAGCACTATGGACCAGGCTAGAACTGTGCCCAGGGTGAATTTCCACGCTCTTGAATTTCAGATAGTTTAGTGGGATTATTATATATCTGTATAAATCATTTATTTTGGGTGCGGTTTGCTGTCTTTCTTTTAGATTTCACATCTCCTGCTCCAACGATCATTGTGCCCGAGCCGTGCAACATTTCAACCCCCAGCCTCGAAGGTTAGTACCCAAACGTGTGATTATGTTGCCTCAAGACTCTATGGCCAACAGGCAACTTGTGAGATGGGAGGGGAAGCTACGACTTCAGCGTCAGCTGAGAATCTGGCCCTTACTGCGTTTGGTAATTTAAATGTAACAAACAGAGGACCAGGTTGTCCAACCTTTACTCGTGTTGGCGAGCAGCTACTCACGCAAGGAGTCTCACTGGTGTGAATGGGAGTAAGTGCTCAGCAGTGTGAATGGGGTCCTGCAGTCTAGCTCTGAGAGTCCAGTCCTGCTCCCATTGGCGTCAATGGCACAGGACTGAGGGGAAAAAATCTCCCCTGTGGTCTATTCCTATTACACGTTAACTCCTTCCACATGGGCCCATTTCCCACTGACATCAATGACAATTCATCAAATGATTCTTCTCCTTCTCTAAGCATTTTGCATTGCAGAAGAGAGCTGCACCTTGCCAGCTCCACTTCCTTACCCCTGCTCTCTAGCACAGAGAGAGGCTTGGAAGGATTCGATTTTTTATCAGTAAATGTTGATAAACATCAGTTCACCTCACACACAGAAACCAACAACAGAACTATTTCTACTGATAGCAATTGAAATGTACAAAGTAAGGGAAGCAACATAAGAAAAATTCTGCTTGAGAATGTATTAGAGTTTGACTTACGGGTATTTACTTGGTATATTTTGACATATGATATTGACAATCTGTGTTTTAATGGTTATAAAGCTTTAATTTATTGAATCTCAAAATATACTGTCATTGAATAATTATTGTCTGACCCCCAGTCATTTCATACAATTGTGAAAAATTTAAATAAATAGAAATAGGAAAAAAATGCTTTAAAAACCACTGATGTTATAGGTTTAAATTATTAAACAAATGATGCATATATCTAATATTGTTATATTTGGCTTTGTGCAAATATGAATTTTCATGGGCAAACTACACCATTGTTTCATATTTTATAGATCCGAATGAGGAGAAAAACACAAAGACACTATCCGCTGCCCTGCTGGGTTTGGAAATTGTGCTTGCAAAGAGCATCGTCTTTAATGTGCTCATGATTGCAAGATTAGTCTCTGAGGTACGTGATACTTTGAGGTGCAGACCGGGCTCTGGCATTTTTATCACAATGTCGGCTAATAGCGCCTAGGGCAGGTTTTTTAACATACTAGTAAAAATGTAGCTGGAGCCTAAGTCCTGCCTACACTAGCAGGAAGAGAAGAGGTAGGAGGAGAAGAATTGTTTTGTGGTTAGGGGCTTGGGCTCCGTTCCCGGCTTTACCATATTCTGTGTCGGTTTGAGCAACTCCCACAGGTTCTCTAGAATGTTCTGCCTTTAGTCTCTCTCTGTCTTGGGTGTCCATCTGTAGAGTGGGAATAACAGCATTCCCCTACCTCACAGAGGGCTTGGGAGGAGAAATACATAGAAGTTCTCAGCCATTACTATTGGAGGCTGTATAAGTACCGTAGGGTGACAGCATGCACACAGTTGTACCATTAGTCAGGAAATGGTGGTTTGCAGTGTTGTAGTAGCCGTGTTGGTTTCAGTATATTAGAGAGACCAGGTGGATGAGGTAAAATCTTTTGTTGGACCAACTTCTGCTGGTGAAAGAGACAAGCTTTCGAGCTACACAGAGCTCTTCTTCAGGTCTTTTTCTCCAACAGACGTTGGTCCAATAGAAGATATTACCTCACCCACCTTGTCTCTCTGAAATAATAGGACATTTCTCAGAATGGTTGTGTAATCAGAGATCTCCTGTCTCTCATGTGGAAGTTTATATTTATTAGTATTGCACTAGTGCCTAGTATAGGGCCCGCTGAGGTGAGGGATCCATTAGTCTGGGCACTGCTCAGACACATGATGAGAGACAGTCCCTGCCTATTGCTGACAACTGAAATAAAGAAAACAGATAAAAGGATCAATATACCCACTTTTCCCAGGGTCCTGGTGGATTCTCCATCACTGAAAATTTTTAAACCAAGATTGCAAACTTTTCTATAAGATCTACTCTAGGAGTTATTTTGGGGGATTTCTCTGGCTTGTGTTATACAGGAGGTCAGATTCATAGAGTCATAGCATCATCACAATGCTCCCTCCTGGCCTTGGAATCTATGAATCTCTTGTTCTGTAATTGGTTCACATGTGAAACTCTCACAGATGTCACTATAACTTCAGCACCTCTATGATGACTATGTAATTGGGATTTGCCACGTGGGAAAGACCAGATAATTTTGCTGTAATAAAATAAATGAACACAATAATTAATAGCAATGTCATTGTTGTTAATCTAGGTTCGCAAGAAGGAGCGAGGAAGGACCTGAGAAATAAAGCAAAATTTCTGTCATCTTTGTTTATATTAATTATATTCACTGCTTTTGCTACTGACAATTAGTCTGCATTTATTGTTGCTATGAATAGATTTTTAACAAGCTAATTTTGGTAACTGCACAAAGAATTGTAAAGTTACAATAATGACTTCAGCATTAAGACTGGAGGAGAGTTTCTATTTTAAATTTTATTTTGTATTCCCTCAAAACTTTCCCTGCCCCTTGAAAAAAAAAACCCTATCTTTAATGCAAACCTCCCATGTTTCTTAGGCTAGAATAGGATGTTTGCCAACTAAATTATACAGATTGTACAAGACTTTTTGAAAGAGCAGACTTTGAAAGATGATGGGCTTTTTAAAAATATCTAACTTTTTTGAATTCATGTATTTTCCTTGCCTATTTTTATATGATAGCAATGTTGTGTGTGTTGGTGCATGTTGCTTACACAATAAAAAAAATGTTGCACAACAAGAGTTGTTTCTTTTAACAATATTGAATGATTTGAACCTATCAATGGCAGAGAGGCTTCTCTCTCCAGAGGTGCTAGCTCCCATCCAGCCCCTTGTTGTGGGAGAGACTGGTTCGGGGGGGCAGGGAATGGAATATGGGCCTTTCCTCTCTAGGGGCGCCAGCTGTCATCTCGCCCCAAGGCAGGGAGATTGGCTGGCTCCGGGGGTGGGGAATGAAATACAAGACCTTTCCCAGCTCAGGGTGTTGGTTCTGATTTCATCTCAGGTCAGAGAGATTGGCTGGGGTGAGTGAATAGGCTACAGGGTGTCTCTCTTTTAGGACATACCAGTCTGGCTGCACACTGCAGGGACTAGATGTGGGGCAAAGGTTGGAGTGAGGGAATGGGATTTGGAGACTATTTCAAAAAATGAATATAAAGAAATGTGTTAGTTTTTCCTTCTACTACATGAATAAAATGATGCTTCTGCTCTCTAAACCAGAGTCCATGAAACTCAGGCGTTGGCTACACTTGTGAGTTGCAGCGCTGTAAAGCCGCCCCCAGCACTGTAACTCACTCCCTGTCCACACTGGGAAGGCATTTGCAGTGCTATATCTCCCTGGGTACACCACTGCAGGTACTCCACCTCCCCGAGAGAAATAGCGAGTATTGCGCTGCTGCTGCGGAGCCGGTGTGGCCGCCCAATGCGCTGTGAATGGCCTCCAGAAGTATTCGACAGTATCCCACAATGCCTGTTCTAGCCACTCTGGTCATCAGTTCAAACTCTACTGCCCTGGCCTCAAGTAACCAACCATGTGACCCGCCCTTTAAATTCCCTGGGAATTTTAAAAATCCCCTTCCTGTTTGCTCAGCCAGGCGTGGTGTGGAGTGCTATCAGTGAATCTTTCCAGGTGACCATGCCTCCACGCGCCAAGCGAGCCCCAGCATGGAGCAATGGCGAGTTGCTGGACCTCATCAGTGTTTGGGGGGAGGAAGATGTCCAGTCCCAGCTGCGCTCCAGCCGTAGGAATTACGATACCTTCGGGAAGGTATCAAAGGACATGATGGAAAGGGGCCATGACCGGGATGCCCTGCAGTGCAGGATTAAAGTGAAGGAGCTGCGGAGTGCTTACCGCAAAGCCCGCGACGCAAACGGCCGCTCGGGTGCTCCCCCTGCGACCTGCCGATTCTACAAAGAGCTGGATGCAATACTTGGGGTTACCCTACCTCCACTCCAAGCACCACCATGAACACTTCAGAGCCGGTGTGGGGGGCGGGAAGAGGAAGAGGAGGAAAACGGGAATGATGGTGGTGGGCCGGATGGAGACACCCCGGAATCCCTGGAGCCATGCAGCCAGGAGCTCTTCTCGAGCCAGGAGGAAGGTAGCCAGTCGCAGCAGTCGGTACGTGGTGGAGGACAAACAGAAGAGAAGGTTCCCAGTAAGAGGGTTTTTTTTTCGGGAAGGAATTTTTTCAGTGTGGGCTCTTTGGGAGAGGAGGATTAGGCATGCATGCCTAGATGCGGAATAGTGCATTGATGTGGTTTATCACATCGCAGTAATCTCCTCGAATGTCTCATCCAGAACTTGGGCCATGCGCTTGTGCAGGTTTATCAGGAGAGCCACCGTGGTCCTTGTCCCAGCCAGGCGAACGTGTCCGCGCCACTGTGCTGCGAGGGGCGGGGGGACCATTGCTGTACACAGGCAAGCTGCATATGGGCCAGGGCGGAAGCTGCATTGCACTAGAAGACCCTCCCTTGCTTCCCAGGTCACCCTCAGCAGCGAGATATCATCCAGGACGAACTCCTGTGGAAAATGTTGGGACAGTGTTCAGTATAGCTGCCCCCTGAAGCTGTTGGCTCTCCCCAAGGCACAGAAACCCAGAGGACAGTGCAGCCCTGAAACAATCAGTCCCCCTTACTCACCATGTGTCTGCTCTGTTTCGGACGGGAAGATTATGCAATTGTGTAGACCCTGTGTGTTTTCTACTCCTTAAATGAGGGGGGAATCATTACTCTGTCTGGTATAAACGATGCTGCCTCTGTTAAATGTTGCATTTTGCCTATACAGCAGCATCAACCTTGAGACCTCAGCCGTCCCTCTTATCGCCTGCTCAGAGACTGCAAAGACTCAGGAAGAGACCGCGAAAAAGCAAAGAAGACATGCTGCAAGAAGTGTTGCAGCAATCTATTAAAGAGAATGAGAAAGCACAGGACTGGAGGGAGAGAGAAAGCAGGATCCACCAGGAAAACGCAGCGCACCGGCGGCAAAACACGGATCGGCTCATAAGCATCCTGGAGCGCCAAGCAGACGCTAGCCAGGAGCTCGTAGCCATGCAGAAGGAGGAGCAGTACCGCAAACGCAAATCCATCCCCCCCTACAGCCCTTGTCCCAAAACTCTTTCCGTTGTGCCCCACTGTCACCTCCAACCCACTTTCCCCAACTTCCGGGTTCTTCACGCCACCCGCTGCTTCCAACACCAGTATCTTCACCACCCAGCCCTGAAGACCACGACCCTTACCCTCTGCACTCAACCCCCATCACCATGCAGTATAGCTGCCCTGAAGTGCAGCACTCACTGCACGGCACACCAGACAGGACAGACGCGAATCTGTGATTGTACCGTTCCCCACTTCACCCCCTTGTTTGTTTTCAATAAATACTTTTTTTTCCTTTTCAATAAATGGATTTTTTGGCTTTGAAAACATTCTTTATTATTGCATAAAGTAAAAGACTCCTTAGCCCAGGAAATAAACAGGCACTGCAAGTCTGCTTGTCTGCTTAGCAAACACTGATTCCTAAAGATTGGAACTACTGCACTTCACTCCCGTGCAGGGCACCAGATATCACTGCTGGTTTTCAGCCTCAAATTGCTCCCTCAAGGCATCCCTAATCCTTGCAGCCCCGCGCTGGACCCCTGTAATAGCCCTGCTCTCTGGCTATGCAAATTCAGCCTCCAGGTGTTGAACTTCAGAGGTCCATGCCTGAGTGAAGCTTTCACCCTTCCCTTCACAAATATTATGGAGGGTACAGCACACGGATATAACCACGGGGATGCTGTTTTCGGCCAAGTCCAGCTTCCCATACAGAGATCGCCAGCGGCCCTTTAAACGGCCAAAGGCACATGCCACAGTCATTCAGCACCGGCTCAGCCTGTAGTTGAACCGTTCCTTGCTGCTGTCAAGGCTCCCTGTGTAGGGTTTCATGAGCCACGGCATTAACGGGTAAGCGGGATCTCCAAGGATCACAATGGGTATTTCAACTTCCCCTACCGTGATCTTCCGCTCTGGGAAAAAAGTCCCGGCCTGCATCTTCCTCAACAGCCAAGTGTTCTGAAAGATGCGTGCGTCATGCACCTTTCTGGGCCAGCCTGCGTTAATGTCAATGAAACGCCCACGGTGAACCACAAGCGCCTGGACAACCATAGAGAAATACCCCTTCTGATTAACGTACTCTGATCCTAGGTGGGGTGGTGCCAGAATAGGAATGTGCGTCCCATCTATCACCCCTCCACAGTTAGGGAACCCCATTTGTGCAAAGCCATCCACTATGTCCTGCACGTTACCCAGAGTCACGGTTCTTCTGAGTAGGATGCGATTAATGGCCTTGCAAACTTGCATCAACACGATTCCAACGGTCGACTTTCCCACTCCAAACTGGTTTGCGACCGACCGGTAGCTGTCTGGAGTTGCCAGCTTCCAGATTGCAATAGCCACCCGCTTCTCCACTGGCAGTGCAGCTCTCAATCTCGTATCCTTGCACCACAGGGTGGGGGCGAGCTCCTCACACAGTCCCATGAAAGTGGCTTTTCTCATCCGAAAATTCTGCAGCCACTGCTCGTCATCCCAGACTTCCATGACGATGTGCTCCCACCATTCGGTGCTTGTTTCCCCAGCCCAAAGCGGCGTTCCACGGTGCTGAGCATGTCCGTGAATGCCACAAGCAATTTCGTGTCATACGCGTTAGGCGGCTAGATAGCATCGTCGGATTCCTCACCCTCACTGTCACTGTCACTTTGGATCTTAAGGAATAGTTCGACAGCCAAACGTGACATGCTGGCGAGATAAGTCAGCATTTGCCTCAGCAGTTCGGGCTCCCTTTCCCGCAGACAGATCGCGCTGCACAGAAACCATTGAAAGATGGCGCCAAAGGTGGACGGAAACAAAGGGATTTCTGGGATGCGAAGCGATGCATCACGGGGTGTTGGGACAGGACCCAGAATCCCCCGCACCCACGCCCCCTTCCCACAACCCACGGCGCCAGAATGGGAAAAGGGGCTCTGTGGGATAGCTGCCCATAATGCACTGCTCCCAATAGCGCTGCAATTGCCACAAATGTGGCCACGCCAGTGCACTGGGCAGCTGTCAATGTGGACAGACTGCAGCACTTTCCCTACTCAGCTGCACGAAGTCAGGTTTAACTCACAGCGCTGTATATCTGCAAGTGTAGCCAAGGCCTCAGGGTCTGGCTACACTCGCAGCTGTACAGCGCTGTGAGTTAAACCCGCCTTCGGAGAGTGCAATAGGGAAAGCACTGCAGTCTGTCCACACTGACAGCTTCCAGCGCACTGGCGTGGCCACATTTGCAGCGTTTGCAGGTGCATTGGGAGCCGTGCATTATGGGCAGCTATCCCAGCGTTCATGTGGCTGCAATGTGCTTTTCAAAAGGGGGGGTGGAGTGTGACAGGGAGTGTGGGGTGAGAGAGAGTGCTTTTTGGGGTGCTGAGCACGCTGTCAGCACGCTGCCTTGCAAGTTCCGACCCTCCTGCCCCCCCCCCCGCTTCTCATTCACTCACTCAAAGCAAACAGCAAAATGTTTGCTTTTTCTCTCTGGTATGGAGCTTTGAAAGGCACTTCCACATTCCTGGAGCTGATCACAACAATGAGACGAGGGGCCACTTGATAAGGGGATTATCACAGCGCAGCAAGTTAACTCCTTGTTCACACTGACACCCTGGAGTTGTAGCCACTCCGCTGCATCTCTTATTCCTCTCGGGGAGGTGGAGTACCAGCAGCACTGCAGCCAGGGAGATACAGCGCTGTACGTGCCTTGCCAGTGTGGACGGGGAGTGAGGTACAGCGCTGTAACTCGCAAGTGTGGCCAAGGCCTAAGAGTGTTCTGAGCACTCATTGGCACTTGTAAAATGAGGATATGCAAACTGTGTAATTAACGGAATGAAATTAATGAAATAAAAAGGTTCATGGATATTAAAAAAAATCCATTTGGGTGCAGCAAAGTCAGAACCAAAGCTGGGCAAATAATTCATCTTTTTGGTTCAGTGCTTCTTTGAAAAATAATAACAAAAAAGTTTAATTTTGCATTGAGTGGAAATGACAGTTTTTCTCACCAAAAATGAAAACATTTGTTTTGGGTTGAATACAACGATTTTTTTGAACTGAAACATTTCAGTTCATTTGTGGGTGTTTTTTACCTTTTTAAAATAGTTAAATCTACCTAGCACCATTCTGACACAAAAAGTCAAAACATTTTGTTTAAAAAATGCCAAACCCGCCCCCCCCTCGTTATTTTGGCTGAAACTATTTGCTGAATTTGACCCATATTCATGAACAAATTTGATTGACTCAAAACTGTGTATTTTGGAGAATAAACTAGTCACAAAACCGAAAGCCCAGCCCTCACCCCGCTCTAGGCAGGTGTGAAGTGCCTTAGCACAAAGGAGCTGGAGAAGCTTGCCAAGAGCCAAAGAGTTTCAGAAGCACGTTGGGGATTTAGGAGTGCAAATCCCATCGACTCGGAATAGAAACTGTGCTTCTAAATCCAAGAAGCATTTTTTAAAATCCCACCCTCTTCCTGGTTCTAGTCAGGGCTTCTCTGCCCAGAAAAATGAGGCACTCTATTCCCCAAGGAGTTTTCAGTCCAGGAAGACTGAGTAAGAAATCCAGAATGAGAATGCCGTTATTTATCATGTCTATTATGGTCCTATCTAGAGATCGGTGCCTGATGGTGCTGGGCACTGAACATACCCAGTGAGTAACTGAGATCCGGGTCCCATTGTGTTGGGAGCTGCACAGACAGTCAGAGACAGCCCCTGCCCTGAAGAGCTTATAGTCTAAGTAGACAAGGCAGGAAAAGGGAGGTGGAATTGGCTAACACCACAAACCAAAGTGGGCAGAGTTTTGGTGCACACCTGTTATTAGATCTGTGCTTAGTACATTCCACCAAAGAGCTAAGCAGCATGAAAACCAGTCTCTGAAACTCAGCTCACTCTGGGCTGGAGTTCATTTCCTGCTTAGCGCGGACTAGTCCCTGATCCTGCAGAACTCGGAGACACAACCACAGCCCCGCGGGTCCGTGCAGTTACCAGCCGACCCCCTGGGACCTCTCCCCAGAATCAGAAAGATGAAACACTGGCTCAGCTTCACATCCATTCTATTCGCTTTCAAAGGTAATTTAATTGCTAAAGACGTTGGCGGTTCTTTTATTTATGAGTCTTACTGTCTGTTTTTTCCACCCAGGAGTCCAGTCAAACTATGAATTTGTGGCATCCGGTGGAGAAATTAAAATGCTCGGGGACTCTCTCCGGATCTCCTGCAAAACCTCCGGATTCCACTTTGGTGGCACCTGGTTGTCCTGGGTCAGACACGCACCTGGGAAGGGACTGCAGTGGGTTGCCACAATTAGCAAAGACGGGAATACAGTATATTACTCTGAGTCTGTGAAAGGGCGATTCACCATCTCCAGAGACAGTTACTGGAAAGTGTTGTATTTGCATATGGCTGAGCTGAAACGCGAAGACGCTGCTGAGTATTACTGCACGTGGGACACGGTGTGCAGAAGGCAGTGGGAGCTCAGACAAGAACTGTGACTTGTGGTTGTGGGAGCAGGTTTCTGCTGAGGAAGCCTGTCATAACTATAAAGGGAAGGGTAACAGCTGTCCTGTGTACAGTACTATAAAATCCCTCCTGGCCAGAGACTCCAAAATCCTTTTCCCTGTAAAGGGTTAAGAAGCTCAGGTAACCTGGCTGGCATCTGACCAAAGGACCAATAAGGGGACAAGATACTTTCAAATCTTGGGGTGGGGGGAAGGCTTTTGTTTGTGCTCTTTGTTTGTGAGTGCATTCGCTGTCGGGACTGAGAGGGACCAGACATCAATCCAGGTTCTCCCCATCTTTCTAAACAAGTCTCTCCTATTTCAAACTTGTAAGTAAATAGCCAGGCAAGGCGTGTTAGTTTTCCTTTGTTTTCTCAACTTGTAAATGTACCTTTTACTAGAGTGTTTATCTTTGTTTGCTGTACTTTGAACCTAAGACTAGAGGGGAGTCCTCTGAGCTCTTTAAGTTTGATTACCCTGTAAAGTTATTTTCCATATTGATTTTAACCTTTTTCTTTAATTAAAAGCCTTCTTTTTAAGAACCTGATTGATTTTTCCTTGCTTTAGATCCAAGGGGGTTGGAACTGTATTCACCAGGAGTTGGTGGGAGGAAGGAGGGGAATGGTTAATTTCTCCTTGTTTTAAGATCCAAGGGTTTTGGATCTGTATTCACCAGGGAATTGGTGAAAGGTTTCTCAAGGCTTCCCAGGGAGGGAATCCATTGGGAATGGTGGCAGCAGGACCAGAGCTAAGCTAGTAGTTAAACTTAGAAGTTTTCAGGCAGGCCCCTACATTTGTACCCTAAAGTTCAAAGTGGGGATACAGCCTTGACAAAGCCAAAGGCCTGAATGCTAGAAAACCCTGATAGAAACAGGCGGAGTCTATCCACTCTGTCAGGTTTCAGAGTAACAGCCGTGTTAGTCTGTATCCGCAAAAAGAAGAACAGGAGTACTTGTGGCACCTTAGAGACTAACACATTTATTAGAGCATAAGCTTTCGTGGACTACAGCCCACTTCTTCGGATGCATATAGAATGGAACATATATTGAGGAGATATATATACACACATACAGAGAGCATAAACAGGTGGGAGTTGTCTTACCAACTCTGAGAGGCCAATTAATTAAGAGAAAAAAAACTTTTGAAGTGATAATCAAGCTAGCCCAGTACAGACAGTTTGATAAGAAGTGTGAGAATACTTACAAGGGGAGATAGATTCAATGTTTGTAATGGCTCAGCCATTCCCAGTCCTTATTCAAACCGGAGTTGATTGTGTCTACGCAAAAGAATTAATGGATACAAATCTGACATCAGGAATCAAAATACTCAAAAACCAGTGGGAGAACACTTTAACCTGTCTGGTCATTCAGTGACAGACCTGCGGGTGGCTATATTACAACAGAAAAACTTCAAAAACAGACTCCAAAGAGAGACTGCAGAGCTAGAATTGATATGCAAACTAGACACAATCAACCCCGGTTTGGAGACATGTGGCTCCTACCTAGTCCAGCGTAACCTGCCGTGTTCCCCCACAAGAGCCATATGAACAGGCAACACTGCCCCTAGTTCCTTGGCCACATGTACTGGGTGCTTTTTCTGGTGGCTCGTCCACAAAAGGACAAGAGCTCACTACTGCTACCATCTGAGGGAGTTGCTGGGTTGAGATCAGCTGGTAGAAGGAGGCAATAGCCCGAGGACTTCAAGCCCTTAGAGTGACCCCTTACCTTTATAGACCCCCCCCCCATCAAACACAGCTATTTTAAAGTTCAGCGTGATAGTAAAGAGACCCCTTTTCGACCCTTCACCTCACAAGAGAAAGCCTGCAGGATTTGTCATTAACTATTTATTTCTCCTCTCCTGGCTCCCAAACTGCTTCTCCTCCCTACTGCCGCCAGCCACCTTCGAGTTCTCCCTCTTCTCTCCCCGGCTCTGCTCACTTGAGTGCAGCAGCTCAGCGGATGGTCCAGCTTTACTCCTTCACTTCCATTCTTCTTCCCTTCTTTGGCGGGCTGCATTCGCCATTGAGCAGGCTGATGGGAATCCCTGAGTGCTCGGCCTAGGCCAGGGGTCTCCAACACGCGGCCTGCGGGGCTATTTCTCTAGGTGAGCGGCTCCAGGCCAGAGCTCAATGCCGTCCTGCACCCTAACCCCCTGCCATGAGCCCCCTGCCTGCACCCCAACCCTCTGCCACACCTCGCACTCCCTCCTGCACCCCACCCCCAACCCCCTGCCACACCTCGCACTCCCTCCTGCACCCCACACCCCAACCCCCTGCCACACCTCGCACTCCCGCCTGCACCCCACACCCCAACCCCCCGCCACACCTCGCACTCCCTCCTGCACCCCACACCCCAACCCCCCGCCACACCTCGCACTCCCTCCTGCACCCCACACCCCAACCCCCTGCCACACCTCGCACTCCCTCCTGCACCCCACACCCAACCCCCTGCCACACCTCGCACTCCCTCCTGCACCCCACCCCCAACCCCCTGCCACACCTCGCACTCCCTCCTGCACCCCACACCCCAACCCCCTGCCACACATCACACTCCCTCCTGCACCCCACCCCCAACCCCCTGTCACACCTCGCACTCCCTC
The DNA here is from genome assembly GCF_027887155.1 of Malaclemys terrapin pileata. Lineage (NCBI taxonomy): Eukaryota > Metazoa > Chordata > Testudines > Emydidae > Malaclemys > Malaclemys terrapin. The sequence continues at coordinate 47,706,988 of NC_071516.1, forward strand.
CTGCACCCCACACCCCAACCCCCTGCCACACCTCGCACTCCCTCCTGCACCCCACACCCCAACCCTCTGCCACAGCTCGCACTCCCTCCTGCACCCCACACCCCAAACCCCTGCCACACCTCGCACTCCCTCCTGCACCCCACACCCCAACCCTCAGCCACACCTCGCACTCCCTCCTGCACCCCACCCCCAACCCTCTGCCACACCTCGCACTCCCTCCTGCACCCCACACCCCAACCCTCTGCCAAACCTCGCACTCCCTCCTGCACCCCACACCCCAACCCTCTGCCACACCTCGCACTCCCTCCTGCACCCCACCCCCAACCCGCTGCCACACCTCGCACTCCCTCCTGCACCCCACCCCCCAACCCCCTGTCACACCTCGCACTCCCTCCTGCACCCCACACCCCAACCCCCTGTCACACCTCGCACTCCCTCCTGCACCCCACACCCCAACCCCCTGCCACACCTCGCACTCCCTCCTGCACACCACCCCCAACCCCCTGCCACACCTCGCACTCCCTCCTGCACCCCACACCCCAACCCCCTGCCACACCTCGCACTCCCTCCTGCACCCCACCCTCAACCCCCTGCCACACCTCGCACTCCCTCCTGCACCTCACACCCCAACCCCCACCACACCTCGTACTCCCTCCTGCACCCCACCCCCAACCCCCTGCCACACCTCGCACTCCCTCCTGCACCCCACACCCCAACCCCCTGCCACACCTCGCACTCCCTCCTGCACCCCACACCCCAACCCCCTGCCACACCTCGCACTCCCTCCTGCACCTCACCCCCAACCCCCTGCCACACCTCGCACTCCCTCCTGCACCCCACACCCCAACCCCCTGCCACACCTCGCACTCCCTCCTGCACCCCACACCCCAACCCTCTGCCACACCTCGCACTCCCTCCTGCACCCCACCCCCAACCCGCTGCCACACCTCGCACTCCCTCCTGCACCCCACACCCCAACCCCCTGTCACACCTCGCACTCCCTCCTGCACCCCACACCCCAACCCCCTGTCACACCTCGCACTCCCTCCTGCACCCCACACCCCAACCCCCTGCCACACCTCGCACTCCCTCCTGCACACCACCCCCAACCCCCTGCCACACCTCGCACTCCCTCCTGCACCCCACACCCCAACCCCCTGCCACACCTCGCACTCCCGCCTGCACCTCACACCCCAACCCCCTGCCACACCTCGCACTCCCTCCTGCACCCCACACCCCAACCCCCTGCCACACCTCGCACTCCCTCCTGCACCCCACACCCCAACCCCCTGCCACACCTCGCACTCCCTCCTGCACCCCACACCCCAACCCCCTGCCACACCTCGCACTCCCGCCTGCACCCCACCCCCAACCCCCTGCCACACCTCGCACTCCCTCCTGCACCCCACACCCCAACTCCCTGCCCTGAGCCCCCACCCCACCCGTCCTGTCCCCTCTGGGGGCAGGGCCAGGGACAGCGAGGGGGGGTGTCAGCGATGCGGCCCTCGGGCCAATCAACTAGTCCTCAGGCGACCGTCATGGTCATTTGAGTTTGAGACCCCTGGTCTAGACTCACAGGCCCAGCAGCTAAAGCCAAGCCCCACTGAGAGCAGGGGGAGATTAGCCTGGAGTGTCAGGAGTGGAGGCTTGGCCCATGGGGACCCAGGCACATGACAGGAGTGGAGAGTCAGCCAGGTCAGGATACTGGAAGATCAGCAGCAAAAGACAAACGTGCGATCACCACCACAACTCAGATGCCAGGAAATCAAGCCAGGGGAGCGGCAGCAGAACCAGGCAGCGCACGGTCCAGAACCGGGAGCAGGCCTGGTGTTCAGTCAGCTTCGTGTTCCTTCTGCTGCCTTACGCAGGGCCAGGGGGCCAGTGAGCTTTCCTGGGACTCCTCCAATAGGACCTCAGGAGTGGAGCCTCAAACTGGGGCTGAACTGCCTGGGTCCGTGGTAAGCAATTTTCAGCAGGCTTCCAGGTGGAGGGTTGGAGTGTGGCTGCTCCCATGAACCCTGCAGACCCGGATTGAAGACCCCTGGGTGGTGACAGTGAGTTCTCTCCCTGCTCAAACCTCCTGCAGCAGGAAACAGTCTCCAGGATCCTGGACACATCCTCTGAGAATAAAATGAGGATATCATGATGAGAAATAGGTCTCTGTACCAGGGCTGGGATCTGGGGACAGGGAAAGCTCCCAACCAGGATATGTAGCAGGAGCCCCCCGTTTGTTGCAAGAGCCCCAAGTGGCAGGACAAGTGAACGGCTCTTACCTCCAGGAGGTGCATAGGATCTTCTACCTGAGCATCAATGAGACCCATGTTGCTTGGTTTGACAGGATGAGATGACCTGTCCCCACTGCTCCCTGAGCTGGACTGGCTGCAGGATAGATCTCTGTGAGAGGCTGGGACAGAGCCTGAAAGACAGATGGGATAGTCAGGGTTCTGTCACCTCAGCGGGAGAACAGAGGGTCTAAACCCCAAAGAATAAGCAATGGAATCAGCTGATTCAATGAAGAATTATTGTGCCCTACAGATACATCATAAGGTCCTCTCATGGATTGGTAACTGGTTAAACACTGCTCTGCACTGACTGCCCTGACCACGGGTGGCCCAATGGCCCACCGCAGCTCCAGCTACCAAGAGAGCTGGAACCAGAGGCCTTCCTGCTCCTGGGACGGAGGAGTACGTTGAGGCTCTACCTGGATGTGAGCGTTGGCCTTCCCCAAGCCCAGGGTCTAGACTCCATTCAGGGCAGCGCACAGGAACTGTGATTCCTATCCTGGATCTAGGGGTGGTTTCAGTTTGCTGGCAGGAGACTGTACATGAGACCTTGCAGTTGGGGGGTGACACAGGCACTAACATGGGCATGGGAGTCTGAGCAACAGGGCAGAGACCTGTGTGGGGCAAGGAGGGCAGGGATTTGGGAAGCAAGAGCAGAGGATCAAACACTTTCTTCATGTGGGTCGGGATGATCCCCATTTCAAAGAGAGAAAGTGAGGCACCGGGGGGGAGAGTGACCTGGCCAGGATCATGTTCCCACTCAGTGGCAGGGCTGCAGTATAACCTGTTCCCTGCTCATCACTGGACCCTGCTGCCCCTTCTGTAGGACCCCTCCAGCCATCCTCGCCCACAGGCCATCCCCACCCCTCTCCAATACCAGGCTGTTTCCATAACGGAAGCAGGCTTATAACAGAGTTCACTCACCGCTAGGTGCCCCTTCCTGGCCAGGCCTGGGGTCACAGCTTTCCTGCTGGGCTAGCACCCCCGCCCAGATTCGTTAGGGCACTGGGGTAGTTCTTTGCCTGGGAACTCAGCCCTTCAGCCAGGTGACCGTCTTTTAGTCCACTCCTTCCTGGGTTGCTCGTCCCAAACGAAGAGTCCAAACATGTCTTTAACCAAAACAAGGTCCTCTGTCCCTTCGGGGCTTTTCCTCAGCCTGACTTTGGCTCGGCCTGCCCTTGCTGGCCTTGGTTGCCCTTTCTCTGGCCTTGTACATCCCCTTCCTTAGAGACCATGGGAGAACCAGTCCTACCCTGGATTCTAGGTTCTGCCCGAAGGCCCCGGACCGAACAGCTCCTGTACCTTTGCTGCGGTTTCCCCTGGCTTTCACCTCAGGTGGAGCGCACTCTTTAATCCATTGGGCCTAGCGCCAGGCTTTATTGCCCACAGGCCAGCAACAGACAGTCCCTGCCCTGAAGATTTGGCTTTTAAATAGGAAAAACTAACACACAGGCAAAGGGAATGGGAGCAAGATACAAAATAAAGCACTGTAGAGTCAGGTGAGTCTGAATTATATTAATAGAATTATTTCCTGGCCTGGGTCAGAGTATGTAAAATGCAGGTTACTCTGCACTGGCGTTCATCTGACTCTCGTCAAGTGGGGCATGTGCACAATCATAGACTCATAGACTTTAAGGTCAGAAGGGACCATTATGATCATCTGGTCTGACCCCCTGCATGCTGCAGGCCACAAGACCCTTCCCTGGACTGTGCTGTTGAAGTCCCCAATCCTGTGTTTTAGTGACTTCAATCGGCAGAGACCCTCCTGCTAGTGATCCCTGCCCCATGCTGCGGAGGAAGGCGAAAATCCTCCAGAGGCTCAGCCAATCTACCCTGGAGGAAAATTCCTTCCCGACCCCAAATATGGCGATCAGTAATACCCCGAGCATGTAGGCAAGAGTCTCTAGCCTGACCCTTGTTTGCCATTATGCTATTTACGTACCATTGCTTGGTTCTCCTTGGCTACTATGTTTTACCATTAAACCATTCCCTCCATAAACTTATCTAACTTAATCTTAAAACCAGACAGGTCCGTCGCCCCCACCGTTTCCCTCGGAAGGCCGTTCCAATATTTCACCCCTCTGACGGTCAGAAACCTTCGTCTAATTTCAAGCCTGAACTTCCCCACGGCCAGTTTATATCCATTTGTTCTCGTGTCCACATTAGTACTAAGCTGAAATAATTCCTCTCCCTCCCTTGTATTTATCCCTCTGATATATTTAAAGATAGCAATCATATCCCCCTCAGCCTTCGTTTTGTCAGACTAAACAACCCAAGCTCCACTAATCTCTTTTCATACAACAGGTTTTCCATTCCTCTGATCATCCTAGTCGCCCTTCTCTGCACCCGTTCCAGTTTGAGTTCATCTTTTTTAAACATGGGAGACCAGAACTGCACACAGTACTCCAAATGAGGTCTCACCAGCGTCTTATACAACGGAAGCAGGACCTCCTTATCCCTACTAGATATACCTCGCCTAATACATCCCAAGACCGCATTGGCTTTTTTCACCGCCACGTCACATTGTCGACTCATAGTCATCCTGCGGTCTACAAGGACCCCTAGGTCCTTCTCCTCTTCCGTTACTTCTAACCAATGCGTCCCCATCTTGTAACTAAAATTGTTATTATTCGTCCCCAAGTGCATCACCTTACACTTTTCACTATTAAATTTCATCTTATTTCTGATACTCCAATTCACAAGCTCATTCAAGTCTCCCTGCAGAATATCCCTATCCTCCTCCGAATTTGCAACTCCTCCCACCTTCGTATCATCCGCAAACTTTATCAGCCCACTCTTGCAATCAGTTCCGAGGTCAGTTATAAATAGATTAAATAAAATGGGTCCCAAAACCGAACCTTGAGGCACTCCACTAGTAACCTCCCTCCAACCCGACAGTTCACCCTTTAATACGACCCGCTGCATTCTCCCCATTAACCAATTCTTTATCCACCTCTGGATTTTCATATCGATCCCCATGTTTTCCAGTTTAACCAATAATTCCTCATGGGGTACAGTATCAAACGCTTTACTGAAATCCAGGTATATTAGGTCCACTGCATTTCCCTTATCTAATAAGTCCGTTACTTTCTCAAAGAAGGAGATCAGATTCGTTTGGCACGATCTGCCCTTCGTAAAACCATGTTGTAATTTATCGCACTTGCCATTAACCTCAAGGTCCTCAACTAGTTTCTCTTTCAGAATTTTCTCCAGCACCTTGGACACTACAGATGTTAAACTAACAGGCCTGTAGTTACCCAGATCACTTTTTTTCCCTTTCTTGAAAATAGGAACCACGTTGGCTATTCTCCAGTCTAACGGGACCACCCCCGAGTTTACAGATTCATTAAATATTATCGCTAATGGGCCTGCTATTTCCCGTGCCAATTCCTTCAATATTCTCGGGTGAAGATCGTCCGGTCCTCCCGACTTAGCCCCATTAAGGCGTTCAAGTTTTGTTTCTACCTCGGATGCGGTAATCCCCCATCCTGTATGCCCCTCTGTAACGGTGCTAGTATCTCTAATACCTTCATTGGCCTCATTAAACACCGATGCAAAATATTCATTGAGATATTGCGCCATGCCTAGATTATCTTTAATCTCCTCTCCGGCTATAGTCTTCAGCGGTCCCACTTCTTCTTTCTTTGCTTTCTTCCTGTTTATATGGCTGTAAAACCTTTTACTATTGCTTTTAATTCCCCTCGCTAGGTCCAACTCTACACGGCCTTTGGCCTTTCTCACTCTATCTCTACATTCTCTGACTTCACTAAGGTAAGTTTCCTTACTGATCCCTCCCCTCTTCCACTCTTTGTACGCTTTCTGTTTTTTCCTAATCGCCCCTTTGAGTCGGTCGCTCATTCAGCTCGGTCTAAATCTTTTGCTTAGTAATCTTTTCCCCTTTTTGGGGATACAGGCCTCTGACAGCTCATGCATCTTTAACTTAAAGTAATCCCAGGCTTCTTCTGCCTTTAGGTCCCTTAATACGTTTGCCCAATCCACTTCCCTTACCAGTCCCCTTAATTTGTTAAAATTGGCCTTTTTAAAATTATAAACCCTAGTCTTTGACTTAATTCTGTTACGCCTTCCATTTAGTTTAAACCGAATTAGCTCATGATCACTGGAGCCCAAGTTGTCCCCCACTACCACTTCCTCAACGAGGTCCTCACTACTCACCAGAATCAAATCTAAAATGGCCTCCCCCCTCGTTGGTTCAGCTACCACTTGATGAAGGAATTGATCAGCAAGCACATCTAGGAACATCTGAGCCCTATTATTGCTACTAGCGTTTGTTCCCCAATCTATATCCGGGAAGTTAAAGTCCCCCATAATTACACAGTTTCTATTAGTATTTACTTCTCTTAATACATTAAATAGTTCCTTATCCATATCCTGGGTCGATCCCGGCGGTCTATAGCACACCCCAAGCACTATCCCCGGAGAGGCTCTAGTAGTCCTTTTACCCAGTGTGAGTATTGCCCAGACGGACTCCGTGTTATCTATTCCATCCACTATTATTTCTTTACAGCTTATTTCACTATTGACATACAATGCCACCCCCCCACCTTTATCTTTATCCCGGTCTTTCCTAAACAGCGCATACCCCTCCATACCTGCGTTCCAGTCGTGACTGCCATTCCACCACGTTTCAGTTATTCCTACGATATCCGGTTTCAATTCTCGGACCAAGAGCTCCAATTCCTCCATTTTATTACCTAGGCTTCTCACATTGGTGTACAAACACCCTAATGTATGTCGTTTAGCCTGTCTCCCATTAGTAGCACTGTATGTTGCGGGCCTCTTTGTGTCCATCCCCCCTGTCCTTCCTATGTCCAATCTCATCTCCCCGGCTATGTCTCCTCTTCTTTCACTCGGCTTTTCAATACTGGAATCTGGCGTGGAGATTAACTGTGCATCTCCCAACCTTCTCCCCAAACTTCCTAGTTTAAAGCTTTTTTGATAAGATGAGCCAGCCTCCCTCCCAGAAGTCTATTTCCTTCCCTACTCAGGTGAAGCCCATCCCGCGAGAACAGGTGTCTGTCCCCGAAAGCCTCCCAGTGGCCAAACATCCCAAAGCCCTCCTTATAGCACCACTCCCTTAGCCAACTATTTTTTCTCACAATCCTATCAGCCCTTTGCTGCCCTTCTCTAGGAACAGGAAGAATCCCACTAAAGATAATCTGAGCCTCTATCTCCTTGAGCGTCTTCCCCAGCCTGGCATAATCTCCCTTGATTCTCTCTAACGAGAACCTAGCCGTGTCATTCGTTCCTACATGAAGGATTATCAAGGGGTTCTTACCTGCTCCTTTTAGGATCCTTTTCAACCGCAGGTCCACATCGCGTATCTTTGCGCCCGGTAGACAGCACACCCTTCTGTTCTCCGGGTCCGCCCTGGTCACAGACCTGTCCAATCTCCTCAGTAAAGAGTCTCCAATTACATACACCTGCCGCCGCCTGGCAACAGTGCGATCTAGTAATCTAGTCTCTGATCCCTCTAGTCCTGACCTGTGTCTGTTCCTATCTTCCCTTATGCTCCCCCTTATGCCTTCCTGTATCCTCTGGTGGCCCATAATTGGTGCTGTCTCCATCAACTCCTCCCCCCTCTCTCTCGGACTAGCCGCTCTTCTCTTCTTCCTCACCCTCCCACCTTCAGTCACCACCTGCTGCCCCTCTACCTCGTTATCCAAACACTCAAACCTATTCCTGAGTTCTATTCCCCCCTCACTGGCCCTCCTTTTCCTTGGCCTGCTTCTCACAGTCACATGCTTCCACTTCCCTTGTTCTCCCCCTTCCATTCCCCTCTCGCTGTCATCTACTACTGCCTCCTTCTGCACCCTAGAGCCTTCCCCTTCAGCCCCGCCTTGCCCATCCTCCATCAGCTGCTCAAACCCCTGCCTAAACTCCACCAGGGTCTTTACCTGCATCTCCAGCCCCTTAATCTTTTCCTCCAGTAACACTATAAGGCGACACTTCATACACACATACCTTTGTTCCAGCTCCCCCGCTAGGACTATATACATACCACAGCTCCCACATGCAGCCATCTGCATTCTGTCTGCTGCTGCTTGGCTCATGGCTGCTGCGGTCTCTGCCCACAGCACCTGGGGACACAGAGCACACGGCGCACCCCGCCCTCCTGCCTCCCCCTTACCTCCCCCTGCAAACTCCCTCTCAAACTCCCCTGTTAGCCGCCCTGTTTGCTGCCTCCGGTGCTGTATTTCCTGTTTAAATCTAGTCATCCCCCTGACCTTGCAGCTTTCACAGAGATCATTTCCAGTTATCAGCCAAGTCTCCTGAGAACTCCCCAGAATCAGAGAGATGATATTATGGTTCAATATCGCATTGTTTCTATTCATTCTCAAAGGTAATTTAATTCCTACATGCATTGGAGATGCTCAAGATTATTATTGTATGAGTCTCCATGTCTCTTTTTTTCTCTCCAGGTATCCAGTCAAAATTAGATTTTGTGGCTTCTGGTGGAAAAGTTAAAATGCTCGGGGACTCTCTCCGGATCTCCTGCAAAACCTCTGGATTCACTTTTGGTGATTATGGGATGACCTGGTACAGACACACTCCTGGAAAGGGTCTGCAGTGGGTTGCCTATATTAGCAAATCATCTGGGGATACCAAATCCTATGCTGATTCACTGAAAGGGCGATTCACCATCTCCAGAGACAATTCCAGGAGCCTGTTGTACCTGCATATGACTAACCTTAGACGTGAAGACGCTGCTGAGTATTACTGTGGTTGGACACAGTGTGCAGAAGGCAGTCAGAGCTCAGACAAGAACCTGAACTTGTGGATGTTAGGGGAGCAGATTTCTGATGGGGAAGCCGTGGTCTGAACACCACAAAATCATTGTAGAAAAAATCCCTAGAAATTCCAGTTTTCTTGAAGGAAAAGAAAGAGGAAAAAAAAAGAAAAGAAACTCTGGGTCAATCTATGTAAGAAAAAATGTCATTTGCATGTACATCTATTCAGAGTTTGATGTGCAACACATAGGCACATGTAAATGTGAATGCTTATACACTGCATTTTACCGAAGAATCCAGCTTAAGAACTAGAAAACTGGGTCTTTTTAGATTCTAAAATCATAACTCACATTGTTCTATCTTGCTTTATACATTAGGATGCAAATTGGCTGGTAATTTAGGGCTCATTTTAGCCATGATACCTTATTCATTATGGGCCAGATTTCCCAATGTACTTAGATGCCTAAAGATGCAGATGGGAGTCAGGTGATTAAATACCTTTGAGGATCCAGGCCCTAGTGAAATTTGTAAAGAGTCTAAGCAGGTTAGACAGCTAAGTGCCATTGAGATCAATATATGCATCCGAAGAAGTGGGCTGTAGCCCACGAAAGCTTATGCTCTAATAAATGTGTTAGTCTCTAAGGTGCCACAAGTACTCCTGTTCTTCTTATTGAGATCAATGCAATTTAGCATCTAGCCTATTTACACACCTTTGACCATCTCATTAAATGCCTGTCTGCATCTTCAGGCAACTGACTACCTTTCAGATCTGGCCACATGGCTAGGATTGTCAAAGGAGCCTGATGAGTCTGGTGCCCAACTCGCACCTTTTAGAACAGGGCCGGCTCCAGGCCCCAGCAAACCAAGCAGGCGCTTGGGGCGGCACATTTTCACGGGCAGCATTCCAGCCGGCCTTTTTTGTGTGCTTGGGGTGGCAAAAGCCTAGAGCCGGCCCGGACAGCAGCAGCGTGTCCTGCACAGGGGCGCCCTGGGGCCGCTGCGGTTTGCGTCGCGGGGGAGCAGCGCCCATACCGTATGGCCGGGCGGGCTCTGAGCATGGGACACTGGGGCTGGGAGCTGCCCTGCAGGGCACACGGAGCCGCCTGCAGCTGCCGCAGGGCGGCCGCCCCCCAGAGCCGCAGCTGGGGCTGGGCGAAGCGGCCCGAGCCACCCAGGGGCTGCGGCAGGGCGGCCAGGAGCAGCAGTGGGGCCATAGAGGGGACTGGTGCCCGGGGCGCTGCCATGTGGGGCCCGTGTCCCGCTCTCCTGGTCTCTGCTCCCTCTGGGGCTACCCTGCCCCGGCTCCTCGGCCCCCTGCCAGGGCGGTTCCCCGGCTCTGCCCTCCCGGGTCCTAGCCAGTCCTGGAGGCGGGAGCCCTGGCTGGATGGATCCTGGGCTGAGGTGCAGCCTGGGAGCCCCTCTGCTTACCCCAACCTTGCCAGTGCCGGACCAGCTGGAGGCGAGGGGGGAGCGGGCGAAGTCAGCACTGGTGGGGGGAGCCCAGGGCTGGGGTGGGGGGCAGCCAAAAATGTTTTTGCTTGGGACGGCAAAAAACCTAGAGCCGGCCCTGTTTGAAAATACCATCCAAAATGAGATGAGTTGAGAAATATGGCACAATATGAGTAAAGGGCTGGGTAGGGGGTGGAAGAACAAAACTGGAAGCTTAAACATTTCAGATTGTGAAGATAGAAGATATCTACACATTCTTTTAGCACTCTGGACCTCCATTGTGAATGTTGTAAAATCAAATATTTAACCACAAACATCAAGATGGGTATTTTCAAAAGAGCCTAAGTGAGTTAGGCACCTTAATCCCATTGAAATCCAATAAGAGTTGGATGCCAAACTAATTTGTGCTCCTTCGAACTTTTATCTAAGGTATTTCTATGGGTCACATTACCATTGTATCTGTTTTTAACATTTATCCTCACAGTGCTTCTGTCACTAACCTGAAGCTCAGAAGCGTGTACTTTCTGCTAACAGAAGCTGGTCCAATAAAAGATTACCTCACCTACCTTGTCTCTCTCATACCCTGGGACCAACACAGCTACAACAACACTGCAAATTAGCCCTAGTCAGCACATGGGGAAATGAGTCATACAGAGCATGAGGGTATATTTCTCAAAAGCACCCAAGTGATTTAGGAGCCCAAGTCCCATTTTCAAAGGTGCTTTAGGCACTTAGGGGTGGCCCGAGTATCTTTGAAAATCAATCCTATGCTTGGCTCAGTCAGAATCTCCACCTCTCTGGTTCTCCTGAATTCTTTTCTTTCAATAAGAGTTTGTTGGCATTTGTTGTTTCATCTCATCAATGTATTTTGGTTTCCCAGCTAAGAGCAAATATTTGTTCAGAGTCAGAGAAAAGAGCTTCTGGATGGATTAGTGTGAAGAGGCTTCAGAAAATCCTTTGCATCCGACGAAGTGGGCATTCACCCACCAAAGCTTATGCTCCAATACATCTGTTAGTCTTAAAGGTGCCACAGGACTCTCTGTTGCTTTTTACAGATCCAGACTAACACGGCTACCCCTCTGATATTTGAATTTATAGTTTGTTTAATCTGGTTCCAGAATATGTGTATCAAAAGAGGCAGCACAGCGTGAGAACAGTGCTTCCAGCACTTTACACATTGGATCATAGAATTGGTCTAGAGAACATTACACCAACCACAGGCTGTCAGGCTTCTCTGCCCATGAGTAGCTGATACGATTTCCTCTTTCTCACACTGGGAACTAAAAAGACAGATTCCTTATCTGGTGTAAACTCTGCTATGGCAGTGAACAGCAGATGAGGAACTAGCCCCAAGTATTTAAAATCCTCTGGAAAAGGATACGAGAGTCTCAAAGCCATTTTCTTTTTAAAAATCTCGATATTAGAAGTGTTTGGGAAGACTCTCCCAGGTAAGACAAATTGCTCAGCTGTAATTTGATCTGATACTAATAATGTGTAATTGATGGGCCAGCTCCTCAACTGGTGTAAATCATCAGAGCTCCATTGACCTCACCACAGCTGTGCTGATTTATAGCTACCGAAGTTCTGGGGTAAAATTTTCAAAAGACACAAATGACGTAGAAGTCTAAGTCCCATTTTCAAAAAGGTATTTAGGCACTTTAAGCTGCAGATAAGATGCAGATAAGTGCCTAGTGGGATTTTCAAAGGTATGTAGGCTCCTAAAGAAGCAGATAGGCACCTAGTGGGGTTTTCAAAAGCACTTAAGCAATTTAAGCAGCTAACTGCCATTAAAATGAATGAGAGTTAACTGCCTAACTCACTTAGGTGCTTTTGAAAATGTGGCCCTGTACGTGCTAAGTCATTTTTGAAAATGATACTTAGTCTAAGATAGTTTTGAATTTTTTACCCTTGATCTGATATCTTCTCAATGAATATACCATTGTCTTGGTAAGAGGCAGAAAGCCTGGCTTTTTATTGCTAATTTGAAAAATTCAAATGGAAGGAATGAGACAACTAACTTTTTAAGAAAATCTCCCCTCAGATATTTCATTTTGGAATGGGTAAAGGCATTAATACAAGACATGGAAGGGAAGAACAGTCACTTTTCCTAGGAGAGGGGTGAATGTGTATGTGAAAGGACTGGACTAGTTACTGAACAAGATTAATGTTTCTCTCTCTCTCCTTTGCTTGGTCTGACAGTTCAATAGTTAATACACGTAATAAGGAGATGTAAAGATATTTGGATAGATTTTTAGGAGCATACTTCATTTTGTTCAATAAAATTGATCCCTCCTGCTGCAGCAAACTGAATTAAATTGCAACGAATGGAGTTTTGAGAAGTCACCTCCCTTCATAGCCTGCCACAGCCATAGAGAGAGATGACAGCTTTGTAAAGTCATGTATCACTGTGGACTTTGGGGAACACCGTGATAGAAACTCCACGGTGACCTGTACAAAAACCCAGACTCTGAAGAACAGCTTTTTTTCTGGTTAAAATATATAAGTTTTGACCCTCAAATCTGTGGGTGAAACTTATGACACCTTTTAATATTTATTTCTGTATTTTTTCCCTTACTTCTCAGAGGAATATAAGAAGACAGAATGCAAGAGACATTAAGAAGAAGATTTGACCAAACACATTTCATTCTAATGACAAAGTTTTCTCATTAATCAATGCAAATATATGATCATATACTGGAAGTTGAATCATCCTCCCCTTTACTCAATGTGGAATGGAAAGAAAAATACAAGTTCCATTTCTTTTTTCCTTGGTGATGTTTTGGTATAACTCTGTATTGTTGTGGACTCTGACTCTCCTGGGACTAAAGTTACAGTAGATCCAAGTAAGTTCTTGAAGTAAACACTTTTAAAATTATGGAAAGAGAATTCTTATACTTTATATGTTATTATAATCTGAACAATGAAAATGTATTAACTTTTAAAATTGAAATATTACACAGAACTGTTTTATGAAGACATCTTTACATGAGTACACATAACTATGTGTCTGGGGAACTATGTTTTAGGAAAATGGATCCAGATCCCCAGCAGGTGTAAATCGTCTGTAGATCCATTGGAGTCAGTGGCCAGATCCCCAACTAATGTACATTGGCCACAGCTCCATAGAGCTCAATAGAACCTTGTGGCTTTACAGCACCTGAGGATTTGGTCCCATATGATTAGAACGTGAAGACAGGATTGGAGTTAAGAAGAGAAGTTCAGTTTTGGGTCAGTTCATTCTTTGCTGGGCTCATTCTTTGCCTGCACATTTTTTGGATTTGTTGCTGTCATGTTGCTGTCTCATATTTATATCCCGTGACAAAATGTGACTATATAATGCAAAACTGTTTTCAGTTTGGGTGATGGTTTGACATTTCTAACCCGTAGCACAGAAAAATCTTATAGCAGGTGCTTTTGATTTCTAATATAAATTGATATAATTACCACTTTCCTAGGGAGTGTATTCCACAGTCGCTTTGTTCTCCACGTGAGCATTTTAATTTCTTACCCAGACAAAAAATATTTTTTAAAATTTATCCAAGTTATCCCTCACTAGATTCCTAAAGTATCGGAGGGGTAGCCATGTTAGTCTGGATCTGAAAAAGTGACAGAGAGTCCTGTGGCACCTTATAGACTAAGAGATGTATTGGAGCATACGCTAAAAAATCTAAAAAATCTAAAAAAATCCTGAACATTTTTCTTACTCCCATCAGTGTTGGGAAGTCCCTTTGTTTTAAAAAAGAGTTGTCACATCCTCCCGTAGTTTTTGCTTAGCCATGCAATACACGTCTACTTCTTCTTCTTCCATCGGTGTCAACTATCAAGATCAGAGCCCCAACCAATAGGACTTGTGCTCCTAAATCACTTGGATGCTTTTTGAAAATCTGAACCTAAATAGACTAGACAAAGTGTAGGAAAAAGGAATGACTATTATCAGTATTGTACAGGTGGGAAAAGAAAGGCACAAGAGAGGTTGGACTGGGACTAAGGAGATCTTGGTTCTAAAACTTCCTCTGACATTGACTCCCTGAGTGGTTTGGTGAAGTGACTTCATCTCTCTGTGTCTCAGTTTCCAATGTGTAAACTGGTGCTAAAAGTTCATTAATTCACAGGCCTATTTTCACAAAATGGGATTCTTTGACTTTAACTTGAGTTGGGTCAGAGTCCAATTTATGAATATATGTAAGGTGCTTAGAGATTACATTCATATAAGAAGATACATCAACTGATCTCTGTAATAAAGGTGGAACGCCTAGCAACTTCACTGGGTGTTTTGCTATCAAAGGGTCAAATTCCACCCACAGTTATATGCACATTACCATGTTAAATTCAATAGATGTGCACCTGCATAAACAAAAGCAGAACTTGGACCACTTCATGCATCGGAGATCTTGATATCTGGCATGCAGAGGATCATAGAACAAAAATGTGTTTTTTTTCAAAAGAGGTTTCCTGCCAAATTGATATAATCCACCCACCACCCCCCAAGAGCTCAAGCTGTTTTGTGCTCTGCAGCGACATAAAGCCATCTTAACTGTCTGATTAAATTGGGCTTGTGGCTGCGTTGGGTTGCTGGAGTGGTGCAAAGAGAGTAGAGTTTTGCTGGTGAAGCTAGTCCTTAGATTCAAATAGAAAGAAACACATTTTCTTTCTTCATCTTTAAATTTGTTCATGAAATCAGAGAACTGAACCTGAAAATGCTTGAATAGAAATTCAGTTACCAACTCTGCCTGTATATATGAAAATGCTGCAGACATTAAATTTGGACTTTTAGGCCTTCATTCATAAAAGGTACTAGTAATTTTGGATGCCCAACTTGAGACCCCATAGGGGAGACTGATTTTCACGGGGTGGGTGATGAGTATATTTTGAATCAGGCCTCCTTAAGGTCTGCTAAGTTGGGGAGCCAAAAACTGAAGCCCACCAAATCACAAGTCACTTTAGAAGATCTTGGCCATTATGCCCGTAACACCTAACCTTAACCTCAGCACCTAACCCGAAAATGATTTGTGAGATTTCTTTTCATGACAACGGTGACATTCAGAGTTGAGCTTTTGCACTGCCATGCATGACAACATGACCAATTCCTCCTTTCAGATAACCCAACACCTTCTCAGCCTTCTCTCATGATTTTGAAGTCTGCAGACTCCAGTGGTTCAGCTGCTTGTTTAGCAAGGGATTTCTACCCTCCCGAACTGAAGATGTCCATGAATGCTGACAGCCCAGTTCTATATGAAACCACTGAGCCTGTCCTTTCATCTGGAAAATACCGTGCTGTAAAGGTTGCCAACATTACATCGAACCAAGATGTGCATTGCTCAGTACAACACCACAACCAAAAGTTTAATAAAATTCTCACCTCAGAGAGACCAACAGGTATGGTGTTATGGGTCAGAGAAGAATGAAACCCCTAGTAGATTCTTTAACACTGGATGAGATCTTCAGCTCATGTAAAACATTGTTTTTTCATTGAAGTCAGTGGAGCGACACTGATTTTTTACCAGCTAAGGATAAACTTTTAAGGCCAGAAGGGAGCGTTATGATCATCTTATTTGAGTTCCTGCAGAACCCAGGCCAGAGAAGTCCGTGCAGCAGTTCTTGCAGTGGAGGGAATGAGTCTTCCTTACTATGTAGATTAGCACTTGCGGGAAGACATCTAGTCTCAATTTTTTGTATCCAGTTTAGATTTTCTAATCTGCATAAGGGATTTGCAAATGAGTAGCCCTAATCATTTTTGAAAATCTGAGACTCCATGTGATGATGAATTTATCACTTCCCTCGATAACTCCGTGCAGTTAATTACCCGCACTGTTAAGAAGTTGTGTAATATTCCCAGTTTGACATTAATGACTTGGAGAGGGCTTTTCAAACGTACCAATGGGTCCTATTCACAAAGGTATTAATGTGCCTAAAGATAAAGATCAGCATCTAGTGAGGTTTTGCAAAAGCACCTAATAAGTTAGGTGCCTGAATCCAATTGAAAGCCAATAGGTCTTAGACTCCTAACTGTTTATGCCCTTTTAAAAATACTACTGGATGCCTACCTCCATCTTTAGTTGCTTACCTTTAAAGTCTGGCCTTTTGAAGTCTAAACTCCATTGACATTCAATGAAACTTTAACTTCTAAATGCCTATATCTCTTTTGAAAATGGGACTTAGGCTCCGAAGTCAAGTCGGGACAGTTTTTAAAAGGTATTTAGGCATTTACAATGCACCTAGTTGAATTTTCAAATGCACCTAGATTCTTAATTTCTATTGATATCCATTTTTGAAAATCCCTTTAGGTGCTTAGCTGCAAGGTAGCTAAATACCTTTAAAAACCGGTGAAAAATTTACCCTAGATCTTCTTCTCTTTTTGTCTCCTGGATAAAGGAGACCTTTTCCTGAAATCCTCTCCCTGTGTAGGTACTTTTAGAGTGCGAGCACATCACCCATTAATATTCTTTTAAATAAGTGAAATAGATACAAATTGGGAGATAAACTTTCAGGGCCTCAGTCCTGGCTGATGTTAACTGGAGTGGCTCCACTAAAGTCAAAAGTGCTGTATCTATTTACATGGGTTAAGAAACTGGATCTCGGTTCAGAAACTTAACTGAACCAAAACTCTCAGACATTTCATTTGTTCATTATGGAAGACTTGTGTTCATCACTTGTGTTTCATTTTCTTTCTCTTCAGTTTTAACAACTCCTGGACCTACCACAAGCCTGATTGAGGTCTGCAGAACTTCAACTCCTAGCCCCCAAGGTTGGTTTGAAAATAAGTGGAATTTTAGTGTTTGTTTCACTATTGACTTACTCCAGTTTTACATCATTGTAACCCCATTGATTTCAGTGAAGTTACATCAATGTCAACTTGTATTTCAATGGTGAATCAAGGCAAGAGATCAGATCTTCAACTGATGTAGATCCATATAGCTTCCATTGACATCTATCGGGGTATACTGATTTATTCCAGTTGAGAATCTGGCCCAGTTGAGAAATGTGGCTTGACTCACTGAAAACTATTAGTGCTCTGAACCCTGTAAAATCATCACATTTAGGGCAAAATTGTCCTTTGCCAGCTGTACTGAACATCTGTTATACTAGAGTCAGATTTCCAGTGCACATTCTGCACTGTCTCTACACCTGCAAAAGTAAATGTATCTGTTTGTTTACCACATTGTTTCTGTGCTGATAGCAAATCATCACTTCAAAGCCACACTCTCTCTTGCATTTTTGCAGATGAAGATATGGAGAAAATGAATGTGCTGTCTATCACTGTGCTGGGCTTGAGGGTGTTGCTAACGAAAAGCATTGCCTTGAATATGCTCCTGGTCACTAGATACCTTTATTTCTGAGGTAAGAACTGAGGGTCAGTGGGGTTTATGCAGTGCATAGACCCTTTTCATGTCCTCCAAAGAGGTGTGCATTATGCATAGGGGGAAAGGTTGTTCAGTCGCCATTGTCCACTCCCTCCCCCCCGTTCCTCTTTTACTAATGAAGAAGCAAGGCCTTGAGGTTCAGTCACTGATCTTAGGTTCTAGAGAGTTGGGTTCAAGTCCAGGTATTCCCTATGTGAATTTAGGCAAGACACAAAAAGCCATATTTTAAAGGCTTTTATGCACATATGCACCTAATGGGTTTTTCAAAAGGACTAGGTGCCTAACCCCTAGGGTACTTTTGAAAATCCCAACAGCACCTATTTCCATCCGCATGTGACAAAATACTTTCAAAATCTGGCCCTTAGGTTGGAATAGAAGAACATTTGCAACCATCAGAGGAGGGATGTTCTGGAGCAGCCTCCCAAAAGGTGCAGTTCGGGCAAACAAGTAGTTTAAAGATGGAGTTTGGTATGTTTATGAATGGGATTATATGATGGAACTGCCTGGAATAGCAGGAGGTTGGTTCTGATGACCAAGAAGGCGCTTCCAGTCTTACGTTCCTCTGGGCCTAGGTTCTCCACCTGTAAAACGGGGAGAATGATCTTCTCTGTCTCATCTATTTTGGATGTGTAAGAAGTTAGATGCCCAACTCCCATTGGAAGTCAACAAGACTTGGACACCTATTTCCCATAGTTCCTTTGAAAATTCCACCCAAAGGAACTGATGCAAAACCCATTGACTTCAATGGGAGACTTTCCACGAACTTGAGTGGGATTTGGTCCAGGACTAACAATAATCATTAACTTCTTTTTTCTTACAGGTTGGACAAAGTGAGCCAGAAATGGTTTGAAGAAGATAGCAAATAATTTGTTGACTTTTATTCTTTATTAGAGCTGGTCAAAACATGAAAATAAAATCAAAATGCCGAAGTTGAAATTTTTGAAGGGTTCAAAATGGAGCCAATTTTTGTGCTTTCCAAAAATTTTCACTGCATTTTTACATAACAAAAATTGAATTTTTAATTGAAAATATTATTGAAATAGTTATTGAAATTTTCAGTCTACCGAAAACCTTCCTTTTATCAAATGAACAATTTAAATAAGTATTTTGATATTTTCAATAACATTTTCAACAAATGTTGTGAAAATTTTCACAAAAAATAAAAATAATTAAACAATGCCTTTTTTGAGAAAAATTAAGTTTTGAATAAAAATTCTTTTTGATTAAAACAATTTTCTGCAAAAATTTGACTAGCTCTTCATTTTATTTTACTTTCCTCTAGCACTTTTAGGTTTTCTTTAATTTTTTTCCAGTATATCTTAATTTTGAATTAATTCAGCTCTTTTTAGATATGTGAAATGCTAGTTTTAACAGATGCAGTTAAATATCATATTATTTTAATTGCGTGAAATGGCAACATGTATAGTTCATTTGTTCTAGCTATATTACATGGATTTGTTATTCAAATATATTGTATGTATTAATAAAGTTAAACCCAATTAAAGAGATTCATTTTGTTTTACGTACATATGACAGATATATGAAAAAGCTAATTTCAGTATAATTGTATTCTTATTCAGAATTATATTAACAGAAGAGTGCATTTTAGGACCCAGATTTATCCATGGTTTTGTTTTCTTCATGAATAGTTCTAACAAAAATGAAACATTTTCATTTGCATTAAAATTTTTAGTGGAAAATTTCAACTGAATTGAAACACTGAAAGATTTTTGCCCCAA
This sequence comes from Malaclemys terrapin pileata, assembly GCF_027887155.1. Classification (NCBI taxonomy): domain Eukaryota; kingdom Metazoa; phylum Chordata; order Testudines; family Emydidae; genus Malaclemys; species Malaclemys terrapin. The sequence goes on from NC_071516.1 coordinate 47,726,568, forward strand.
AACTGCTGAAACCAAAATGTTTTTTGTTTTTCAGCTGAAATTTTTCAATTTTTGGGTTTCCAACAAAAAAAACAAAAATATTCAAGGAAAGCAGACACTTCCAATGTAAAATTGTGTTTAATTAAATACCCAGTTTTCCATAAAAACTTTTAAATGGAAATTTTGTGACCAGCTATTACATGAATATTCTATTGAAATCTATTTTATGGCTTAATAAATTCAAACCCAGTTAATATGACTGATCTATTTTAATTTCACTTGTATTCTTATTTTGATTACATATGACAGATATAGGTAGCAACCTAACCTTCTTTCATCCTAACCTTCATTAGTTAAAATTTAGCTCCCATCCTGAACTATGAGGTTTACTTCTCTTCCAACACTGTTGTTTATCACATCTTTACTCCTACAAAGGCATATTCTAATTTCCATGTAGACGACCAGTCCTCTTCTCAATGCTGCCTGGCTTTTGGCCTCAGTGAATTATTGTGGCAATGAGTTCCACAAGCTAACTTATCACTGTGTGCAAAAGTATTTTCTTTTCTCAGTTTAAAAATTGTTGCTTTTCAGTTTCATGAAATGTCTCCTTCAAGTTTCAGTTACTTCAACAAAGCATATGGTCTTTTCTCTCTATCTATAAATTATGCTTTGGAGGGAAATAAATTCATAATTGGCATCTTTGCTTTAGATTGTATATACTTTGCAAACTTTGGACCTCTGAACATTCACAGCAAACAAGCAGCAATACTTTTTTGAAAATTCTAACAATTTAAACAGGCTTTGTTTTTCTTTCCCCCTCCCCTATTTTCATGAGAGTCACAGAGAAACAAGTGACATTCAAAGTTCACATACACACAAAAAATATTGTTGTCTTTGCTGCAGTCTGATAACAGGCAGGTGCTGCAGCGAGGCAAGGGTTTTTTTTGGCAGTCTGATAAAGAAGAAGGTTTCTGTGGTAACCTGGATCTTAGAGACACATCTGTCCACAATGCTCCGCTTCACACCAACTTCTCACCCCGAAGCGCTGCCAGCTTCTAGTGAGTAGCAGAATGAAGCTGGAGGGCTGTGGTTGCACACTGCAAATAAGTCACATGCTAGAAACCACCAAACATACATTAACCCCCCCACCACCACCAAAACCCAGCATTCAAACAGCTTGGGACAGATCCCCACCTGGTGGAAATGGGCATAGTGCAACTGAAGTCAGGGTGCCAGATCCTCAAGTGGTGTGAATCAGCATAGCTCCATTGGAATCAATGGGCCTGGCCCCCCAGTTGGTGTAAATCAGACTTGCCCCATTGAAGTCAAAAGGTCAGATCAGCAGCTGGTATAAATTGGCCATAGTTCCACTAGAATCAATAGAGTTACACTGATGAATATCCATCCCTCTGTTTCTATAGAACATGCAAAGGCTCTCTTCTGATGGCTAGGTTGGAAGCTAGATTAATAAGTGAAGAGCTCCCACTAGTGTCAGAAGTGTTAAAAGTGTCAGGGGGTAGCAGTGTTAGTCTGTATCTACAAAAACAACAAGGAGTCTGGTGGCACCTTAAAGACTAACAGATTTATTTGGGCATAAGCTTTCATGGGTAAAAACCTCACTTCTTCAGATGCATAGAAACTCTATGAAGTGAGGTTTTTACCCACGAAAGCTTATGCCCAAATAAATCTGTTAGTCTTATGGTGCCACCAGACTCCTTCTTGTATTTGTAGAAGTGTTATAAGTTTTCTAAATAAATCACATACATTTTTGAAGGGGAGTGGTGAGTGGGATGAGGGATAGAGTCAGGTATTGAGGTTAAGGTTAATCATTACAAGGAGAGTATAATTTGCATTGGGAATAGCATTACAGTTGGAATACTTTGTTTTATCACTTTGTTTTCTGACACAGACAAGAAGTCTCTAATGTGGACATTATTATTGTGTGTGTTTCGAGAGCATCTAGTGGTCCCCACTCATATCTAGGCCACATTGTGCTGGGTGCTGTACAGACACATCGTGAGAGCATGTCCAGGCCCCAAAGGCCTTACACAGTAAATAGGCAAAGGGTGGAAAACAGGAAATATCATTGTCCTCCTTGTACATGTGGCGTATGGAGGCCCAGAAAAATGAAGGCTGAGATTTTGAAAACCACCCAAGGGATTTAGACTTAAATTAAACAAAGTTCTAAATTCAGAAAATCCTGGAGTAAGGGTCTTCTCCATGACCACACAGGGAATCTTTGGCAGAGCCAAGAATTGAACCCAAGACCAGAATCCCAGTTCACAAATACAAGACCTACCTTTCCTGACATATATTTACACGTATACAAAGTGTGCAGTTACTGTAGAGCCCTAAAGACACGCGGAAGCACTGTGGGCGCATGGAAGCCAATTTATGGTGACTGCTTTATAGGCGAGGGATCACTCTTGTGCTAAGGTCACCAAAAGTCACCATGTCCATTTGTGTGTGCATGTCTCTCTCTGTGAGTGTCTCCGTATATATGTGAGTTTACATATGTGTATGAATAAACAGTTATACCTACTCATGCCTGTATGTGATTGTGGCCGTGTGTATATTTGTGAAGGACTTGTATCTATAGGTGTGACTGTATGTATATATACATGAATATGTGACTGTGGGTTGTTATGACAACATGTGCATGTAAGTTGGTGGGTGTCATACATGTGGATGGTAGAGTGTGTGCCTGTGTGTATACATGTGTCCCTGCCCGTTGTAAACTTGTGTGACTCTTTATGTGTGAGGCTGTGAGTTTGTGTTTGTGTGAGGTTGTGGGTGCATATGTAGACTGTTAGTTTGTGTGCTTGTCTATGTGTGTTGCTAAGGCTGTGCAAATGTGTGTGTGTACATGAGAAACATTGCATGAGAGTGTGTATACCTCTTTGTGGCTGTGAATGTGTGTAAGCCTGGGTGTCTGGGTGCAACAATCTGTGTTTGTATCTGAGTCAGTAGGGGGGACTCTGTGCGTATCTGAATCTATCAGTCGGTATGTTCCTGATTGTGTGACTGTGTGTGTTTGTGGAGAAGGGGGGGACTGAGAACAAGAAAATGAAGAGAGGGTGAAATGCAAATCAATCAATAGCTTTGTGTAAAACCAAACCAATTAGCAAAATACATTAATAGAAAACAAATAATCTTATTATCCAGCACAACCCCATTGTTGTGTTACAGAATATTCCATATTCCATGTACGGGATATCTCATTGGATTCTACCTGCCAGCACAACTCTGGCCAATTTTTCAATTCTGCACTTCAATTTAGAGAGGAATCAGTATCTTAAAATATGTGTAAAATTTCTTATCATCACCCATGTGGAGTTAAATGAATGTCTTTCTTGGTCTCTTTTGCCCCCTGCTGGTGACATCCTTAATTTTTCTGCTGGCAAAATTTTACATTGAACAATTCCAGTAAATAGGTCAAAGGAAAAACAATCATCCTCTGCTTATACCACAAGGCACATTTCTTCGTTTTTCTTTCCATTTTTCATCTTGTCAGCTGGCTGGGGCGTCTGCATGCCGAGCAACGACAATGCAGTTTGCTGGCTGCAGTGAACAGGTTGCTCCTTTTTAAAAAGAAGACGGAATGAGATAATAGTGTCTAAGAGGAGATTTGACGACGCTTTCCCTTTGGAGAAGTGCTACATTAACTGTATGACAATGTAAGTGACTTATAAAAACTAGTATGGAAGATGGAATTTGGGAAACATTTTTCAAGTTTGCCTCAAGGATTTGGATACTCAGTTCAATTAAGCTTAGTGGAAATGAGACATTCAAATAAATTTCAGCCATGTCTCGTCTGAGGGAAGGAATATCATATTAGCAGGTTTAGATAATGTGGAACTCATTGCCACAAGGTACCATTCTGGTCAAGATAGTAGCAGTGTTCAAAAAAGATTTGGACGTCGATATGAATAATGGGAACACCCAGAATTATGTTAGAGGTCTCATATGTATTAAGGGTATAAACTAGAGCTGGTCAATCAATTCCAGTGGAATATTTTTCTGTCAGAAAATGCTGTTTCATCAGAATTAAAACTTTCTGCTGGAAGGTGTTGATCAAATGTCATTTCAGAAAAAAAAATGGAACAGAGCATTCTGATGAGGTCAAAACATCCTTTTCTGACCTTATTGGAATGGAAAATTTCAGTGTTTCATTTCAAAATGACTTTTTGCTTCCAAATGTTTAAATTAGCTTTTTTCTGTTAAAAAAGAGGCCAAAATCAGAATGAAACATTTCAGTTGTTTGAATTTCAATGCTCTGATAGACCAAAGATAGAATTGTTTTGAAAATATCATATCTGTGGAAAATTTCAATTTTTTTGGTTACAATTTGGAATGAAAACTAATTTCAAAAGTCTTGAAATCTTTCATGAAACAGAAATTCAGTTTCCCCTCCAGCTTCAGTGCACAAACCAACCATTAAATGATGGGGTCAAGAAGAAAGTTCTCCTCTGGACAGATAAGTACATGACATCTTGGTGTCTATCAACTTCTTTTGAAGCATCTGGTACTGACCATGACTGGAAAAGGGCATTGGACTAGAGAGAACATGGTCTATTTTAGTGATTCCTCTGTGCCTATAAACCTCTAGTGTTTTTGCTGAGGGACTTATCACTGTGGGAACAAAGTGTTGCTTCCCCTCCACTGACGTTTGAGGATGGATCAGACTGCTTCAAATGCCAGGTAAAAACCACATCAGCATGGGAACTTTTTATGCAATAAACATATTTGTACCATTATAAAAATGTTCTTTTAGTGTGTTGAAATGGACTCAGGCGCTCTGGGTTTAATTACCAGCTCTGCCACAAACTTCCTGTGTGACCCTGGGCAAGTCATATAATCTGCCTGTGCCTAAATTTCCCCATCTGTGAAATGGGTATAATGATCCTTCCCTATGTCACACTGGAAGGGTAAATTCATTAAAGTCTGTAAGTCACCGAGATATAGCACTGATGGGGAGTCATAGAAGTACCCAAGCAGAGAGACAGAACAGAAATATATGCATTGGTTGTACTCCCCCTCCCCATTCCACTGATAAATGTCCCAGATACTGATTCCTCATTGATGTCAGTGGGAGAGTTTCTGTTCACTTCTGTGGCTTTTTTATTAGGCCTTTGCAGGGAGGTTTTCAAAGTTGTTTAAGTTGTTTGACTCACTGATTCCCTTTAATTTTGGCTGAGGTTTTCAAAGGAGCCTCAGGGAATTACGCACCTGACAACTATAGGAAAATCCCGGACTTTAATGGGAATTGGGTGTCCAAATCACATAGGAAATCGCAACTCTCGCCCTTTTATGCATGAACACATTTTGAACGTCTGTAAGGACAGAACTCCAGTAAGCGTCACACGCCCAGATTTCCAAAATCCTAAAGCAATTTTAAAAAAAAAACATTGTGTATTGTGAATCATGTCTGGAAATTGGGAAGAGTATTCAAGGAAAATCTCTTCATCTAAACTGGGCCGTACGTAATTTACAAATGAGGAAGAAGAAGGTTTTGATGGCAAGTGGCTTAGGGGAGATTTTTGTAAAGTGGAGTCATGCTGTGGTGATCTGATGGGTATAAGGAACTTGTCTTTGGATCCGGAACTAAACTTAAGATTCAGCCAAGTAAGAATGAACTTCATTTAAAGCCTGCCTGTCCTGATTTTCCACACTTGCTATCTGGTCACACTATGTCCACACGGGGGAATTGACTGGCCAAATTATTCTGGAATAGCTCTTCTAGTATCATTGAGCTATTTTTGTATGCTCCAGGATAATTTCCCCATGTGGACATTCTACTACAGAATAAAAATGATTTTATTCCATCATAATTACTCCGCTTTGTGACCAGAGTAGTTATTCTGAATAGCATGTCCACACGGGGAGCTACTCTGACACAGTTTATTCCCCAATAGCTATGCAGATCAGTTTTCCCATGTAGACAAGGCCTAAAGGAGTTAGATGGCCAGTTCCATTCCATAGAACCCGGATACCTAAATTCCTTTGAAAATCACCGCCCAAGGGTCAGATCCATTTGTCTGCTCTGGCTACTTTGTGCTATGCTGATGGTGCAAGTAGCAGAGAACTGGGGATAGCTGACCAGTTAAACAGGCAGCTGTCTGTTTGTGGACCAGTCCTGGGAACATGGTGTGATTTTTGCCAGGGGGTTAAATTAGCAAACTTGTGGCCACGCTGAATGAAATGGTAATGACTGTCTGTGGAAAATGCAATTTTAACACTATTATTTCAGTAGCACCGAGAGGCCTCAGCTGGGCTTGGGACCCTGGTACCAAAAGCACAGTGAGAGACACTCCCTGCCCTGAAAGATTAAACAGTCAAAGGGTAGCAGGGGAAATAGAGTCACAGAACGGTGAAGTGACTTGACCAAGTCACAGTATAAAACAGTAGCAGAGCCAGGAATAGACTCAAGGTTTCCAGACTCCCTGTGCAGTGCTTTAGCCACTAGACCGTGCTGCATCGAGCCATGTGTAATTTGTAGCAAAGGCTGAGATTTACAAAGCACATGTGATATCTGTATGCCCAGGTCTCATTAATTCAAATAGGATTTGGGCATACAAATCCCATAAATTCTTCTAAAATACCACCCCTGTCGTCCACTAAGGCTAAGGAGGAGATGTAGATGAATCCCTCAGAAAAAAATCTCAACCACACCCTTTCAGGCTGGGATTTCCAAAGAATCCTAAGGGAGTTAGGCACACAAATCCCTTTGAATGTAGATATGATCTGGGTGCCTAACTCACGCAGGCCACTTTGCAAATCCCAGCCTGGGGTTTTTATAACCGGATGTCAGAACTCCTTTCCCCGAGAGGTGTTAGAAACAATTCTGGCAACATATGGATCAAATCCCCGGCTGGTGTCAGTCAGCAGAGCTCCATTGACGTCATGTGTGAGACCCTTCGCTGGTGGAAACTGACACCACCCCACTCAGTGGAGCAGAGCTGTGAGCATGGACTAGGACTGGCCAGAAAATAACAATTCTGGTCCATGGACAATTGTGAGTTTTACAGTTTGTTTCCATTCCGCATCAGAATGAAATGGAGACCTCTGGAAATCTGGAAAGAGCGAGAGGGATCCCAGAATAGCCACTCGCCCAGTGGTTGTTGGAAATCCAATTTCAAGCCCCTGATTTGCTTTTGAAACTTGCATCCATGATGAATTCATGGATTAATCTAGTGTGGTGATAAAGGCGGTTTGGACAGACACACAGCTAGATTGCTAGCTAGGCAGAATGTTCACAATATGCAATGAAGGCAGCTCACAGAAAATGATAGTTTCGTAGCTGAGCAGGGGGAGGGTTATTGTAAAGGGCAGAGGGACTGTGGCGATGCCAACAATTTCAAGTTCACATTTGGGAGTGGGACGAGATTAAAAGTTGTGCCAAGTAAGTGTTTCCATTGCAACTGGCCAAACGCTGTAATTGTTTATATTCAAGAGAGCATATTGCCAGCGAGAATCATCATGGGGTGCGTAGGGTGATACACAATGAAAAACAGACCTGGAGACAAAGTGGAGAACACTGTGTGTTTGAGGTGGGGTTTTTGTAACTCCATTAGGGGCCATTGGGGCCAATCCTCTGTACACTCAGAGCAGTGTAAATCTGGAGTAATTCCATTGAAATTCAAGAGGGCTTAGGCACTTTTCAAAATTTTACCCTGGGTGCCTAAATCCCTTAGGGAGTTAAAGATAGATAGATAGATAGATAGATAGATAGATAGATAGATCACATTATGTAACAAATATACCTTATATTTCAGAGAGGAAATGAAGGGGAGTTTTTGTTAAGGGCTTAGATGCTGTGAGAAACACCAATGAGAAGCTCACATTTGGGAGTGGAACACAATTAAATGTAGTGCCAAGTAAGTTACTCAGTTTTAACTAAAGAAATTTTCGGATGGGCTTTCCAAAGAAGTGTAAGAGACCTGAATCCCATTGGTTCCCATGCAAACTAGGCACCTAACTCTGTTAGACTGCTTTGAAAATCCCAAGCCTAAATATTAGAGTCTACTAATTGTTGGTGTGAATCATCTAAATGGAGGACAAAGGCTGAGCTTCAAGTAATTAATGATATAGATAACGAGTAAGAGATTCATAGAAACGTAGAGCTGGAAGGGACCTCTAGAGGTCATCCCGTCCATCCCTAGCTCTGCGGCAGGATTAAGTATACATAGATGATCCCTGATAGACGTTTGTTTAACCTTTTTTTTAAACCACCAGTGATGGGGATTCCACCACCTCATTCCACATAAGGAGAGAAAGCTGAATTCACTCTCTGGTTGCTGTGAGTTTTTGTAAAGCAGTTGGCTGGTGTGCTAATGATGCCAGCAATAAGCTGACTTTCGGAGCTGGGACTAGATTGCAAGTGCGACCTGGTAAGAAAGATGGATTGGAGATGGGGTGTAAATGAAGGGAGAATCGCAAATGATCATTTAGGTTTTGATAGTGGTCTCCCACACATTCAGTTGACCATGAGTGTGGTAACAGTTCTTAAGGCCATTGCTATATATTGTCTTTGATACTAACTCAATAGCTCATTTTGCTGTTGAGAATGTAGTTTTACAGTTAATCCCACTTGGCTCAGTAAGATAGCATTGGATAAGTACTCAACCAATATGACCAAGCGTTGGACAGTCAAGTCCTTGGTTAGAAATGGAGTGAGAACCTTTAGTTGGATAGATAGAGAAAGAAACTGCATCTTGGATGAAAGTTAATGTCAACACTATTTGTAAAGCCCCTTGCTATGGTGTAACACTGGAGGTGACTGGTCTAAGCTCACATTTGGAAGAGGGACAAAGCTTAAAGTGAATGCAAGTAAGTTTACAAATTTATAGGAATTCTTATCTCACAGATTTTAAGTCCAGAAGGGGCCAGTAGATCATCTGGTCTGACCTCCTGTGTGACACAGGCCTGAGATTTCACTCGTTGCCCCTATGTTGAGCCAATAACTTGTGTGTGACTAAAACATATCTTCCAGGAATGCACCCGTCTTGAAGACATCCAGGGAACGAGATCCCGTCTCTTCCATTAGTAGTTTGCGCCAATAGTTCACCCTCACTGCTAAAAATGTGTGCCATGTTTCTAATTTGAGTTTGTCTGGCTTTAGCTTCCAGCCACTGACCCCCCAATCCAATACCCTGTCTCTGACAGTGTCCAAGTACTATCTGTTCAATAACAATGAAATAAATTAGCATTAACTAATTCTTGTTTATTAAATAGGAATTATTAATAGTTCCATTTTTGTTTCTTATAGTTTCAGTTTCCATGTTTGATTCTTATACTTTCAGCTGACAATAAATGTCTTCATAAAAATTAAGGCCACTTTATATCAAGGCCTTTGCTACGCAGCACTGTTAGACATGGAAGAAGAATCGTGGCTGCTGTAGGTAGAGAAGGAAAGGGTCTCTTTGGGGAAAGTTACCACTAGTCGCTTTTTGTAAAGCCCTGTGTTATGGTGTAATGCTGGTTCAGGCACATATGCACTTATCTTTGGAAGTGGGACAAAACTGACAGTTGATCCAAGTAAGTCTGAGTTTTAACAGCAACTGACAGTAATTTACACCAGAATGTCAAACCTGGCAGTCTAAAGGGAGGCTCCTAAATCCCATATTTGCCACCTAAATACAATTCCGATTAATTTTCAAAGGTTCCAAATATCTGTAACTCCCACTGACTTCAAAAATCTTATCAGGTGCTCAGCACTTCTGAAAATCAGGACAAACCTTTGTGTAGGCATCTGAATCTGGATTGAAGAGTGTAACTTTAGTCACTCCGCTCTAAGAATGCTGGCATTTTGCTAAAGACATCCCTAAATACTCAATTTGTGCTTTTATACTGGAATTTTTAAAGGCTCTTATGGGAATTGGGCTTCCAAAAAATGCCAAATATTTCCATCTCCTTTGAAAATCTCAGCTTTAAAGCTTTGACTTTCCAGATATCGTGAATGAAATATGTGAGTGAATATATTGTGAGTGAAGTACACCAGGAGAAAAAAGAAAGAAGAGGCAGAAACAGATATTTTAAAGGACAGACATTTACAGTTGGCTAAAGAGACTTACAACACAATAGTTTTCTTAACATTCTTCCCTCTGCATGGTTTCTTATGCGATCCACATCACCATGAATGAATGCTATGAAAGTCATGTAAGTGCTGGTGAAGATTTTACCAAAGGGCTAGATTCTGCCTTCTTATAATCACAGCTTACTCCAGGAGATGTTCAGTTTATTTTGTCTCATTTTCACAGGGGTGAGATGAACCCAGTGTGTGGATTTTTAAAGGCGACTATAGGAGGCAGGGCCCCAAATCTCATTGAAAGTCAGTAGGACAGAGGTGCCCAATTCAGTTATGTTCCTTCACAAGTCCCAGCCTGTTTGTACACGTTGTGACTTTCAAAGACCATGTGCTTGAGTTTTTGTAAAGCATCTGATGACAGTGATAGTGCAGGTGTCAACGATAAGCTCATCTTCGGTCAGGGGACACGCTTAAAAGTAATTCCTGGTAAGTGGAAAACTCAGAGGCACTTTACAATGGTTATTTTATCTGCTGACCATATTCCACTCTAGCTTGTGTGCTTAAAGTCACTCCTGCTTCAGTAAAGAGCATGATTCAAGGACTTGAGAATAAGCACAGTAGAAAGTTTAGGTGATTTTGAATACCCCACCTACTATAGGGATTTAGAAACCTAGTTCCCATTAGTTTTGATTGGTCATCCAGATATCTTAGGCAGCTATGAAAATTTCAGTATCTATCTATCTATCTATCTATCTATCTAGATACTATGGAGATGTAACAAGTTTGAGATCTGAGAGAGAGAGAGAGAGATTCACAATCTATAATGAATGCACATATACAGTGTCAGATATGAAGGGAAGGTGGATTTTTGTAAAGGGTTGAGATGCTGTGGGAAACAACAATGAAAAACTCATATTTGGCAGTGGAACACAACTGAAAGTAGTGGGAAGTAAGTGGCTCGCTTTCAGCTAGAGAACTTCCGAGATTTTCAAAGTTGATTATGGGATCTTGGGTGGCAGCTCTTTGCAGAATGATTAGGAAGTGGACATCCTTGTACACTAAGTGGTATGAAATGTCCTGCGTGGAAAGACGATCAGTGCGACTCTTTAAGTAAATGGCAAGTGTTGGAGTTTATACATGGGAAAAGAGGTATTGAGAGAAAGCTGAAATCCTGAGATTCCGTAGATGGGTTTTTGTAAAGCTGTTGGCTGTTGTGCCAATGATGCTGGCAGGAAGACGGTATTTGGAGCTGGGACTAGATTGAAAGTGCAGCCTGGTAAGAAAAAGGAAATTCTTTCATATTGAAATTATTGTGGGTTGGACACGAACAGCCACTGGAGACTATCGGGGGTTGACTCAAGGAACAAGATAGTTTTGATAACTAAACAATTGGTGTTGAGGTCTTGAGGGAAGAGATGAATCAATGAGAAAATATTCCCTTAGGAACTCTACCTTCATTTGCACCTGTTTGACCCTATTAACTTCAGTGCTTAAGGTTAACTTCGTCCTGCTATTAAGGCCCCGATACAGTAAAGCGGTCAGCACCTGCTCTGAGTCACATGAATTATACCACTGAAGTCATTGGGGCAACTCAAGTTGCTAAAAGTTAATCATGTTCTTACGTGCTTTGCTAAAACCCCATTGACATCGAAGCACTGACATCAGTAGGATGGCATACGGATACAACTGAAGGCCGGATTGGGCCCACTGTTTTCACAATTAACGCAGTAGGGAATGGTATGAGAAAAACAATGGAATGATGTGTGTAAATTATATGTCCTCAATGACTGAGAGCTGCTCTACAGGATTTTGTAAATCTTTTACATACAATGATCTCAGAAGTAGAGGATCTAAATTCACATTAGGGAAAGGATCACATTTGAAGGTAAATCCCAGTAGGTCAAGTCAAGTCAATCTATCTATCTATCTATCCCCATCCACCCCCTCTATCTATCTATCTATCTATCTATCTATCTATCTATCTATCTATCTATCTATCTATCTAAAGATTGGAATAAGTTCTTCTTGTACTAGTAAGGAGACACAAAGATCACAAAAAACATAGATGCTTAAGTGTTTGTAAAAAAATAGAGGCTGGAGTTCTTGTAAAGCTTTTTATGACTGTGATACTACTGGTGGGCGCTATGACGTTATCTTCGGGCAGGGGACGCGTTTAAGAGTAAATCCAAGTAAGTGGAAAGATCAGAACACTTTACAATGATTAGTTTAAAGTCTGAAAATGATCTAACCTAGCTTTTATGCTTATTGTTGGTGATACTTCAATGGAATGCAACCAGCTCTGGGTTGACTAAGGGAATAAGGACAGTTTATAAGTAGGAGACCAGATCCTTAACTGAAGTACATCTCCATTGAAATCAATGGAGCCAGGCAAATTTACATCACCTGAGAATTGAGTTTGTGGTCCCTAAATACAGATTCCCCAACACTTTCATCACAGGCAATAGTTGATGAATGGAAGTAGATAAAGTGTTCAGTTTCTTCATATTTTCTTTTGTGTTTAACGTAGGGTTTTATTCTAACACCTATCACCACAGTATCTGAACTCCTTCCTGAAAGAACTGTTATAAAGGCAGGTCACCCCAAACACATGCTCTAGGAATGAAGTTGTGAATTAGAGTCTCTGTGGTTGAATCCATTCGAAAGAGAGGGACAGGAAGTCTTTGCTGAGCCTCACCGAGTATATTGGGTGAAAGTTACCAGAAAGCGTTTTTGTAAAGCCGCTTGTGACGGTGCAATGAAGGTATTGCTTATGAGAAGGTCACATTTGGAAAGGGAACAGAGCTCTCCGTATATCCCAGTAAGTCTCAGTGAACAGAATTCTCCATTGATATAACAGTGGGCCCCATCACCGGCTTGTGTGAATCGGCCATAGCTTTACTGGCAAGCTGGGGACCTAATTCCCTTAGATGCTTTCAGAAATCGCAGCCATTGTCTATTAAGGACTGTGCTACTAGTAAGGGGTTGAGTAGCGACCCAGACTCAGTTCCTCAGCTGGTGTAAATGAACATGAGTCCACTGAAGTCAAAGGAGACTCACTGATTTATTCCAGCTGAGCATCTGGCCCTTAAACAGCACGTGGGGGAGAAATAACCGTCCCCGGTTATTGTAAAGCCCCGTGTTGTGGTGTAACACTGCTAGTGGCAGTAACAAGCTCACGTTTGGAAGGGGAACACACCTGAGAGTATATCCAGGTAAGGCTGAGAACGAATCACATTACCTACCAAAATATGCATGGGAAACTAGGAAACGCCAGACTGGATCAGATATGGAGTCCATCGAGGAGCCAGCCTCGGAAAATGACCAGTGCCAGCCACTTCAGAGGAAGCTGTTAAAAACCCTGCAATGGACAGTTATGGGATAATCTTTCCTTAGGGGAAGTTTCTTCCTCGGCTCCATGAGTTAGATCTGGCTCCTGTTCTGAAGCAGAAGAGGTCATATCCCTTCCAATATCCTTATTAACATAGCTCTGGATGGCGTCTTTGAGGGAGATTTCGAAGGAGCAGAGAGCAGTTCTGTACTTATCACCCACTGCAATTCATGGGAGTCAGATCCTTGTAAATATCTGTGTCACTGAAAAGCTTCCCTCTGAGCCACACAATTGTTAGTATTTATTGGGTGTATTACTGTAGCGCTTAGGAGACCAAGGCCTGGCCCAGAACCCCACTGTGTGCTAGGTGCTGTACGAGCACAGAAAAAAGAAGGTCCCAAAGAGCTTACACCCCAAGTATAAAACAAGAGCCAACAGATGGATACAGACAGATGGGGGAGTAGTGGGAAACAATGAGACTATATTGGTCAGTGTGATAGGAAGTGATCTCTGTGCATCATCAGCTTAGCCATTGCCAATACTTTGGGAGGCATCATGACAAATGACAATTTTGCCTTTTTTGGAATCCTGCTAATCTGTCACCCCTTCCTTGTGTCTTGTGGCAGTGAGTCCCACAGGTTAACTTTTGCTATTTTTCCATTGTCATTATTAAATTGATTGCCTTTTAGTTTTAATGAAATGTTACCTTGTTGCTTCATTATGAGGAAGAATGAGAAGCGCCAATCTCATGCAGTGCTTCCTCTCCCTTCCTTCTTGTAGTCAAGCATTAAGAACCATTAGCTTTATCTTTATTTCAAGAATCTCATCATTATGCAGATCATTTTAAGACTGGCGTGTTAAATCCCAGCCCACCTTGGTCAATGGGAATTTTGCCCTTCGTAGTAATAACGCCAGGAGTTAAATGGAGTGTTGTGTGTTTCCATGTAGGTATGATAGGTATTCGCACAGCCTGGAAATGAGAATAGGTGAAGCTATAATCAAAAGGTATGATCTGTGTGTCTAGATTGGTTTTGTAACTAGTGCTCTGTCTAGGAATGTATTCATAGCACTTCAGGCTATTTTAGGTTAAGGGATATGCTTCTAATCATGTTAGAAACGAAACAGGATCTTTTGCTTTGTAGTTAGAGAAAACAAAGGCAACTTGGGTGACAAGTTTTTGTAGAGGCCTATTTTATGGTGTGACACTGGTAACAACTATAAACTCACATTTGGGAGTGGAACAAACCTGAAAGTCAACCCAAGTAAGTCTGTGAATAATCAGCTACAATGATTTAGGCAAAAAAATCACAAAGTTGTGGCTGTGAATTTGAAAGCCCACCTACAGGATTTAGAGAGACATTTCCCATAAATCACTAGGGTTGGGATTTTCAAATGAGTCTAACGAGGGAAGGCACTCAACTCACAATAAATTATATATTGTAGTATCCAGATATTATGGTGATTGATGGGAATCTAAGAAGATAGATAGAACACTCAAAATATGTAATGACTCTATCTGTATTTTCAGAGATGAAGAGAAGAAGTTGGGCTTTTGTAAAGTGTTGAGAGGCTGTGGGAAACACCTATGACAAAGCTGTATTTGGGAGTGGAACAAAATTAGAAATAGTGCCAAGTAAGTGGCTTAATTTCAGCTAGAGAACCATTTCGATATTAGATTGCAGGAATCACTGAATTAAATCACCTATGCGAATGATTAATAGGTAGCACGAAGAGGTTGTATTTGCAGACTGATTGCAATGAGTTTTTGTAAAGTGGTTGACAGGTGTGTGAATAACGCTGGTATGAAGGTGACGTTCGGAGCTGGCACTAGACTGAAAGTGCGACCCGGTAAGAAAGAGGCAAGGTTTTCGTACTGAAATTATTGTGGCATGAACCACGAGTGGTCATTCGAGCCAACCTTGGTGTTGACTGAGATTCAAGGGGTATTTTAGGTTCACTAGCAGTTTTTGCAAAGCTTTTTATGGTGGTGTAACTCTGGTGGTGGTTATGGGAAAGCCACATTTGGAAAGGGAACACACCTGTTTGTACATCCAAGTAAGTCCAAATGAACAAAACCAAAATCTTACTCAGTAAATACATGAATGGCCCAGATCCCCAGCAAGCATAAACCGGCACCATTCCATTGGAGTTCATAGGGCTAGATCCCCAACTGGTGTGAATCAAAGTAACTCCAAGAAGTATGGTCCAATATCTTATTGCTTAAAATACAGCACTTTGTTTTTTACTGCCAATACCACTTGTAGGTTGTAAAAGACTTCCATAACTTTACTGGACAAAAATAGGACCAAATGTAGGGGTCACTGGGGAATGATTTTTTGTTTAAATGGAGGAGGAGTTAGTGGGAGGTTTTGTATCTCCTGCTAGCTTTCTCCCCAACTAACTCTTTTGGAGGTTTATGTAACTGATGTGGTGGGTGTTAGAGTCCCTCATTTGCTCCTGAATTATTGTACCTTTATGTATAGTTTATGAGAGGAAGAGGAGAGTTCTTTCTCTCTTCCCCCTACTTTTTTTTGTAAAGGGTTGAGAGGCTGTGGGAAATAGCAGTGAGAAATTCATATTTGGGAGTGGAACAAAGTTAAAAGTAGTGCCAAGTAAGTGGTTTAATTTTGATTACAGAGACTGATCAATACCAGAGGACATGGGCTGATGCGAGTAACACGAGCAAATGCCATAGGCTGGACCTCGTGTGATTATTAATACACCTCTACCTCGATAGAACGCTGTCCTCCGGAGCCAAAAAATCGTACTGCGTTATAGGTGAAACCGCGTTATATCGAACTTGCTTTGATCCGCCGGAATGCACGGCCCTACCCCCCCGGAGCGCTGCTTTACCGCGTTATATCCGAATTCGAGTTATATCGAGGTAGAGGTGTAGTTATCAACAGGAGGTTGTGTTGGCTGTTTGGTTGCCAGGAGGTTTTATAAAGGTTTTGGCTGATGCGGGGATGACAGTGGCTGGAGGGTCACATTTGGACCTGGAGCTAGATTGAAAGTGCAACCTGGTAAGAAAGAGGGAATTTGTCCAGACTCAGATGACTGCGGAAGGGACCGTGACTGGACATTGGAGTCCATCCTGGTGCCTCAAAGAAGCAGCTAGGTTTGAGAACCAAGCAATGGGAGATTTGAAGAATTGATGGGTCCATGAGAATATTTCCTTACAAAAACTCTGCCCTCAGATAAGCCTGTACGGCCCTAATTTCTCACACCTATGCCCTGGGTGACCCTTATGGCTTCGAGGTTGTTCTGTCCCCTTATTAAGGCCCCAACAGAGCAAAGCACTGAAGCACTGGCTTAATTTTCAGCACATGTGTAGTCCAATTGACTGCAGAAATGCTTAAAGTTAAGCACACGCTAAGCTCCTTTATGTCAAAGCCTTGACTTCAGTAAGGGAGCATATGGCTACAACACAGGGCTGCATTTGGCCCCCTGTTTTTTTCTACTCAGACAGTGTAGGATGGAATGAGAGAAACTCTGGAAGTGGCTGTTAAAATTCCAAGAGCATTTTGAGTGAGAGCTACCCTGGCGCATTGTCATCTAATGGGCTAGGCCACAGGGTGTCTGAAATGACATTTGGGTAGGACACATTTGACAGTAAAGCCCAGTAAGTCAAAACTCTCTCTCTCTCTCTCTCCATCCATCCAGACCTGAAGACCTGTGTAACTTGAAAGCTAGCCTCTTTCACCAACAGAAGTTGGTCCAATAAAAAATATTCCCTCTCACCAGATCTCCCTAAAATCTATCTATCAGTTTGCTAATGTATTAAGAGTGGAATGTGATAAGTTCTCCTTAGATAGGAGGGCAGGATACAAAAATGTACATGCTCAAGTTTTTGTAAAGCTTTTGATGACAGTGATAACACTGCTGGCACCAATAAGCTTATCTTCGGGCAGGGGACACGCTTAACAATAAATCCAGGTAAGTGGAAAGATCAGAAATTCTTTAATATTGTTATTTTGTTGTTTGAAAACCATCTATTCTACCATTTAATAAGAACGGACATACTGGGTCAGACCAATGGTCCATCTAGCCCCGTATTGTGTCTCTGACAGTGGCCAGTACCAGAGCTTCACGGGGAATGTACAGAACAGGGCAATTTTGGAGAAATCTGCTCTTGTCTTCCCCTCCTGGCTACTGGTAGTCAGAGGTTTAGGGTCAGACTGAGCATGGAGTTTCAACCCGGACCATCTTGGCTAATAGCCGGTGATGGACCTATCCTCCATGAACTTTGAACCCCTATTATGTTTATTGCTACTCATCCTTCAGCGGAATGTGTCCATCTGTGCGGTTAGCAGAGGGAATAAGGACAATCTATCAGTTTGGGGCCAGATCCTGACTTCATAGCTATTAGCTTAGCTCCATTCGAGTCAGTGGAGACAGGCCAACTATGCATCCACTGGTGGTCTGGTTCATGGTCCATAAATCCATTGTCTCCAACAGTGTCATAGACACTAATATAAGTATCTGCTTGGACACCACTCTAGAAAAATGGGTAGATAGAGGAGTGTACATGAGAAATAAAATAAAATAAAATAAAATAAAGCGAGAAGTGATTATTTCCTTAATACTTTTTGCCTAATTTAGGGTATTATTTTAGCTCCTATCACCATGGTATCTGAGCTCCTCCTTCCTGTGCACTTTGTCATAAAAGTAGGTCACGCCAAACGTATGCTCCAGTAGTGATTGCTCCTTTGAGCTAGCAACTCTATTGACTGGTCTAGTTTGGAAGAGGGAGAAAGAAAATCTCTCTGTATGTGTTGGTGTGAGTGAAAGTGAATCTTAAGTAACACTGACAAGCACGGTTTTGGAAAGCTGTTTATCAAGGTGTAGCTTTGGTAGCAGCTATGGAAAACTCACATTTGGAGAGGGGACACAGTTGTCTGTGTATCCAAGTAAGTTCCAGTGAAAAAAATTCTCCATAAATGTGTGAGTGGGACAAATTGTCAGCTTGTGTAAACCAGCCATTGCTCCACTGCGATCAGTGGGTCAGATCCCCAGGTGGTGCAGATCAGAATAGCTCCAGTGGAACTAATGGGCCAAATGCCCCAGCTAGTGCAAATCGGAATTGCTCCTTCGGACTCGTTGGGCCCAATCCCCAGCTAGGGAACATCTGATGCAGTTCCCTTGGAGTCAACAGAGCTGTGTCACTGTTACACCAGCTTGTGAATCCATGTTTCTGTGCTTGTGTCTGATACAACCAGCTGGCCATAAATACCTATGTGGCTTGGGATTTTTTAAATAGTTTAAGGGAGTTAGGCACCCAATCCCCATTGAAAGTAAATAAGAGTAAAGCACTTAATTGCATTAGGTTCCCTCAGAAACCCTAGGCATAAGAGTTAAGGCTACTGTATATTAAGGACTTTGCTACTAACGTGGTCAGAAATGGAGTGAGGGTCTGCGATTCCAGAAGCAGAGAACCAGAACCGGTTCCTCGGCTGGTGTAAACCAACAGAACTCCTTTGAAGTCAATAGACCAGCCTTGATTTACACCAGCTGAGCCTCTTATCCCCAAACAGCACCTTGGGAAACATTTGCCTTCCCCACTTATTGTAAAGCCCCGTGTTACGGTGTAACCCTGCTGGCGGTAGCTACAAACTCACCTTGGGGACAGGGACACGACTGAGCATATATCCAAGTAAGTCTGAAGAAAATCATGTTCTCTGCAAAAATGTTCATGGGAACCTACGAAGTTCCAGCCTGGATCAGAGGAAGAGTCCATCTGGTCCAGCCTCTTATATCTGACAGTGGCCGGTTTCTGCAGCTTCACTGGGGTGCCAGAAACCCTTTCATGGATCGTTATGGGATAATCTTTGCCTAGGAAAAGTTTCTTCCACACCTCAATGCATTTGAGATGATCTTGTGCCATGTAGCAGGAGGGTGTAAATACACTGTTAGAACAGATGTGGGAAGACTTCAGCTTTGCAGGTAGCTAGAAAAAGAGTATCCTGGGTGAAGGCTGACATTACAAGTTTGGGTAGAGGTCTGTTTTATGGTGTCACACTGGCACCAGCTACAAAGTCACCTTTGGGAGCGGGACAAACCTGAGAGTCAACCCAAGTAAGTCTAAGAATAAACAGCCACAACCATTGACGTAAAAATCTCAAAGGTAGGTCTGAGGTTTTCAAAGCCACCTTTGAGATTTGGACACTCGCCTACAATTAATGAATAAAGCTGGGATTTTCCAAGGAACTTAAGGTAGTTAGGTGCCAACCTCCCATAAAATTATATGTTGAAGCACCCAGATGCTATAGTGATGGAGGGCAATAGAAGCAGATAGATAGATAGATAGATAGATAGATAGATAGATAGATAGATAGATAGATAGATGGGGAGGATGGGGATGGGGATACATAGATAGCTAGATAGAGGGGGTGTACAGGGATAGATAGATAGATAGATAGATAGATAGATAGATAGATAGATAGATAGATAGATAGTCCGTGATTTCATAGTCTGAGCATTCTGTGCCACTCTTTTCAGAGACAAAGAGAAGGTGGTTTTTTGTAAAGGGTTGAGAGGCTGTGAGAGACAACTATAACAAAGTCTTGTTTGGGAGTGGAACACAGTTAAAAGTAGTGCCAAGTAAGTGTCTTAGTTTCAGTTTGAGAAACTATTAAATCTTAGATTACAGGGATCACTGAAGTGACTCACTTGAGCAAATGGCCACTTAACTTGACCACCACACAATGATTAATAGATCTTAGGATGATTTTGTATTTGCTTTTGGTTGTGAAGAGTTTTTGTAAAGTAGTTGGCTACTGTGGGAATGTTGCTGGCACGGCGATGACATTTGGAGCTGGCGCTAGACTGGACGTGCAACCTGGTGAGAAGGAGGGAATTTTTTCTTGCTGAAACGATTGTGACATGGACCATGAGCGGCCATTCAAGCCTGCCCTGATGTTGATTGAGATTCAAAGAGCATGTTAGATTACAGTCACAATTGTTCCCACAGTTACTGCTGGTTTTTGTAAAGCTTTTTATGATGGTGTAACATGGGAACTGCCCAAGGGAAACTCACGTTTGGGAAGGGGACATGGTTATCTGTACATCCAAGTAAGTCCAAAGGAATGAAAATCTCTGTAAATATACGAGTGGTCCAGATTCCCAGATGATGTAAATTGGCATTGCTCCATTGGAGACCAAGAGCCAGATCCCCAGGTTATGTAAATTGGTTTTGCTCAATTGGAGTCAACAGGACCAGGTCACTAACGGGTGTAAAGCTAAGTAGCTCCATGGATCTGGTCCAACACTGTATTATTCCAAATGGTCCATTTTTTCACCCCATGCCACAGATTTTTTAGTAGAAGGGTTTGATATCTTTCTTGGTGTAGTGATAGGAACACACAAGTGGGTTGCTGGGGAATGATTATTTTAATAAAGGAGAAGTTTGTGGGAGTTTGTTGGGAGATTACTTGTGTTGGGTGTTGTTAGATCTCCTGCTGTTTCCTCCTGCCCTTCTAATTTTTGTTGTGAAGTTTCCTGAAATCCTGCATTTGTGCCATATTTTGTACCCTTTCCTATACTTTCAGAGAGGAATAGAAGGTAGGTTTTTGCAAAGCGTTGAGAGGCTGTGGGAAGCAGGAATGACAAATTCATCTTTGGGAGTGGAACAAAATTAAAAGTAGTGCCAAGTAAGTGGCTTCATTTAAATTAGAGAACATATGAAATGTTAAGATTGTACAGATCAATGAAGTGAATCACCTAACCAAACGACACAGATGGGGATTTATTCCATTCATAGAGATAGGTTTTACTGGCCAGAAGCGACCACTGTAATCATTCAGTCCGACCTCCTGTATAATACAGGACCTAGAACTTCCCTGAATTAATTCCTGTTTGAATGGCTGGAGAGATCAACGATGAACAGGGATCAAGGTGATATCATGTGTGATCTTGGTTCACTGTTAGTTTTTGTAAAGCTGTTGGCTGGTGTGGGAATGATGGTGGAAGGAAGGTGACGTTTGGCGCTGGGACTAGATTGAAAGTGCAACCTGGTAAGAAATTTGTCCAGAGCCAGAATATTGCGGCAGGGACCGTGAGAGGTAATTGGAGCCCATTTTGGTAATACAAAAAATGAGCCGGTTTTCAGAACCAAGCAGCAAGTGTTTGGAGGGCAGGTAGGTCAGTGAGAGAACATCCCTTTGCAAATTCTTCCCCAAATCAGACCAGTGAATTCCTCATGACTTCCTGGTTTTAGGTCAATTTCATCCTCTTATTTAGGGCCAAACAGAGCCAAGCACTTAAGGACTTGGTTAATTTTCAGCACATGGGTAGTCAATCTGCCTATCTGTGTGTTAATGCACCAAGACTGGAATGAGATAATTATCCTTGTATAGGCAGGGAAAATCCAGAGATCATCAAAAATCTTAGATGCTCAAGTTTTTGTAAAGCTTTTGATGACAGTGTTAGTGCTGGTAGCAACTATAAAGTTTACTTCGGGCAGGGGACGCGTTTAACAATAAATCCAAGTAAGTGGATGGAGCAAAAACTCCTTAATACTTTCACTATCAAGCCACTATGGAATAGTATGAGAGAAACTCAGGAATCATGTGTAAAAATAATAAAACCAATCTGAGTGAGCAGCAACAGAGCAGGTTTTGTAAAAAAAAAAATTACATACAGTGTCCTGGGAAACAGTTTCTCTAGATTCACATTCTGGGATGGGACCTATTTCAGACTAAATCCCTGTGGATCTCTCATTCTGTCTCCCCTACATAGGCAGCCATCTCTCTCTCTTCCCCCTTTCCCTCCTCAAGATCTATTTTTGATTTGTTCTTGAATCAGTTCTCAAGGAAGCTGTATTCTGTCGCTAGGCAAGAAGGATTCAAAGATCGCCATAATCTAATCGATGAGGTTTTTGTAAAGCTTTTCATGGCAGTGGTAGTACAAGTGGTGGCTATGGAGTTACCTTCGGGAAGGGGACACACCTAAGAGTATATCCAAGTAAGTGGAGAGAAAAAAAAGCCCTTTGAAAGGAATATATTTGTCTGAGAATAACCCAGGGTTAGGATTTACGCTTAATATCACTCTGGGATTCATTTGAAACAGAGAATTGGTGTGAATCAGTAAGTGACCAACAATATCCAGTAAATGATAGCTCCCTGTGTGCTGTATCTGGAAGACAGAGACAGAAAGAGGTGGCCAAATAGCATAGGAATGGAATCTATGTAAACACCTCGATTGATGGATGAGTGAGAAGATACAGAAGTGGAGTTTGTCCTTTAATACTCTTCTTTCTGTTCATCTTGGGGTTTTACACTGGCTCCCCATTTCCGTGGTAGATTATTGGCTTTCTGCAGGAATTGGGATCATATCACAGCCCCACACTCATACGCTATAGAGATGAAGCCTGTTTTTGAGCTAGTGGACAAATCTGTAGCTGGGGTATATTGGCATATCCACTGTCCCAAACTATTTACATGGGAATCTGGAAGAGTGCCTTTCTGGTCTGGATCGTTGGAAAGAACAGCGCGGGAGCTCTGTCTGCATGTCAGGTTCAGACAGAGAGTTGGGAGTCAGAAATGCACCACTGGTTTTTGTAAAGCTCTTGATTGCAGTGTAACACTGGGGGCAGTTTGGGGAAGTTCACATTTGGAAAGGGGACAAGGCTGTCCGTACATCCAAGTAAGTGCAATGGACAAAACTCCCCGTAGAAATATCCATGGGACAGATCCTCTTGGGGTACAATGTGCATAGGTCCTTTGACCTCAGTGGAGCTGCACTGGGGATGTGACTTCACTAGGTTTAATGGAGCTTTGCTGAATTATACCAGCTGGGGATCTGGCACCACTGACTTCAATCAAACTATGCTGATTTGCACCAGCTGGGTGTTTGGAATGACAGTGGTTAGTTCCTACATATTCCACTTGGTCTTTTAAACCACTCATTCGTCTGGGAAATGGTGTCATATCCTCCCTGGACAAAGAATATATACTTAGGTTGACTTTGAAGGGAATTAGGTACCTAATCTGCTCAGGCACTTTTGAAAATCCCAACTTTTGAAGATGCCTATCTGCATCTTCAATCACCCCAATACCTTTCAAAATATGCCCCTTAGTCTTCCTATGCCTCGGGTCCTCTTCTGTAAAACTGAGTAACAGCACTTGCCTACCTCATTTGTATTCAAAAGCAACATTGCAAACTTTTGGACTCTGTTGCTGGGAAGGCCAAAGCACCCCAGGCCACAATGCTCTCAAACTCTCCATCAACACGCAAAGAGGTGCCCTCACTCTATGTGGAGCTGCCCCTGGGGCTGCCCCAGAGATTGGTGGATTAGCAGGATTGAGCCAGATCTGGGAACTTTGCTACACAATGACTAGTGGGATCCCATCAACTGGGATCACTATAGCTGGCCCAATGGTCCTCTGATACCTCACAGAGGTGTTATGAGTAGGACCCTACCAAATTTACCGTCCATTTTGGTCAATTTCATGGTCATAGGATTTTAAAAATGTAAATTTCATTATTTCAGCTATTTAAATCTAAAATTTCATGGTGTTGTAATTGTAGGGGTCTTGACCCAAAAAGGAGTTGTGGGGGGTCGCAAGGTTATTATAGTGGGCAGTGCGGTACTGCTACCCTTACTTCTGTGCTGCAGCTGGTGGTGGTGCTGCCTTCAGAAATGAGCAGCTGGAGAGCGGCATCTGCTGGCCAGGAGCCCCGCTCTGTAGGCAACGTTGCCACCAGCAGCAGCGCAGAAGGAAGGATGACATCGTATGATATTGCCACCCTTTCTTCTGCACTGCTGCCTGCAGAACTGGGCCCTCAGTCAGCAGCCACTGCACTCTGGCCACCCAGATCTCAAAGGCAGTACAAAAGTAAGCGTTGCAATTCCACGACCCCCCGAAAATAACCTTGTGACCTCCTTTCAACTCCCTTTTGGGTCAGGACCCCCAGTTTGAGAAATGCTGGTGTCCCCCCATACAATCTGTATAGTATAGGGTAAAAACACACAAAAGACCATATTTCACGGGGGTGAGGGTGCCGTGGACGACCAGATTTCATGGTCTGTGACGTGTTTTACATGGCCATGAATTTGGTAGGGTCCTAGTTATGAGTATAAATACATTAATGACTCTGAGGTGCTCCGTACTATAGTAATGAAAGCCAAATAAGTACATAAGATAGATAGATAGATAGATAGACTTAATAACAGCATTTAAGGATAGTTCGTGTCAGGGCCTTTGCTCCTAATACAGTTAGAAATGGAATGAGAACCTTGGGCTGTGTAGGTGTAGAGGGAAACAGCATCTTGGAGCAAGTTTACCACGACCGGTTTTTGTAAAGCTCTGGATTATAGTGTACTGCTGGGAGTGTCAACTATAAATATATATTCGGGAGAGGGACAAGGCTGAGAGTGAATCCAAGTAAGTTTGAAGGAAATTGCTATGTACAAAAAATATAGGCCAATATTCTGAAAACAGAGTGTCTGAAACTTAGGGTCCTACTTATATCAAGGTACAGACAGAGATTCAGATATCAACTTGGCTCAAGTTTTTGTAAAGATCCTGATGACAGTGATGGCAGTGGAGGGAACAAAATGAACTTTGGGAAGGGAACATCCCTTATAGTAAATCCAAGTGAAGCAGTGCTAATAATAGAATGAGAACTTTTTACAGAGCGCTCTCATTGTCTGAAAATATTCGACTATGGTTGTGGGATCTGACTAATGTGACCAATGCTCCAGGGGACTGTAATCTTTAGACATGACTGTGAAATTATTTCTAGTCCTCCCTCCCTTCCTCCAAAAAAGGTGAAAATGATTTTTTTTAAATGTTTTCATCACAGTTTCTCAGACTAATGTAAAAAAAAATTCCTCCCAAAATATTTTAGCTTCCCAACTCCCATTTTTTGGTAATCTGTTTTCGATTATTGGACAGAAACCTATCAAAAGGAACAATTTTCACAGAAATATCCATTTTGCCCCAGATTTTCAAAGGTATTTTGAAAAATCCCTTTGAAAGGTGGTTTCTATGTGCTTCTATTTGTGTCTAAATACCTTTAAATATCTGGAACTTGGTCAATTTTCTATTGTAACAAAGAGTTCTGATGGATTTTCGAGCACCTCTAGAACTATCTCTGGGCGGCTGAGGGAATGGCAACAGTCGTATAGGTCTGGGCACAGATACTTAGCTGGAGTAAATTTATATTGCTTTATTGATATCAGCAGAGTTATGCTTATCTACACCAGATGATTCTGTGGCCCCTTGATTCCAATGTACTATGCCGATTTACACAAGCTGGAGATCTGATCTTGGTATAAATATCTAAGCACCCAGATAGTATGGGGATGGAGGCCAGTGGAGGAAGATAGACAGACAGATCATGAGTTACCCATTTGGGACACCCTATCATGACTTCTCTTTGTGGGAATTATTGCTAGATGTCTTGCCTAGATATGTGAAAAGAGACATTCAACAAAAGAGATGGGCTAGGACAGGGTGTCTGAAATGACATTTGGGTAAGACAAATTTGAGAGTAAAGCCCAGTAAGTCAAATCTCTCTCTCTCTATCCATCCATCCAGACCTGAAGACCTGTGTAGCTTGAAAGCTAGCGTCTTTCACCAACAGAAGTTGGTCCAATACAAATATTCCTTCTCACCAGGTCTCTCTAAAATCTATCTATCAGTTTGCTAATGTATTAAGAGTGGAATGTGACAAGTTCTCCTTAAATAGGAGGGCAGGATACAAAAATGTACGTGCTCAAGTTTTTGTAAAGCTTTTGATGACAGTGATAACACTGCTGGCACCAAAAAGCTTATCTTCGGGCAGGAGACACACTTAACAATAAATCCGGGTAAGTGGAAAGATAAGAAATTCTATATAACTGTTATTGGCTGAAAACAATCTGTTCTACCATTTAATAACCACCACCACACTGGGTTAGACCAATGGTCCATTTACCCCTGAATTGTGTCTCCAACAATGGCCAGCACCAGAGCTTCGGGGGAATGTACAGAACAGGACAATTCTGGAGAGATCCATCCCTATCTTCTCCTCCTGGCTTCTGGTAGGGAATAAGGACGTTCAGTTTGGGGCCAGATCCTGAATTCTTAGCTATTAGCACAGCTCCATTCGAGTCAGTTGAAAGTAAATATGAGTAAAGCACTTAATTGCATTAGGTTCCCTCAGAAACCCTAGCCATAAGAGTTAAGGCTACTGTATATAAAGGACTTTGCTACTAACGTGGTCAGAAATGGAGTGAGGGTCTGCGATTCCAGAAGCAGAGAACCAGAACCGGTTCCTTGGCTGGTGTAAACCAACAGAACTCCTTTGAAGTCAATGGACCAAACCTTGATTTACACCAGCTGAGCCTCTTATCCCCAAACAGCATCTGGGGAAACATTTGCCTTCCCCACTTATTGTAAAGCCCCATGTTACGGTGTAACCCTGCTGGCGGTAGCTACAAACTCCCAGGGGGCAGGGACACAGCTGAGCGTATATTCAAATAAGTCTGAAGAAAATTTTATTTTCTACAAAAATGTTCATGGGAACTACGAAGTTCCAGCCTGGATCAGACGAAGAGTCCATCTGGTCCAGCCTCTTATATCTGACAGTGACAGTGTAGCTTCACATAAAGGTGCCAGAAACCCTTTCATGGACCGTTATGGGATAATCTTTGCCTAGGAAAAGTTTCTTCCACACCTCAGTGAATTTGAGATGATCTTGTGCCATGTAGCAGGAGGGTGTATATACACTGTTAGAACAGATGTGGGGAGACTTCAGCTTTGCAGGTAGCTAGAAAAAGAGTATCCTGGGTGAAGGCTGACATTACAAGTTTGGGTAGAGGTCTGTTTTATGGTGTCACACTGGCACCAGCTACAAAGTCACCTTTGGGAGCGGGACAAACCTGAGAGTCAAGCCAAGTAAGTCTAAGAATAAACAGCCACAACTGTGTAGGTAAAAATCTCAAGGGCACTTCTGAGATTTTCAAAGCCATCTATGAGGTTTGGACACTTGCCTCCAATTAACGAACAATGCTGGGATATCCCAAGAAACCTAAGGTAGTTAGGTGCCAGCCTCCCATTAAATCCTATATTGAAGCACCCAGATGCTATAGTGATGGATGGCAGTAGAAGCAGCTAGGTAGGAAGGTAGGTAGGTAGGTAGAAAGATAGATAGGTAGATAGATGGGGTGGATGGGGATAGATAGATAGATAGATAGATAGATAGATAGATAGATAGATAGATGGGGTGTATGGGGATAGATAGATAGATAGATAGATAGATAGATAGATGGGGTGTATGGGGATAGATAGATAGATAGATAGATAGATAGATAGATAGATAGATAGATAGATGGGGTGGATGGGGATAGATAGATAGATAGATAGATAGATAGATAGATAGATAGATAGATAGATAGATGCGGTGGATGGGGATAGATAGATAGATAGATAGATAGATAGTCTGTCATTTCATAGTCTGAGCATTCTGTGTCATTCTTTTCAGAGATGAAGAGAAGGTGGGTTTTTGTAAAGGGCTGAGAGGCTGTGGGAGACAACTACAATAACTTCATATTTGGGAGTGGAACACAATTAAAAGTAGTGCCAAGTAAGTGTTTTAGTTTCAGTTTGAGAAA
Organism: Malaclemys terrapin pileata; assembly: GCF_027887155.1. Classification (NCBI taxonomy): domain Eukaryota; kingdom Metazoa; phylum Chordata; order Testudines; family Emydidae; genus Malaclemys; species Malaclemys terrapin. The sequence goes on from NC_071516.1 coordinate 47,754,501, forward strand.
CTATTAAGTCTTAGATTACAGGGATCACTGAAGTGACTCACTTGACAAATGGCCACTTAGCTTGACCACCACACAATGATTAATAGATCTTAGGATGATTTTGTATTTGCTTTTGGTTGTGAAGAGTTTTTGTAAAGTAGTTGGCTAATGTGGGAATGTTCCTGGCACGAAGGTGACATTTGGAGCTGGCACTACATTGGTCGTGCAACCTGGTGAGAAGGAGGGAAATTTTTCTTGCTGAAATGATTATGCTATGGACCATGCATGACTGTTCAAGCCCACCCTGATGTTGATTAAGATTCAAAGAGTATGTTAGATTACAGTCACAATTGTTCCCACAGTTACTGCTGGTTTTTGTAAAGCTTTTTATGATGGTGTAACATGGGAACTGCCCAAGGGAAACTCACGTTTGGGAAGGGGACATGGTTATCTGTGATTCCAAGTAAGTCCAAAGGAATGAAAATCTCTGTAAATATACGAGTGGTCCAGATTCCCAACTGGTGTAAATTGGCATTGCTCCATTGGAGACCAAGGGCCAGATCCCCAGGTTATGTAAATTGGTTTTGCTCAATTGGAGTCAACAGGACCAGGTCACCAACGGGTGTAAATCTGAGTAGCTCCATGGATCTGGTCCAACACCGTATTATTCCAAATGGTCCATTTTTTCACCCTATGCCACAGATTTTTTAGAAGAAGATTTCGTATCTTTCTTGGTGCAGTGATAGGAACACACAAGTGGGTTGCTGGGGAATGATTCTATTAATGAAGGAGACGTTTGTGGGAGTTTGTTGGGAGATTACTTGTGTTGGGTGTTGTTAGACCAGCTGCTATTTTCTTCTGCCCTTCTAATTTTTGTTGTGAAGTTTCCCGCTGTCCTGCATTTGCACCTTATTTTTGTATTTTTCTTATACTTCCAGAGAAGACTAGAATGTGAGTTTTTGCAAAGTGTTGAGTGGCTGTGGGTAACAGGAATGACAAATTTGTCTTTGGGAGTGGAACAAAATTAAAAGTAGTGCCAAGTAAGTGGCTTCATTTAAATTAGAGAACATATGAACTATTAGATTGTACAGATCAATGAAGTGAATCACCTAACGAAACGACACGAGCTGGGATTTATTCCATTCATAGGTTCCCAGGTCAGAAGGGAGCACTGTAATAATTCAGTCTGACCTCCTGTATAACGCAGGCCATAGAACTTCCCTGAATTAATTCCTGTTTGAATGGCCGGAGAGATCAACGATGAACAGGGATCAAGGTGATATCATGTGTGATCTTGGTTCACTATTAGTTTTTGTAAAGCTGTTGGCTGGTGTGGGAATGAAGGTGGAAGGAAGGTGACGTTTGGAGCTGGGACTAGATTGAAAGTGCGAGCTGGTAAGAAAGAGGGAATGTGTCCAGAGCTAGAATATTGTGGCAGGGACCGTGAGAGGTAATTGGAGCCCATTTTGGTAATACAAAAAATGAGCCGGTTTTCAGAACCAAGCAGCAAGTGTTTGGAGGGCAGGTAGGTCAGTGAGAGAACATCCTTTGCAAACTCTTCCCCAAATCAGACCTGTGCACTCCTCATGACTTCCTGGTTTCAGGTCAATTTCATCCTCCTATTTAGGGCCAAACAGAGCCAAGCACTTAAGGACTTGGTTAATTTTCAGCACATGGGTAGTCACGAGAGCTGATTGGGAACCAGTTTTCCACTTCACAGACTTTTTTGAGGGATTTAAAAAATGTCCCTGTTCTGAATCAATATGAATCTGAGATCTTTCAAAGTCGTCCATGTAACAGGGGAGGCCGAGAACCCTGCCTCCGACAAGCCAATTGCCTGGTGGTTTGGACACTGACCTAGTGGGGGAACCACTTTCCAGTCCTTGGTCTGACTGATTTAGAGCAGGGACTTGAATCTTTGTCTCACGCACCAGAGCGGAGCGCTCTAATCACCAAGCTATTGGATAGTTCTTTCCATCTCTCCTGTTGCAGCTTTCCCACTTTGTGTCAGTAATTAAATAGTCATTAGGAAACAGGCAGATTGATTCTACATCCGAGTGGTTAGGGCACTCGCAGAGGAGGTGAGAGACGCTGGTCCAAGTCTTTGGGCTAAATCAGTCAGATCAGACACTTGTACCTTCGTCTTCCACATGCCAGGTGAGTGTCCAAATCACTAATTCTACCCTGATCCTGAGAAACCTCTCAAATGAGAGTCTTGTGGAACTGGCCCATTCGCACGGAACATTTCAAATGGTGGGGAAGTAGAGTTTTATGAAAAAGAAAACTGGTTGGTCTGAAAATTCCTGGCCAGCTCTAGGGTTCACAGTGAAGTCCATCAGATTGCATACATTTTTAAAATTAGGCATGTGCTTTACTGCTTTATCAACAACCCATTGTCTTCCAAGCACTGACTCTACAAGAGAAGTATATCCCTAGAAAAAAGGCTGATTTTGGTCCATTGTTTTCATTGTTAAACCATTAGGCTATTGTATCAGATAAGATCTGGAATTAAGCATTAAAATTACAAGACCCAAATGAATGAGAGCTAACCTAGCAACATTGTGAAGATTTTTCATACAGTGACCTAGGTAACAATGACTTTGAATTCACATTCAGGGATGGGACAAATTTGAGAGTAAACCCCTGTAAATAAGTAAAAGTAGTTCAGTCAGTCAGTCAGTCAGTCTGCCTGTCTATCTATCTGTGTGTCAATGCACCCAGACTGGAATGAGATAATTATCCTTGTATAGGCAGGGAAAATCCAGAGATTGCCAAAAATCTTAGATGCTCGAGTTTTTGTAAAGCTTTTGATGACAGTGCTAGTGCTGCTAGCAACTATAAACTTAACTTTGGGCAGGGGACGCGTTTAACAATAAATCCAAGTAAGTGGATGGAGCAAAAACTCCTTAATACTTTCACTATCAAGCCACTATGGAATAATATGAGAGAAACTCAGGAATCATGTGTAAAAATGATAAAACCAATCTGAGTGAGCAGCAACAGAGCAGGTTTTGTAAAAAAAAATTACATACAGTGTCCTGGGTAACAGTTTCTCTAGATTCACATTCTGGGATGGGACCTATTTGAGACTAAATCCCTGTGGATCTCTCATTCTGTCTCCCCTACATAGGCAGCCATCTCTCTCTCTTCCCCCTTTCCCTCCTCAAGATCTATTTTTGATTTGTTCTCGAATCAGTTCTCAAGGAAGTTGTATTCTGTCGCTAGGCAGGGAGGATTCAAAGATCGCCATAATCTAATCGATGAGGTTTTTGTAAAGCTTTTCATGGCAGTGGTAGTACAAGTGGTGACTACAGAGTTACCTTCGGGAAGGGGACACACCTAAAAGTAAATCCAAGTAAGTGTAGAGAACAAAAACCCTTTGAAAGTACTATATTTGTCTGAGAATAACCCAGGGTTAGGATTTATGCATAATAGAACCACAGGATTAATTTGAAACAGGGAATTTGTGTGAATTAGTAAGAGACTGAGCATATCCAGGTTTCAGAGGGTAGCCATTTTAATCTGTATCAACAAAAACGACCAGAAGATTTTTTTTTGAAGAATTGCCACTTTTAAGTATGTTATTGTGTGTCCATTTTTTCTTTTGCTTAGAGACTGTCCGGTTTGGCCAATGTACATGGCAGAGGGGCATTGCTGGCACATGATGGCATATATCACATTGGTAGATGTGCAGGTGAATAAGCCCCTAATGGTGTGGCTGATGTGATTGGTTCCTGTGATGGCGTCCCTTGAATAGATATGTGGACAGACTTGGCAACGGGGTTTGTTGCAAGGATAGGTTCCTATGTTTTTGTTTTTGTTGTGTGGTGTGTAATTGCTGGTGAGTATTTGCTTCAGGTTGGGGGGCTGTCTGTAAGCGAAGACTGGCCTGTCTCCCAAGATCTGTGAGAGTGAGGAATCATCCTTCAAGATAGGTCGTAGATCCCTGATGATGCGCAGGAGAGGTTTTAGTTTGGGGCAGCCTCTACACAAAAGAATAAATGGACACAAATCAGACATCAAGAATTGTAACATTCAAAACCCAGTAGGAGAACACTTCAACCTCCCTGGACACTCAATAACAGACTTAAAAATGGCAATTCTTCAACAAAAATTTTTCAAAAACAGACTCCAATGAGAAACTGCAGAACTGGAATTAATTTGCAAACTGGACACCATCAAATTAGGCCTGACTAAAGATTGGGAGTGGATGGGTCACTACAAAAACTAAAAACTCATTTCCCCCTACTGTTACTAACACCTTCTTGTCAACTGTTTGAAATGGGCCACCCTGATTACCACTACAAAAGTGATTTTTCCTCCTGTTGATAATAACTTTAATTGAATTGTCTCGTTAGAACTGACCCCCCTCTTGGTAAGGCAACTCCCATCTTTTCATGTACTGTGTATATACATCTTCCTATTTTCCACTTCATCTATCTGTTGAAGTGGGTTTTAGCTCACGAAAGCTTATGCCAAAATAAATGTGTTTGTCTCTAAAGTGCCACAAGGACTCCTTGTTTCGACAACATCCAGTAAATGATAGCTCCCTGTGTGCTGTATCTGGAAGACAGAGACAGAAAGAGGTGGCCAAATAGCATAGAAGTGGAATCTATGTAAACACCTAGAATGATGGATGAGTGAGAAGATACAGAAGTGGAGTTTGTCCTTTAATACTCTTCTTTCTGTTCATCTTGGGGTTTTACACTGGCTCCCCATTTCCGTGGTAGATTATTGGCTTTCTGCAGGAATTGGGATCATATCACAGCCCCACACTCATACGCTGGAGAGATGAAGCCTGTTTTTGAGCTAGTGGACAAATCTGTAGCTAGGGTATATTGGCATATCCACTGTCCCAAACTATTTACATGGGCATCTGGAAGAGTGCCTTTCTGGTCAGGATCATTGGAAAGAACAGCGCGGGAGCTCTGTCTGCATGTCGGGTTCAGACAGAGAGTTGGGAAGCAGAGCTGCACCACTGGTTTTTGTAAAGCTCTTGATTGCAGTGTAACGCTGGGAGCAGTTTGGGGAAGTTCACATTTGGAAAGGGGACAAGGCTGTCCGTATATCCAAGTAAGTGCAATGGACGAAACTCCCCATAGAAATATCCATGGGACAGATCCTCTTGGGGTACAATGTGCATAGGTCCTTTGACCTCAGTGGAGATGCACTGGGGATGTGACCTCGCTAGGTTTAATGGAGCTTTGCTGAATTATGCCAGCTGGGGATCTGGCACCACTGACTTCAATCAAACTATGTTTACACCAGATAGGAATCTGGTCCATTGAATTAATGGAGCAACCCCAGTTTATGTCATCTGGGGATCGGGCCCCATTGACTTCAATGGAGATATACTGGGGGGTTGGAATGGCAGTGGTTTATTCCACTTGGTCTTTTATACCTATTTAACCCATTGCATTCATTCATCTGGGAAATGGTTTCATGTCCTCACTGGACAAAGAATGTAAACTGAGGCTGACGTTGACTTTGAAGGGAATTAGGCACCTAATCTGCTCAGGCACTTTTGAAAATCCCACAAGATGCCTATCTGCATCTTTAGTCACCCTAATACCTTTCAAAATATGCCCCTTAGTCTTCCTATGCCTGGGGTTCTCTTCTGTAAAACTGGGGTAACAGCACTTGCCTACCTCATTTGTTTTCAAAAGCAACATTGCAAACTTTCTGGCTCTGTTGTTGGAATGGACAAAGCACCCCAGTCCACAATGCTCTCAAAGTCTCCATCAACACGCAAAGAGGTGCCCTCATTCTATGTGGAGCTGCCCGTGGGGCTGCCCCAGAGATTGGTGGATTAGCAGGACTGAGACAGATCTGGGAACTTTGCTACACAATGACTAGTGGGATCCCATCAACTGGGATCACTATGGCTGGTGCAATGATGCTCTGATACCTCACAGAGGTATTATGAGTGTAAATACATTAATGACCGTGAAGTGCTCAGTACTCTAATAATGAAGGCCATCTAAGTACATAGATAGATAGATAGATAGATAGATAGTGGGGGTGTATGGAGATAGATAGATAGATAGATAGAGAGATAGATAGATAGACTTAATAACAGCACTTAAGGATAGTTCGTGTCAGGGCCTTTGCTCCTAATACAGTTAGAAATGGAATGAGAATCTTGGGCTGTGTAGGTACAGAGGGAAACAGCATCTTGGAGCAAGTTTACCACGACCGGTTTTTGTAAAGCTCTGGATTATAGTGTACTGCTGGGAGTGGCAACTATAAATATATATTCGGGAAAGGGACGGGGCTGAGAGTGAATCCAAGTAAGTCTGAAGGAAATTGTGATCTACAAAAAATATAGGCCAAAAATATTTTCAAAGGAGAGTGCCTGAAATTTAGGATTTTACCCATATTAGGGTACAGACAGAGATTTAGATATCAACTAGGCTCAAGTTTTTGTAAAGATCTTGATGACAGTGATTAGAGGACAAAATTAACTTTGGGAGGGGAGCACACCCAACAGTAAATCCAAGTAAGTGAAACAGTAACAATAATACTATGAGAACTTTTTTACATAGCTACATCATTGTCGGAAAATATTCAACTATTAGGTTTCTGTTTAACTAACGTGATGAATGCCCCCAGGAAATATAATCTTTAGACATGGCTGTGAAATAATATCTATTCCCCCTCACCTCCCTCCAAAAAGAGGTGAAAATATTTTTTTTTAATTCCATCATTTTCTCAAGCTATTGTAAAAAAATTCCTCTCAAAATAGTTTACATTCCCCCTATCATTTTTTGGTAACCTGTTTTCAGTTTTTGGACAAAAACCTATGAAATGAACAGTTTTCACAGAAATATCCATTTAGTGCCAGATTTTTAAAGGTATTTTGAAAATCCCTTTGAAAGGTGGTGTCTGTATGCTTCTCTAAAGATGGTGTCTAAATACCTTTAAATATCTGGCCCTTCATCAATACAGCCATTTTCTATTGAAAAAAGAGTTTTGAAGGACCGTTTTTGAGCACCTCTAGAACTATCTCTGGGTGGCTGAGGGAATGGCAACAGTCGTATAGGTCTGGGCACAGATACTTAGCTGGAGTAAATCGACATTGCTTTATTGAGATCAGCAGAGTTATGCTTATTAACACCAGATGATTCTGTGGCCCCTTGACTCCAATGTACTATGCTGATTGACACAAGTGGGGGATCTGATCTTGGTATGAATATCTAAGTGCCCAGATAGTATGGTGATGAACTCCAGTGGAAGAAGATAAACAGACATAGATCATGAGTTACTCACTTGGGACACCCTGTAATGACTTCTCTTTGTGGCAACTATTGCTAGATGTCTTGCCCAGATATGTGCAAAAAGGCATACATCAAAAGAGATGGGAATGGAAATTGAATTCACTTGTTTTTTATTAGTGCTTGTGACACTGAATTAACTCTGGAAGCCACTGGAAATACATCTTTGGGAGTGGTACTACATTGGTAGTGAAGCCTGGCAGGTGATGATAGCTCAGAAAATCTTTGAAATATAGAAGTGCTTTTTCCTATACTGGATAACCAGCTGGGATTTCTGGAGGAACATAGATAGGTAGGTAGACTAAGAGAGTAACTGCCTAATATGATCCCAAAAGGGTTGAAAACAAGGATTTATGGGGGGGAAGGAACACACACATTTGTCACGTAGAGCAAATACTGTGCATTTTAGTTATGAAGGCGTAAGACGGGAATGAGCCAGGGATGGAAGTTAATGGATGTGGATGGAGGCTCTGAGCATGTTTTTGTTAGACTGCTAAGCACTGTGGGAAAGGTAGTGGCTATGTAGTCTCCTTTGGGAGTGGATCGAAGCTTCTTATTAAACCAAGTAAGAGACCGGACATTTACACATTTCAGTGATTTCTGGCAGTGGTTAATTAGCAATGTTGTGGATGAGACGGGCAATTTGAATGACAATGTAATAATACGTGAATCTGGACGTTTTATAGTGACAGAATCCTTGAAATGTATGACCTTGCATTACTGAGATACGAGAACTTCATATTATTGAGAAAGAGAGAGATTGCAAAGGGAAGGACAGTGATACCAAAAGATAAGGGATTTGTATGCCCAGTTCCCACTGAGATTAATTTTAGCTGCATGCCCAAATCCCCTAGGCAGCTGAGAATATTTCTCCCTAAATCTCACACATCAGATTCAAGGATTTGGGATGTCTTCATGACCTTCCATTACAACAATGTGATTATAGACACGGTTGGAAGGATGGCGTCTAGGTTGGAATTTTCAAAGTTTCCTGAGGGACTTAGGGGCAGATTTTAAAAGATCTCTAGGTGCCTAATGGGATTTTCAAAGTGCCTAGGTGCCTAAAACTCATGGTTTCAATGGGTATTAGGTGCCTAGGTGCTTTTGAAAATCCACCAGGTGCCTAAATACCTTTTAAATCTGGCCCTTAGATGCTTTTGAAAATCCTACCTAAAAAGCCTTTAAAAATCTGGGCCTTAGGCACCAAACTTGAACTACATTTTGATAACGGTTGAGGATGTGATTCTCTTATGTCCCTTTGAAAATGCAGGTCTGAATATTTCACTCAAATTTTGTAAGGGAAAAAAACGTGTAAACCAGGACTGGGATGTAGGCGAAGATGAGACTATGGAGAATATACGACTGCAATAAACACAGTAAAGGAAGTTAAGTGCAGGCAGTTTTTGCTGGGCCTCATATCACTGTGTGTATAGCAATGCAGACAAGCAGGTGTTTGGAAGTGGAACCAGGTTAAATGTGAAACCCAGTGAGTATCCTGCTTATTGAATTGAGAATTTCTTTTTGTTAGAAATTGCAGGGGGCAATCTATTGCAGAGGGAAGGACAGGGACCGATGGCTGGCTGGCTGGCTGGACAGAAAACTAAGGGCTTGGCTACACAGATACTTGTTTTGCAGCAGGCTGGGTGTAAATGTACCCCACACTAACGTACAGCAGGCAGGCATCAGGACACTACACGGCTAAAAATACCAACAAGGATGGGGAGGCCCAGCCAGGGTAGAGCAGAGAGCCGTGAAGTACATACCCACACCCTTCAGGCATGTCTTTACTCTACTCTCCTAAGCCTGAGATGCATCCGCAAAGCAAAATCATTGCAGGACTCGGGCTCTGACCCATGCCCCTAGCAGGGTCCTTGGACCTAGGTCCTGAGTGCTTGCTGGCCCGAGTGAGACTGATTTATGTGTGGACAGAAGCGGGACATGGGCTCAAACCTGACTCAGAGCCCAGGCTTTGGGTGCAGAGTACTGATCAGCCGCAGGGTACACACAGCAACAGAGGGTCCTGTGGCACCTTTGAGACTAACAGAAGTATTGGGAGCATAAACTTTCGTGGGTAAGAACCTCACTTCTTCAGATGTACACACAGACTCTTTGTATGTAACAGGTTAAAATGTACCCCCAGCTTGCTGTGAACTAAGTGTTCATGTAGACAAGCCCTTTGAGATTATGATGTCCAATATCAATCGAAATTAATGTCAAAAATGTGTCCAGTTCCCCATGGCATCATTTCATTTCTCACCCTCAATCTCATGCACTTCATTCCTTTTCTTTGTCGCTAGCTTACTGCAATAGAAAGAGACTGACTGGTGGTGTCTGAGTTGCAATTTTCAAAGGCATCCAAGGTATTGCATTTTGTTGGGAGGTGAGCATCTAATTCCCTTGGGCTCCTTTGAAAATGTATATCTGAATGTTTCAATAGAATTTGGTGGCAAAAGTCAGATACGAAATGGAAATGGAACGTGAGTGAAGATACAATGACTAGGTACACATGAAGGGTAGCTGGTTTTTGTTGGGGCTAATATCACTGTGTGTATAACAATGCAGAGAAGCTGGTATTTGGAAGTGGAGCCAGGTTAAATGTTAAACCTAGTAAGTATCATTATTGAATTAAGAATTTCTGTTATCAGTGATGATGGACACAAGAAATTGATCAATGTGATTGAACCAGGCTGACTGAACCCGATTTCAAGGATCAAATATCCAAAATGGAAACAGCCGAGTGAGACAGAAAATGTTTTTCTGTTGTGATGAAAACACAATTTTTTTTTAACAACATTTTTCTTCAAAAGGTTTCAGGTTTGGCTGAAAAACAAAAAAAGCGGGTAACATCTGATTTTTTTCAAGTTTAAAAAAAACAAACAGATTTTTTAATTTTGATTTTCAGATTTTTTACATGAACCCGAAAAACTTCATTGAAATGGTACCTTTCCTACACAAGTTTTGACAAAAAAAGGAATTTTTATTGAAAAAAAAAACAAACATTTCAAATGAAAAATTACAACAAGTTTTAGAATTTTTTACAGCCAATGTTGTTGCCTTTTAAACCCAAATACTATACACTTGCATGGCCAGCAAGGAATGTATTTACCCATTCGTGTGTGATAATCTCTCTTCTTTCACATGATGAAAATGTAGCATGTGGAATTCATGGCCATCAGGTTCACCTGATGCTGGAGTCTCTGGTCTATTTCAGGATTAGAAAGGAAGGCTGGCTTTCTGGAGTACATTTCTGACTCCTTTACAGCCCACCTGGGAGACCTTGCGCGAATCATTCAGGGCTAGATTTTTAAAGGTACTGAAGTGCCTAACTCCCATTGATTGAAATGGATTGTAAGTACCTAAATACCTTTAAAAATCAGGCCCTTAATCTCTTGGTGCCTCATGTCTCCCTATGTACCAAACCTTCCTTTTTGCTCTTCTTTCTCTGTGTTGTGTGGCTGCCACGGTGCTGGATTGGGACCCAAGAGTTCTGGGTTTTATTTCTGGGTCCTATGGTCTTGGGCAAGTTGCTTTATTTGTAATTTTCAAAGAAGCCCAAGGGAGTTAGGCACATAAGTCCCATTGAATTTCACCTCCTTGAAGCTCTTTTGAAAATTCCAGCCTTAATCTCTCCGTACCTCAGTTTCCCCTTCCACCTTTTGTTAGTCCTTCTGTTTAGATTTTAAGCTCCTGGGGAAGGGAACTGTCTCTCCCCGTGTGTGTGCAGCACCTGGCACATGGGGACCTCTAGTCAGCTGAATGCCAACCAGGTGTTGGCTGAAGGATTCCGAGAAGAAATATGCTTAAATAAGATCCATTAGGTTCAGGGATACATTAGCCTTAAATGTTCCCCCATGTCAATAAGTAAGATTTATAGGATGAGTTTGAAGGACATTGGTACAAATGCAGATTCAAGATTTGGCGTGAGCACTCAGAAGTTATGGTTATGTAGATAGATAGATAGATAGATAGATAGATAGATGGGGTGGATGGAGACAGATAGATAGATAGATAGATAGATAGATAGATAGATAGATCACAGGTTGCCCACTTGGTACACTCTATAATGACTTCATTTTATGGGAATCGGTGCTAGATATTTTAGCTGTCTGTGTGGAGAGACGTACATGAAACGAATGGTGCTGTAAATTGCATTCACTTGGTTTTTGCTATTACATGTGTCACTGTGTTAACTCTGGAGGCAACTGGAAATTCATCTTTGGGAGTGGGACTACATTGGTACTGAAGCCTGGTAGGTGCTGATATTTCATGCATTCTCTGAGATATGAAAGTGTTTGTTTCAAATGACTGATAACCAAGTGGGATTTTTGGAGGAACATAGAGAGAGAGATGCTGTTATTGGCCAGAAATATCAATGATGTAGAAGTGAAGTTTAAGTGTAAATGGGAATATGGAGAATAGGCAAAAAGACAGAAGGAAATAAAGAGTGAGGGAACCAGAGATTAAAAAGCCCTCACAGCACGTGTGTGTAGAAGGAAGGACCATGCCATTATAACTAGCTCCAAACGGCTCACACGCGGAGAGAGCTCTTGTTTCTCAATCTCCTTCTCCCTGCAATCAGATTCCAGGGCTTGTCCATTAAGCATCAGGATACCGGTAGGTTAGGGCCCATGTTAATTTCTCCTGAAGGAAACAGACTGAGGGGAAGATTAATGCTTCTTCCTGACCAGTTATTGTAAAGCATTGCATGACTGTGTAAATACAGGCAATCAGAACTTTATATTCGGGCAGGGGACAAGATTGACTGTAACACCAAGTAAGTGAGAACAAACTAAATGATTTAAAACTACAAACAATCATCATTCCTCCTCCACATTGTCCTTTTAATCCTCAGCTTTGCGTCTGATCCAGATCCGTCTATCTATTATCTACATGAGGAGAGAGAGAAAGAAAGAAAGAAACAGTTGCAAAGATGGATGCAAAGGCATGGGGATAGATAGATAGATAGATAGATAGATAGATAGATAGATAGATAGATAGATAGATGGGGTGTATGGGGATAGATAGATAGATAGATAGATAGATAGATAGATAGATAGATAGATTTTGCAGAGGGAAGAACAGGTAGACTGACAAAGTGGCTGGAAGGGCAAGCAGAAAGGCTAAGGATTTCGATTCCCCATTACTAACTGAAATAAATGTCAAATGTAGGTCCTAATCTCTTAGGCAGCTTTGAATATCTCAGCATAAATCTCACACACTTGATTCAATCATTTAAAAATTCTTTATTCCCCCCCATTATAGCAAGCTTTGTGTTACAAAAAGGTCGTGGGTATCTGAGGCTGCAATTTCCAAAGGTATCCAAGGGTGTGGGGAACAAAACTTCTATTGCATTTCATTGGGAGATGAGCACCTAACTCCCTTTGGTTCCTTTGAAAATCCCAGTGTGAATGCTGCCATAGGATTTGGTTTGGTTTAAAATGGAAATGGAATGTATGTGAAGATGAGACTGTTTGGAATACACAAAGGCAATAAACTAAGGGAAGGAGATGAAATGTATTTTTGGGGGTAGGGGGCATCATATCACTGAGTGGATATGAATGTAGACAAGCAGGTCTTTGGAAGTGGAGCCAGGTTAAATGTGAAACCTAGTGAATATCTTGATTATTTAATTAATATTTTTTTAATGATAAAAGTAGAGGAAGAAACTAACTTTATTGAATTGAGTTCACTGTAGTTGGTTTCAGGAACCAAGATGGAAATATGCAGAGTGACTCAGAAAATAGTTTTTGTTCACATGAAAAATTCTGTTGAAAACCAAAATGGGTTTGGTTTTACTGAAATTTTTCTTCAAAAGATTTCAGGGTTCTGTTGAACAAATGAAAACAGAAAATATTCAAATAAAATCTGAAAAGAAAAGTAACCAAAAAAAGGAAACTTTTTTATTTTCAGTTTTTGATGAAAACCCCCAAAATTGCATATTGGACACTTCCCTGAACAAATTCCATTTGGCTAACACAGCCATTTTTCATCAAAAATATATTTTTGGTGAAAGAGTATACCCAGCCCTGGGCACAATATTGGCATCAAGAGAGACTCCAGCTGCGTGTGGAGCACTCTGCGAGGGAGCTGACAGTTTATGTAAAGTGTTTGGTGATGGTGTAACTCGGGCAGCGGCGGTTTGGGGAAGCTCGTTTTTGGGGCTGGAACTCACTTGAGAGTAATTCCAAGTAAGTCTTGAAGAGAAAAGCCTGGCCTGCAAATATACATGGCTTTTCCTAAGTCTTTCCAACTGGGCTCAGATTCTCCTCTCAGGGACCCGAGAGTAAATCCAGAGTGTTTCCAGCGAGTCCAGCGAGTTAGCCTGGATTCCCCCCAGTGTATCGTAGATCCGATTCTTTTCACTCTAGTCGGCTGAATGCCAACTCTGCGTTGGTTGAAGGACTAAGATGAGTAATAAGCTTAAATAAGATCCATTTGATGCAGGGCTTCATTAGCCTTAAGTGTTCTCCCATGTCAATATGTTATATTTATAGAAAGCATTTGACGGATATTGGTTGGGGTTTTGATACAGACGCAGACTCAAAATTTGCTGTAAGCTCTCAGAAGTTATAGTGGTTAGATAGATAGATAGATAGATAGATAGATAGATAGATAGATAGATAGATAGATAGATCACAAGTTGCCCACTTGGTACACAATGTATAATGATTTCACGTTGTGGGAATTATTGCTAGATGTTTTAGCCCCCTGTGTGGAGAGACATACATGAAAAGAGATGGTGCAGTAAATTGCATTCACTTGGTTTTTGCTATTACATGTGTCACTGTGTTAACGTTGGAGGCAACCAGAAATTCATCTTTGGGAGTGGAACTAAACTGGTAGTGAAGCCTGGTAGGTGGTGTTATCTCATACATTCTCTGACATATAAGATATTCATAAATGATCTGGCAAAGGGGGTAAACAGTGAGGTGGCAAAATTTTTAGATGATACAAAATTTCAGATAGTTAAGTCCTAGGCAGACTTCAAAGGGCTAAAAAAGGATCTCTCAAAACTGGGTGACTGGGCAGTAAAATGGCAGATGAAATTCAGTGATGATAAATGCAAAGTAATGCACATTGGAAAACATAATCCCAACTACACATATAAAATGATGGGGTCTAAATTAGCTGTTACCACTCAAGAAAGATCTGGGAGTCATTGTGGCTAGTGATCTGAAAACATCCAGTCAATGTGCAGCTGCAGTCAAAAAAGCGAACAGAATGTTGGGAATCATCAAGAAAGGGAAAGATAATAAGACAGAAAATATCATATTGCCTCTGTATAAATCCACGGTACGCCCACATCTTGAATTCTACATGCAGATGTGGTCGCCCCATCTCAAAAAAGATATATTGAAATTGGAAAAGGTTCAGAAAAGGGCAACAAAAATGATTAGGGGTATGGAATGGCTGCCATATGAGGAGAGATTAATAAAACTGGGACTTTTCAGCTTGGAAAAGAGATGACTAAGGGGGGATATGATAGAGGTCTATAAAATGATGGCGGGTATGGAGAAAGTAAATAAGGAAGTGTTATTTATTCCTTCTCATAACACAAGAACTAGGGGCCACCAAATTAAATTAATAGGCAGCAGGTTTAAAACAAACAAAAGGCAGTATTTTTTTCACACAATGCAGAGTCAACCTGTGGAACTCCTTCCCAGAGGATGCTGTGAAGGCCAAGACTATACCAGGGTTCAAAAAAGAACTAGATAAATTCATGGAGGATCGGACCATCAATGGCTATTAGTCAGGCTGGGCAGGGACGGTGTCCCTAGCCTCTGTTTGCCAGAAGCTGGGAATGGGCGACAGGGGATGGATCAATTGAGGATTCCCTGTTCTGTTCATTCCCTCTGTGGCACCTGGCATTGGCCACTGTCGGGGACAGGATACTGGCTTAGATGGACCTTTGGTCTGACTCAGGATGGCTGTTCTTATCTTCTTATATAAAAGTATTTGTTTCAAATGACTGTAGAAGTGAAGTTTAAGTGTAAATGGGAATATGGAGAATAGGCAAAAAGACTGAAGGAAATAAAGAGTGAGGGAACCAGAGATTAAAAAGCCCCCACAACACGTGTGTGTAGAAGGAAGGACCATGCCATTATAACTAGCTACAAACAGCTCACACGCGGAGAGAGCTCTTGTTTCTCAATCATCTTCTCCCTGCAATCAGATTCCAGGGCTTGTCCATTAAGCATCAGGATACCGGTAGGTTAGGGCCCATGTTAATTTCTCCTGAAGGAAACAGACTGAGGGGAAGATTAATGCTTCTTCCTGACCAGTTATTGTAAAGCATTGCATGACTGTGTAAATACAGGCAACTATGGGAAATTTATATTCGGGCAGGGGACAAGACTGACTGTAACACCAAGTAAGTGAGAACAAACTAATTTAAAACTACAAACAATATCATTCCTCCTCCACATTGTCCTTTTTATCCTCAGCTTTGCGTCTGATCCAGATCCATCTACACGAGGAGAGAAAGAAGGAAATGGATGCACAGATGGATGCAAAGGCATGGGGATAGCTAGATAGATAGAGGGGGGGATGGGGATAGCTAGCTAGCTAGCTAGCTAGATAGAGTGTACGGAGATAGATAGATAGATAGATAGATAGATAGATAGATAGATAGATAGATAGATAGATAGAAGGAGTGTACGGAGATAGATAGATAGAGGGGGTGTATGGGGATAGCTAGCTAGCTAGATTTTGCAGAGGGAAGAACAGGTAGACTGACAGATGGCTAGACAGGGAAACAGAAAGGCTCAGGATTTTGATGCCCAATCCCAATTGAAATAAATGTCAGATGTCTGTTCAAATTTCCTAAGCAGTTTCAATATTTCAGCCTAAATCTCACATACTTGAATCAATCCTTTAAAAACTCTTCATTCCCTCCCATTACAGCAAGTTTGGTGTTACAAAAAGGTGACTGTCTGAGGCTGCAATTTTCACAGGCATCCAAGCGTGTTAGACACAGAACTTCTATTGCATTTCCTTGGGAGATGAGCATCTAATTCCCTTTGGTTCCTTTGAAAATCCCAGTGGGGATGTTGCAATAGGATTTCTTTTGGTATAACATGGAACTGGAACGTAGGTAAAGATGAAACTCTTAGGAATACATGAGGGCAATAAACAAAGACAAGGAGAAGAAATGTATGTTTTTTGTTGGGCCGTGTATCACTGTGTGGATAATAATGTTTACAAGCAGGTATTTGGAAGTGGAACCAGGTTAAATGTGAAACCTAGTGAGTATCCTGATTATTTGTTTAATAATTTCTTTTATTGTTAAAAAATTGGGAGGGGAAATGAACTTTATGGTCACAATTGAACTGTGTTCACTGGAGCCAAATGTCCAAGAGGGAAATAAGCAAAATGAATCAGAAAATGGTTTTTGTTCACGTATAAAATTCTGATGAAAGCCAAAATGTGTTTGGTTTTATTGAAACTTTTCTTCAAAAGATTTCAGGCTTTTGTTTAAAAATATGAAAACAGAAGGAATTCAGCCAAAATCTGGGGGGGGAAAAATAATCAAAAAAGAACATGGAAATGTTTTTGTTTTCAGTTTTTAGATGAAATCTCCCAAAAGTTATTGATATTGGACATTTCCCTGGAAAAATTCCATTTTGATAAAACACCATTTTTCAAGAAAAAGTGGGGAGGGATAGCTCAGTGGTTTGAGCATTGGCCTGCTAAACCCAGGGTGGTGAGTTCAATCCTTGAGGGGGCCACTTGGGGATCTGGGGCAAAATCAGTACTTGGTCCTGCTAGTGAAGGCAGGGGGCTGGACTCAATGACCTTTCAAGGTCCCTTCCAGTTCTAGGAGATGGGATATCTCCATTTATTATTATTATATTATAAAAATACATTCTCAATTAAAAGTTTCAGAGTAACAGCCGTGTTAGTCTGTATCCGCAAAAAGAAGAACAGGAGTACTTGTGGCACCTTAGAGACTAACAAATTTATTAGAGCATAAGCTTTCGTGGACTACAGCCCACTTCTTCGGATGCATATACATCCGAAGAAGTGGGCTGTAGTCCACGAAAGCTTATGCTCTAATAAATTTGTTAGTCTCTAAGGTGCCACAAGTACTCCTGTTCTTCTTTTCTCAATTAAAAATTATAACCACCTCTAGAAACAATATTGGCATCAAGGAGAAACTCCATCTGCGTGTGGAGCACTCTGCGAAGGAGCGGACAGTTTATGTAAAGTGTTTGGGGAAGATCATTTCTGGGGCTGGAACTCACTTGAGAGTAATTCCAAGTGAGTCTTGAAAAGAAAACCCTGCTCTGCAAAAAGAGACGGGTTTTCCTGTGTGGATCCAGCTCAGATTCTCCTATCAGTGACTCAAGAGTAAATCCAGAGTATTTCCACTGAGTCCGGCAGAGTTAGCCTGGATTCATCCCAGTGTATCGTAGATCCAATTCTTTTCGCTCTACTGTCACACGATTCAGCTGAATGCCAACCCTGCCTTGGCTGAGGGACTAAGACGCGTAATATGCTTAAATAAGATCCATTTGATTCGGGGATTCATTACCCCTAAATGTTCTCCCATGTCAATATGTTATATTTATAGGAAGCATTTGAAGGACATTGGTTGTGGTTTTGATACAGATGCAGACTCAAGATGTGGTGTGAGCATTGAGAAGTTATGGTGATAGAGATAGTTAGATAAATTGATCCATCACAAGTTACCCGCTTGGTACACTCTATAATGACTTCATTTTATGGGAATCAGTGCTAGATATTTTAGTTGTCTGTGTGGAGAGACGTACATGAAACAAGATGGAGCTGTAAATTGCATTCACTTGGTTTTTGCTATTACGTGTGTCACTGTGTTAACTCTGGAGGCAACGGGAAATTCATCTTTGGGAGTGGGACTAAATTGGTAGTTAAGCCTGGTAGGTGCTGATATCTCATACATTCTCTGACATGTAACAGTGTTGGTTTCAAACAGCTGATAACTGAGTGGGATTTTTGGAGGAACATAGAAAGAGAGATGCTGTTATTTGCCAGAAATATCAATGAAGTAGAAATGAAGTTTAAATGTCAATGGGAATATGTAGATTAGGTAAAAAGAATGAAGGAAATAAAGAGTGAGGGAACCAGAGATTAAAAGGCCTTCACAACACATGTGTGTAGAAGGATAGTGTGTGCCATTATAATTAGCCACAATCGTCTCACACACAGATGGAGTTCCTGTTTCCTAATCACCTTCTCTTTGCAATCAGATTCCAGGGCATGTCCATTAAGAATCAGAATGCCTGTAAATTTGGGCCCATGTTAAATTCTCCTGTAGGAATTAGAGTGAGAAGATTAATGCGTCTTCCTTATCAGTTATTGTAAAGCATTGCATGACTGTGTAAATACAAACACCTGGAAATTTATATTCGGGCAGGGGACAAGATTGACGGTAACACCAAGTAAGTGAGAACAAACTAAATGATTTAAAACTATAAACAATCATCATTCCTCCTCCACATTGTCCTTTTAATCCTCAGCTTTGCGGCTGATCCAGATCCATCTATCTATTTTCTACATGAGGAAAGTAAGAGAGAAAAAGAGAAAGAAATGGATGCATAGATTGATGCAAAGGTATGGGGATAGATAGATAGATAGATAGATAGATAGATAGATAGATAGATAGATAGATGGGGTGGATGGGGATAGATAGATAGATAGATAGATAGATAGATAGATAGATAGATAGATAGATAGAGGGGGTGGATGGGGATAGATAGATAGATAGATAGATAGATAGATAGATAGAGGGGGTGGATGGGGATAGATAGATAGATAGATAGATAGATAGATAGATAGATAGATAGATAGAGGGGGTGTATGGGGATAGATAGATAGATAGATAGATAGATAGATAGATAGATAGATAGATAGATAGATAGATAGATAGATAGAAGGGGTGTACGGGGATAGAAAGATAGATAGATTTTGCAGAGGGAAGAACAGGTAGACTGACAAGTGGCTGGAAGGGCAAGCAGAAAGGCTAAGGATTTTGATTCCCCATTACCAACTGAAATAAGTGTCAAATGTATGTTCAAATCTCCTAGGCAGTTTCAATTTTTCAGCCTAAATCTCACACACTTGATTCAATCATTTAAAAAATCTTTATTCCCTCCCATTACAGCAAGCTTTGTGTTACAGAAAGGTTGTGGGAGTCTGAGGCTGCAATTTTCACAGGCATCCAAGACTGTTAGGCACAGAACTCCCCTTGCATTTCATTGGGAGATGAGCACCTAACTCCCTTGGGTTCCTTTGAAAATCCCAGTGTGAATGCTGCAGTAGGATTCAGTGGGAAAAGTTTGTGTATAAAATGGAAATGGAATGTAACTGAGGATGAGTTTATTTGGAATTCACAAAGGAAATAAGCAAACGAAAGGAGATTAAATGCATATTTTTCGGTTGGGCCCCATATCACTGTGTGGATCTAATGTAAACAAGCAGGTATTTGGAAGTGGAAGTAGGTTAAATATGAAACCTAGTGAGTATCCTGATTGTTGAATTAATCATTTTTTTTATTATAAATATGGGGGCAGGGGGGTGGGGGAGGATGTGTATGGACACAATTGACTTATGTTCACTGCAGTTGATTTCAGGAACCAAATGTCCAAATGTCCATGATGGAAATAAGCAAAGTGAGTCAGAACATGGTTTTTGTTCACATGTAAAATTCTTATGAAAACCAAAATGTGTTTGGTTTTTCTGAAACTTCTCTTCAAAAGATTTCCGAGTTTTGTTGAAAAAATGAAAACAGAAAAAAATCTGAAAAAAAAAATTAACCAAATAAATGGATTTCACCCCCCAACAGTTTTTGGATGAAAACCCCCAAATGTTACTGATATTGGGCATTTCCGTGGAAAAAATCCATTTGGCTGAAACACCATTTTAAATGGAAAAATACATTTTCAATTAAAAATTATAACGAGCTCTAGAAACACTATTGGCATCAAAGAGCGACTCCAGCTGCGTGTGGAGCACTCTGCGAGGGAGATGACAGTTTATGTAAAGTGTTTGGTGACGGTGTAACTCTGGCAGCGGCGGTTTGGGGAAGCTCGTTTTTGGGGCTGGAACTCACTTGAGAGTAATTCCAAGTAAGTCTTGAAGAGAAAAAAAATGGTCTGTAAATGTACACAGGTTTTCCTAAGTCTTTCCCACTGGCATCGATATTGCAAGAGTGTCTTGTACGGTGCGTTAATAGAAGAGGAAGGTTGGTCTTGTGGGGAGGCATTGGCTGGGGACTTAGGGGATTTGGTTTCAATTCTGGCTCTACCGCAGGCTCCCTCTGTGACCTTGATGAAGTCTCTTCATCTCTTTGTGCCTCAATATTCCAGAAGTGATCATTCTTCATTTGTCTAGTTTGATTGTAAGCTCTTTGGGGACAGGGACCATCTGTCATTATGTGTCTGTGCAGTGCCCAGCAGAAATGGGCATCTTGGAAGTCCAGTAATAGAAATGGCAAATGCTAATAATAGACGAAGGAGGGAGTAGCAGAGAGAAAGTCCAGCTGCAGTCGGAATTTCACAGAGCGCTCTGCGTGGCAGCTGACGGGTTGGGTGAAGTGCTTTAGGATGGGGTAGCCCAGGAGGCAGCAGTTGTGTTTGGGGATGGGACTCACCTGACAGTAATTCCAAGTAAGTCTCTGAGAGAAAGGAATGGCTCAGACTCTCCTCTCAGTGACGCGAGAGACGATCCAGAGAAATTCCATTCACTTCAGCAGAGTTGCCTGGATTCGCACCAATGTAACAGATATCGGGATCTAGAAAACTAGCTTTGCCTTCCAGGGGCACGCCAATCAGTTGACTCATCCAAGTCTGCGTTGGCAGAAAGAATCACACTGGATATGCTTAAACCAGGTCCATTCGATTCAGTCATCTATCGAACCTTGATTCCCCACCCCCCATTTCAGTCATGTCATTTTGATAGGAAGATACAGATCCTGACTCATACTTTGATATAAGCATTCAGAAATTATGGGGAGGAGGGCTGTAAGGTAGATAAATCGACAGTGAAGTAGAAATTAAATTTACTTGACAGTCAGAACAGGGAAATTATTGCAAGGCAGTATACAAACTGAAGGGAGAAAGACGTGAGAGCAAGAGAGATCAAAAACTCTTGAAACGTGTCTGTAAAAAGAAAGAACATGTTGTTATAGTTAGCAACACATGGACCATACACAGCTTGAGTTCTTGTTTCTAAATTGCCTTCTCTCTGCAATCAAATTCCAGTTCATGTCCACTAATAATCCAAATCTCTGTTTGTTAGGAGAGATACTGAGCAGAAGGTTAAAGTTTCTCCCTGAACAGTTTTTGTAAAGCATTTCCTGGCCGTGTACATAAAGACAGCTATGGGAAACTAATATTCGGGCAGGGGACAAGATTAACTGTGAAGCCAGGTAAGAGAGAACAAAACAAATGAGTGATTTACCAATATCACCAATAATCAGATCTCCTGCACATTTTCCATTTATCTTCACATTTATTTGTTGATCTCCATAGATAGATCTATCTCTCTATCTAAATTGTTCAGCTGGGGGAACAAACTCTTCATCTACATTGTAAACAGAAATCTTTAACAGTCTGTATCCCCATGGAGAGTATGTGTGAAAGATTTGGAGAGTCTGGGACAGTGATAGAAATAGAAAGTGAGAGACAAATAGGCAAGACAGGCAAAGAGAGAGAATTTTCCGTTCCAACCCAAGCTATGTTATGTCTTAGGTTGATCAGTTCTTTCATACAGATTCCTGACCGACGTGCTCTGGGTCTGGAATATGCCTGGGTTGAGTCCCGGATAGGAAACAGCAAAGCTCCCCGCTGAGGTGGAGACTCAGAGGGTCTGCAGAGTAGGAGAAGGTTTTTGAAATGGAGTTAAGCAATGTGTGACTACAGGGTCTGGCTACGACAAGCTGCAGTTCGGGAAAGGCACAAAGTTAAATGTTAGACCGAGTAAGTGCAGCTTCTGATTTTAAACTTTTCGAAGTACCAAACAGAGGCAGAGGCTAGATCCTGAATTCAATAGAGCTGGGCTGATTTAGGCCAGCTGGGCTGTGGCCCATTCTCTCAAATGGAGGTGCAGAAATTTACACCAGTTGTTATTTGGAGCAAGCTTTACATTACGTTTCCGTGTGTCATTGGTTTATTGGGGGCTGATCAATCATTACTAGTTGTTCTAACAAATGGTTATTGACTAGTTACAGATTGTATTAGAGTCCCACAAGAGAAAAGATTGCTTGTAACCAGGCATTGTATAAAAAGAGATGGGCCGTTTATATACCACATCTGTGCGGTGATTAAGCCTTCCTCGGAAGCGCTTGATTCTAGCCTCTGTCAGAGTCAAGACTCGGGATTCGATGGCCCTTGGATCTGAGTATGTCAGTTCCCACACGTCTATGTGGCTAGAATAGCTTCCATTCATGTGCTTCTAACCCCCCTGCTCATGCCTGTACCAGGCTTATCACGTCTATTCATCATTTCTAAACTATTTATGCACTTGAGTCGAAAGAGCTGAGCATTATTCCCTACTGCACCGACAGTCAGGGGGAGGAATAATTCAGCTCAAGATCTGGCCCACTATCTTCAATGGGAAATTTTGTTTTTCAAACCTGGGGAGACAAACATAGCAAATGCACCCATTTCACGGGGAGAAATCACACATTTGCACAAGCTAATGCTTATTCCTGTCTGCAGAATTGTCTAGTGCACAATAAATGAGCAATAACCATCCCTGTGCCTGCATTAAAAAATTAGATTATGTGCTCACTCTGGATCAAAATGCATTGTGCAGATGTTCCCATTGTGTGGAGATTTGACACTTGTGCTTCTGTGAGGTAGTATCCTTGATTGCATTTCTGATTATTCATTATTCTTATTTGTATTGCGATAGTGTCTAGCATACGGGTAGTTGGGATTTTTTAATTACAATATTTTTTACAGAAAAATGCAGATTCCTTGAAAACAAAAAGCCTCTCTGCGAGAAAGGATCAGTTTTGATGAATTTCCTGAGCAAAAAAAAAAAGTCAGAAAAAAGTTTCAAAATTGCCTTTGACATTGCAAAACTAAAAGTTTCATTTTTTCGGTTCAAAATGACTTTTTGTTTAGAAACCTAACTTCATCTATACTGAAAAAAAAAAGTTAAAATAAAGGTCAAAATCAAAACAAAATATTCAGAAATTATATAAACAAAAGTGACCCGAAGTAAAAAGAAAAGAAGTCAGTTCATTAGTTCATGAACATTTGGGACAGAATTTTTTTTCAAAATCCCCCAAATTCTCATGGGACAGGAGAATAGTTATCCACTCAGCCCTAGTGATGCACTAATCAAGACTGGGACCCCATTGTGCCAGGCACATTGAGAGAGACAGTCCCCATCCTAAAAAATACATAAGAGAGACAGAGGAAAGATATTTAGATCCATTTTTCAGATAGGGAAAATGAGTCAGAGAGAAATTGTCCAGTCTTTTCAAAGGGGAATTCAGTGGCATTTAGGTATCTAACTCCCTTAGGCTTTTTGAATATCCCAGCCATAAGATTGATTTATTTATGAGACTATTTTAGAGGCGTCACCCAGAGAGTGGGTTTTGTAGAAGGGTTTGTGGCTGTGTGACATATGGCAATAGGGAACTGGTGTTTGGATCAGGAATGGTTTTGAATGTTAAACCAAGTAAGTAAAACAAAACTTTTTTAATCTAATGGGGAAAATTTTCAAAGTCACAAGATGCATTTAGGCTCTGAATTCTCATTATGATTCAAACTCCCTTAAGCCCTATTGAAAATACCAGCCTCCTACTGGATGGTCTATGGGTTGGCAATTCTTCCAAGGTAATTATCTGAACATTTTGGAGTCAACAGGTAGAATTTTCAAACCACCAAGTGACTTAAGATCCTAAGGTCCAGTTTTAAAAGTTTCTTAGGTGTTTTGAAACTCCAAAGCCTCTCTCTTTTATCTACAGAAGTTGGTCCAATAAAACTCTAGTCACTTTGTCTAAGTGCCTAAGTCACTTTTGAAAATGGGATCTAGGCTCCTAAGATAGCTAGGTGCTTTTGAAAATGTTACTCAACAGCTACTAATTAAGGGTAAGATTTTCAAAATTTCCTTAGGCATTTTGAACATTCCATACAAAGATTCCTTTATGTTTAGAGCTGGTAAAATTATTTAAATGTTTTTTGAAAACTTAAAAAAAAAATTCAGCAAAATGGGAAAAATGTCGGTTCAAAGAGAGCAACAAAAAGTTACATGAGCAGTTATTGTAAAGGGTCTTGTGGCAGTGATAATGCAGGATACAGCGAGAAGTTCACGTTTGGGAGTGGGACCAGCCTCTCCGTAAACCCGAGTGAGTCCTGTGGGGAAAAGAGAGTGTCTCTAAATATCACTCAGACGAAAAGAGGCCAGATCCTCAGCTGCTGTAAATGAAGACTGCATGTTTGTCTCAAAGATCTGTCTTGGGATTGTTTTAGGGCAGTTCTCTGACCTGTGCTCGGCAGGAGGGCAGACTAGAGGATCACAATGGTCTCTTCTGATTTTATGACAGTGTCTCCATTGACTGCAGCAGAGGATCTGCCCCCAAAATACAATCTTATCTTTTGTTATTTAAAATACTGGGTTTGGGTCGAATGGGTTCCTTACTGGACAGATGTGTGGTGTGACGATACCGATGGGGTTGTGTGTGCTGGGGGGTTATTATGCCATTTTGAAATAGTGAAAAGTTCTTTGAGGATTTCAAATACTTGAAATTCAGCAGGAAAAGTTTCCTAAGGAGAAGCTGTAGAGGATCACCTTGGCCATATAAAACCAGCAGCCGTGTACACGCGTTACAGAGAGGTGGGAGGAGGGTTAGTCTGAGGGGTAAAAAACTGACCCTCGCTCAGGATTCCCGGGTTCAACATGTCCCTCCTCACAAAGGCAGCAGGGCTCTCTATCAATTCACATTCCCCTTGGCTCAGGATGGAGATCAGAATGGGCTGGAGCACAAAACCAGACATGCAGCTGTGAATTGGCCTCTTCCTATTGTCCCCCTAATACTTGTCCCAAGGCACACTTCCCGTGACGCCAAATAATATAGGGTAGAAACACTGCATCGGGTCTGCCATAGAATTCCTGTGTGAACTCGGGCAAGTCCCTTCATCTCTCTGTACTTCAGTTCCCTATTTATCAAGTGGACATAATAATACTTCCTTGCCTGGGTCTGTTTAGAGAGAAGCTAAATAGCTGGGAGGGAATCAGAGGCTAGAGTAGTTAAGACTTAGAAATGAATTCACCATAGAAGGCAGGATCATATAGTATCTGTCTATCCCCATCCACCCCCTCTATCTATCTATCTATCTATCTATCTATCTATCTATCTATCTATCTATCTATCTATCTATCTATCTATCTATCTCCATACACCACATCTATCTATCTATCTATCTATCTATCTATCTATCTATCTATCTATCCCCATAAACCCCATCTATCTATCTATCCCCGTCCACCCCCTCTATCTATCTATCTATCTATCTATCTATCTATCTATCTATCCCCATCCACCCCATCATCTATCTATCTATCTATCTATCTATCTATCTATCTATCTATCCCCGTACACCCCCTCTATCTATCTATCTATCTATCTATCTATCTATCTATCTATCTATCTATCTATCCCCATTCCCCCCTCTATCTATCTATCTATCTATCTATCTATCTATCTATCTATCTATCCCCATCCCTCCATCTATCTATCTATCTAATCTATCTATCTGGGTGTGCATAGGAATAGATAGATAGATAGATAGATAGATAGAGGGGGTGTACGGGGATAGGTAGATAGATAGATAGATAGATAGATAGATAGATAGATAGATAGATAGATGCCCAAGGAGGTCTTTTCCAATTCTAATGTGTATGATTCCATGGTACACAATTGGTTTGTGGCTAGATAATCATGAAATCACCAAGGAGTTGGTGTTAGGTGCACAGCAGGTTTCTTGAGGGGCTAGGAAACCAGCAGTGATTCAGTAAAGACCACAAAAAGAACAGGAGTACTTGTGGCACCTTAGAGACTAACATATTTATTAGAGCATAAGCTTTTGTGGACTACAGCCCACTTCTTCGGACGCATATGAAGAAGTGGACAGTAGCCCACGAAAGCTTATGCTCTAATAAATGTGTTAGTCTCTAAGGTGCCACAAGTACTCCTGTTCTTTTTGTGGATACAGACTAACACGGCTGCTACTCTGAAACCTGTCAGTAAAGACCCTTTTTGTAAGGGGGATAGTCACTGTGTGTATTCAGGAAACAAACTCATCTTTGGAAAGGGAACTAAACTGCTGATCAAACCCGGTAGGTACCTTCAGCCGTTATGGTCCAGAAAGATTCCAGCCATGTGGGGTTATCAGCAGAAATCTCTGGAGCTGGTGTAAACTGGGCTGAGCCCCATTGGAGTCAGTGGAGTGAGAGTCCAGCTGCTGTGCATGGATGTAACACCACCGAAATCAATGGCTCAAGTGCCAGTTTGCATGAGCTCAAGAGCTTCTTCAAAATCATCAGGATCCTACTTTGCCCCCAGACGTGTGAGCCCTGTTGAGGCAGGTTACAAGGCTAGAGTAAGCGAGGGGAGTTTTTGCTTGGCTCTAAATCACTGTGCCATATAGAGGAGGATCAGAGAAGTTGATTTTTGGATCTGGCACTAAACTGATTGTCCGGCCAAGTAAGTAACAAGGATGATGGGCAGCAAAATATTTTTTTCTATGAAGAATTGCTTGTCAGTTCTCTTTATTTGTCTCACTTTTTATTGATCTGTTGCCTTCATTTCTGAGACTAGATTCAGGAGGAGAAGCAGACATTAAAAAGGAACTGGGATGTTCAAAAGGGAGTTAGGTGCCCAATTCCCACTGAAATTCCATGTAGGTCAGACGGGATGTTCTACTGGTCCCTTCTGATATTAAAAATCTATGAGTCTCCCTCAGTAGGTGTCCTTTGAAATCCTGCAAAAATAGCAAATTCAGTGAGCCCTGCTAAAGTGACTGTGAATGGTATCCAGTGTTCTACCTTTACTCTGAGTTTTGTAAAGACTGTCATTGGGTTGATTTAGTTTATTCATGATCTGTGGGTTGGTTGGTAACTACTGGATGGCAAGCTTATTATCTCTCTCTCTCTCTCTCTCTCTCTCTCCGCTTTTGTTATGCTTGAGGTTAAACTATATTATTATAGTCATTTCTTGGGATAAAGAGCTTTCTTTCTTTCTTTCTTTCTTTCTTTCTTTCTTTCTTTCTTTCTTTCTTTCTTTCTTTCTTTCTTTCTTTCTCTTTCTTTCTTTCTTTCTTTCTTTCTTTCTTTCTTTCTTTCTTTCTTTCTTTCTTTCAGCAGGTTAGATCAATAGCAAAATTCAAATGTTAGGCCAGATCTTCAGTTGTTGGAAATCGGCACAGCTGATTGAATTGAATTGAATAAAACTTTGGTCATTGACCCTAGCTGAGGCTCTGGTACCTTCATTAGAGGATCACACTGTTAATTCTTTTTGGAAGAAGATTCATTGCTGAGTGTGCCTCTATGTTGGTTCACTCGTTTGTGTCAGCTCTGGAAAGCGCTTTACAGAGGTGCTAAGCGAGGTTTTTGTTAAGGTTTCTATTACTGTGAGCAATAACAACAACAAGTTCACCTTTGGAACTGGAACAAAGCTAGTAGTGAATCCCAGTAAGTATCAAGAATATTATTCAACATGTCTAATAAGGCAAGAACAAGAGGCAATTCCATAAAACACAACAGGCAGCAAATTTAAAAGAGCTAAAAATACTTACACATAATTAGCCTGTGGAACTCACTGCCACTTAGTACCATTGAGCTTGACAGGATGTTTTAAGAAATGATTGGATATTTAGAAATAGAGGACTGGAAGGGGCCTCATGAGACATTGAGTCTCCTCCCCAGTTATTGCAACCAACCCTGGCATATCATCTCATTGATTATTGTCGGGGGATGTTCAAAGTGCCTCTGGTATTTGGAAGCAATGGAATGAATGCTCCTAAATCCCTTAGGTGCCTTTGAAAAACTTCTTCATACATGGATAATGGGTGAGATTTTTCAAATGTATCCACACCATTTAGGTGCCTATACACCACTGAAAGTCCCCGGGCATTAGTTGCCTAGGTCACATTGGAACTTTTGAAAATCTCATCCAACGAGACCATGTGCAGTTACATTAGAGAGAGGGGAATGCAACAGAGATATAAATCTGTCTGCTTTAGGACATGCGCCAGCCACTAAACGATGTGGAGTTAGGGAGAAACATCAGACTCCTGCATCACTCCCAACGTCGGGGCTCTTGTACATTCCTCTGAGATAGCGGGTTCTAGGTATTGCTGGAGACTGGGCTAGATGCTCTTATCCACTCTGGCTAGTCCTAGGATTCTATGTCTTCAAGGAGGCGATGAGTTACAGTTTATTGGGCTAAACTCACCCCTTTATTAAATTGACTGATCTGAATGGAGCTACACCTGGGAAGAATTTAGTCCCATTATCCCTCAGGTTATAGCCAATCAGCAGTAATGACACAAGTCAGGGAATTCAAAGTGGACATTTATTTCAACAGCTGTGATTGGTTAATTTAAAACATATCCAGGATCCCTTGGGAAAAATAAGCTTTATTTTAAAGGCAACTTTTGTACAAACTAACTTGTCCCATGAAGTTTTAGGCGGTTAAAAAATACCTGTCCTTATTGTGCGGCTAGGGTGTGTGTGTGTGTGTATAGATAGATAGATAGATAGATAGATCCCAAGTTGCCCACTTGGGACACCTATAATGACTTCTCTGTGTGGGACTTATTGCTAGATGTCTTAGCCATGTATGTTCAAAGAGACATGCATCAAAAGACATGACAATGTAAATTGAGTTCACTTGGTTTTTATTATTGTCTGTGTCACTGTGTTAACTCTGGAGGCAGCTGGAAATACATCTTTGGGAGTGGGACTAAACTGGTGGTGAAGCCTGGTAGGTGCTGATAACATTTGTAAATGTAAAAGTTTCTGTTTAAAATAACTGAAATAAGCTGGTATTTTGGGGAGAAACATAGATAGACAGATGCCCTAAATCTACCTACCTATATTTGTAAATTCAGTTCTGCTCAAAGTATTGAATTTGTAACTATGTGAATATGTGGCTTTAGCCAGTGTATGGACCTAAACTCAACTTGCAAAATAAAGTGATCTGTAAGATAGCGCCAGATTTTCAAAGGTATTTCGACACCTGAAGGTGCGGATAGGGCATCTTTCCAAAAGCACCTCAGTACCCAACTACCTTTGAATTAGGCAGCTAAGCTCTTTTGAAACTCCCACTAGGTGCCTCTCTCTGTCTTCAGCTACTGAAACACCTTTAAATTTCTGGCCCTAGATCCTTAACCCTCCTGCATTGTGTGACCAAGGATGGAAGCTCAGGGAGCCTTCCACGGGACAGGAAAAGGCTCATTTACTTGCTGTGTGGTTCTTGTAAAGCTATGAGCTGCTGGGGGGATTCTGGAGGATACGGCACTAAACTAATTTTTGGAATGGGAACGAATCTCTCTATCAAACCGAGTAAGTGGTGCGGTGTTAATAGAGTTTCTATAAATGCAACCTACACAACATGAGCTAGGAATTTCCAGAGCTGCTCAGATACTCTCGTGATGATCATTACATCATTGCCTAGAGTTATAGATGGATTATGAGTGCGGATAGAGAGCTAGATAAATAAATCTGTTTTTAGACAGACAGACAGACAGATAGATGGGGTATATTGGCATAGATGGATAGATGCATAGATAGAGAGAGATAGCAAGGATGGACAAAAATGCAGAGATCATTCTGTATCTACTCACTTAGGACTTCACTTCATTGTGGCAAATCTAGAGTAACAGTAATGTTCATAACACTGAATTTATAATTGGTTGGGGGATATGGCAGGAATTATTGTATGGGCCTAAACTCAGTTTTATAAGGAAAGAAAGCAGTTCATGATCCCTGGGTCCTTAATCTTCTATGTTATATGAGCAAAGATGGAAAGGTAGGAAGCCTTCTCTGTGTAGGAATAGGTTCCCTCTCTCACACATATGGTTCTTGTAAGGCTGTGTATTGCTGTGGGAACTATGGGGGAAGCAATACTAAGCTCATCTTTGGAAAGGGAACCAAGCTCTCTGTTAAACCAAGTAAGTGGTTTTGTACTGCATGGTATGCACAGTGTAATAATCTGATTGATATTCAAACTCAGAGTTACTAGAGGCAGTCTCACTAATTGGTTAGATAGATAGATGGGGTGTATGGGGATAGATAGATAGATAGATAGATAGAGAGCTAAACCTATCTATCTAGACTGTTTGCCAGCTAACTAGCTAGCTAGGTGGGGGATAGAGTGCTATACAAATGGATATCTAAATCTCTCTATGTAGATAGACAGGCAGATAGACAGATAGAAATTCATTACTTTAACATAACTCCCATCCTGGAGTTTTCAAGATGATCTATCAGGTTGGGTATGTAGCGCCAATAAGTTTAGGGACCAATACTCCATTTCACTATGGAAATAAAATGATTAATAATGTCACATGGTAAGTTTCCCCCTTTCTCTCTTATGGGCCTGATCTAAAAGCAATTAAAGCCAATGAGATTCTTTCCAAAGATCTCAATGGCTTGTGGATCATGGTTTTGTAAACAAAGATGGGATGTGATGAGTCTCCCACTGTGGAGCGAAGGGCTTGGTTATTGTAAGGCTGTGTGTTGCTGTGGGAATTATGGAGGAGGCAACACAAAGCTCATCTTTGGGAAGGGAACGAAACTCTCTGTAATACCGAGTAAGTGGTTTTGCTTTCGCATTTTAATTGAACGCATGGTTGTGGGCAGTACAAATTATTATAGTTAGAATATTAAATAAATATCTGTCACCCAGAAGAAAGTGGGTTTGATTCCCTAGAGTTTGTAGAATACAATATAGTTGAAATAACTTAAATTATAAGAAGTGATCAGTTACTATAATAATGACGACGTCTAGGTAGGTAGGTGGATCAATCGGCCACAGGTTGCATTGTTATGGGGATGAGATACTGGACTATACTTTTTTCTTTTGGAACCTTCTTTGAAGGTAAAATTCATGTGTACATCCCAAGAGCCATAAATTCAAACAGATGATGCTGCACAGTGAATGCACTTAGTTCTTATTATTGGATGCGTCATTGTGTGTCTTCGGGAACAGGCTGGAAACTGATCTTTGGGAGCGGGACAAAATTGACCGTGGAACCTGGTAGGTGATGATATCCAAGATATGCTCGTAAATATCTAATAGATTTGAAAGCCTAATTTGTATTAATTGAAAACGGGCCGCGGAATCCCTTGGGTAGCTTTGAAAATATGAACATCAGTGATTTTTGAGAAGACTAGAGGTGGATCTTTTGCCATGGGTTTTATCACTGTGAGTAACAATGACTTCAAGCTCATCTTTGGATCAGGGATACAACTAATTTTAAAGCCAAGTAAGTATTTGGAATCTTATGGGGGATTTTCAAAAACGTCTCAGGGAGTTGGACTTCCAGTTCTCACTACTTTAGTGCCAACAGGAATATTTTTGGGGGTAATTTCTCTGTTTTGTATTCTAGATGATCACAGTGGTCCTTTCTGACCTCAGAATCTATGAAAGCCAATGAGAATTAGGCATGTAACTCCCTATCAAGTCCCTTTGGAAATGAGGCATAATTCCCTTTTATTAAAGTGATCAATAAAATATAAGAGCAGAAGGAGTGAGAAATTAAGAGAAACACACAAGGGTCAGAAAGGATTTGAAAAGAGGTGGAGTATCTGTCTAATCTTCTTAGAGTGGCGTTGATCACTGTCATATCTGAGCAGGAAAAAAAGTCACAGTGCTTCCAAGAATAGAGTTTACCCTTTTTCTGATCCCTAGTTAGATGACCCTGGTGGCACGTCTCGTTCACATATTCAGTTTAGACAAATGTAATTGTCCCACCAGACTCTGAGAACCAGAGCCTCAATTCTTTTAACTTCCATGTCGTTGCATCAAGTTACCCTAGAGTGGACACCTGGTTGAGCAATCTAGACCTCTGCATTAGGCACCATCGCAATGTGATGTGTCATCTGGTAGAAGGGAAATGGTCTCTCCGCAGTTATTGTAAGGCAGCGTGTTGCTGTGTGAATTCTGGAGGTGGCTTTGCAAAACTCACCTTTGGAGCAGGCACCAAACTCCTTGTTATGCCAAGTAAGTGGCTTTGTTTTTTTGTTGCTGCTAGGGAGTTTGTATAAAAATACCACAGCCCATTTGTGGCTACTCATGGTGTTGGCACAATGGGAGATAGAGAATGGAAGATCTATTAGGTTCTCTCTGCTGGGACCATGGCAGGCTTCTTCCTGATCGTAGAACATCTGCCACAGATCTGTCCACTGCTCATGTTAGCTGTGTCAAGAAACAGGGTATCTATTATGCTCCTTCTTATCTACCCGGAGGTCCTCATGGCTCTAGTATCTGAGCCCTTCTTAGTAGAGGCTCAGTTCAGACCAGGGCGCCATGTAGGGCTGCCAGTTTTGGTTGAACGTGTTCCTGGAGGTTTCATCACATGACATAATCTTTAATGAAAGATGAATCTTTAATTCCTGGAGACTCCAGGACAATCCTGCAGGGTTGGCAAGCCTAGTGCCATATTGCTGGGTGCTGTACAAACACATTAGAACAATCTCTGCTTTCAAAGAGCTAACCGTGTAAATAGACAAAGGGAAGAAGGAAGTTATCATTGTGCCCATTTTACAGATGGGGGGGGGAAACTGAACAGAGGGAGATTAAAAGTGGGCTTTTCCAAGCAACCTATGGGACTTGGATGCTTTTAATTTTTGTTAAGTCTATAAATAAACTGGTGTAGCTCCACTGAAATCAATGAAATAGTGACAATTGCCACCTGCTGAGAGTCTGGGCCAAAATATTCATGCTGTGATTTTCAGAGATCACTGAGGGGGTTGGGCACCTGCATCCCACTGAATTCCAATGGCCTCTTTGAAAATCCCAGCATGCATTTCTCCCTGCACTCTATCGCTCAACATGCCCCACTGGCCTCTGCAGTAGATAGATTTTTGTCATGGCAGAGACCACTGTGGGACCACAACTGGGTACAATAAGCTGGTGTTTGGAAGCGGAACGAGACTGATTGTCAGTCCAAGTAAGTTTCTGCCCTTAATTTCTCCTGCTGTATGGCTTCTGAAGCAGGGCTGGCTGGAAATTTTTTAACCAATACAGTTTTTCCATCAGAAAATGCAATGTAGACAAAACCATTTTTTTTCATGAAGATATGCTGGTTTCGCTGAAACTGATTCTTTTAAAATGGAAATTGGTATTTGAAAATCAAAAGTATTTAGTTTTAGTTTGTGCAACACAAAACTAAAAAAAGGGCAGGAAAGTTGGGGAAATATTTTTTTTTCAAAATTTCCCACAGAAAATTATTTACATTCCAGCTCTATAAACATTACACAAATCTAAGTTATACATGGTTATGGGAGTAAATAACACTGTGATATAGGTGAGAAATGCCCTAGATGTTTTTGTTATGGTGGTACATGCTGTGTGACTAATGATGCACAGAAACCCATCTTTGGAGGTGGAACTCAGCTACTGATAAAACCTAGTAAGTGCTTTTCCTTTCACTCAATGATTTGAGGGTAAAAATAAACAATATTTCAGGATATTTTGGGGTGGAAATTTTTTGAGAAGCCCATTAGGTGCAGATCTGCATTTTTGGCACGTAATCTCTTCAAAATTATGACCCACAATGCCATTGACTTCAAGAGAGTTATGTTGATTTACAATAGTTGAGGGATTGGCCCATATTGTATTTTATCTAAGAACAAAATGTATCTCAGATAAAACAATGGGCCAGATTCTCAGCTGGTGTAACTCAGCATCGGTCCCTCCAAGTCATAGAAGCTACATCAATTTACAATAACTTTATTTCTGATTTAAAATTGACTCCTGTTGAGAAAATTCTGGGCATAAATAGATTCACAGAGAGCTAGTACTCCTTAGAGTGACAGCTGGTGTTTTTGTTATGGTGCAAATTGCTGTGTGAATACTGGAAATGATAAATTTACTTTTGGGAAAGGAACGAGATTGATTGTGAGGCCAAGTAAGTGCTTTTAGTTTTTTTTTAATTGAGACCCATTTTTTAAAAAGGTGAATTAGATTTCCAAAGAGTTGGTTGAACTGGGGGTTTATTTTATTAGGCTTATCTTACGCACAGAGAGGGACAAGGCACAAATGACAATACGGTTCCCATCTAAGTCCATGGGCATTGGGCACCTGCCTTTTATATCATTCAGAGAATCTCCCCCCTTGCACCTAATTATGTTTAACTGAGAGCAGAAACATTTCAGAGTATGTGAGCAACCCCTAGATTCCACTCCCCTGTCTAAGCTGGGGATAGAACCCAGGTGTCCCGACTCCCAACTCAACCCACTAGACCACACTAGCTTCCCAGAGTAGGGAAATCAACCCAAGCATCCTGATTCCCCATCCCTTGCTCTAACCTTCAAGACACCACTCTTCTCCTTGAGCTGGGGCTAGAACACAAGTGTCTGCACTCCCAGCCCATGCTTCTCTCACCTCTGGACCCCATAATTCACCCCAAAACTGAGGGCAGAAATTAGGAAACTTAATTCCCAGCCCTTCCACACTGATCACTAGATCTCGCCTCACATCCCAGAGCTGGGACTAGAAACCAGGAGTCCAGGGTCCTAACCCTCCCCTTCTACCTCACAGGACTTTCCCACAGCTGGGGTAGATCCCGGGAGTCCCAAGTCTTGGAACCCCTGCTCTAACCTACAATTATTAAATACAATCAGGGAGATGTAGACAGACAGATAACAAAATACATTCACTGCTGTATATTGGTGTAACATCATTGACTTCAATGGAATTACACCCATTTACAGAAGCTGAGGTTCTGGTCCATTATATGGAACAATATCAACATTTCATATCCTATTTCCACAAGAAATGGGTCATCTTCCTGACAAGGGCTGAAGAACAGCTTACGTTTTGGTAAGGGAGGGAAACACTGTGTGAACTATGGCAACACATACATATTTGGAAGTGGGACGAGACTTCTTGTGAAGCCCCGTAAGTGTAGCTGATTTTCTTTCCTACTTGGCAGAAACACAAATTTTCCCAGTTGAAAACTAGGCTGCAGCTTGGGCTTTTAAAGGTGTTTTCCTTTTAATTGTGAGGCTGAAGTTTGTGTCCAGGAAAAGGAGAGCGAGAAAGTTCAATTTGGACTCCACCCTACTGAGGGTAGACATTATGAACAGCTCTCAGACCGAGAATGGTCTTGGTATTGTACCTCCCAACACAATAGCTAATGCCCATCTGTCCTGATTCACAACCTCCACTGCTGTTCCAGCCCTGAGATCTTCACACCACATCCAACTCTTCCAATGCCCCTTAATCCTGACCTGCAGTCTCATGCTATCCCAGCCCTACGCTCTGCCCTGTGATCTGACAATCCCCCTCAATCCCGACCCATAGCCTTATGCTATCCCAGCCCTAGGATGTCTCCTCGTTAAATTCCTAGTGTTTAGAATCATATTGCTGACCTTGAGGTGCTCAACTTTGCCAAGTGATTTGCAGGGTTTTAGTTATGGAGGGAAACATTGTGTGAATGCTGGCACAGGGAGATATGGGCTCATTTTTGGCTCAGGGACCAAATTGTCTGTTACACCAAGTAAGTGCTCTGCCTTCATGGGTGGTACTTCTGCGGTACAAGGGTCTTTTTGGTCTTCAAGGCCCTCTTGAAATTAGCTGCTGGTTTTATTGCTGCATTAATGTTTAGATAGATAGATAGATAGATAGATATTATCTATCCATCTATCATTTTGATGGGTGGGATTTTCAAGGGCAACACAGGGTGTGTTGCCCAAGGGGTGGGTAGTGGCTGCAGCATTGTGCCCCTAGATTCCTGGCCCATGGGCGTCAGTTCCATGGGGGCAGGTTCCATTCTCTTGGCTAGGGTTTTTGCTGCAGTGGGAAACACTGTGTGAAAGACAGTACCTATAAGCTCAACTTTGGGAGTGGGACGAGGCTCCTTGTTAAACCCAGTAAGTCCCCACGGCTGTGTCATGGGTGTTAGTCGAATTTATGACTTTCTGAGAACATTTTTGAGATGTTTGGGGAGGGATTATTTTTGTTAATGGATGTGAGTGAATCACTCAGTGCTGGATGCGGCTTCAGCTTCTCTCACAGCTTTGCCGATACCCCTCAGTTCTGACTCACAGCCCCTGCTATCTCAGCCTGGCTTCCTTCTCCCTCCCCCAGATCTGCTGATGTCCCTAAATCCCAACCCGTACCCCTGCTGTGCCAGCCCTGGGGTCCCCCTTTACCCCAGTTCATCCAATGCCCCTCAATCCCAACCCATAGCCCCTGCTGTGCCAGCCCTGGGTCCACACCCCAGCTCTGCTGATGTTACTCAGACCTACGACGAAAGTTTCTGTTTTTTTGGGATCGTATCACCAGCCTTTAGGTGCTGAGTTCTGCCCAGCGATTTGCAGGGTTTTTGTGATGACAGGAAATGTTGTGTGAACACTGGCACAGGGGGATACAGGTTAATCTTTGGCTCTGGGACTGAACTGTCTAGTAGACCAAGTAAGTGCTCTGCCTTTCCACTGAAAAGTTTTCTCATTTAAAAAGGAGGTTTTGGTCATTAAGGACCTGATGAGAGCAGCTGAGGATTGTATGGACGTTTACACTAGATAAGGTTAGCGAGGATCACTGTTCTGATACAGCTGCACCAGCACAACCTGCTAGTGGAGTGCTCTTGCTGCTACGGCTTCTACCGGCTTCCCTAACAAAACAAGATACAGCGGCAAACACGCTCTTTACTACAATAACTGTCCACACTAGGCCTTCGGTATGAAATCACACTGCTGACAAAAACTGTTACACCAGCAGAAGTGTCTAGAGTAGACCTGCTCTTAGTGTAGTACAGCTAGATCTCTCTCTCTCTGAATTGATTCTGACGTATACGTACCTTCACAGGGAGAAAAGCCCTGGCACTACAGGGCTTCCTATTCTGGGGAGAAAGAGCAAAAAACGATGTCTGGATGATTTCAAATTAAAAAAAAAGGCACATTTTTAATAATCCGACCACAGGAACAATGTAAACCAAGGGCAGTGGTAGGTTCTTCGTCTCTTGAGTTTTCAGATCAAGACTGGAAGCGTTGCTGGAAGACATGCTGTAGTCAAACACACATTACTGGAACCACTGCAAGGATAACTGAGAGAAATTCTATGGCCTATGTGGCATGACCTGATGATGCCCCCAGGCTTAAAAAACCCGAAGATCCATATATGGTCCCCGTTACTGTGCCATCTGAGCAGCCCACTGTTTTAGTGTAAGAGAGGAGAGATGATTTTGCCTCTGTATTTGGCACTGGCGTGCCGGCTGCTGGAATCCTGTGTCCCGTTCTGGTGCCACAATTCAAGAAGGATGTTGATCAATTGGAGAGGGGTCAGAGAGGAGCCGTGCGAATGATTAAAGGATTAGAAAACCTGCCTTTAGGGTAGACTTGAGCTCAATCTATTTAACTTAACAAAGAGAAGATTAAGGGGTCACTTAAT
Organism: Malaclemys terrapin pileata; assembly: GCF_027887155.1. Lineage (NCBI taxonomy): Eukaryota > Metazoa > Chordata > Testudines > Emydidae > Malaclemys > Malaclemys terrapin. The sequence goes on from NC_071516.1 coordinate 47,792,370, forward strand.
TACAGTCTGTAAGTAGCTGCATGGGGGACAAATATTCAATAATGGGCTTCAGTCTATCAGAGAAAGATCTAACATGTTCCAGTGGCTGGAAGCTGAAGCTAGACAAATTCAAATTGGAAATAAGGCCAGATTTTTTATCGGTGAGAGCAATTATTCATTGGAGCAATTTACCAAATGTCATAGTGAATTCTCCATCGAATCAAGATTGGATGGTTTGCTAAAAGAGCCACTCTAGGAATGATTTGGGGGCAGGTCTCTGGCCAGGAAGGGCAGACTAGATATCACAATGTCCCTGCTGGCCTTGGAGTCTACAAATCTAGTGTATGTAGACACACACCACCATTGTGAGGTAGGGAAATAGTGTCCCCATTTCACCAATGGGAGATTGAGGCACAGAGAGTGCACGTGACATGCCCAAAGGAGTCCATGGCAGAGCAGTGATTTGAACCTGGATTTCCCAAGGGCTTTGGCTAGCACCCGGACCATTCTACTTCACACCCTGCAGAGCGATCTATTTACCGACATATGTTCTTGTGACTGGATTTTCAAAGGAGCCCAGGGGATTTGGGGGCTCTCTTCCTTTAGGTTCCCTTCAATGACTCACTTGGTATCCGTGTCTAATATAATTGGAAACGTTGCCTGAGGTAAGGGAGGCAGCACCTTCCTCCCCGATCCTGGCCCAGGGAGGTCAGTTCCTAGTCAGCGCTGTCAGGGTTTTTGTTGCAGTGGGAAACACTGTGTGAATGATGGTGGTAAACTCACCCTTGGGAGTGGGACAAGGCTGCTTGTTGCACCCAGTAAGTGCCCGGGCTCCCGTCTGAGCGATCGGTTTTAGTTGAATTTGTGATTTTTGAGCATGTCTATTGTTAATACACGTTGGGAGCTGGAGAATAACTCAGTGCTGGACAGAGCTGAGTTCCCTTCCCCCCCAGTGCTTTTCTGATGCCCCTCATTTCTGATCCACGATCCTTTGCTCCCCTCCCAGTTCTGCGAATGCCTCTCAATCCCAACCCACAGCTTTCTGCTATCCTAGACTGGGGATTTTCCCCTCCTTCCCTCCCAGCTCTGCCAGGGCCCCTCACTCCTGTCCTTGCAATTCCTAGACAAAGGGATTCTAGTTAGACCTTTGAATTTTGCTATCAAGTCTCTTACCCGTGTCTGGGGAAAGGAGCCAAGAACTTTGCAGGGTTTTTGTGCTGGCGGGAAATGCTGTGTGAATACTGATTCGGGGGGCTTCAAGCTCAACTTCAACTTCAAGCTCTGGCACTAAGCTGTCTGTCAGACCGAGTAAGTTACCTTCCTTAATATGTAATTTCATTCCTTCAAATCTGTTTTGGTCTTCAAAGCTCAGTCCTGTTTCTAGGGTCACATATCCATCTGTCCATGCATCTATCCATCCACCTATGTACCCATCCGTTCTTCCCTCCAGAAGAGAGGGAAAGAAATACAGAGTGAACAACAGATTCCCAGAAGGGAAGGATAGATAGATAGACTTGTAGATTCCAAGGCCAGAAGGGACCATTGTGATCATCGAGTCTGAGCTCCGGTTTAACACGGGCCATTCAACTTCTGCTCTAGGAATTATTGTGGGGAAGTTCCCTGGCCTGTGTTATACAGCAGGTCAGACTAAATTATCACAGTTGTGCCTTTCTGGTCTTGGGATCTATCTAGACAGACATCCTTCCCTTCAGGGAATCGTTTTTTTCTTTCTGGTCTGTCTTTCCGTATTTCTTTCTCTATATTCTGATTTCTTCCCTCTCTGTGTATGTTTCGCTGTCCTTCCCTCTAGAAATTTTTCTTTCTTTCTTTCTTTCTTTCTTTCTTTCTTTCTTTCTTTCTTTCTTTCTTTCTTTCTTTCTTTCTTTCTTTCTTTCTTTCTTTCTTTCTTTGTGCCTGTGATTGTAGTATCTGACTGCCCAACTCTGTTAAGTCTCTTTGTTGGTTGACTCATTTGTGTCAGCTCTGTAAAGTGCTTTACAGAGGAGGCAAGCAATGTTTTTGTTAAGGTTCTTATTACTGTGAGCAATAACAACTTCAAGTTCACCTTTGGAACTGGAACAAAGCTAGTAGTGAATCCCAGTAAGTAACAGGAATATTATTCAACATGTCTAATAAGGCAAGAACAAGAGGCAGTTCCATAAACACAACAGACAGCAAATTTAAAAGAGCTAAAAATAATTACACATAATTAGCCTGTGGAACTCACTGCCACATGATACCATTGAGCTTGACAGGATTTTTTAAGAAATGATTGGATATTTAGGAACAGAGGACTGGAACGGGCATCCTGAGACACTGAGATTCCTCCCCTGTTATTGCAATCAACCCTAGCATATCATCTAATTGATTACTGTGGGGGGATGTTCAAAGTGTCTCTGGTATTTGGGAGCATACATGCCATTGGTATGCTATGGAACGAATTCTCCTAAATCCCTTATGTGCCTTTGAAAAACTTATTCATGCATGGATAACGGGTGAGATTTTTCAAATGTATCCACACCATTTAGGTGCCTATACACCACTGAAAGTCCCCGGGCATTAGTTGCCTAGGTCACATTGGAACTTTTGAAAATCTCATCCAACGAGACCATGTGCAGTTACATTAGAGAGAGGGGAATGCAACAGAGATATAAATCTGTCTGCTTTAGGACATGCGCCAGCCACTAAACGATGTGGAGTTAGGGAGAAACATCAGACTCCTGCATCACTCCCAACGTCGGGGCTCCTGTACATTCCTCTGAGATAGCGGGTTCTAGGTATTGCTGGAGACTGGGCTAGATGCTCTTATCCACTCTGGCTAGTCCTAGGATTCTATTTCTTCAAGGAGGCGATAAGTTACAGTTTATTGGGCTAAACTCCCCCCTTTATTAAATTGACTGATCTGAATGGAGCTACACCTGGGAAGAATTTAGTCCCATTATCCCTCTTGTTATAGCCAATCAGCAGTAATGACACAAGTCAGGGAATTCAAAGTGGACATTTATTTCAACAGCTGTGATTGGTTCTTTTACTTTACTTAAAACATATCCAGGATCCCATGGGAAAAATAAGCTTTATTTTAAAGGCAACTTTTGAACAAACTAACTTGTCTCATGAAGTTTTAGAGGGTTAAAAATACCATTGCTGTCCTTATTGTGCAGCTAGGTATATGTTTATGGAGATAGATAGATAGATAGATAGATAGATAGACGGGGTGTATGGGAATAGATAGATAGATAGATCACAAGTTGCCCACTTGGGACATTCTATAATGACTTCTCTGTGTGGGATTTATTCCTAGACGTGTTACCCATATACGTGCAGAGACATGCATCAAAAGACATGACAATGTAAATTGAATTCACTTGTTTTTATTATTGTCTGTGTCACGGTGTTAACTCTGGAGGCAGCTGGAAATACATCTTTGGGAGTGGGATTAAATTGGTAATGAAGCCTGGTAGGTGCTGATATCCCTCTAATGTTTTTAAATATAAAAGTGTTTCAAATAACTGATAATAAGCTGAGATTTTTAGAGGAAGGTAGTAAACCTAAATCTACCCACCTCCCTATCTATATTTGTAAATTCTATTCTGGTCAAAGTATTGAATTTGTAACTATTTGGATATCTTGTTTAGCCAGTGTATGGACCTAAACTCAATTTGCAAGATAAGTGCTTTGTAAAATAGTGCCAGATTTTCAAAAGTATTTTGGCACCTGAAGGTGCTGATGGGGCATCTTTCCAAAAACACCTCAGTACCCAACTACCTTTGAATTAGGCAATTAGGCTGTTTTGAAACTCCCACTAGATACCTATCTCTGTCTTCAGCTACCTAAACAACTTTAAACTTCTGGCTCTAGATCCATAACCCTTCAGTATTACGTGACCAAGGATGGAAGTTCAGGGAGCTTTCCACACGACAGGAAAAGGCTCTTTTTTCTTGCTGTGTGGTTCTTGTAAAGCTACGAGCTGCTGGGGGGATTCTGGAGGATACGGCACTAAACTAATTTTTGGAATGGGAACGAGACTCTCTGTAAAACCGAGTAAGTGGTGCGGTGTTAATAGAGTTTCTATAAATGCAGCCTACACAACATGAGCTAGCAACAGAGGGTCCTGTGGCACCTTCAAGACTAACAGAAGTATTGGGAGCATAAGCTTTCGTGGGTAAGAACCTCACTTCTTCAGATGCAAGACATGAGCTAGGAATTTCCAGGGCTGCTCAGATACTGTTGTGATGATCATTACATCATTGCCTAGAGCTATAGATGGATTATGAGTGGGGCTAGAGAGCTAGATAAATAAATCTGTTTTTAGACAGACAGATAGACAGATAGATAGATCTGATGGAAAAATAAACAGATCATTCCATATCTACTCACTTAGAACTTCATTGTGGCTAATCTAGAGTAACAGTAATGTTCATAACATTGAATTTATAATTGGATGGGGATATGACAGTAATTGTTGTATGGGCCTAAACTCAGTTTTATTAGGGAAAGAAAGCAATTCATGATCCCTGGGCCCTCAATCTTCTATGCTATAGGAGGAAAGATGGAAAGGTAGGTTCTTGTAAGGCTGTGTATTGCTGTGGGAACTATGGGGGAAGCAACATTAAGCTCATCTTTGGAAAGGGAACCAAACTCTCTGTGAAACCAAGTAAGTGGTTTTGTACTGCATGGTATGTACAGTGTAATATTTCTGATATTCAAACTCAGAGTTACTAGAGGCAGTCTCACGAATTGGTTAGATAGATAGATAGATAGATAGATAGGGGGTGTATGGGGATAGATAGATAGATAGATAGATAGATCTTTTCCAATTTTAATGCGTATGATTTCACGGTATACAATTGTTTTGTGGCTAGATAATCATCACATCATCAAGGCGTTGGAGTGAGGTGCACAGCAGGTTTCTGCAGGGGCTAGTAAACAAGCAGTGACTCAGTAAAGACCCTTTTTGTAAGGGGGATTGTCACAGTGCTTCTTCAGGATATGCAGACAAACTCATCTTTGGAAAGGGAACTAAACTGCTGGTTGAACCCGGTAGGTACCTTCAGCCGTTACGGTCCAGAAAGATTCCAGCCATGTGGGGTTATCAGCAGGAATCTCTGCAGCTGGTGTAAACTGGGCTTAGCCCCATTGGAGTCAGTGGCCAGATCCCCAGCTGATGGAAATCAGCCATAGCTCCATGGTCAATGGGGCCTGGTCCTCAGTTGGTATAAACCAGTCATAGCCCCATTGGAGTCAGTGGGGTGGGATCCCAGCTGCTGTGCATGGATGTAACACCACTGAAATCAATGGCTCAAGTGCCAGTTTACATGAGCTCAAGAGCTTCTCCAAAATCATCAGGATCCTACTTTGCCCCCAGACGTGTGAGTCCTGTTGAGGCAGGTTACAAGGCTAGAGTAAGCGAGGGGAGTTTTTGCTTGGCTCTAAATCACTGTGCCATATACAGGAGGCGCAGACAAGTTGATTTTTGGATCTGGCACTAAACTGATTGTCCAGCCAAGTAAGTAATAAGGATGAGGGCAGCAAATGATTTTTTCTATGAAGAAGTGCTTGGCAGTCCTCTTTATTTGCCTCACTTTTTATTGATCTGTTGTTTTCGTTTGTGCACAAAACTAGCGGTGAATCCAGGTAGGCCTGGATATGGGCAAATGTTTCACTGGAAATATACAAGTGTCAGATTTTGCTGTCCTCCTTAATCATGGTCTACTCCTTGCTCCTGGAGTAGACCACTGAGGTCAAAGGAGCTATTCGGATTCACACCAGCCAAGGATCTTGCTCATAGGACACAAGAGTCACAGAATCAGGGTGATTCCACCGCACTGCAACCTGCCAATCCTGCAAAACTAGCAAATCCATTGAGACCCACTAATATGACGGTGAATGATACCTATTGGTCTTACCTTTTCTCTCATACTTGTCAAGACTGGTCATTGGGTTCAGTTTATTCATGATCTCTGGTTTGGTTGGTAACTACTTGATGGCAACTTTATTATTTAATCTAATCTAATCTCTTTTGTTATGCTTGTGGTCAAACTACATTATTATAGGAATTCCTTTTGTTAAAATAACTTTCTGTCTGTCTACAGGTTAGATTATTTGTCTGTAGAGCTAGTTATTAAAATTTTCGACCAGATTTCCAGTTGTTTGAAAATTGGCTCAGCTGATTGAGTTGAATGAAATGATGGTAGTTTACAATAGCTGAGGATCTAGTCCCGTCATTGGATGCTCACATTGTGAAAGTTTTCCTATTAAAAGAAGATTCATTGTTGAATGTGCCCCTTCGTTGGTTCACTCATTTGTCTCAGCTCTGGAAAGCGCTTTCCAGAGGTGGCAAGCGAGGTTTTCGTTAAGGCTTTTATTACTGTGAGCAACAACAACAAGTTCATCTTGGGAACTGGAACAAAGCTAGCAGTGAATCCCAGTGAGTAACAGCAATATTATTCAACATGTCTAACAAGGCAAGAACAAGAGGGCATTCAGTAAAACATGAGAGGCAGGAAATTTAAAAGAGCTAAATATACTTACATTTAGCCTGTGGAACTCACTGCCCCATGATACCATTGAGCTTGACAGGATTTTTCTAAAAAATGATTGGCTGTTTAAGAATATAGGACTGGAAAGGGCCTCCTGGGGCACTGAGTCCACTCCCCTGTTATTGCAGGCAAGCCTGTTATATAATCTCATTGATTATTGGGGTAGGGGGTGTTCAAAGTGCCTCTGGGAGTTAGGAGCATAAATATCATTGATTTGTAATGGAATGAATGCTCCTAAATCCATTAGGTGCCTTTAAAAACTTCCTCGTATATGGATTATGGGTGAGATTTTCAAAAGGATCTACACCAGTTAGGTGCCTATGCCCCACTGCAAGTCCCCGGGAGTTAGATGCCTAACTCACACTGGAACTTTTGAAAATCTCACCCAGTGCAGAGTCATATCAGAGAGGGTGGAATGCAACAGAGCTATAAGTCTGCCTGCTTCCCCGCAGGCACCCGCCACTAAATGATGTGGCATTAGGGAGAAATATCAGACTACCACATCACTCCCTAAGTAGGGGCTGTTGTACCTTCCTCTGAGATAGCGGGTTCTAGCTATTGCTGGAGCCTGGGCAAGGTGGTCTTATCCAGTCTGGCTATTCCTGTGTTTCTATTTCTAATAGGAGGCGGCGAGTTATGTTTGATTGGGCTAAACTCTCCCCTTTAGTAAATTGACTGATCTGAATGGAGTTACACCTGTGACGAATTTAGTCCAAATGTCCCTCTTATTACAGACAGTCGGCAGTAATAACATGAACCAGGGAATTCAGTGTGGTCATTTATTTCAACAGCTGTGATGGGTTAATTTAGTGTCCTTAAAACATATCCAGAACCCCTTGGGAAAAATAAGCTTTTTTTTTAAGGCAACTTTTGTACCAACTGACTGGTCTCATGAAGTTTTAGAGGATTAAAAATATCATTGCTGTCCTAATTGTGCAGCTAGGTGTGTGTACGGGGATAGATAGATAGATAGATAGATAGATAGATAGATAGTTGGGGTGGATGGGGATAGATAGATAGATAGATAGATAGATAGATGCATGTATGGGGATAGATAGATAGATAGATAGATAGATAGATAGATAGATAGATCACAAGTTGCCCACTTGGGAAACCTATAATGATGTCTCTGTGTGGGACTTATTGCTAGATGTCTTAGCCATATACGTGAAAAGAGACATGTATCAAAAGAGCTGACTATGTAAATTGAATTCACTTGGTTTTTATTATTGTCTGTGTCACGGTGTTAACTCTGGAAGCAGCTGGAAATACATCTTTGGGAGTGGGACTACATTGGTGGTGAAGCCTGGTAGGTGCTGATGATGGTTGTGAAAGTAAAAGTTTCAGTTTAAAATAACTGAAATAAGCTGGTATTTTGGGGAGAAACATAGATAGACAGATGCCCTAAATCTACCTACCTATATTTGCAAATTCAGTTCTGGTCAAAGTATTGAATTTGTATTGATTTGGAGATGTGGCTTTAGCCAGTGTATGGATCTAAACTCAACTGCCTAAATAAAGTGATCTGTAAGATAGCGCCAGTTTTTCAAAGGTATTTCGGCACCTGAAGGTTCTGATAGGGCATCTTTCCAAAAGTACCTCGGTACCCAACTACCTCTGAAATATGCAAGTAGGCTGTATTGAAAGTCCCACGAGGTGCCTCTCTCCATCTACCTAAACACCTTTAAACTTCTGGCGCTAGATCCTTAACCCTCCCGTATTACATGACCAAGGATGGAATGTGCAGGAAGGGCGGCCAGCACATCCCTCATCCCACGCTGATTCCCGCAGCCCCCATTGGCCTGGAGCAGTGAACCACGGCCAGTGGGAGCCAGAATCGGACGAACCTGCGGACGTGGCAGGTAAACAAACTAGCCCGGCCCACGTGGGTGCTTACCCTGGTGAGCCGCGTGCCAAAGGTTGCCCACCCCTGGGCTAGATAATCGTGAAATCACCAAGGAGTTGGTGTGAGGTGCATTGCAGGTTTCTGGAGGGACTAGGAAATGAGCAGTGATTCATTAAAGACCCTTTTTGTAAGGGGGATCATCACAGTGTGTATGCAGGAAATGCAGACAAACTCATCTTTGGAACAGGAACTAAACTGCTGGTTGAACCCGGTAGGTACCTTCAGCCGTTATGGTCCAGAAAGATTCCAGCCATGTGGGGTTATCAGCAGGAATCTCTGGAGCTGGTGTAAACTGGGCTTGCTCCATTGCAGTCAGTGGCCAGATCCCCAGCTGATGGAAATCAGCCATAGCTCCATGGTCAATGGGGCCTGGTCCTCAGTTGGTATAAACCAATCATAGCCCCATTGGAGTCAGTGGGGTGAGAGTCCAGCTGCTGTGCATGGATGTAACACCACCGAAATCAATGGCTCAAGTGCCAGTTTACATGAGCTCAAGAGCTTCTCCAAAATCATCAGGGTCCTACTTTGCCCCCAGACGTGTGAGCCCTGTTAAGGCAGGTTACAAGGCTAGAGTAAGCGAGGGGAGTTTTTGCTTGGCTCTAAATCACTGTGCCATATACAGGAGCAGGAAACAGGTTGATTTTTGGATCTGGCACTAAGCTGATTGTCCGGCCAAGTAAGTGACAAGGGTGAGGGCAACAAAAGATGTTTTTTCTATGAAGAATTGCTTGGCAGTCTTTTTCATTTGCCTCACTTTTTATTGATCTGTTGCTTTCATTTGTGAGACTAGATTCAGGAGGAGAAGTAGACAGTAAAAAGGAGCTGAGGTGTTCAAAAGAGCCTAAGGGAGTTAGGTGCCCAATTCCCACTGAAATTCCATGTAGGTCAGACTGGATGTTCTAATGGTCCCTTCTGGCCTTAAAAATCTATGAGTCTCCCTCAGTAGGTGTGCTTTGAAATCCCAGCGCTGGGGTTTTTTTACTGGGTATATCACTGTGTGGCTTCTGGATCGAACTGGAAACTCACCTTTGGCAAAGGCACAAAATTAACGGTGAATCCAGGTAGGCATGGATACGGGCAGATGTTTCATTGGAAAAATACAAGATTTTGCCATTCTCCTAAATCATTCTGAGTAGCCCCTTGCTCCTGGAGTACACCCACTGAGGTCAAAGGAGCTATTCGGTTTCACACCAGCCAAGGATCTTACTCATTGGACACAAGGGTGGCAGAATCAGGGTGTAACTATGTTTGCTGACAATAACTATGAGCCAGGCAAGAATTCTAGAGATACAAACCTGCCTGTTTCCTCCTAGTGAGGACAGACTAGCTTACAGACAGTCTCATCAGATAGTGGTTACATGGCTTGGGCTAAATCTTCTGCTCATGTAACTCCATTAAGTCAATGGATTTGCACCAAAAGAAAGTTTGGCTCCTACATCTCCTGTTTGATATAGGAATTTCTACTCCACTCATAACCTGTCTATCCCGCAAAAATAGGAAATTCGTTGAGTGAATTATATCTATTGGTTCTACCTTTACTCCGATTTCTGTAAAGATTATTCATTGGGTTAAGTTTATTCATGAACTGTGGATTGGTTGGTAACTACTGGATGGAAAGTTTATTATCTAATCTAAACTAATATAAACTAATCTAATCTAATATAAACTCTTTTGTTATGCTTGTGGTCAAACTACATTATTATAACAAGGAGTCCAGTGGCACCTTAAAGACTAACAGATTTATTTGGGCATAAGCTTTTGTGGGTAAAAACCCACTTCTTCAGATGCATGGAGTGTGGTTTTTTACCCACGAAAATTTATGCCCAAATAAATCTGTTAGTCTTTAAGGTGCCACTGGACTCCTTGTTGTTTTTGTGGATACAGACTAACACGGCCAATCCAATACTTTACTTTATTGTGAGTAACTCCTTTGGCTAAAATAACCTTTCTTTCTTCAGGTGAGATCATTTTTCTGTAGAGCTGGTAGGAAAAGTTTAGGCCATATCTCCAGTTGTTTGGAAATCGGCTCAGCTGATTGAATTGAATGAAACGATGGTAGTTTACCCTAGCTGAGGATCTAGTCCCGTCATGAGCTGATCACGACCTTCATGTATTTTTAAAAGAAGATTCATTGATTGTGCCCCTTTGTTGGTTCACTCGTTCGTGTCAGCTCTGGAAAGCGCTTTTCAGAGGTGCTAAGCGAGGTTTTTGTTAAGGTTTTTATTACTGTGAACAATAACAACTACAACTTTATCTTTGCAAAGGGAACAAAGCTCATAGTGAATCCTAGTAAGTATCAGTAATATGTCTAATAAGGCAAGAACAAGAGGGTGTTCGATAAAACATGAGAGGCAGCACATTTAAAAGAGTTAAAAATACTTATACAAAATTAGCCTGTGGAACTCACTGCCCCATGATACCATTGAGCTTGACAGGATTTTTTTTAAATGATTGGCTATTTAGGAACATAGGGCTGGAAGGGGCCTCCTGGGACACTGAGTCCACTCCCCTGTTATTGCAGGCAAGCCTGTTATATAATCTCATTGATTATTGGAGCGGGGGGTGTTCAAAGTACCTCTGGGATTTAGGAGAATAAATGTCATTGATTTGTAATGAAACGAATGCTTCTAAATCCATTAGGTGCCTTTAAAAACTTCCCCATATATGGATTACGGGTGAGATTTTCAAAAGAATCTACACCAGTTAGGTGCCTATGCCCCACTGCAAATCCCTGGGAGTTAGGTGCCTAACTCACACTGGAACTTTTGAAAATCTCACCCAGCGACACCATATGCAGAGTCATATCAGAGAGGGTGGAATGCAACGGAGATATAAGTCTGCCTGCTTCCCCGCAGGCACCCGCCACTAAATGATGTGGCATTAGGGAGAAACATCAGACTACCACATCACTCCCTAAGTAGGGGCTGTTGTACCTTCCTCTGAGATAGCGGGTTGTAGTTATTGCTGGAGCCTGGGCAAGGTGGTCTTATCCAGTCTGGCTATTCCTATGTTTCTATTTCTAATAGGAGGTGGTGAGTTATGTTTGATTGGGCTAAACTCTCCCCTTTATTATATTGACTGATCTGAATGGAGTTACACCTGTGACGAATTTAGTCCAAATGTCCCTCTTATTACAGACAGTCGGCAGTAATGACATGAACCAGGGAATTCAGTGTGGTCATTTATTTCAACAGCTGTGATTGGTTAATTTAGTGTCCTTAAAACATATCCAGAACCCCTTGGGAAAAATAAGCTTTTTTTTTAAGGCAACTTTTGTACCAACTGACTGGTCTCATGAAGTTTTAGAGGATTAAAAATATCATTGCTGTCCTTATTGTGCAGCTAGGTGTTTGTGTACGGGGATAGATAGATATGTGTGGAGATTGTCTGCTAGCTAGCTAGCTAGATGGGGGATAGAGTGCTGTACAGATTGATAGCTAAATATATCTATGTAGATAGATAGACACACAGATAGAAATCCATTGCTTTAACATACCTCCTGTCCTGGAGTTTTCAACATGATGTATCAGGTTGGGGACATAGCACCAATGAGTTTATGGACCAATACTCCATTTCAGTATAGAAATAAAACGATCAATAATATTATTATATGGTAAGTTTTCCTCTTCTCTCCTGTGGGCCTGATCTAAAAGCAATTAAAGTTAATGGAACTCTTTTTGAAGCCCTCGGTGGCCTTTGGATCATGTCTTTTCTGAACAAAGAAGGGGATTTAACAAGTCTTCCACTGTGGAGCAATGGGCTATGTCCCCTGTGCATGGTTATTGTAAGGCTGTGTTTTGCTGTGGCATTTATGGAACAGGCATTGCGAAGCTCATCTTTGGGAAGGGAACGAAACTCTCTGTAACACCCAGTAAGTGGTTTTGCTTTAGCATTTTAATTGAATGCACAGTTGTGGACAGTTCAAAGCTATAATAGCTGTTAGTTTAAATAACTATCTGTCATGCAGAAGAAAGTGGGTTTGAGTCCCTAGAGTTTGTAGAATACGTTATAGTTGAAATAAGTGAAATTATAAGAAGGGTTCAGGTACTATAATAGGTAGGTAGGTAGGTAGATCAATCCATCACAGGTTGTTCCGTTATGGGATGAGATACTGGACAGTACTTTTTTCTTTTGGAACCTTCTTTGAAGGTAAATTTCATGTGTACATCCCAAGAGCCATAAATTCAAACAGATGACGCTGCACAGTGACCGCACTTAGTTCTTGTTATTGGATGTGTCACTGTGTGTCTTCAGGAGCAGGTTGGAAATTGATCTTTGGGAGTGGGACGAAATTGACTGTGGAACCTGGTAGGTGATATTAAAGATATGCTGGTAAATATTTAATGGATTTGAAAGCCTAATTTGTATTATTGGAAATAGGCTGCAGAGTCCCTTGCATAGCTTTGAAAATATGAGCATCAATGGTTTTTGAGAAGACTAGAGATGAGCCTTTTTGTCACGGGTTTTATCACTGTGGGTAACAATAACTTGAAGCTCATCCTTGGATCTGGGACACAACTAATTGTAAAGCCAAGTAAGTATTTGGAATGTAATATGGGATTTTCAAAAACATCTCCAGGAGTTAGTCATAGATATACTTTAGTTCCAATAGGAATATTTTGGGGGAATTTCTCTGGCCTGTGTTCTGCAGGCGGTCAGACTAGATGATCACAGTGGTCCTTTCTGACCTCAGAATCTATGAAAGCCAATGAGAATTAGGCACTTAACTCCCTATCAAATCTCTTTGGAAATGAGGCATATTTCCCTTTTATTAAAGTGATCAATAAAATATAAGAGCAGAAGGAGTGAGAAATTAAGAGAAACACACAAGGGGCAGAAAGGATTTGAAATGAGGTGGAGTATCTATCTAATCTTCTTATAGTGTCATTGATCACTGTCATATCTGAGCAGGAAAAAAAGTCACATGCTTCCATAAGTAGAATTCAGCCTTTTTCTGATCCATAGTTAGATGTCTCAGCCATGTGGCAACTCCATTTTACATATCCAGATTGTAATTGTCCAGCCAAACTCTCATGGCCAGATCCTCAACTCTGTTAACTTCAATGTCATTGCATCAATTTACCCTAGAATGAGCACCTGGCCTAGCAATGTAGATCTTTATATTAGCCACCATCGCAATGTGATGTGTCATCTGGTAGAAGGGAAATGGTCCCTCCACAGTTATTGTAAGGTAGCGTGTTGCTGTGTGAATTCGGGAAGCAGCTTTGCACAGCTCACCTTTGGAGTTGGCACCAAACTCCTTGTTATGCCAAGTAAGTGGCTTTGGTTTTGGTTGTTGCTAGGGAGTTTGTATCAAAATACCACAGACAATTGGTGGTTATGGTGTTGGCACAATGGGAGGTAGAGAATGGAAGATCTGTTAGGTTCCCGCACCTGGGAGCACTGCAGGTTTCTTCCTGATTGTAGAATATCTGCCACAGATCTGTCCACTTCTCATGTTAGCTGTGTCAAGAAACAGGGTATCTATTATGCTCCTTCTTATCTACCTGGAGGTCCTCATGATTGTACTATCTGAGCCCTTCTTAGCAGACTAGTGCCTACAGCCTCAATTCACGCCAGGGCGCCATGTACGGTTGGCAGCTTTGGCTGGATGTATTCCTGGAGATCTCATCACATGTCATAATCTTTAATTAAAGATTAATCTTTAATTCCTGGAGACTCCAGTACAATCCTGGAGGGTTGGCAAGCCTAGTGCCATTGTGCTGGGTGCTGTACAAACACATTAAAACCGTTCCTGCCCGCAAAGAGTGAGCTGTGGAAGTGTACACACACCGGGTGGGAGGAAGGAAGCATCGTTCTGCCCATTTTACAGGTTTGGGAAACTGAAACAGAGAGAAATTAAAACTGGGTTTTCCAAGCAACCTGTGGGACTTGGATGCCTTTAATTGTTTTAAATCTATGCATAAACTGGTGTGGCTCCATGGAAGTCAATGCAGCTGTGACAGTTAAAAACGTGCTAACATTCTGGGCCAAAATATTCATGCTGTGATTTTCAGGGACCACTGAGGGGTTTGGGCACCTGACTCCCACTGAATTCCAGTGGCCTCTTTGAAAATCCCAGCATGCATTTCTCCCTGCATTCTATCGCACAACATGCCCCCCTGGCCTCTGCAGTAGATAGATTTTTGTCATGGCAGAGACCACTGTGGGACCACAACTGGGTACAATAAGCCAGTGTTTGGAAGCGGAACGAGACTGATTGTCAGTCCAAGTAAGCTCCCGTCCTTAATTTGTCCTGACATATGGCCTCTGAAGCAGGGCTGGGTAGAAAATTTTCATTAAAACAGTTTTTCCATCAGAAAATGTGATTTAGAGAAAACCAACTTTTTCTCTATGAAACCAACCAACTTGGTCTCTATGAAAAATTCTATTAGAAAAATTAAGAAATATTAGTGTCCCTTTTTGATTTTTCATTATGAAACTTTTTCAAAAAATCACTTTATTTCATATTTGAAAATTTAAACATAAAGGATGAAAACCAAAACCTTTTGAATGACCCAAAATGAATTATTTTTTGGAATTATATTTCACAAATTTTTTTGAAAAATTTTTTCATCCCAGTTGAGGAAGAATTTTTTGAAAAATCTTTCTAGTCTTAAGCACATATAATTTGTAATATCATTTCTCCTCCAAGGTTAGCAAATCCATGAGGGTGAAATTCACCTTTCTGCAGAGGGGGTCAGCACAAAAGTTATGAATCATTTAAAGCTTAGTTTGAGTGCTAATGTGTCATACACCTGGTTTGTCGGCCTTGTATTGATCCTCTGCACAGGAAGTGAAGAACTGATACTCTGTGGGATAGTTTAACAGTTAAAATGATATTTCCAAAGTCACCCAAGTGTTTTGGATAAAATTGGTTAGCCAAATACCAGAGGTGGTTTTGAACATGGTCTCATTGCTTCCTTTTGTTCCCTGTTGGACTGTCTGTATCCTCCTCATCTTATACTTAGATTGTAAGTGCTATGGGAAAGGATTGTCTTTCTGTCGGGTGTTTGTACAGCACCTAGCACCACAGGGTCCTCCTGGTTCCCGAATAGAGCTCATAAGTACTGCTGCCATAACAACAACAAAGCCTAATTTCTAAGATGCAGTATGGAAACATCACTCTTCCCTCCTCCCTCGCCTGCCCAGTGAAAGCTGTCTTTATCCAAAAAATTAAAATTTTGAAATTTTGAAATTTTGATCAGAATTTTTTGGTTGAAAAACATGGAAACTACAATATTTGCTAAACGTTTTCACTTGGGAAAAAATGTGGTGATCAAAAACTGTTTTCTGTGGAAATTGGTTTTTGAAAATCATAAGTGTCTAGTTTTAGTTTTTGCAACATAAAACTAAAAAAAGCAAATGCGAAAAATTTGGGGAAAATTAAATATTTTCAAAATTTCCCCACAGAAAATAATTTACATTTTGAACCAGCTCTATAAACAGTACACAAATTTAAAATATACATGGTTATGAGAGGATATAGTTGAGAAATGTCTTAGAAGTTTTTGTTATGGTGGTACATGCTGTGTGACTAATAATGCATACAAACCCATCTTTGGAAGTGGAACTCAGCTTCTGATAAAACCTAGTAAGTGCTTTTCCTTTCACTCAATGTTTGGAGGGTGAAAGAAATGATATTTCAGGATATCTCGTGGTGCTTTTTCAGATATATCAGAAAAAGTGAAGAAGTTTGTTGAGTGAAAACACGATGCTTAATTGAGTAGTCTGGTGTGGATGCTGTTTTGTGATCTCGGTACATAGATTAAGGCTCCAAAGGACATTACCATCACTCAGATAACTGCAATCTGACCAAATGCCATTTTCAGAGTTTCACGGGATGGGCAAATCCCCTTTATTTCTAAAACCCCAGGCTAAATATTCCAGGGAGGAGCTGTATCCCATTTATTTTCCTGTCCTCTCTAATGTCACTCTGGAGGTTTTCATTATCCATATGAACGTCCAGTCCTTTCGTGAATCCTTGAAGCACAGTTCTTGGTCTCAACAGTGTCTCTCTGGCAATGGACTATACATTATGTAAAAAAAAAAAGTCTCTCTTTTGTGCAGTTTGAAATTAAACTTAAAACAATTGCTAATAAGGCTACCTAATGTTGTGTTTCTCCAAACAGTAGAAAAAGCAAGTCAGAGTCTCAGCTGGTGTCTATGAACATAGGGCCAATTTTAAAGGTATTTAGGTGCCTGTAAGATCAGAGAGTCGTGCAATGGCATTTACAAAAGAGCCCAGGCACCTAACTCTCATTGATTTCTGGCCAATTAGGAGCGTAGGCTCTTTTGAAAAGCCCACCAGGTGCACATCTGCATTTGTAGGCATCTAATAGCTTCAGAAATATGGCCCACGGCACCGTGGACTTCAAGGGAGCTGTGTTGATTTACCCCAGTTGAGGAATTGGACCGTATTGTATTTTATCCAAGAACAAAATGTATCTCAGATAAAACCAACATAATTCCCTCCAAGTCATAGACGCGACACCAATTTATAATAACTTTACTTCTGTTTAAAATTGACTCCTGTTGAGAAAACTCTGTGCTAGTACTCCTTAGAGTGACAGCTGGTGTTTTTGTTGTGGTGCAAATTGCTGTGTGAATACTGGGAACGCTAAAGAGACTTTTGGGAAAGGAACGAGATTGATTGTGAGGCCAAGTAAGTGTTTTTAGTGTTTTTAATCGAGAATCATTTTTTAAAAAGGTGAATTTCATTTCCAGAGAGTTGGTTGAACTGGGGGTTTATTTTATTAGGTTTATCTTACACACAGAGAGGGACAAGACACAAAGATGGTTCCCATCTAAGTCCATGAGCATTCGGCACCTGCCTTTACTATCATTCAAAGAATCTCCTCCATTGCACCTAATTATGTTTAACTGAGAGCAGAAACATTTGGGCTACACGAGCAACCACTAGACTCCACTCCCCTGTCCCAAGCTAGGGATAGAGCCCAGGTGTCCTGACTCCCAGCCCTCTGCCCTACTCTAACACACTAGACCCCATTATCCTCCCAGAGGAGGGAATTCAACCCAAGCATCCTAATTCCAAGTCCCTGCTCTAACTTTCAAGCCAGCACTCCTCTCTCTGAGCAGGGGCTAGAACCCAAGTGTCTGGACTCCCTAGCCACTGGATCCAATAATTCCCCCCAAAATTGAAGACAGAATTTAGAAATCCTAATTCCCAGCCCCTCCATGCTTACACTAGATCTCTCCTTATGTCCCACAGCTGAGGCTAGAACCCAGGAACCTGGGGTCCTAACCCATCCCCATCCAGCTCACTGGACTTGATTCCTTTCCAGGAACTGGGAATAGATCCCAGCCTTCCCCAGAGATAGTGGGTTCTAGTTATTCTTGGCGATTGGAGACTGGGCTATTCCTAGCCAGTCTGGCTATTTCTATGTGTCTATTTCTAAACTTTCTTTAAGGCAACTTCTGTACAAAGTAAATGGTCTCATGATGTTTTAGAGGGTTAAAAAATATCATTGCTATCCTGATTGTATGGCTAGGTGAGTGTGTGTGCAGATAGATAGATCACAAGTTGCCACCTGGGATACCTATAATGACATCTCTGTGTGGGACTTATTGCTAGATGTGTTACCCATATACGTGCAAAGAGACATGCATCAAAAGATCTGACAATGTAAATTGAGTTCACTTGGTTTTTATTATTGTCTGTGTCATGGTGTTAACTCTGGAAGCAGCAGGAAATACATCTTTGGGAGTGGGACTACATTGGTTGTGAAGCCTGGTAGGTGCTGATGATGTTTGTAAATATAAAAGGGTTTGTTTCAAATAACTGATAACAAGGTGGGATTTTGGGGAGGAACATAGATAAACAGATGCCCTAAATCCACCTACCCATATTTGTAAATTCAGTTCTGGTCAAAGTATTGAATTTGTATCGATTTAGATATGTGGCTTTAGCCAGTGTATGGATCTAAACTCAACTTGCAAAATAAGTGATTTGTAAGATAGTGCCAGATTTTCAAAGGTATTTCGACACCTGAAGGTGCTGATAGGGAATCCTTCCAAAAGCACCTTGGTACCCAACTACCTTTGAAATAGGCAAGTAGGCTGTATTGAAATTCCCACTAGGTGCCTCTCTCCATCTACCTAAACACCTTTAAACTTCTGGCGCTAGATCCTTAACCCTCCCGTGTTACTGGACCAATGATGGAAGTGTAGGGAGTCTTCCACTTTACAGGAAAATGTTCTTTCTTCTCACTGTGTAGTCATTGTAAAGCTATGAGCTGCTGGGGGGATTCTGGAGGATACAGCACTAAACTAATTTTTGGAAAGGGAACAAAACTCTCTGTCAAACCAAGTAAGTGGTGTGGCATTAATAGAGTTTCTACAAATGCAATCTATACATGCCATGAGCTAGGAATTTCCAGAGCTGCTCAGATACTGTCAAGATTGTCTTTGCATCACTTCCGAGATGTACTGATGGATAATGAGTGGGCATAGAGAGTGAGAGCGAGATGGGGGATGGATAAAAAGACAGAGATCATTCTGCATAATATTCACTTAGGACTTCACTTCATTATGGCTAATCTAGAGGAAGAGTAATGTTCAGAACACTGAATTTATAATTGGATGGGGATATGGCAGTAATTGTTGTATGGGCCTAAACTCAGTTTTATTACGAGAAGAAAACAATTCCTAGTCCCTGGGCCCTTAATCTTCTATGCTATAGCAGCAAAGATGAAAAGGTAGGAAACCTTTCTTTGTGGAGGAATAGGTTCACTCTCTCCCATATATGGTTCTTGTAAGGTTCTCTATTGCTGTGGGAACTATGGGGGAAGCAACATCTTTGGGAAAGGGACCAAACTGTCTGTAAAACCAAGTAAGTGGTTTTATACTGCACAGTATGTATAATGTAATATATCTAAATCACATTCAAAATCAGAGTTTTTAGAGGCAGTCTTACAATTTGGATGGACAGATAGATAGAGGGGGTGTATGGGGATAGATAGATAGATAGATAGATAGATAGATGTGGGGATAGAGAGCTAAATCTATCTAGATTATCTGCTAGCTAGCTAGCTAGATGGGGGATAGAGTGCTGTACAGATGGATAGCTCAATATACCTATGTAGATAGATGGACACACAGATAGAAATCCATTGCTTTAACATACCTCCTGTCCTGGAGTTTTCAACATGATGTATCAGGTTGGGGATGTAGCACCAATGAGTTTAGGGACCAATACTCCATTTCACTATGGAAATAAAATGATTAATAATGTTACATGGTAAGTTTCCCCTTTCTCTCCTATGGGCCTGATCTAAAAGCAATTAAAGCCAACGAGATTCTTTCCAAAGATCTCAATGGCCTGTGGATCATGGCTTTTGTGAACAAAAATGGGGATGTAACGAGTCTCCCACTGTGGAGCGAAGGGCTTGGTTACTGTAAGTCTGTGTGTTGCTGTGTGACTTATCTAACAAGCTCATATTTGGGAAGGGAACGGAACTCTCTGTAACAACCAGTAAGTGTTTTTTCTTTAGCATTTTAATTGAATGCATAGTTGCGGACAGGACAGCACAAAAGTATTATAGTTGTTATTTTAAATAAGTATCTGTAATCCAGAAGAAAGTGGGTTTGATTCCCTAGAGTTTGTAGAATACAATATAGTTGAAATAAGTGAAATGATAAGAAGGGCTCAGATACTATAATAGGTAGGTAGGTAAGTAGGTCAATCAATCACAGGTTGCTCTGTTATGGGATGAGATACTGGACAGTACTTTTTTCTTTTGAAACCTTCTTTGAAGGTAAAATTCATGTGTACATCCAAGAGCCATAAATTTAAAGAGATGACAATGCACAGTGACCGCACTTAGTTCTTGTTATTGGATGCATCACTGTGTGTCTTCAGGAGCAAGTAGGAAATTGATCTTTGGGAGTGGAACAAAATTGACCGTGGAACCTGGTAGGTGATAATATCCAAGATATGCTGGTAAATATCTAATGGATTTAAAAGCCTAATTTGTATTATTGGAAATGGGACTTGGAATCTCTTGGGTAGCTTTGAAAATATCAGCATCAATGTTTTTTGAGAAGACTAGAGGTGTCTTTTTGTCATGGGTTTTATCACTGTGAGTAACAATGAATTCAAGCTCATCTTTGGATCTGGGACACAACTAATTGTAAAGCCAAGTAAGTCTTTGGAACGTTATGTGGGATTTTCAAAAACATCTCAAAGAATTGGACCTCCAGTTCTCATAGGTATAGGTTAGTTCCAACTGGAATATTTTTGGGGAATTTCTCTGGCCAGTGTTCTGCAGGCGATCAGACTAGATGATCACAGTGGTCCTTTCTGACCTCAGAATCTATGAAAGCCAATGAGAATTAGGCACTTAACTCCCTATCAAGTCCCCTTGGAAATGAGGCATAATTCCCTTTTATTAAAGTGATCAATAAAATATTAGAGTAGAAGGAGTGAGAAATTAAGAGAAACACACAAGGGGCAGAAAGGATTTGAAATGAGGTGGAGTATCTGTCTAATCTTCTTATAGTGTCATTGATCATTGTCATATCTGAGCAGCAAAAAAAGTCACAGTGCTTCCAGGAGTAGAATTCAGCCTTTTTCTGATCCATAGTTAGATGTCTCAGTCATGTGGCAACTCCGTTTCACATATCCATTTTAGACAATGTAATTGTCCAACCAAACTCTCAGGGCCAGAGCCTCAACTCTGTTAACTTCAATATCATTGCATCAATTTACCCTAGACCTGGCCTAGCAATGTAGATCTCTATATTGGCCACCATCGCAATTGGACGTGTCATCTGGTAGAAGGGAAATTGTCTCTCCATGGTTAATGTAAAGCTACGTGTTGCTGTGTGAATTCGGGAAGCGGCTTTGCACAGCTCATCTTTGGAGTTGGCACCAAAGTCCTTGTTATGCCAAGTAAGTGGCTTTGTTTTTGTTGCTGCTAGAGAGTTTGTATAAAAATACCACAGACAATTTGTGGTTATGGTGTTGGCACAACGGGAGGTAGAGAATGGAAGATCTATTAGCTTCCCTCACCTGGGAACACTGCAGGTTTCTTCCTGATTGTAGAACAGGGGTCGGCAACCTTTGGCACGCGGCTCGCCAGGGTAAGCACCTGGCGGTCCGGGTAAGTTTGTTTACCTGCCGCGTCCACAGGTTGGGTGGATCATGGCTCCCACTGCCCGCGGTTTGCCGCTCCAGGCCAATGGGGGCTGCCGGAAGCGGCGTGGGCCAAGGGATGTGCTGGCCGCAGCTTCCCACGGCCCCCATTGGCCAGGAGTGGCAAACTGCAGCCAGTGGCAGCCACAATCCACCCAACCGGCGGACACAGCAGGTAAACAAACCGGTCAGGCCCTCCAGGGTGCTTAGCCTGGCGAGCCGTGTGCCAAAGGTTGCCGACCCCTGTTGTAGAATATCCACCACAGATCTGTCCACTTCTCATGTTAGCTGTGTCAAGAAACAGGGTGTCTATTACAGTCCTACTTATCTACCTGGAGGTCCTCATGATTGTACTATCTGAGCCCTTCTTAGCAGACTAGTGCCTACCGCCTCAGTTCATGTCAGGGCACCATGTAGGGCTGCCAGCTTTGGTTGAACGTATTCCTGGAGGTTTCATCACATGTCATAATCTTTAATGAAAGATTAATCTTTAATTCCTGGAGACTCCAGGACAATCCCAGAGGGTTGGCAAGCCTAGCACCATTGTGCTGGGCGCTGTACAAACACATTAAAACAGGCAGTGCCCGCAAAGAGCAAACTGTGTAAACAGAGAAAGGCTAGGAGGAAGGAAGTATTGTTATGCTCATTTTACAGACAGGAGAACTGAAGCAGAAGGAAAATAAGACTTGGCTTTTCCAAGCAACCTTATGGGACCTAGATGCCTTTAATTTTTTTTTTAATCTATAAATAAACTGGTGTGGCTCTATTTAAGTCAATGAAACAGTGACAATTTACACCTGCTGAGAGTCTGGGTCAAAATATTCATGCTGTGATTTTCAGAGATGACTAAGGGGTTTGGGCACCTGACTCCCACTGAATTCCAGTGGCCTCTTTGAAAATCCCAACATGCTTTTCTCCTTTCACTCTATCGCACAACATGCCCCGCTGGCCTCTGCAGTAGATAGATTTTTGTCATGGCAGAGAACACTGTGGGACCACAAGTGGGTACAAGCCAGTGTTTGGAAGTGGAACTAGACTGGTTGTCATTCCAAGTAAGTTCCCTTCCTTAATTTCTCCTGCTGTATGGCCTCTGAAGCAGGGCTGGTTCGAAAACAGTTTTTCCATCAGAAAATGCAATTTAGACAAAACCTCCCCCCCCCCACCGCCCCATGAAAATATGTTTGTTTTGCCGAAGTACATTTTTGATAAAAAAAAATCAAAAATATCAGTGTCCCTTTTAGATTTTTCATTATGAAACCATTTTTGGTTTGAATTTTACTTTATTTCATATTTTTAAAAAATTACAAATAAAGGGTTAAAACCAAAACCTTTTGAATGATTCAAAATGAATTATTTGTTGAAATTTCATTTCACAGTTTTTTTTGAAATGTTGCTTTTCATCCGAATTCAGGATGATTTTTTAAAATCTTTCCACCAGCTCTAGTCTTTTATCATTTGTAACACCAGGTCTCCTCCAAGAATGGCAAATCCGGGAGGGTGAAATTCACCTTTGTGCAGAGGGGGTCAGTACAAAAGTTATGACTCATTCAGAGCTGAATGCGGCTCCGACATGGTTTGTCGGCCTTGTATTGATCCTCTGGACAGGAAGCAAAGAACTGATACTCTGTGGGATAGTTTAACAGTTAAAATGATATTTCCAAAGTCACCCAAGAATTTTGGATAAAATTGGTTAGCCAAATACCAGAGGTGGTTTTGAACCTGGTCTTATTGCTTCCTTGTGCTTCCCTGTTGGAGTGTTTGTATCCCCCTCATCTTGTACTTCAAATAATCGCTATGGGAAAGGATTGTCTTTTTGTGGGGTGTTTGTACAGCACTTAGCACTACAGGTCCTGGTTCCTGAACAGGGCTCGTAAGTACTGCTGCTATAACAAAAACAAATCCTACCCCTCCTTTCTAAGGTACAATGTTGAAGTGGCACTTCACACACACACACACACACACACACACACACACACACACACACACACACCATGAAATCTGTCGTTTGCACACTAATTAAAACTTTGAAATGTTCATTTTGGTCAAAATACTCCAAATTTTTTAGATGAAAAACACGGAAACTACCTGTTTTGCTAATCATTTTCACTTTGGGGAAATAAAATGTGGTGATCGAAAATTGAGGGTTTTGTTTGTGTAAATTGGTATTTGAAAATCAAAACTATTTAGCTTTGGTTTTTGCAACACAAAACTAAAAAAAGGGCAGGAAAGTTGGGGAAATGATTTTTTTTCAAAATTTCCCACAGAAAATTATTTACATTTTTGGATCAGCTCTATAAACAATACACAAATCTAAGCTATAGATGGTTATGGGAGTAAATAACACTGTGATATAGGTGAGAAATGCCCTAGACGTTTTTGTTATGGTGGTACATGCTGTGTGACTAATGATGCACAGAAACCCATCTTTGGAGGTGGAACTCAGCTACTGATAAAGCCTAGTAAGTGCTTTTCCTTTCACTCGGTGTTTGGAGGGTAAAAATAAATGATATTTCAGGATATTTTGGGGTGGAAATTTTCTGAGAAGCCCATTAGGTGCAGATCTGCATTTTTGGCACCTAATATCTTCAAAATTATGATCCACAATGCCATTGACTTCAAGGGAGTTATGTTGATTTACAACAGTTGTGGGATTGTCCCATATTGTATTTTATCTTAGAACAAAATGTATCTCAGATAAAACAATGGGACAGATTCTCAACTGGTGTAACTCAGCATCGGTCGCTCCAAGTCATAGAAGCTACATCAATTGACAATAACTTTACTTCTCCTGTTGAGAAAACTCTGTGCTAGTACTCCTTAGAGTGACAGCTAGTGTTTTTGCTATGGTGCAAATTGCTGTGTGTATACTGGGATCGATAGAGTGACTTTTGGGAAAGGAACGAGACTGATTGTGAGGCCAAGTAAGTGTTTTTAGTATTTTTAATCAAGACCCATTTTTTAAAAAGGTGAATTAGCTTTCCAAAGAGTTGGTTGAACTTGTGGTTTATTTTGTTAGGTTTATCTTATGCACAGAGAGGGACAAGGCACAAATGACAATACAGCTCCAATCTAAGTCCATGGGCATTCGGCACCTGCCTTTAATATCATTCAAAGAATCTCCCCCATTGCACCTAATTATGTTTAACTGAGAGCAGAAACATTTCAGTCTATGTGAGCAACCACTAGACTCCACTCCCCTGTCCAAGCTGGGGATAGAACCCAGGTGTCCTGACTTCCAGCCCTCCGCCCTCTCTAACACACTAGACCCCGCTATCACCCAGAGCAGGGAATTCAACCCATGCATCCTGATTCTCAGTCCCTTGTTCCAGCCTTCAAGACAGATTCCTCTCTCTGAGCAGGGGCTAGAACCCAAGTGTCTGGACGCCCAGCCCATGCTTCTCTTGCCACTGGACTCCACAATGTCCCCCAAAACTAAGGACAGAATTTAGGAATCCTAATTTGGAGCCCTTCACACTTAACCTCTCCTCACATCCCAGAGGTACGACTAGAACCCAGGAGTCCAGGGTCCTAACCCTCCCCTTTTAAGTCACTGGACTGGATTCCTTTCTCGGAGCTGGGGATAGAACTCACGAGTCTTGACTCTTAGGACCCAGCTGTAACATACAATTATTAAATACAATCAGGGAGATGTAGACAGACATAAACTATATCCGACTGCTGTATATTGGTGTAACATCTTTGGCATCAATGGCATTACACCGATTTATAACAGCTGAGGATCTGATCCGTTATATGGAACAATATCAACACTAGGTGAGGATGTCTTGGCTAATCCATCCTGAAGAGCTCGTGTTTGCACAAGGAACAGCTCTTACGTTTTTGTGGGGGTGGAAAACACTGTGTGAACTATGACAACGCGTTCACATTTGGAAGTGGGACGAGACTTCTTGTGAAACCCCGTAAGTGTAGCTGATTTTCATTCCTACTTGACAGAAACCCAAATTTTCCCAGTTGAAAACTGGGCTGCCGCTTGGGCTTTTAAAGGTGTTTTCCTTTTAATTGTGAGGCTGAAGTTTGTGTCCAGGAAAAGGAGAGCGAGAAAGTTCAATTTGGATTCCACCCTGCTGAAAGTAGACATTATGAACAGCTCTCAGAACGTCCCTCAACGCAGACCCAGAGTGATCTTGGTATTCTACCTCCCAACACAATAGCTAACGCCCATCGGTCCTGATTCACAACCCCCACTGCTGTCCCAGCCCTGGGATCTTCACACCACATCCAACTCTTCCAATGCCCCTTAATCCTGACCCACAGCCTCCCTTTCCCTTTACACTCCTCCCTGCAATCTCCCAGTGTCCCTCAATCCCCACCCATAGCCCCCTGCTATTCCAGCCATGGGCTCCCTGCCCAAAACATGCAACTCAATCCTACAAACAAATATTTCCTCATTAAATTTCTGGTTTTCAGAATCATGTTGCTGGCCTTGAGGTGCTCAACTTTGCCAAGTGATTTGCGGGGGTTTTTGTTATGGGGGGAAATGTTGTGTGAATGCTGGCACAGGGGGATATGGGCTTGTCTTTGGCTCGGGGACCAAATTGTCTGTTAGACCAAGTAAGTGCTCTGCCTTCATAGGTACTTCTTCTGCGGTACAAGGGTCTTTTTGGTCTTCAAGGCCCTCTTGAAATTAGCTGCTGGTTTTATTGCTTCATTAGTGTTTAAATAGATAGATAGGTAGATATTATCTATCCATCTATCATTTTGATGGGTGGGATTTTCAAGGGCACCACGGGGTGTGTTGCCCAAGGGGTGGGTAGTGGCTGCAGCATTGTGCCCCTAGATTCCTGGCCCATGGGCGTCAGTTCCATGGGGGCAGGTTCCATTCTCTGCTAGGGTTTTTGTTGCGGTGGGAAACACTGTGTGAATGACGGTACTTATAAGCTCAGCTTTGGGAGTGGGACGAGGCTCCTCGTTAAACCCGGTAAGTCCCCCTTGCTGGGTCACGGTGATGGGCATTAGCTGAATTTGTGCCTTTCTGAGAATGTCCATTTTTGAGATGTTTGGGGAGGGATTATTTTTGTTAATGGATGTAGGAGATTTACTCAGTGCTGGATGGGGCTTGAGCTTCCTTCACAGCTGTGCCGATACCCCTCAATTCTTCTGACCCACAGTCCCTGCTCTCCCACCCCAGCTTCCCTCTCCCTCTCCCAGGTCTGATGATGCCTCTCAAACCCAACCTGTACCCCTGCTGTGCCAGCCCTGGGCTCCCCCTGTACCCCAGTTCATCCAGTGCCCCTCAATCCCAACCCATAGCCCCTGCTACCCCAGCCCTGGGATCCCCCTGTACCCCAGTTCATCCAGTGCCCCTCAATCCCAACCCATAGCCCCTGCTGTGCCAGCCCTGGGATCCCCCTGTACCCCAGTTCATCCAGTGCCCCTCAATCCCAACCCATAGCCCCTGCTACCCCAGCCCTGGGATCCCCCTGTACCCCAGTTCATCCAGTGCCCCTCAATCCCAACCTGTAGCCCCTGCTACCCCAGTCCTGGGATCCCCCTGTACCCCAGTTCATCCAGTGCCCCTCAATCCCAACCCGTAGCCCCTGCTGTGCCAGCCCTTGGTCCACACCCCAGCTCTGCTGATGTTACTCAGCCTTTAGGTGCTGAGTTCTGCCCAGCGATTTGCAGGGTTTTTGTGATGACAGGAAATATTGTGTGAACACTGGCACAGGGGGATACAGGTTAATCTTTGGCTCGGGGACTGAATTGTCTGTTAGACCAAGTAAGTGCTCTGCCTTTCCGCTGAAACGTGTTCTTGGTTAAAAATGTGTGTTTGGTCTTTAAGGACCTGATGAGAGCAGCTGAGGATTGTATGAATGTTTACACTAGACAAGGTTAGCGAGCATTGCTCTATTGATCTAGCTGGGCCAGCACAACCCACCAGTGGAGTGCTTGTGATGCTACGGTTTATACCGCGGTGCTCTCCTAACAACATAAGATACACCAGCAAACATGCTCTTGAAGGAGGTTGATAAATTGGAGAAGTTTCAGAGAAGAGCCATGAGAACGATTAAAGGATCAGAAAACCCACCTTATAGTGATAGACTTGAGATCAATCTATTTAACTGAACAAAGAGAAGGTTAAGGGGTCACTCCCTTACAGTTTGTAAGTGCCTACGTGGGGGACAAATCTTCAGCATTGGGCTCTTCAGTCTAGCAGAGAAAGGTCTAACACGATCCAGTGTCTGGAAGTTGAAGCCAGACACAATCAGACTGGAAATGTTTAATGGTGAGAGCAATTAACCACTGGAACAATTTACCAAGTGTCATGGTGGATTCTCCATCAAATCAAGGTTCGGTGGTTTTCTAAAAGAGCCTCTCTAGGAATGATCACAGTAGTCCCTGCTGGCCTTGGAGTCTATGAATCTAGTGTATGTAGCCACACACCACCATTGTGAGGTAGGGAAATAGTGTCCCCATTTCACCAATGGAAGACTGAGGCACAGAGAGTACACGTGACGTGCTCAAAGTGACAGGAGTTGTCCATGGCAGAGCAGGGATTTGAACCTGGATTTCCCAAGTACTTTGGCTAGCACCTGGACCACTCTACTTCACATACTGCAGAGCTATCTATTTACCGACATATGTTCTTGTGACTGGATTTTCAAAGGAGCCCAGGGGTTTTGGATTCTTTCATCCTTTAGGTTCCTTTGAATATCCCATTTGGTATCCATCTAATATAATTGGAAACGTTGCCTGAGGTAAGGGAGGCAGCACCTTCCTCCCCGATTCTGGCCCAGGGAGGTCAGTTCCTAGTCAGCGCTGTCAGGGTTTTTGTTGCAGTGGGAAACACTGTGTGAATATTGGCGCTGGTAAACTCACCTTTGGGAGTGGGACAAAGCTCCTTGTTGCACCCAGTAAGTGCGGCACTCGTGGTTTAATTGAATTTCTGAGTTTCTGAGCATGTCTATTTTTAATACGTTTTGGGAGCTGGAAAATCACTCAGGGCTGGACAGAACTGAATTTCCCCCACACAAAAGTTTTTCTGATGCCCCTCATTTCTGACCCACAACCCTTTGCGATCCAAGCCTTGGCTCCCTTCCCAGTTCTGCGGCTGCCCCTCAATCCCAACCCACAGCTTTCTGCTACTCTAGACAGGGGATTTCTCTCTCCCTCCCAGCTCTGCCAGGGCCTCTCACTCCAGTCCTTGCAATTCCTAGACAAAGGGATTCTAGTTAGACCTCTGGGATTTGCTACCTTTGGGATTTGACTAAGTTGTCTGTCAGACCAAGTAAGTTGCCTTCCTTCATATATAATTTCTTAGCCTTAAAATTCATTTTGGTCTTCAAAGCTCAGTCCTGTTTCTAGGGTCACATATCCATCTGTCCATGCATCTATCCATCCGTCTATATACCCGTCTGTTCTTCCCTCCAGAAGAGAGGGAAAGAAATACAGAGTGAACAAAAGATTCCCAGAAGGGAAGGATAGATAGATAGACTCGTAGATTCCAAGTCCAGATGGGACCATTGTGATCATCGAGTCTGAGCTCCTGTTTAACACGGGCCCTTCAACTTCTGCTCTAGGAATTATTGTGGGGAAGTTCTCTGGACTGTGTTATACAGCAGGTCAGAGTAAATGATCACAGTTGTGCCTTTCTGGTCTTGGGATCTATCTAGATATCCATCCTTCCCTTCAGGGAATTGTTTTTTCTTTCTGGTCTGTTTTTCTATATTTCTTTCTCTATATTCTGATTTCTTCTCTCTCACTGTGTATGTCTCGCTGTCCTTCCCTCCAGAAAATCTTTCTCTTTCTCTCTCTTTTTTACTATGCCTGTAATTATCATATCTGACTGCTCAACTCTATTAAGTCTCTTTACTATTTACATTTTTCATTCTTTTAGGACTTAGGTGAATATTTACTGATGTTGTAAGGAAAAATAGGAACAGAATGGGTCAGAACAAGAATCCCCTCATCCCAGGTTTCTGTCTCCAGCCATTACCAAAGGCTTCAGAGAATGGCTGAGGGAACCTCATGGTGGACAATTATGGAATAATCTGGCCAGGAATAGCTCAGGGAACCCATCTGTAAGTGCCCACCCTTCAGGAAGCTCTGTAGAACTTCTTGTAAAGGCGGCAAACACTGTGGGATTATGGGACTAATAACAAACTAATCTTTGGAGCTGGGACCAAGGTTGTTGTTAAACCAAGTAAGTTTTTTCCTTCTTTGGACAGAGTAGTGGCAGGGGAAAGAAAGACAATTGGTCAGTTTGGAAAATATATCTATACTCAGTGAAGGCCATAGAGCAGAGCCTTTACTCACATTGATGAGTTATTTGCATGAATAGTAATTGGTCACTAGCATGAGTGAGAAGTTCACAGACTAGCACTCATATGTTGTGTGTCTTTGTGACTTGTTTCTTGGCTGAATTTGTCTAACTTTGACTTCCAGAAATTGGATCTTTTTCTACCCTTTTCTATGCGGGCTCTTCCTTCCAGCAGACAAAGTTGTAACAGGAGGCAGGGGCTGGATGCTGAAGTTAGAAAAAATTTGAAGTGGAAATAAGATGCAGCTCTTTAAAGTGAAGGTGATTCATTACGGGAGCAGCTTCCCAAGGGCTGTGGTGGATTCCCCATTGCGTGGAGTTTTTAAATCATGACCGGATGTCTTTAAAAAAACACAAGGAGTTATGGGAATCGTTGGGTGAAAGTCTCCAGCCTGTGTTATGCAGGACGTCAGAGTCGCTGACTATAATGGCCCCTTCTGGCCTTGAAATCGAGGGATGTGATTTTCAAACCCTCCTGGTGGCCAGATCCCTCAGGTAGCTTTGAAAATCTCATCCTTTGAATCTATGGAAGTGTTTTGAATCAATGTATCTTTTCCTGTGAGACATAAGAGCAAGGAATTACGCAAGGAATGAATTTCCACTTTAATACAAACCATAAACGTATGGAAAGGGAAGGAGAGGAGACTGAAAGATGAGTTATTAGTTCAGAGAAGATGCTCAGAGACTATGGTGACGCGGACAATATGAGAACCTGGACAAACCATTGTCTCCTCAAGAGTCAAAGCAGCAGTTACATTTGTGTTTAAAGCCAAATTTTGCAAATGTTGAAAAAAATATCTTGGCATGAAAGCTCGTCAGTTGTGCTAAGATCCGGGGAGGAGTTTGTGGAAGTAATATTAAATCATTTTAATAAGGGACTCCTGAGACTGGACACCCTAAAATTGCACTGTCCTCAAAGCTACAAAAAATCTTTTTTTTTTTTTGGCACAGGTATAGTGAAAAATAAGGTGAAGGAATCACATGAAACTTTTATCACTTGATCCAGGGCTTATATTCTCATAGAGTATTTCCTGGAGCTCCCCCCATGCTCCTCCACCAACATACTATGAAAACGCCAAGGGGATTAACAATATTTACTGGCACTGTGCTCCGGACAGCTCTGAATTTAAATCCTGACTTGATCCCTTTTGTTGAGACCTAGAGCACAGTATGGAAAAGAAGGGTAATAAATGAAATAGGCGGGAGGGAGTCATGGGCAGAAGAAGTGATCAAGGTGGAAGGTTTTAGTAAAGGCTGTAAGTATTGTGTGAATACTGGGTCAAGTGTTGGTAAACTGATCTTCGGAGGGGGAACCAAAGTCTTCATCCAGCCAAGTAGGTGGCTTGTCTCCATTTGAAGTCCAACCCTCAGAGATTAAGTAGAATTAAATTTAAAGTTATAGCATCAGATCCCTTGTGGGTGTAAATTGTCCATAGCTCCATTGAAGCCAATGGGCTCAGATCTCCATCTGCTGTAAATCAGGGGAATCCCATTGAAGTCAAGAGAGCTGTGAAACTTTCACCAGCTGAAGATCCAACCCCACAGGTTTATGTAAAGCGCTATGATACTGTGACAATCAAGGCTATAAATCTTACTTTGGATCAGGGACTAGATTGACTGTATTGCCAAGTAAGTATATTTGCTACTACTATATGGATATGATATGATATGATATGATATATGTATGAGGTGGGATTTTTTGAAGCTGCTTAATGGCTTCCACTGTCTAACTCCCATTCATTTTATCAAGGATTGGGCACCCAGGCCACTTTGGGGTCTTTGCTTTGAAACTCTCAGTCTTAATGTATTAATAACCCCCTGGAACTCATTGTCACAAGAGATCACTGACTGCTAGGACATTGCAAAACAACCCAAAGCAGTAGCTATTCCTCCATCCCTCATTGAATTAGGGTGCCGAAATCCCATCCTAAACAAAAATCTTTATCTCTTTACCATCTGAAAAAAATTGTGTGCAACAAGGGAATACATGCAAGAGAAATGGGATGAAATAAATATGAGAAAAGCAGATATATTTCAATGGGATTCAGGTGCCTAGGCATTTTTAAAAGTCCCAGTAATGTCACATAAGAAATCTGTAATAGAGTGGGAAATCAAAGCAAGGTCTCTCAAATATCACATCAGCACCTTAATCATTGGACCAGCCTTCCTCTTCTGTGTGCATCCAACCCATCAAGAGGAGGGTAGGGACCAGGAGAGAGAGCGAGAGCACAAAGGCGTTCTTGTAAAGGGGATATGTATTGTGTGGATGGAAGTTCTGGTTGGGGGAAACCCACCTTTGGAAGTGGAACAGTGGTGACGGTAACTCCAAGTAGGTGACTCATCAATTTAATTCAGAAATGACCAAGAAATGATTGATGAGATGGAGTAATCTAAGCTCAGTGTAGAGATAGTCAAAGAGTGTCAAGTATTTTTCACAGGAAATTATGAAAAATGTTCATTTTTTCTACATTTCTCTCTCCCCAGATACAAACCAAAACCCCCATAAAACCCAAATCCATGAGTCAAAAATCATGTTCAGCTTTCTGTAAAATTTTACAGCATTTGAAAACCAAAAATTGAACTGTTTTACTGAAAACTCAAAAGTTTATATATATAAAAAAATCAGTTTCTGTTTTTTTTTGCTCAGACAAATGGAAAATTTCATCCAAAATTCATTTTGGCCATTAAGCCATTTGTCAGCAAAGGAAAGAATAAGTTGGTGAAACATAATTGACCAACTCTACCCAAAAGAAGGGAAAGATCTATGTGGAAATGTTTGCACCTGTAGATTGCTGGGATTTTAAAAGTAGTCTGAGGAGTTAGATGCACAGCTGTCTTTGAATTTCTCTGGGATCTGGGTTCCACAAACTCCACTGCAAAACCCAGCCTCAGTCCATGGATCCCCTACGACAAATAGTCGCTGCTATTATTGTTAAGCTACATAATACTGTGTGATAACGACGCGAGAAAACTCCAGTTTGGGCTGGGGACCAAGTTGTTAGTTCAACCAAGTATGTGACTTTTTCTCTGTATGCTTCCCTCCCACATTCTCTTTCGCTCTATCATGTTTTTATCCTGCTGTCCATCCCTGTAGTATCCGAACACTTTCCACATATAATTAATAGGAATTGCGACGTCCATATTGGATTTGATATAAATACATTGGCAGATTCTTTGTTTAAAAGCAGGAATGTTAAGGCACTGTTACCAGATGTGAAATATTTTTTCATAACATGTTACCAGTCATTATTGATTTCTGTATGCAGAAGTCATGGATTCCTAGATTCCAAGGCCAGAAGGGACCATTGTGATCATCTAGTCTGCCCTCCTGGTTAACACGTGCCATAAACCTTCCCCAAAATAATTCATTGAGCAGTACTTTTTAGAAAACCATCCAATCCTGATTTTAAAATTGTTAGTGCTGGAGAATCCACCACAGCCCTGGGTGAACTATTCCACTGGTTAATTTGTACTCTCACTGTTAAAAAATTACATTTTGTTTCTAATCTGGGAAAGACGAGTGATAAAATGTGTTTCAGTGATAATTACCTACCTATAAGGTAGGAAATAGTATTCCCATCCCATGAATATTTTCAAAAGTTTAATTTTTTTTCTCGATTTCAAATCAAGACGAAAAGTCAAAATCTCAAAAATATTCATAAACCAAAAAACTGATTTTTTTTTTCCTGGTTCAGCTCACTCAAAAAATTTGGTTAGGTAATTTCAAAACATTTCATTTCAACTTTGACCTCCACACCCATCTTTTTTAAAGTCTCATGGGCTTTAATACATTAATTTCAGTTTGAACTGGAAAACTGGAATTTTTAATTTTGAAAATGTCAAAACAAAATGTTTAGACAATTTCATAACTTTTTCCTCAACATTTTTTTTTTCAAGTCAGGAAATTCATCAAAACCAATCTAGTTTTATGAACAGTTTTGGTTTCAATGAAAAAAAAAATTTAGTTGAAAAATTCATGACCAGCTCTTATAATGATATAGGATTTACCAGACTGGGTCAGACCTATTGTCCACACAGCACAATTTCCGATTTCTAATAATGGCCAGAATCACAGGAACATAAGACGTAGGACTGGAAGGGACCTCCTAGGTTATCAAGTCTGGATACTTAGGAGGAAGGTGCAAGAAATGCTGATGAGCACAAATAGAGTGGGAGCAAAGCACCCAAATTGCCTTGATTATCAATAGGAGTAGGACGCCCAACCGACCTCTTGTGCCTTTGAGAATCTCTCCTTTGTTAATGAATGACATCAGGAGAGGAAGGGCGAAGGAGTTCTTGTAAAGGGAATGAGTATTGTGTGTATGATGGTTCTGGCTGGGGGAAGATGATCTTTGGAGGTGGAACTACAGTTACTGTAACTCCAAGTAGGTATCTCTCTCTTTCAATCCAGAAATGACCAAGAAGTGGTTGAAGAGATACCATAATTAAAACCCAGTCCCAAGGAAAAGACCTCGGTAGAAGTGTTCGGCACCTATACGTGGCTGGGCTTCTTCAAGTCCTCTAAGGGAGTTTGACCCCTAGGTCTCATTAAATTTCAGTGGGATCTGAATACTGAAACCCCAGCCCGAATCAATGGAGCTTCCAGCTCTTAGTGTGGGGAATGAGCATTGAGTGGGCCAGAGGTCCGTATGACAAGCAAGTAGCAGGTATTATTGTTAGGCTTCGTAGCACTGGGTGAGTAGCGATGCAAGAAAACTCCAGTTTGGGGTGGGGACAAAGTTATCCGTTCAACCAAGTATGTATCTATTTTCCAGTCTGTGTGTCCATCTATCTATCTATCTCTGTTTCACAACGTTTCTTAAAAATACTCGGCCTAAATCCGGAGTAACATCATTAGTGATAAGAGTTTGAACTGGAGGAAGACCTGAATCTGAGCCCTTGGGTCTAGTAGGTTTTTGATGACACTCAGAGCACTGTGTGTATAGCGGGATAGCTGGAAAGCTAACCTTTGGGAAAGGAACCAGGTTAACTGTGACCCCCAGTGAGTATTGGTGTTAAAATCAGCCATTCTCCTTTTATAACACAATAAGGTGCCAAAGGGCTCTTTGGGGATTCTTTAAAACTTGTATATTTGGTTGGTTTTGATTGATCTGAAATATATTTTCACTCCAGTTGTTGCTACCCTAAGTTGACTTACTTATGTATGTTGAAATTGGGACAGGGAATTTCAAAGCAGCGTAAGAGAGCTACATGCCCAAATCCCTTTCAATTTCCATGAATCTGAGCACACAATTCCTTAAGGTCCCTTGAAATCTCCGCCTGAAATGTTCAGCTAGTAAAATAACTGTCTGTTCATTCCCCAGAGTTGATGCTCATATATATGGTGACAAGAGCTAGCTGGATGGGTGTGTATGGGGATAGATAGATAGATAGATAGATAGAGGGGGTGTACAGGGATAGATAGATAGATAGATAGAGGGGGTGGATGGGGATAGATAGATAGATAGAAGTACAAATGATAATAGGCAGTTGGCATTGCCTTGCTTGCAGCTGGGATGTAAGAGATGTATTTGTACGGGGTTGTCTCACAGTGTGTATGATGCAAACAGGTTCATATTTGGAAAGGGGACGGTGCTCTCGGTGATTCCCAGTGAGTATAACAGTCTGTTGGGAAGGTAAACAAAGAAACTGTTATTTTTTTCCATTATTGTAGTGGTGGTGAAGAAAAGAGAGAAAATTAAGGGTGAAAATTTCAAAGGCACTGACGATATTGAGGGCCAGATTTTCAAAGGTGGTTTGGCACCTAAAGCTGCAGATAGGAGCCCAGTTGCATTTCCAGAAGCACCTAACTCCCATTGAAATCAGTCAGTTCTATGAACCCAGATGCTTTTGAAAATCCCACTAAGGAGTCTAAATGCCTTTAAAAATCTGGCACTAAGTCCCGTTTGAAAATGGAATTTAACCTCCTAAGGGTACGTCTACACTGCAAAAAAAGACCCACAGTGGCGAGTCTCAGAGCCTGGGTCAACTGACTCAGGCTTGTGCTACGGGACTAAAACTAGCAGTGTTTGGGCTTGGGCCGGAGCCTGGGCTTTGAAACCTGGTGAGGGGGGTGCGTCTCCTCATAGCCTGGCCTCCAGGAACCCGAATGGCTACACTGCTCCTTTTCATCGCATAGTGAAAGTCTGAGTCAATAGACCCAGGCTCTGAGACTGACCGCCGGGGGGTTGACCCTAAGTCACTTAGGCCCTTCTGGAAATGTTCCCGAGTCTCCCTTATTCAGTCTCTAGAGCCATTCAAAATGTTCCCTGCGTGATAGAAGGAGAGCGATAGACAGCTCAGTCTTCTAACCAGTCAAATGCAACGTAGGGGTCAACTCTCCGCTCTGCCTTCCAGGGGTGACTGATAAACAATATCCACAAAAGAGCAAAATCTCTCTCTCAGGGAGGACAAGGCTCTGTTGGTTTCTGCTAGGCCATAGATCACTGTGTGAATGCTAACAGAGACAAGCTGATATTTGGCAACGGGACCATTTTAACGGTGAAACCCAGTGAGTAGCATGAGTGAATGAAGGATTTCCTTTACTAATAATGATCATTGACAAAACTTTATCGACACAAGCGAATAGAGTTTAGCAAACTTGATTTCAAAGACCAAATTTCCAATAGCAGTGCATCCATTTTTGTGGCATTTTGTATCCCCTTGTAACCATCCAGTGACATGCCATCAGCTTGGAAGGGCTATAAACCAAGGTATAAGCCAAACCCTGGGTTCTCCCACGACTGTCCATTGCAGGGTCGCTTGCACTTTCCTCTGGAACAGCTGGTATTGGCGACTAGCAGAGACAGGGTAATAAACTAAATGGAAAAGTCCCACGTTCTTATCCTGTAGAGTTGGGATTTTCTAAGTTGGGAAGTTGAGAATTGCTTCCACAAAGGAAACAATTCTTCTGATGACTCCAGTATTTCCTGATAAACGTATAGCACAATTAAATTTAATCTAATTTACAATCTATTTTATTTCCTAAACTCGCAAAGAAAAGAGAATGAAGCAAGTAGCAAACCCAGGAGCGATCAGGTTAATTTATTTAAACCACCAGTAAAGAGCTCAGGCTGGAGAGAAGAGAGGCTCGTTTTTGTTGGGACGCAGATCACTGTATGTTTGACGCGAACAAATTGATATTTGGTTCAGGAACCAGTTTAAATGTGGAACCTAGTAAGTAACTACGTCGGTCTAGCTACCTTCCCTTGTGTCATCTCTTTATCATGGCTGGTTGGGAAATTTTTGACAAAACGTTTGGGGGTTTTTGGTTGGAAAATGCTTATTCATTGAGAAAGTTTCTCAGGTGCAGGATGGAATTTCTGGTCAAAACATCAGAAAGACCCATCCCATAATAGCCAGGCAATTATAACACTCATCTGGCAGGCGGGCGACCCAGGTTCTAGATCCTCTTAATGAGGAATAAGAGGGACCTGAACCTGGGTTTGCCACATTGTAGGAGGTGCCCTGAGCATCACGCTGTTGGCTCTTCTGGAACGCTGAGCTGTCTCTCTCATGCTCTAAAACAGAATAATAATAAACATCTGCATTTGGTTCCAATGCAGAATGGAGAAGCTTTTTGAAATCTCAAAAATTCTCACAGGATGGGGAAATCATTTCCCTTCCATCTCTCTCTACACCGTTAGCATGGAGATGCCGAGAAGGCGAGAGGTGAAGTGTAGAATCTGTACTGGTATAGTTCACTGTGTGTATGATACGGGAGATGAGGTCCTGTTTGGAAAAGGAACAGAACTCTCGGTGATCCCCAATAAGTATGAACTTTGGTTGGGAAAGGAAAGTCTTCCTCACATCAGCTGAGGATTTCTGTATTTCTAACTGTCCTGAGAGAGAGAGAAATTTATACCTCTTCCCCAGATGACTGAATCACACTTCTTTCCTTCATATGATATCTTTGTGGTGTAGGTTATGTCCAGTGCCCAAGGGCCAGATTTACAAAGGTATTCAAGCCTCTAAAGATGCAGCTAAGTGCCTAAAGGGAATTTCAAAAATGCCTAAGTATTAAAGTCCATGGGAGTCAGGCACCTAACCTACTATGGCACTTCTGAAAATATCACTAGGCACCAATTTGCATCTTTAGGCACTTAAACAACTTTGAAAATCTAGCCCTAAATGCTGATCTCAACAATAAGAGAAGAAACTCAAGGAAAATAGTTAAAAGCAAGACTCGTCATGGGGTGGGAAGAAATATCATGAAGAAGAAGAGAGCTTGTAGGGTGACCAAAGGGATCTATTTGAGTAGCTAGAAGGGATTTTGATGGGGCATGTAGCATTGTGTGAATACTGCAGGAAGCAGGCTCATCTTTGGGAGTGGAACAAGAGTATCAGTGGAGCCCAGTAAGTACAGAGGGAAAAGAATCTTTCATGGGATAGATTGACCATAACATACACAGAGAGACAAGTTTCAGAGTAGCAGCCGTGTTAGTCTATATCCGCAAAAAGAACAGGAGTACTTGTGGCACCAGTCTCTAAGGTGCCACAAGTACTCCTGTTCTTTTTACAGAGAGACAAGGTGGTTGAAGTTATATCTTTTACTAGACCCACTTCTTCAGGTTTGGGGAACTAACTCAACCCCAAACCTGAAGAAGGGCTCTGTGAAAGCTCGAAATCTTTTCTCTCTCACCAACAGAAGTTGGTCCAATAAAAGATATTACCTCACCCACCTTATCTCCATAATATCCTGGGACCAGCATGGTTACAACAACACTGCCCATAACACACACTGGTAGGAATGCCGGACTGAAATTGAAAAAAATGGGGTTTAGTTCTTTGCTTTGCAACAAACTCCTTGGGCAAGTCAGTTATGGGTTTTTCAATGGTACCCAACTCCCATTGATGTTAAGTTAGATTTGGGTGCTCAAATCAATTGAAAGGCCCGGCCTTTCTTGTTTATCCTTGTGCTCCAGAAGTGCTTATTAAACCCACAATATCATATTGTGCCTATATAGCAGAGTACACAACAGCCTTATCCTTACATTCTGGATTTAGCCCAAAGAACGTTGGCTAAATTGGTAAAGAGATGATGGGAAGTGTGGGGCTGGGGTTTCTGTCATATGGCCAATCACTGTGTGGATTATGGAGGAACTGGTGGCAAACTCTTATTTGGGGATGGAACCAGACTGAGAGTGAAACCAAGTAAGATGATCAATATTCTGGGAGTCGATGAATGTGAACATGGAGTAGCAAACGGCACTGCTTTTGGGTGTGGTTGTTGAAGTAGCTCAAGTGAGTTTGGGCTGTCAACAGTGGGACACTCAGGAAAGTTAATCCAAATTCACTTTCAAAGTGGATACATATAACTGGATTAAACCCATGTGTAGACCTTAACTTGGCTTAGTTTAATTCATACCATTAGTTAATTTGGATTAATTTTGCACAAATCCCATTGAATTTCAATGGCAGTTAAGGGGGCATGTTCAAAAGCATAAGAAAAGAGCCAGAAAATGTATTTGAGTGCAGGAGAAAATGCTTTACACTGTGAGATTCAATCTGTTTAGCTTGTCAAAACCAAGCTCAAGTAGTGACTTGATCATGGTGTATAAGTGTCTTCAAAGGAGAAGATATATCTGGAGACTCTAGTGGAGAAAGTCATAACAAGAACCAATGGCTGGAAGTTAAATCCAGATCCATTCAAAATAGAAACGGAGCACCACATTGTAACAGGGAGGGCGATTAACCATTGGAACAAAATACTAAGGGAAATGGAGAATCCACTCTCTCTCAAAGTCTTCAAGCCAAGACTGGGTGTCTTTCTGGAAGATGTGCTTTAGTCAAAAACAATACAAGGTAACTGGGTCACTATAATCAGTGATAGGAGGTCAAACTAGATGAGTCTAATGAGTTCTTCTGGTTTTAAAATCTATTGAAAAGTCCCATTAAAAACCTAATGGACTGTACTTGTTAATACTTTACGTGCATTTGAAACTCTGCCCCATTGCATCGAATTCCTGAGCCTCCTTTAAAATGTCCAGCCTGAAGACTTTCCCAGATGGGTAACACTAGGACTAAGGGAGAGAAGCGAGTTGCACGTACATACAATGGAAGAATAAATGCTGTATGTTTTAGTTAAGTCGTCCCAGGATGGGAATGAGCAAGGATAGAAGTGGTGCGTGTCTGTCTGTGGTGGTTCTGGGGATGTTTTTGTTGTGCTCATAAGCACTGTGTGAACATTGGTGGCTACAAATTCGTCTTCGGGAGTGGGACCAGGCTTCTTGTTAAACCAAGTAAGAGGCGTGCACGTTCTCCCTTTGAACCCTTCATGACTATATTCTATTTGATGGGACGGGTGAATTCGAATGGCAGCGTGCTAATAAAGGAGCCTGATATTGGTGTAGCGAAGATGTCCATGCTGTTAGCTAATTGCTATAGGAATACCCCCTTCCCCCGGTCTAGTTCTCACACTGCTGTCCATCACTCTAGTATCTGATGGGAACCGATCCAAGGAGACGATAGATGGATAGACGTCATTAAAGTTACTCCTGAATTATACTGTGGTGAGTGAGGAGCAAATTACCTGCATCCATCCATGATAACGTAAAACACAGAGATAAACAGAACATCGGTCTGGTTATTAGCATGTTCCAGGACTGCTTTCTCTATCTGTAGAGGTCATTTGTGGCTTCACTACATTAAATCCTGACCCTAGCCTGAAGGAAGGTGCATACGTTGGTAAAAGGATCAGAGGAAGTGGAGGGATGATGTTTCTGTCACAGCATCAACCACTGTGTGAATAATGTAGGCGCTGGGGTCAAACTCACTTTTGGGGATGGAACCAGATTAAGAGTGAACCCAAGTAAGTGTGACTTTAAATGTGGTAGTGCGGTCGAGCCGTGTCTGATTCCAGACACTCAGCGTCTGTCCCTTTCTCTGCTCTGTGACCTTGGAGGTATAATTTTGCCTCTGTTTCCCATCCCACCCTCCCTATTGCAAGCTCTGTGAGGCAGGGACTGTCTCTCCACATGTGCTTTGTGTAGCTCCCCAGTGCAATGCGGCCCGGATCAATGAGTGCTTTGCCTAGGTCGTACAGCAATAGGAATGAGTGTGATCACAGTGCGGCCCTGACCTTGGATGGAGATTCTAGGTGTTACGAGAGGCTAAAATCTGCCGGGTAGGAAGAGTAACTGTTTAACTTGGTCCAGAAGGGGTTAATATAACTAGGACTAAGGGGGGCACAGGGAAACATCGGATGAGTCAAAATAAATTATGTGTATTTTATCCAAGAAGTGAAAGGATTGGAATGAGCAGGGTGGAATGGGCGTATATAAGATGGTTCCAGGGAAGATTTTGTTGTGGTGATAAACACTGTGTGAACAATGATGGCTTCAAATTCACCTTCGGGAGTGGGACGAGGCTTCTTATTAAACCAAGTAAGATGCATGTGGTTGATACCTCTTAATTATTCAAGGAGTGACTGGTTTGACATTGGAAGAGATGGGCAATTTGCAATGGCCAGGTAATAATAAATAAGTTTAGTGTTGTTATAGTGAACATGTCAGTGAAGAGAACTAGAAGTACCTCTGTCTAGCTGTCCGTCTGTCACACTAATTTGTGATGGGACCAAATGGAAGAATCTAGATAGCTAGATTGATTGCTCTGTGGAGATCTGAGCTTTGGGGTTAAACGTTATCCAGTTAGATTACAGCCAACAGACGTCCACAGTTGTGATGAGGCTTCTTAGACTAAGTTGCCCACAATGTTCTCATTAGGCTCACATTGTCTGTTCCCTGTTGTCTGTACATGTTATTCATGTTGTCTGTAGCCTGGAGGTCCAACCACCACCCTTGGGCTACCATTTCACTGCCCAGTACTCTCTCTATCCTTAACCCTCCACCACCCGTGTGACAGCACAGACAGGCCATTTTGTAGGGCTTTGTACCACAGTGTAAATACTGGAACATTGGGGAAGCTGGTATTTGGAAGTGGGACCAAACTTCTAGTTACTCCAGGTAAGCCGATTTCCCATTCTCTGCGAGCCTTATTCTAATCTCCACTGGCCACAGTGTGTGCTCAGATACCACGGTGATGGGCATGACATAAGAACTGAAAGAGAAAAAGGACAGAGAAGGAGGAAAACATTGAGTTTCAGGTGCTGGATTGGGCCTCAGATGGTCTGGGTTCAATTCCTGGCTCAACTCCTGACTCCATGTGAGACCTTGCAATAAATCCCTTTGGCCAGGAGTTTTCCAGTGAGCCTAGGGGGCTTATATGCTTTTCTCCCATTGGGTAAGCAAACCCCTTTGAAACTCAACTCCCTTACGTTCTGTAGAATAGCCTCTCTGTGCTTCAATTCCTTATCTGTAAAATGGAGACATTACTCCCTCTTTTCTGTGTCTTGTATAGTTAGGCTAAACTCTTTCTTGCCTCGGTGTCTGGGCAGTGACCTGCACAATGCAGCCCTG
This sequence comes from Malaclemys terrapin pileata, assembly GCF_027887155.1. NCBI lineage: Eukaryota > Metazoa > Chordata > Testudines > Emydidae > Malaclemys > Malaclemys terrapin. The sequence continues at coordinate 47,834,644 of NC_071516.1, forward strand.
ATCTCAGTTAGGACCTTTATGTTCCACTGTCATATAAACAGCAACACCATAGACTTGCACCAGTGTAACCGAGGGCAAATAACACCCAGGGCACGTCTACATGGCAAGTTAGTGCGCAGCAAGCCAGGGAGTAAATCTACTGCGCTCAAGCATGCCACGCATGAACTGTTCGAGGTATCTCCATCCGCCCCCCGGCAATAGCAGAGCTTTCCAGCCCAACTGGCGGTGTGTGGAGGGGTCATTAATTAATGGTTGTGAAGGGCCTTGACAATTTCAAAGGAGTCTGAGTTGAACTTGGCATCTAACACCCTTAGGGCGGCAAACATGAATGGGGGTCAAATGTTTTGGAATATGCCAACAGGCCAGTTAGATTTTAAAGCTGAAATCTAACAAACTAGATTTGCCAATCTGATCAATATTATAGCCAATATTCCAGTGGACATCTCAGAGGGTTCTTTGAAAATCTCTCTCTAGAATGACTATACAATTGTTGTTTAATCATTATGGGGGAGATCCGCAAAGACACAAATGGATATTTAAGACCCTAAATCCCACTGGAAAAAAAATCAATGGGAGTTCATCATCTAGCTTCCCGCTGTGCTTTTGAAATTCTTCTCCCGGTTGGCATTAATTTTATTACTGCTGCTACATCATGTGAGGAGGATTCCTTGAAGAGAATGGTCAGGATCTTTGTGATTGTATCCTTGCTTCTCTAGCTGAAGGTGTGAGCATGGAAACACCCAGTCCATGGGTCTGAGATCAGTGCTAATGAATGGAAGTTGAGGAACAGGTTCTGTGAGTTTAGGCCTGTTTTTGATACAATGCATAACACAGTGTGAACTATGGAGCAGGAAATAAATTCATCTTCGGCAAAGGAACAAAATTATCAGTCAAACCCAGTGAGTATGTAACCCATGGCAAGATAAAACAACATCAAGGGATTTCAAGAGGTGATTGAATTATGGAAAAAATGAATGAATAAATGATTCACTAATTGATGAGTAAATATTGCAAAAATGTATCTGAATATTATTCAGTTATCTCTAGAGATGGTAGAAACATTTCTTTGTAAGGCACTTATTTGATGGGGAAATTAATCAGATAATTTATCCATATATATATATATTATTTAACCAACACTAGGATGGGATTTTCAGTGGAGTCTAAGGAAGTTAGGTGTGTCAATGGGAGTTGGGTAAAGAACTACCTCCGCCTCTGTTACCCCAGGCCTCGTTCATATATACGTAAATAATGATGAGGGAACTATAAGAAAATATAATGTTTTGTGTTTCTTGAGTGGTACTCTGATACTGTGGTGATGGACACTGAGAGAGAGAGACTTTATAAGCACATTACTGACATATGGATGTCAAATATGCCTTGAATATTTATCTTACAGCATTCAGAGACAGAAGCACTTTGATTTATCAGGATAGATATAGATACTCTGAATGGAAGGCTGGATAGAGGTATTGCAATTGAAAGAGAAAGAAAGAAAGAAAGAAAGAAAGAAAGAAAGAAAGAAAGAAGTCGATATCTAGACATGTTTTTGCTGCAATAATAATTGCTTTTTGCATACCAGTAGCTTCAAAGGCATGTTTAGGAATGGGATGAGGGTTCTTGTTAAACCAGGAAAGTTGCATTCAATGTTTAAATGTAACAGGGGGAAAGTGTCTATATATTTGGCACTGGAGTGATCATGCAACACATGCTAAATGCTGATATAAACAGGAAAATAAGTGGATATCTCTTGAGTTGCCATCACTCTAGGTATCCAGAGACGAGACCCTACAGAGAACCACTGAAGATTCTCTAGGTCTTCTCTACTCTCCACTTTGGTAACACCCCACTAGTGTCTTTATCACTCCAGTATTTATAAGCCTCTGAACAGCATCTCTTCACTCACTGTCAGTCTGAGATGGGAAAGTTCAATTCCCAGCAATATATTACCCAGGGTTACAATTTAGGTGCCAATGAAGTCAATGGCCAAAACTTGCACTGACTTCAAAGGTCCAGAGTTTCACCCCAGGTTTAACAGTCCAATCCCCTCTCCTATGACACAACCACCGGGTCTCTCTTCGGTCCATGTCCTAGGTGTTGTGGCCCCCACAACTATCTCACTGTCCTAGATTGCTGTCCCTTGAAGACCATGGGTCTTGACTTAGACACCCTATTTTGTAGAGATCTGTGTCACAGTGTTGATTCTGGGGCAAGGGGGAAACTCATATTTGGCAGTGGAACTAAACTTGTAGTTACCCCAGGTGAGTTGAAATTCTATTCTTTGCGAGTAGCTGGACCTGATGCTGATCTAAGTTACGTCAGGTTATACAAATGGGAGTGACATTGATTCCAATGGACGTACTCCTGATTTGCACTCGGATGAGTGGAAAGAGAACCAGTCCCATTGACTCCAGTGAAATTATTCCTGATTTACATGTGGATGAGTGAGGGAAGAATCACTCTGATCTAGCTGCGATAATGGAAAATATATGGGCAGAGGACTAACACGTTCCTATTTATCAGCATATCCTAGAAAGGCTTTTGTGGATCCAAGAGGTCATTTTGTAGAGTCCATAGCTGTTCTGCCCTATATCCTGCCCTTAGCACAGAGACCACTGACCACTCAGTGAGGAGATGGTGGTGGATGCAGGGTGAGGGTTTCTGTCACACTGTCAACCACTGTGTGAATTATGGAGGAGCAGGGACTGGACTCATCTTTGGGGATGGAACCCAGCTGAGAGTGAAGCCAAGTAAGTGAGACGTGGCATGAGAACGTGAAAGTGTCCGACGAGCGTGAAGTGGAGCAGAGCAGGGAACAGCTTAGAGTTGTCCATGTTGGATGTAAATAGGGTTAAGGAGAACCAAGCAGGTCAGGGAGTTTGAGGCGGGATTAGGACTAAGCAGAACAAAGTTAAATTCCCATATTTACCCTTTTGGGGCAAGTCACTTAAGCTGGAATTTTCCAAAGAGCCTAAGAGATTTGGGTGCTCAGGTCCTATTGAAACTCAATAGCAGTTAGGTGTCAAAATCCCAGCTGCAATCTCTGTTTCAGTTCCACTACTGTAAAATGGAGACATTAATCATTTCCCCACACACACTTTGGCTGAGATTTTAAAAGCCACCTAGGGGATTTGGACACCCAATTCCTATTAATTTTTAATGGGAACCTGACATCTGACTCCTTCAGGCAGCTTTGAAAACCTCAGTAACTCACTTAGGTGGGCATGGTCTCTGACTCTGCATATGAGCAGCCCCCCAGTTCAATGGGAAAAAAGTATTTCTTTTTATCAGTGTTACATTTGCTGCCTTTCAATTTCTTTGAACATCTCCTTGTTCTTGTACTATAGATTTTCATAGCCGAAGGATATGGGTAACACAGGCCATAGCATTTCATCCATTGACCCCTGCCCTGAGCCCAATAACTAGTGTTTGGGTAAAGCATGTCTTCCAGAAAGCCATCTGAAGCCACCACAAAATGGAGAACCCACCATTTCCCATGGTAGCTTGTTCCAATGCTTAAGACGCTGGGTAAATAGATGTGCCAGATCTACCATCTCTCTCTCTCTCATTCATATGCTATATTCCTGTAGTATGTCCCGTATTATTCTCTTGACTGGCTTTTTCAAAGCTGCCTCAGGGAGTGAGCTGCTCATCTCCCTTTAATTTAAATGGAAACTTGAATATAATAAGGTGTATATTGGACTTGAACTCAGCAGATGTGGGCTCTATTCACAACTCTTCCAGTAACCTGATACTTCACCGCCCTCTGCCTCAGTTTCCCCATTTGTAAAATAGGGATAAAGATGCTGACCTCCTTTGAAAAGTGCGGTCAGATCTATTAATGATAAGAAGCAGGTATTGTTATCATTAACTCTTGGAACTCCCAGCCCTCCTCTCTAAAGTATTTTATGAATTCAATGAGAGGTTAAGTTACAGAAAAAGGTCATAGCAGAAGCCCAAAGTGTAAGAGAGACAGATAAAAATATTGGTTTCAGGATTCAAAATGAGCAATGGGTTCTGAGGAAACAGGCCTGTTTTTGACAGCACAGTGGGGCTACGCCGGAAACAATCTTATTTTTTGGACAGGCACAAAGTTCTCAGTTGAAGCCAGTGAGTATAAAACCCCCTAACAGACAAAACAACATCAGGGAGTTAGATGTGGAAAATATTATTCATGATATGAATAAATTATGCACTGATTAACGGGGGGAAATCTCATCTGTTTTAATTGATAATTATCAATCCAGCCACAGTGCTGGGAAACGTCTGTTTGCAGCAATATGCACTGCTAAGTGATGGGAAAAGTGTAATTAATACATTAGTCATAGCTATTATTCCACCTGCTCCCGCTGATGGAATGTGAAGAATTAGAATGTGGCTGTCAGCAGATATCCAGTGTGGTAGCCATGGACTGGAAATGGGCAGCGAAGAGAGACAGAAAAGACGGACAGACCTATGTGGTGGTTGCCACGGTATTTACTAAGTGATAAATACTGAGAGCATGAAAGGGCCAGAAAAGCGGCCCAATTAAAGGAGAATGAGTGATGGACTGAAGGACAAATAGCGGCACAGACAATGATCGATAGAAAGAGGTAGGTGGCTAAAGTGGTAGAAAGAACGAGATAAGGGGCCGGTGGACAATTCTGAGCACGTTCTTGTTGTACCAGAAATCACTGTGTGAACATCAACAGCTACGAACTCAGCTTCGGGAAAGGGACCAGGCTTCTTGTCAAACCAAGTGAGAGGCCAGCGTTTTATTTGTTTGGACCGTGGCTAGGGCAGCTGGATTCCCAGTGAGTTTGAAGGGCAATGTAGGGTGGCAACACACTAGTGAATGTATGTTTGGTGTTGTACCAGTGACGGTGTCAGTGAAATGTAGCTTGTTGTCTAATTGGCATCCAAGCTTTCATCTTTGCTCCATTGATTTCCATCACCGTCGTGTCTGATGGGCATCGTTAGAGCAAATGGAGATTAGATAGACAGATAAAGTGGAACAATTATTTTAAATAACCCAAGTGTCAGGAATTCCATTCACTTCCTATGAGATACCATCCGCAAACCAATACTTTCTGTGTATTGCCCTAACTGGTCTCCCAGGACGGTTTGCTTCCCCCACATACCATTTTGTAGTGCCTCGTGTCAGGGTGTGAACACGGGGGGTTACAGCAAACTCACATTTGGAGCAGGGACCAAACTTCTTGTATCGCCAGGTATGTTGAATGCCCCGGGGGGTGGGGGGTTAAACTGGTTTGTCAACTTCATGAAGAATAGAATTATATACAGGCACGCAGGGCAATTCCCCCATTGGCGTAAATCGGGGTACATTGACTCGCACTTGAGGATGGAGCTATGTTGATTTACACTAGACCCGAAGACGCCCTAGTGATGTTCATTGGCGGGTTTGAGAAATCCAGTAATAATTAGAGGTGGTCAGAAAATTGAAGGATATTTTTCATGAAAATTTTCAACAAAAACCACAGTTTTTTTGGTTCTCATTGGAATTTGCATCAGAAAAGGTCAACTTTTTAGTGGAAAAATCCTAAATACCAATAATTCCTCTGTTGCCAGCAACTGAAAACCAAAAATATTCAGCTGAAAGTTTTCAGTTTTCACCCAACAATTTTTGATTTTCAAGTTCTTTGGGTTTTCCAAAGAAGAGTGATACATAAATAATTAAATAGATAAAATAACTGAGCAAAGCAGGCAGCTTCCATGAAGGTTTTCATTCAGTTGAAAATTCAGTTTTCCTTTGAAGGGAAGCTTGGCAGAATTTTTTCCAACCAGCTCTAATAAGGAAATCAATTTTGTTTTCTTAGCCCTGCATAGATTTTTATTCTGGAAAGTGGTCATTGCCTTGTAATTAAGGCAGTGGCTAGGGACTGAGAATAACTGGGGTTTCTTTCCAATTCTGCCAGTGTCTCCCTGTGTGATCTGGGACAAATCATTCCTGGTGCTTCAGCTCCTCCTCTACAAATTCAGAATAGGATACTTTCATGTCTATTTCCACTGTAGGATCTTTGGGGCAGAGGCTGTCTCTTCTTCAGTTTGTACAGCTCCTAGCATGCTGCGCTTCTGGTTTTGGTTTGGGCCTCTAAGTGTGTTACAGTAATATTTGTGTGTGTGTGTGTGAGAGAGATTACACATATATTCTCTTTATATATAGCTGTAAGTGTATATACACACACGTAGCTGGAGCTTGGACATTAGCCGAATTGCTAAGAGGAATTCAGTGGAGAAAAGCAAGGAAGTGGAGTTTTGGTTGCATCCAAAATCACTGTGTGAACTAGGAGGCTCAGGAACCAGACTCACGTTTGGGAGTGGCACCCAGGTGAAGGTGGAACCCAGTAAGTGAGAAGTAAGATGAGGAATATGGGTTAATATGCAGGGCGCAGACACCAGAGAGGGGTGTTTAATTTGTTGGAGGGTCTGGAATAATGGTGTGAAACTGAGTAAAAAAGTAAGAAGTCTTTTTAAATGACAAGGGATGGAATAGACTCCCCAGGTGCTCCGACATCATGGGAACAAGGGTCATATGTGTACCGAGACAGACAGATGGATAGAGATACTGTGATGAAGGATACCCCAGTTGGAAGGACAGACAGATAATGCAGATGAAATAAAGGGCATAGACACTGTGGACAAAAGGATAGATAATGAGAGAAGTGCAAGAACAGAGAGCCAGATTTACCTGTCCTAGGGAATGGGGCTTCCATCCCCTTCCCTTGGTGGGTCATTCCACTGCTCAATACCTCCTGTGCACGGACAGAGCTCCACACCCAGTCCAGGGAGCTATCCCCCGCCCCACCATTTTGTAGAGACTTGTGTCACAGTGAGGCCCGGGGGATTCGATAAGCTCCTCTTTGGAGCTGGGACTAAACTTGTGGTTTCTCCAGGTACGTTCGGCGTTCCCAAGTGACTTGTTTTGTTTAATCTGCCTTGGAGTTTTGGGAAGTGCTTTCTCCGTGAGCCTGTTGTGTTTTGGCCCTGGTGGGAGTAAAGCTGTAGGTCAGGGCCAGCCCCGCAGCTGGTATGAATTGGTGCAGCTCCATTGACCTCAAAGGAGCTGTGCCGACTGAGGCCTTCTGAGTCTCTGGCCCTACACCACGAGCCATTAGAGGGGTCGGTGGCAGAAGGAAGGGCTAGACAGTGACTGAGAGCCTTGCCAGACTGGAGCAGACCTGGGGTCTATCTGCCCCAGTCTCTTTTCTCTGACAGTGGCCACTGTCATCATGAATGACTATGGACGGGCCTATGAATGGACTGTGGATAGTCAGTCTCACTCTACATCTGGCCCAGTGACTATCCACTTATGCAAAACCGTCTGTTCCACCTTGGAGTTAGCTGTGCTGCTCTGAGTACCTTTCCCAGACCTGAAGAAGAGCTCGGTGTAGCTTGAAACCTGCCTCTCTCCCCAGCGGGAGTTGGGCCAATACAAGCTCTAACCTCACCCAGCTTGTGTGGCAATAGCCCAGGGGTTAGGGTGTGGATGTCTGAGACCTGCGTTCAAGCCCCTGCTCCAGTGACTTAACTAGCTATAAAAAGTGGAACAGATTCAACCGGAGAGAATGAGAGATCCTCGCCCCACTCTCTCCCATAGCCCAGTGGCTACAGCATTCTCCTGCAAGGTGAGAGCTGGGAACAAATCCCGTCTCCACACCAGGCAGAGAAGGGAATTGGACGTGGGTCTCCGACATCCTAGGCTATTACCCGAACCACTGGGCTAATATTTATAAGGGAGCTCCGCTCCGGTCTAGGCTAGGCCTGCACCAGAGGCAGGTACCCCTGACAACCAAGTGTAGACTGTCCATGCTGGAAGTCGTTAAAATACTGCCGGGTGAGACAGGACTCCTGGGTTCCATTCCTGCCCCCGTGGCTGACTCACTTTGTAACTTTGGGCCAGTCATTTATTCTCTGTGACTCAGTGCCTCAGAATAATATTTCTCCTTCGTCACCGCACCGTTGTGAGCATCACTGTATGAAGGCTTGCGAGGCAGCCAGAAATCCCACACATCTGTAGATAGATGGACCTGAGAGAACAGAAAAGACCAGCCATTGCGGTAGCAGAAATTCACCAATAAGCCATTTTTATTTTGAACAGCATTGTGCGGTCTACGTACAGTCTGAGTTATTATTGGCTGTTTCTGCTACCGTAGCCCGGGAAAGAGGAGGAGCTGCCTGTGCTAGGCGCTGTACAAACACAGATCCAAAAAACAGTCCCTGAGGTACTTTGCAATCCAAGGGTGTTAAAGTACCGTTAGGACCCCAAGCTAAACTTGGGATCCTATGGACAACTGAGCTGAAAAGAAAGCGAGAAGGGGTTTGTGTTGACGTGTGCAGTGATGGGTTTGCGTTATAGCATCCACCACTGGGTGAGTTTTGGGACATCTATAAACAAGCTCACCTTTGGGAGAGGAACACAGTTGACAGTGAGACCAAGTGAGTGAGCTACATACAATCTCATATTCCTCATCTCAAAGGGGGAAGATAGTTTGTTTGGGGAGCTGGGATAAAATAAATTGAGGATGAACATTTTCATAATGGTGACAGAAGGACTAGCTTCCCAAAACGATGAGACACCATTGTGAGGATCGATTGTAGCCGGAAGGATGGGGTCAGGGATGGATAGGTATCAGAAAGGACAGATATTATACAGTGACACAGGGATGTCAAATAATGAGTGGAAAATTTAAAACCATGGAACTTCTTGCCAGAAAATATCACTGAAGGGAGTTTAGCAGGATGTTAAATAAGGAGATCTTTATATCTATTTGGATAATGAGGACATCAACAGTTAATGTATGTACAAACTAAAATATTTAGAGGGGGTATAACCCCGTAATACTCAAGCATCGCTGATCTGTAATTGGCATCACTGCCCAATACAGAGTATTTGGCACCTTTGTCTGGTCTGAGGTGCAGTTAAGAGAGGGATGGCAGCTGGGGCATAGAGCTAGGTTGGGGGGAGGCTGTGGACTGTAGCGCCTGTAGATTGGACTAGACGGGACCGTCTCCATCTCTAGCTCTCCTGAGGTTCTGAAGCAAAAAGGATTCATAATGGACACATGGGAGGGCCAGTCAGAGACAGGCTTGTTGATCAGAGCCGAGATACTCACAGTTGTATAAAGGATTTGTACACTCAGGGGTCATTACAATTCACGGGAATTGAGCATCCAAATCTGAAAGGCAGCTCTGGAAACATCCCCATGGTTTCCATGGCACGAGACATTCGGGAAATAGTAAATAATCCAGAAAAGCGAATTGCAAGCGGAATCGTAGGCAAGAGCACCGCAGTCAGGAAAGCTTGTGAAGGTTTCCTGGCCTGTGTGGAGTTTGGAGCAGATCAGCTGCCGTTTGGATGCGGACGTAGCTAAGGGTCAGCTCAGGTGAGCAGGACACGGATAAATCCACAAAAGCAGAATGTGGAGAGTGCATGATGGAACTGGAACGCAGCGCTTCTTATTTTGTGGCTGGTTTTCATGATATAGATAAATATTACCTGGGGAATGCACTACTTGTAACCCTCCTATGTATTGCTAGAATCTCTCAGGTCATCACATACATCCTAGAGTTACAGAAGTCAGGGATGAAAGAGCTGGGCAGGTCTTTCCCCATCCATGTGCCAATGGTCTGTTGTTCCCATAATATTCACCAGGGACCTTTTACAATCCTCCCCATCACTTCCTCTGGGAAATCATTCCCCAGTCCTCTGACCTGTTTTGTACGACCTGGTAAAGGGACCGTTGCCTGCATTTCGTAGAGGCTTGTGTCACCGTGTGAATAATCAGGGAGCGTGGGCAGTCGCATTTGGAACTGGGACCAAGCTTCTTGTTGCCCCCGGTGAGTTTGATTTGCCTAATGCTGCTTCAGCAGCAAAGCCAACCACCCCTCCTAGACAAGTGTGGTGTACTGAGAAACGGTGCTAAAATGACAGGCTTTCCCTTTCAATTCCAAGGGGCTGCTTGCAGGTTAGGGGGCTCAGAGGGAAGTGCACGATCCTCAGCAGTTATTTTGCGAAGAACCAGCCCAGAGCAAGGTGGGGTGAGATGTTCCTCTCTGCCTTAGGGAGAAGCCTGCTTTGTCTCTCACTGGTTTTGGTTCTTGATAATGAGAGTTGTGGAGTCTAAGAGATAAAGCAGTGTTACTTTGCAATCTTCCAGAAAGATAAAACTATAAACTACTCTAACTTCCTTGCATGCATGTTGCGAATATAACACCAGTGAGGGGGTGAGCCAGCTTTCATGGGGCACCCAGGTTGCCCAGACAGCTTTGACAATGTCAGCTTAAATAACTTGACCAAGGTCACACAGAGTCTGTGACGGCAAAGCTGGGATTTGAAGGCAGATCTCTTTTGTACCAGCCCAGCCAAAACCAAAAAACCAAAAACAGCCTTTCCCTTTACTTCATTAGCTGTAGCACATACAGACTAAGTGAGACCTAGGAATCCCTGGGGATGGAACTAGATGCATCTTTTCCATCTCCAATTCCCATGCGATGGTGGCAGAGAAGGGGTCCATCATGGACACATGGGGAAATCCAGTTAGAAATGGACTTATAGACCTGGTGTCCAAAGCAGGCAATGTTCTGGAAACCCTAACTGAGGGCAGAATCATGTCAGACATCAGCCCAGTCACAGATGTTCTTGTAAAGGCTTCCTGGGTTGTGTGAATTATGGAGGTGGGGGATATAAGCTCACGTTTGGAAAGGGGACCAGGCTGACAGTCAAGCCAGGTGAGTATAAAATAGCGATGAAATGATAAGGGCAGAACAAGAGTGTGTGTGATGGCTGCAGAAGATAATGATTCATGTTCCATGGACTAGAGAGAGATACCTAAGTGATCCTGCAGATGGAAAGCTAGAAAGCTAGACAGAGGGTTAGGAAGAGGTTTGCATGGGGATAGATCAATACAGCAGTGCTGCCCAATGAGAGAAAGAAAGAAAACATATTAAACAGATGGGTCTGGGTAACTAGACGTGTACATATACAGAGGGAAGGGTACAGCTGGATAGGACCTTGAGGCCTGGAGATTATATTAGGTGACCCACCTGGGCATGAACCCTCGCATTTATTGAGAGGGAGTAAAATTTTCAAATGAATGACTTTGGGTCCCATCTTCGAGTGACTCAGGAGGCTAAGGGGGAAAAAAATCCTTTGTGAGTTAGAAGCCTAAGACCCATTGACTTTCAACAAAAGTTGGCCTCCTAATGGAGGTATTTTCCTAGGTATTTTGGTGCCTAAAGATGCAGATAGGAATTCAATGGGAGTTAGGAACCTTACTCGGTTTGACACTTTTGAAAATCCCACTAGGTGCCTATCCGCATCTTTGGGCTTCTAAATATCTTTGACCATCTGGCCAAAGGTGCTGAGTTGGATTTTTCAAAAACACCTAGACACTTAATGTCTATTGACGTTAATGGGTGTTAGGTGCCAACGGGTTGTTGAAAATTCCACTCGGTGCCTAAATACCTTTAAATCTCATGTCACTTCTGAAAATGGGACTTTGGCTCCTAACTCACTCCAGCGCATCTGAAAATTTTACCCAGAATCTTTTCACATGATCATGTAATTCCTAGATTTACAAGATTCAGAGTTAGTAAATCACCCAGTCAAACTCCAATCTCTGGGTAAATATTGGATTCTTGACAGGAGATTTCCCCAGGGATTTCTTCAGTTCTTTTAATAAATTAGTAATGTGATTTCTCAGTCTAAACGAAATAGTTCTACAAATTTCATGTCACCTGAAAAAAAAATCAGACTGAGTTGAGACAGTCACCCTCCCATTTTGTAGAGGCTGGCATCACAGTGTGAAAACACAAGGCTATGGAAAAGTCATATTTGGAACTGGGACCAAACTTCTTGTTACCCCGAGTAAGTTGACTTCTCTGTGCTGCTTTAACCAAAGGACCATCCATCCCTTCTCCACCTCCTTTAGCCATCGGGGAGCTGGCCTGGGCATTGGGGAGACTGGGTGTCCAAATCCCCTAGGCAGCTTTGAAAATGTCAGCTTAAAGGAGTCTGTGGTACAGCTGGGAAGGGAACCAAGATTTCCCGACTCCCATCCCAAACACAAGACCATCCTCACCCTTTAATACATTAGCAAGTAGGGTGATGGACCAGCCAAGAGCAGGGGTATGGGCCTAGCTGGAACTTTTCCAGCTCCAGTTCCTGTCAGGTTTTGAAATCAAAGAGGGTCCAAATGGACACATTGGAACCTCAGCTGGAAACAGTAGGAAACATTCCGTAAAAGCTTAAGAGCAAGCAGAGGGTTAGGTAAGGTCAGCACCGTGAAGAAGGTTCTTGTAAAGGTTTCCTGGGTTGTGAGAGTTACAGAGATAAGCTCACGTTTGGAAAGGGGACCAAGCTGATGGTGAACCCATGTGAGTATGGCACAAGGACGAAAGGAAAAAGGCTTCAGGGAGAGAGGCAACCAATTCTCATTGAAATTCAGTGGAAGTTGGCTGCCTAACTTTGAAAATATCAATCACAGTGTGGAGGATACATGATGGAACTGAACTGCAGTGTCTCGGTATTTTGTGGTAGGTTTTCATGGCAAATCGATAGATCTATGGATGGAAAGGAGGATGGATAGATACCGCATCGATTAGCCATGAACTTTAAAAAACAGTTTTCAAAACCTGGACATTTCGAAACTACCTGTCAGTTTCAAAATGGAATTTGGATAACTCCCATTATGAACCTAAAATGACCAATCAAAATGGGTATATTAAGGCTATATTTATAAATCATGTAGACAGGGTCAATAATCGGTTATTCGGTTTTATGAGCCTGTCAAAGGCACGATTCGTATGTACTATGAACAATTATAATTCATCAGTAGAAGGTGCTAAAGAAAGGTATAATCCATGGTTATGTGCTAGTTACTGACTTCTTGGATTCTTTAACAGTCTAGGACAGGCACTGGCAACCTTTGGCACGTGCTCACCAGGGTAAGCACCCTGGCGGGCCGGGCTGGTTAGTTTACTGCCACATCAGCAGGTTCGCCCAATCACATCTCCCACTGGTCATGGTTTGCTGCTCCAGGCCAATGGGAGCGGCGGGAAGTGGCGGCCAGCACATCCCTCGGCCCGCGCCGCTTCCTGCCGCCCCCATTGGCCTGGAGTGGCGAACCTCGGCCAGTGGGAACTGGGATTGGCCGAACCTGCCAACGCGGCAGGTAAACAAACTGGCCCGGCCAGCCAGGGTGCTTACGCTGGTGAGCAGCGTGCCAAAGGTTGCCAATCCCTGGTGTAGGAACAGTTGATTAACCATTCAATAAATACCTATCAGTCATTGCTTTAACTTTTATAAACCATATGTAAATTGTACTGGAGTATAATGGGTTGGAATCTAGTCTATTCAGCGTCTGTACCCCTCTCCTCACCATAGTACCACAGAGGGCTGGTAGGTCATATTTAGCTGAAATCCACTCTAACAATATTTTTCCTTGCCATATGCGGTAGGGACCTCACTTAGTATCTATGCAAGCTTGGAAGATGCCCAATTCTATAGTGACAGGCACCAACGCAAAGCCCTGTGGTAGACAGACAGACAGACAGAGACACATGCATGGTTTGGAAATGCACTAGCTGACCCACCAAGGCCTTAGAACCCTCACTTATTTCTCAAAAAGAAGAACAGGAGTACTTGTGGCACCTTAGAGACTAACAAATTTATTAGAGCATAAGCTTTCGTGGACTACAGCCCACTTCTTCGGATGCATATAGAATGGAACATATATTGAGGAGATATATATACACACATACAGAGAGCATAAACAGGTGGGAGTTATGCTCTCTGTATGTGTGTATATATATCTCCTCAATATATGTTCCATTCTATATGCATCCGAAGAAGTGGGCTGTAGTCCACGAAAGCTTATGCTCTAATAAATTTGTTAGTCTCTAAGGTGCCACAAGTACTCCTGTTCTTCTTTTTGCGGATACAGACTAACACGGCTGTTACTCTGAAACCTGTCACTTATTTCTCTTCATGTCGTCCTACAAATTCCAGAATGACAAATGTGAGAGAAGAATAAGGGATTACTGGGTCAGCCAATCCCAGCCTCCAGTTCTTAGCTATCGCTGGATTTTCCCCACCCACCTGGTTCCCCAGAGATGTGTTAAATTGTTTTGTCCAATGGGATTTCCCAGCCCTTCACTGGGAGAACATTTCACAAGCTTCTCCACTTCGTACCCGAGATGAGCAGGAGTTGAGAGTCACCACTCATTTTGTAGAGGCTGGTGTCACAGTGTGAGTAATGAGGGGCTAGGAAAACTCATATTTGGAATGGGGACCAAAGTTCTAGTGACTCCGGGTAAGTTTTCCTCCCCCTATCCCCCACCAAGGGTTTGATGTTTTTGTTTAGCCTGGATTCTGTTTGTTTTGAAGCAGCTTCCCATGTAGGTTTAAGGCCAGGTAAGAATAAACATTCCCCCCTATGTTACTATTCATCATGTTTATGACATTAGTGCCTGAGGCCCAGCCCAGAAAGGGGCCCCGTTGCGCTAGGTGCTGTACAGACACGGACGCTGCCAGTCCCTGCCCCGAGGAGTGGACAATTGAAATAGACAGACAGGCCCAGGGTGAGGGAAGGGGTCAGAGTGAACAAGGGGATGGCAGGACATGGCATGTTAGTGCCACGATTTTTGAGTTGAATTTAGTGAGGAGGGAATCAGCCAAATGAAAGGAAAAGGGAAGGGAAGGGGGTGAGGAGGACAGGGCAGGGGAGAAGGAGGTAGGAGGACAGTGTGACGTGCTTAACATAATACATCTTCACAATCCTACCAAAATAGAAGAGAATGGATTTTTCCTCCAAAATGGAAAATGCTCCAAAGTACAAATTTTTGCTATGGGGAAAAAACCAACAACAGCCATGTGACAAAAATGCACTTTGGAAGTATAGAGGTTTTCTTACACTCAAAGAATTGCTAATGAAGAGCTAAAGTGTGGTCATCTAGACCAGTCCCCTGCACTCATGGTATTATCTAGACCAGTGGTTCCCAAACTTGTTCCGCCACTTGTGCAGGGAAAGCCCCTGGCAGGCTGGGCTGGTTTGTTTACCTGCCGTGTTGGCAGGTTTTGCTGATCGCGGCTCCCACTGGCCGCGGTTCCCTGCTCCAGGCCAATGGGGGCGGCGGGAAGCAGCGGCCAGCACATCCCTCGGCCCGCGCCGCTTCCCACCGCCCCCATTGGCCTGGAGCAGCAAACCACAGCCAGTGGGAGCTGTGATCAGCCGACCTTCAGACGTGGCAGGTAAATAATCCGGCCCGGCCCGCTAGGGGTTTTCCCTACCCAAGCAGCGGAACAAGTTTGGGAATCACTGGTCTAGACCATCCCTGACAGGTTGAAAAAAAATCTAGGGCAGTGTTTCCAAGTTTGAAAATCAGGCATATTTAATGGGGGAAGAGAGGTAGCAAAGAAAAGTTTCAAGCACCTCCACTTGGTATCCATAGAAGGAAGTAACCAAGGGCTAAACTACGGGAAATGGAACTAGGTCTGGGGAAGCTCCTCTGGAGTGTGGAATACAGAGGTGGAGGCTCTCGGGTTCTATCTGGAAGTGGAACCACGCTGGCGGTCAAGCCACAAAGATGAAATGAGAAAGGCAGACTAGGAGAACTCTCTGCTGGAACCAGAGCTGAATGATTGAGGGTAGATAGAGCGAGCACAGTTTATCCATGGAGATTTTAAACAATGTTTTCAAAACTGGAAAGTGTAGAAAACAACTTCTTTCCAGCATGTTTCCAAATTGGTAAAGGGAATTTTACACGTTGGATGAAAACTGAAACGTCAGAACGAAAACTGCGGGGGGGGGGGGGGAAGGGGAGGGGACGACCTAGTAAAATTTTAAACTGATTTTTTTTTTTTTTTGAAAAATGGGGGCGGGGGAATCATTTTGAGAAGGGGGCAAATATCCATTTTCATGAAATGGCCAAATAACTAAAATATTTTGAATGAAAAATTTCAGCTACTGTACCTAAACTGGTTCCTACTTTGGCACTAAGAACATGTAATTTGGGGCAGAAACACTGGAATATGTAAGTGCAGTTTTGGATGCTTGTAAAGGCCTTTGCTGGGGTGTGAATGATGGTGGGGAAATGAAAAGCTCACATTCAAAAGAGGGAGTAGGCGGAGGGTCAACCCAGGTGAGTATGACCCAGAGAGGCAGGCTATGAAAAGCGTAGGATGGAACCAGAGTGCAATGATAGAGAAATTGATGAAACTGAAGTCACTACCACTCAGGTGTCTGTGAGGATCAACTCCATTCCACTTTATGAGGGGCCAGATACTATGAAGTGGGAACCCATGTAAGCACCTGGATTGAGAGAACAGTCAGAGAAACCACCACATTCATCCTGAAGTCTCTCTGAAAAGGAGAGTTTCCCTGAGTGGTTTCTCTGACTCATTCTCGGAGGAGAGTATTTGTAATAGTTCAGACGGGGGTGGGAATACCGGCTCTAGGACGGTGACCTTTGGAGCTGGAACAGAACTCTTAGTGCTTCCAAGTAAGTTTCCTAATTAAAATAGTCATTAAGGCCGAGATTTGTAAAATCATCTCTTTTCTGACCAGGGATTTTAATGTGAATGAGGTGTCCAGCTCCTGAAGCAGCCAAATCTAGGCCAAAAAATTCTTTTGACTTTTCTAGATCAACCTAAAAATCTTCTATTTGATGTGCATTTTCTCTCCCCCCTGCCCCCCCCCCCACTTCACTAAGTGGAGCTTTTGGGCACTGCTTGGGAAGTATATTCTTTAGAGCTGGTCAGGAAGTGGGTTTTTCCTCCCGTCCCTGTTTAAAAAAAAAAGTTTCAACAATTTTTTTAAACTTCATCTAAATATTTTTCAGAAACTTTTTGTTTCCATTGAACCCCCCCCCCCCCCCCCCCTCCGCAATTGGCTTTGGTTTGGGCCACCCAATGTGGTTAATTGAAAACAAACAGTTTTGGGATTTTGCCACAACAAACAACGCAAAAAAAAAACCCAAACTGTTTTCAGGTTTATGGCTCTTCAACAAACATGCCAACGTTTGTCAACGAAAGCAGAACTTTATTGCTTAAATATTTTCATTTCATTGAAAAGCAATTCAAAAAAAGATGGGCGATGTTGTACCAGCTCAAATCTTTGTTCCCAAAGGGGATGACGTTGTTTTGCTTGATGGAGGCGTCCCTGAGTGGGGTTCTCTGGCCTGTGTTATACAGAGCAGCTAGATGATTTCCTGATCCCTTCCTGCCTTTAATGTATGGCTGGGGAGCCAGAGGCCAGGTACACACTGCAGCCTTGGGCTGGCCCAGCGCTGTTGGTTCGGGGCGTGACCAGCTATGATCCCTGGGCTGGCCGAAGTCCCTAGTTTAGATGCGGTTAGACTAGCAAAGCTGCACTTTTCCTGACCGAGCTTGTCCCTCTCAGAGGGGGGGTTGGCTACACTGGGGCAAAGCACACCTTTGCTAATGTCTGCTGCGTCCACACTAGGAGTCCTTTGTGTGCATGTAGCCTAAGGGAGTTAGGCACCCGGGTCCCAACTCTATGGAAGTTGAAACTCTCAGCCTGTGCATGTATGTAAAGTTACCTCCAAGGAATCTCCCCTCCCCCGTGAGTTTAACAAATTCCTTAGGAAGAAACTTCTGCTGTGGGAAAATTGTCTCATAAGGGCCAGATTTTTAAAGGTATTTTGAAAAGCATAAAGGGACTTAACACCCGGTATCAATACGTATAATGATCCAGCCATGACAGCCCACTGCAGAGACCCTTGTATCTCCCTGGGAAGCAGCAGGCCCTGAGCTATATGGACACTGGGTCTGATGGGGAAATAGCACCCCAAAGACTTGTGGCCAGTTCTTAACACTGCCACAGGCTCACTGTGGGCAAGTCACTTTCTCCGGGAATTTAAAAGAGATTTAGGCACCAAATCCTAGTGAATGCCAATGGGGTTAGTTATGCCTAACTCCCTTTGTGCTCCTTTGAAAATCCAGCCACACAAGAGCTGAGCCTCAGTTTCCCCCGGAGTGGGAATACCGCTGAGTGGTGTGGGAGGAGCACTCGTCTGAGCAGCGCGGCTACTACGGTGCAGGGCGCCAGATAGGAACTTAACAGTTAGGTTACAACGCTGATGTTGTGCCATTAGAATCACTTCCATCACGCCACACTATGAGGTCACAAATGCAGCATTCTGATGACTTCAGATTCTAAAGCACAGAAAATCGGGGGGCGGAGTGGATACAAGAAATGAGGGGACACTAAATTTCTTTCTGCATCAATTGTTAACGCACTCAGAGCGGGGAGAAATTCTTCTGAAACTTTTTTCGGTAGAAATTGCAGAGTCTGCAACAGTGCTTAGCATTTCGTGAGTTTGTCAATTGTGCCAAATGGTTCTTTGGAAAAAGAAAAAACCACCCAAAACTGAAGGAAAAAAACCCAGTGTTTCATTTCAACGTCTTTGAAATGAATTGACTATTGAATCTGAAAGAACTTTGCTTCAATGTTTAATTTAATTTTATTTAAATAAATTCAAAAAACATTTTAAAAAGTGGTCAAAATAAAAACTACGAGGAGTCCAGTGGCACTTTAAAGACTAACAGATTTATTTGGGCATAAGCTTTCGTGGGTAAAACACCCACTTCTTCAGATGCATGGAGTGAAAATTAGATGCAGGCATTATATACTGACACATGAAGAGAAGGGAGTTACCTTACGAATGGAGAACTAGTGTTATAGATAAATATATTATATTTATGCCTACAGCTGTAATTTTCACTCCATGCATCTGAAGAAGTGGGTTTTTTACCCACAAAAGCTTATGCCCAAAGAAATCTATTAGTCTTTAAAGTGCCACTGGACTCCTCATTGTTTTTGTGGATACAGACTAACACGGCCACCCCCCGATACTTGGCAAAATTGAAATAAAACATTTCAGTTTTGTCCAAGTGAAACATTTAGTTTAACCCCAATTTTTTTTTAACTCTTCCACTCACCAAAACTTTTCATTTCCAGTCTGACCCCAAACGAACCATTTTTGGGTTGACTTTTCAAAATGACCAATGAATCCCCCCCCCACAAAAAAATAATTCTGTGATTTGCCCAGCTCTAGTTTAACTGTGCCCCAGGCGGATGTCAGCCCTTTAACGGTTTGGGGTAGGGCGTGGGATTGTTCTTGCAATGCCATTTCCCTGAGTGTGAATGATGGAGGAAATAACAAAATCACTTTTGGGAGTGGGACCAAACTAACAATAAATGCTAGTAAGTGAGGTGATATGTTCCTAGTATACATCTTTGTGCAAAATCCATGTACAGTGGATGGCTCAATGGGGCAGGGAATGGGATATAGGGCCTTTCGTCTCTAGGGGGTGCTGGTTTCAATTGGCCCGGATCTGGGATGGGATATGGGGCTTTTCCTAGCTGGGAGGGGGTAGTTGGAATCCAGTCCCAGGTCAGGGGGACCGGCTGTCTCAGGAAAGTTGGGGGAATGGAATTGGGGCACTGATTCCCAGCCAGAGGGACCGGTGGGGTCAGGGGATAGGATCTGATGCCTTTCACTTCTAGGACACTCGTAGCAATCCAGCGCGAGGCTGAGGGAATAGCTGGCTTGGGGAGGATGGGCAATCAGATACCGATCCTCACACCTCTGGCTGAGTTTTCTCTACGCTGGCCTGCGTGGAACAAATATGGTCCGAGGCTGCAACTGAACAGGCATTCACCTCTGAGTCACCGCTGGGGCTGGCCTCCCAAGGGACGGCTCCAGGACTGAATGGTCCCTGGACTTCCCTGGGACGTCTAGGCAAAGCCCTGACAGTGGAAAGTTGAGGTCCGTTGGCAGGAGGTTTGGTACAGTTTGGACCAGCCCTGTCCATCCTGCACCCATTCTGTAGATAAAGGACCTCAGAGATACCAGTACGCAGCAGCTCCAACAAGCCCTCTGTTCACTTAGACATAGAGAATAACAGGAAATGGGGGCGATGGGCTGCGGTTCTAATAGCACCGATTTACCAAAACAACCTGCAAAGTCTCAGAGCGAGGTGTGAATTCTGTGGGCGGTTACAGGAAATTGGCCTTCGGAGCTAGAACAAAGTCCCCGGTCGCGCCGAGTAAGCTTGAGAAACAAACACGTCACAGGCGCTGCACTCTGCAAAACCAGCCTCCAATTGTTATTTGCTCAATCAGCCATTTGCAAAAGTACTGCACAGTCAGAAAGGGAGTGAAACAACCACCAACACCACGCACCTCCCCCACCCCGCTACTGCTAGTCAAGGGTTTGGGGTATGGAGCACAGAGTCAGGCAAATAATGATTAACCGTAACACTAATGAAGAATCTACCTGGCCTTTCTCTGGTGATAGCTAGCTAGCTACCCGCCCAACCATATCCATTCTTTCCTCTTTGAGATCTACCCATTGATCCTCACTCCTCCAATATCTAGCCAATCATCCATCCATCCATCATTTCCCCTATATTTATCCATCCATCATGTCCTCTGCAGTTTCTCTCTCTCTCTCCATCCATCTTTCCCTCCGTAAGACATATCCTTGTCTCCCAAATAGTCCAAAACTGAAACCTAGCCATCCATGAGCAGAGATCAGAGAGTGGAACTGCCACACCACAGCACACCAGGACACATTCCGGACAGAATGGGGGTGAAAAAGTGACTTTTCTGAGTATCCCAAACCCATAATGAAGGGAACGCAGAGACAAGCCAGACAACTGAGCCGCTGGCTAGAGGGTCTAACCTTTGGGGAAAGATTAAAAAAACCATAAACGTCCATAGCTTGAAGTGATGAGGTCTATAGGGTAATTATCAACTAGTATTCAAATAGGTGTAAGGAGGAGAAATTTTGAAATCAAGGTTGCTCTTTTTCTTGAAAGACATGCGCTAGTTCCAACAGGAGTTAATTCAGTCAACTCCTACAGTCCATGTAATATATGAGGCCAGACTAGACTAGAACAGTGCCTGGCTTTCTAATATCTATGATTTTGTTCAGCCTTTGCTAGATTAAAGGGCTGCCTACTATCAGAAATCTCTTCCTTGTGTAGACTGGGGTGAAGTTGCCCCTTGCCCAATCCAGTCTATCCAAGAGGAGGTTATCTTCAGTCTCTCGCTGCGAGGCCTGGTTTTCAGATTTAGATGAGGAGGCATGCAAGGACTGTGGTTACTGACCCCCGGCCATGTGATTTTTCTCGTTCACAGATCTCACAGACTCTGACCCTTCTGTCTACCAACTGAAGTCCCAAGATGGAAATTTTTCAGCTTGCCTTTTCACAGACTTCGCCCCTGAGAACATCTCAGTTGGGAGTTCACACAATGCTCTGACACAAGTCAGTGGCTCCATTGTGCAGGTGAAAAACCCAGACAGCGGAAAAACGGAAGCGAGCTATGGGACAGTGCTTTGGAGAAAAGAGAAGTCGCTTCACTGCTTTGCTGAACATAAAGCAAAACCATTCGAGCTGGGCGACAGTGACGAGGAAGGTAAATGGGGGGGCGGGGAGGTGATCTCTAGGCTGCAGGCTGGGCTCTGGGCCCTGGCTGGTGGTGACCAATGAAATGACCCGTTCTTGTTGACATGTGGGAGATATGGATGAGCTGGTGGCAGGGATGATGGGTCTTGTGATGTAATTGCTGATGTTGGTTAGAGTTGTCTAAAGGAGTCAGCCACCCAAGTCCCGCTGGAAGTCAATGGGGAATCATCAGTGAATGGAATTGTTTCTAGTAGGGGTCCACAGGCACCGGTGCTAGGCAAGATGCCATTAAATCGATGACCTGGAAGCAAATATAAAATCACTGTTCTTAAAATTTGTGGGTGACCCAAAGATTGGCAGAGTGGTAAACAAGGGGGCGGCCAGGGCACCCTGGTTCACTTGGCCAGCCGGCCCATTCAGATAAAACGTGCTTTGAGACAGCCGAAGGCAGAGTTATACATCTAGGAACGCAGGCCACCCCCACAGAACAAGGGTCTGTATCCCAGAGAGCAGCGAGGCTGAAAGGGATTATGGGGTCACAGCGGACGAGCAACCAAACGTCAGCTCCCAGTGCGGCCCTGCACCGAGAAGGGCTAATACACTCTCGGACATGGTACCAAGTGCCCTGCTCACCCAGAGGCGTCCCTTCGCAGCCACGTGCAGCGGGGCAGCTCCTGGCGGGGCTAGCGGCCCGCCGCCCCGGTGACGGTCACTGCAGCACTGTGGGGGTTTCTTTGACAGGTGGCTCAGCCCTCTGGCTGGGTCAGTCGTTAGCCCACTCCTGCCGGGGTCACAACTCTCCAAACTGACCTTCCAAACTCTACCAGAAACAAAACGTTCGGCCTCTCCTGCAGCCAGGCTCTTCCCCAGTGACTGAGGGGCTTCCCACAGGCATTTCCCTCTGGCCCTTCCCCGAGCTGGGCCCTCCTAGTGCTTCCACCTGACTCCCGATACCTCTCAGGTGGGCTCGGCCCCAGCCTTGGCAACCCAGGGAGCATGCCACCCTGTTACAGAGGAGTTGTGAGTCAGCCGGGTGGGGGGTGGCTTGACCTGTGTACACAGCATGGGGGAGCCCAGTACTGCATCCAGCTCCGGCATCCGCCTTTCAAAAGGGTGCGGAATAGAGCTACAGAAATCATTGGAAAGGCTGGGAGATCCCTTGCAGTGAGCTCAGTCTGTTTCTCTGCCCACAAAGAAGGTCAAGGTGGCTTGGTTAGAGTGCCCGAGTACTGTCAGAGGGGGAACACGCAGAGTCCTGGAGGGCTCTTTCACCCAGCTGAGAAAGGCACAACAAGGACCCCATGCTGGAAGCTAAAGCCAGAGAAGCTGAGATGAGATCTGAGGCACAACTTTCTAGCAGCAGGGGTGACTAAGCCCTAGGACAAAATCCCCAGGGGAGGGCTGGATTCTCCAGCTCTGGCTGGGTCAGCCCAAGCCTGAGGTCCGTCTGGAAGATGCTTTACTCAGACACACGATTGGGATCAATGCAGGGGTGCCTGGGGAAATTCTCTGGCTGTCTTATGCAGGGGGTCCGACTAGATGATCTAATATTCCTTCTAGCCATACAATCTGTGACACTCTGAACCTTAGCCCATGTGTGCACAGCACCTAGCGCGCTGGAGCCCTGTTCTCAGCTGGCCCCTTAGCACAGCCATTGGAAACATGCTAAATACAAAGACACAGATACTTGTGTAATTTAAATTGTTTTGATTATTTCTATTAATAGCTGATGGGTATTTTTATTTACAGGTGACACCTGCGGGATGATAGAGATGCATGACAATTTTGAGACAGGTATGGATGCAGTGTCCAGGATAAAGCTAGGACTGATAAGAGGAAGCACTTACATAAGACCATAAGAACAGCCAGACTGGGTCAGACCAAAGATCCATCTAGCCCAGTGTCCTGTCTTCCGACAGTGGCCAATGCCAGGTGCCCCAGAGGGAGTGAACAGACAGGGCGTGGATCACTTGATGATAACCTGTCACCCAATCCCAGCTTCTGGCAAACAGAGGCTAGGGATACCACTCCTTTAACCTGTGGAATTCTCTGCTGCGTGGAATTGCTGAGGCAAAGAGCTTCATCTGGGACTTTCAAAGTGGGCCGAAGGGAGTTAGAGACTGACTTTCAAAGGGAGTTGGGCACCCAACTTGTGAAAATCCCAGCATCTGTGAACAGGATCAGCTAGTCTCTGGTAGGGTCAATGTCATCTCATTCCTTGTAGTTTCCAGCTGCATCTAACCCCCGAGTAAGCGCCAGGAGTGAGGCAGACATCAGAAGCCGTAGCGTGTGTGTCTCATCTTTTGTGACCTTTGCTTTCCTGTTATCTTACAGACGAGAAGCTGAACCTCCTGTCATTCACGCTGCTGGGCCTGAGAATCGTTTTTGTGAAAGGAGTGGCGGTTAACCTGCTACTGACCATCTGGCTGTGGAAAAGCTAAAGTGAGTGGGATGGGGAAGGCTTCGGGGATCTGTGTAATCCAGCCAGCCAGTCTTCCTTCACCCTCTAATCTCTCTCTCCATCCATCCGTTCCTCAGCAGCATCTATCTGTGTAGCTATCTAGCCACCTTCCCCTCTTTCTCTCTGTCCAATCTATCCATCCTTCCCTCCACAGTATCGCTCTTCCTATCATCTGTCCATCCTGGCTTCATAGTCTCTATTATCTATCAATCCATTTTTCTCAATATCTGTCATCTGTCTACCTATTATCTTCTATCCTTCATTTGCACTTGTATTATCTAAGGATCCATCTTTTCTATCACTCCTTCCTTCCCAGGATCTGTTTATTCATCTCCACCCATCCTTTTCACTATCCATCTATCCGCTGACCCATTTTTCCTTCCCACTGTCTACACATCTATCTATACCCAAGCACACCCCTCTATCCATCCAACCCCATAAACAGCTATCTATCCATCATACCCACTATCCATACATCTGTCAATCCAGCTTTCCTTGCCAGTAGCTATCCATCTCTCGCGCTCTCTGTTTATCTTCCCATTCCTAGTTCTCTACCCAGCACACTGAAATTCTTCATCCTGGCTGGGGTCTCCAGACCTGACCGTACTGTAAACAATGAACTGACCCTCTCATCCTGCTCTCTTTACAGGAGTGGAAGGAAAGAGGACAGATGGAATCTGGAGAGATGGGAATTCTTCAGAGACCTGCTGTCATCTCTTCACCTTCCCCTGCAGCAGGAAATCGAATACAATGAACGATCCCCATATCACCTCTGTAGTTAGGCCTGATGTATAATGATCGGCTGTGTTTCCATTTAGCGAGTTTTAGAAGGATCTCACCTACCTAGCCTGGTTTTTCCATGACCCTCATTCCTTTCACCCTCCACAGACTGACACATTTCTCCTCACAAGCTCCCAGTGTGAGGCAAGGAATTCCTATTAACTAGAGCTGGTCAACAAATGTATGTGAAAACATTTTTTGATGGAAAATTGGGGTTTCAATTTTTTTGGCAGAAAGTCCCCATTTTCCTAGAAAAAAAAACTTCAAATTTTCATCAGAAACCCAAAATGTTTGGCTAAAAACTGAATATTTTTCCATTTGTTTGTTGTTGTTCTTTTACAGTTTTTGGCCATAAGATTTTTCAGATTTGTCTGAAAATTTTCAGTTCTAAGTTGTCAAACACCAAAAACAACTTTTGTAAAGGTTTTTTTAAAAGTTTAAACTTTAAGCATTTTTTTCCGGTGCAAATTTCAACAAAAGTGAATATTTTTTTAGTCTTCATTGAAATTTTCTGCAGAACAAACCAGCTTTACCATTAACCCTATTTTGAAAAGGGCAAATTGAAGCACAGAGAATGAGGCTGAGATTTTCAAAGCCACCTAAGGGCTTTGGGCTCCTGCTTTCCTTGGAAATCAATGGGAATTGTGCATTAAAATCTCCTAGGTTGAATTTTACACTCTCTGCCACACACTGAGATTTTCAAAGCGGCCTAGTGGAATGAGGCCTCCATCTCCACTTGAAATTCAATAGCATTTAGGCAGCTAGTTCCTTGGAAAACCCAGCCAACACATTTCTGATAGTAGTGGGTTCTTTAAGGCAGATGCGTGGAAGTTGACGCTAAACAAATTCAGCTTGGCAATAAAGTGCAAATTAACAGTGAGGGTAATTAACCATTAACTAGACATGTGTGGATTTCCCTCACTTGAGACTGGATGTCTTTCTAAAAGGCTGCTGGAGTTCACCTAGACGTGGGCTCAAAGCAGGGATCAGTGGGCAAAACTCTCTCATTGTGTTATATGCAGGAGGTTGGGCTAGATCAGAATGGTCTGATCTGGCCTCTGTGACTTGAAGAAACTCATTCAAATGACTCCATGCCGCAGTCTCTACCCATCCCTGCTCTGCAGAATTGGAGGCCAGATGCCCGGGTGGTAGAAGTCAGCACAACCTCACTGATTTTCATGCAGTTACAGCAATTCTGGAAGATGTGCGTTAGTCACAGACAGGTTCTGGGCTCATTGCAGGAGAGATGTAATAGCCAGGAAATCAGACTAGTCTTTCATGCTGTAAACGCTATGAATTTATACCAGTTCAGGACTGATCCTACATTTTTATTTTTCCAATCTGCATTTATACCGTCCCTTAGCTCTGTTAACCTGACTTTCAAAATGTATCTCCCTATTTTAAACATTTTTAAAATGTGATATTTGCTCATGTTTATGCTTTGGAAAAGATTTTATCATTTGTTTTCATTTCCTGCCGAGCTTCTTTGTATGGCATTGATGAGATGATCATGTACTCACATTTCCGGTCCGCCCTGGGCTGCTATTAAAGAACTTGGCTGAGCGTGAGAACTCTTGCTGTTTTGTGTGTCTAGCCCTGGGGGATTTATTCAGACAACCGGCTGAGGAAATACAGGGAGGAATTCCACCTAATGGACAATGGGTGGGCTTGGGTGAGAAGATGGTTGATCTTCGTCCCAAGCATTGAGTGTTGGCCATTATTAGGAATGGGATACAAGGCCTTTCCCCTCTCTCCGGCGCAGGATGGGGGGTCAGGGAATGGGGTATGGGAGTTCTCCCCTCTAGCCAGTTCCAATCCATCCCCACGGCTGAGGGACTTGCTGGCTCAGAGGGGTGAGGAATGGGATATGGGGTCTTTCCCCTCTAAGGGGCACTGGCTGAAACTATCAGCCAAAGCAAATGGCCCACATTGAAACGACAGGTGAGGACTAGAACCCAGGTCTTCCGGGGCCTGTCCTAGTCACTAGCCACACTGCCTCTCCAGCAAGAGATGCAGCACGTGCCAGCGTGAGCAGCTCTGCTGGTTTCCAGCTGCTATCAGGAATGGTCCCGAGGATATCACGTACTCATGGGACGGCTCCTAGCTAGCCTCTGCCCAACCATCCTCTTCATCTCCATTCCACTGGGGGCCATGGGGAGAACAGAATTCCCTGCCCTCCTCTCAGCATACTCATAACTCCTGCAGCTCTGCACTAAGTCACTGACTCTCATCCATTCTCATGCTTCAGGGCTGCAGCCAGTCGCTGGCTGATACACGGTTGGCCAGATGTACTCCAGATTTCCCCCCCCACACACACACACACACTGTCCTCTGAAGCATCAGGGATTGGTCCCAGCTGGAGATGGGACACCAGGCAAGGCAGGCCAGGGCACTGCAGTGGTACAGAGAATCCTCTTTCTAGATGCTGGGCCGGTGCATCTTGTTCACGTGATCAAGGTCACCAGATTTGGGGTCAGGAAGGAATTTGCCCTGGGTCAGACTGGCAGGGACCTGGGGGAGGTTCGCCTTCTTCTGCAGCATGGGGCACCAGATTTACCTGAGCATCACTCACCTAAACAATTCCCTGCCACGTAGGGGACTGTGACGTACAGGGGGTCAGACTAGAAGATCTAATGCTCCCGTCTGGCCTTAAATCCCATGAAATCTACCACAGCCCTTCTCTCTAGGCGAACCACCGACCCCCGTCACCCTCGGATCTGAGCCGCGCCCGGCTAGTGAGGGATTCTCCAAGGCCACCTGTAACACTGCCTGTAATTTAGTCATCAAGCCAGCTTCATGCAAACCGGGCCCAGTGCAGAGAGGGCGACTGGGATGATCAGGGGAATGGGGAGCAGCTCATAGGAGAGGGGGTGGACAGAGCGCTCGCTGTAAATATCCTGGGGGGCGAGGACCACGGAGCAGGGAGCTCTTGCAGCAGCTGAAGTTCGCTGGCCAGGAACAAATTACAAGGTTTCTAACCCTCAGAGGAGGCAGCCTCCCAGCAGGCGCCAGTGGGGGACAGACGCCCAACACGGTTTAGGAAGGAGTTTGGTACGTTTATGACCAGGATGGATTGTGCCAGCAGGGTACGGCACTCGACAGCCCAGGAGGCGCCTTCCAGCCCTGTGCCCGATCGTTAGGGCCCTACCGAATCTACAGTCCAGTTTGGTCAATTTCACAGTCAGAGGATTTTAAAAATAGTAAATATCATGATTTCAGCTACAGAGAATCCTGTGGCACCTTTCAGACTAACAGATGTATTGGAGCATAAGCTTTCGTGGGTGAATGCCCACTTCGTCGGATACGTGTCAGATAAATGATTTCAGCTATTTATCTAGGATCGGGGGTAGCCGTGTTAGTCTGTATCCACTGTGATAAAGCTCTGTCCTAGTCTCCGTGGGTCCTGCGTTTCCTGGCGGATTTCGCTAGCCTCAGAGGCTCGCTGTGACCCTCCACGTAGCCCGTCTCTCTCTAGAGACAAGGGTCACAGTCTACGGAGCCATCTTCATCAGAAGCCAGCAAGGGAGGTGAGGAGAAGCAACCCTCCCTCACACAGTCTCTGTTGTCTCCCATTCTCAATGATTAATCGGGGAGGGGAGGGGGGAGCCCGGGCCCGCCCTCTACTCCGGGCTCCAGCCCAGGGGCCCTAAAATTAGCAGCTATGATAGCTGACTTTTTGGAACTAGGACGTGTACAATTCCCTGGGGCACTTCCCCACAACAGCCCCCACTCAACATCTCCTTCACCGTTACCTCAGGGCCTCCTTGCTTGCACCTGATATGGATTCGTACTACTTCGTTCCTCCAACAGCACAGCTCCCTCCTATAGCTCCTGACACTCACCCCGCACTGACTGACTGGGAGGCTTTTAACTAGTTCCAACCAGCCCTTGATTGGCTTCAGGGGTCCCAATCAACCTAGCTGTCTCCACTGCCTTCTAGAAGGATCTTAATTGGCCCCAGGTGTCTTGATTAACCTGGAGCAACTGCTATTTGGTTACCATGGTACCAGGGATTTGTTTAGCCTGGGGCTAACATACCTGTTCCTCACTACTTTACTGTAGCCATCTGGCCTTGCCCCATCACACCACAAAAACAACGAGGAGTCCACTGGCACCTTAAAGACAAACACATTTATTTGGGCATAAGCTTTCGTGGGTTGAAACCCACTTCTTCAGATGCATGGCTATTTATCTGAAATTTCAAGGTGTTGTAATTTTAGGGGTCCTGAACCACAAAGGAGTTGTGGGGGGGGGGTGATCACAAGGTTATTGTAGGGGGGTTGTGGTACTGCTACCCTTACTTCTGCGCTGTGGCTGGTGGTGGCGCTGCCTTCAGAGCTGGGCGGCTGGAGAGCGGCGGCTGCTGGCCAGGATCCCAGCTCTGAAGGCAGAGCCGCCACCAGCAGCAGCGCAGAAGAAAGGGTGGCAGATATGGGATTATCACCCTTCTGCGCTGCTGCCGACAGGGCGCGGCCTTCAGAGCTGGGCCCTCGGCCAGCAGCCGCAGCTCTCCTGCTGCCCAGCTCTGAAGGCAACAGTGTCGTCCCCACCCCCACCCCCGCAACTCCCTTTTGGGTCAGGACCCCCAATTTGAGAAACGCTGGTCTGTATGGTATAGGGGTAAAAGCACACAAAAGACCAGATTTCATGGTCATGAATTCCATGACACATTTTTCATGGCCGTGAATTTGGTACCGGCCCTACCTATCGTTCATGCTCATGGCCTGCGAGGCAGGGAAGGATCATGACCCCCTCATCATAGATGGGAAACCGAGGCACAGAGCTATTAAGTGACTAGCCGGTGAGGGGAGGGGGGGTCACCCAGGGAGTCTGAGCACAGCTGGAAATTGAACCCACATGAAACAATAACTTCCAACGAGAGAGTCCCACCGCTCAATCTATTGAGTATCACAGGGAAGGTGAAGAGGTGACTAGAGAGATTTCCGATAGCACGGGGCTCTCTGACCTGGCACACAAATGCAAAATGGGATCCTATGGCTGGAAGGTGGAGCTAGACACTGAGGGGCAGATTGCTAACACAGAGGGTAATTAAGCACTGGAGCAAAGCCCCCGGAGATGGGGTGGATTCTCTCTCAGGTGGGGTCATTAAGGCTAGGATTTCAAAGAATCCTAGGGGAGTTGGGCTCTGAACCTGGATTTTCCATTGCACAGGGAATTCTGTGAGTTTGAACTTCTTCCCCAGCCCGAAACCAAGCAATTTTTAAAAAATTTCTCACAAAATGAAATTCAACCCCCCTCCCCCCATTCATTCTGGGTCAATCCAAAAATCTCCCTTTGATACCACCAAGACATTTTGTTCTGATTTTGACCTTTTAAAACATGTTATATTTTTTATATATATATCTATAAAAACAAAAACTCAAAACGACTCATTCCACAGTGGGTGGATTCGACATGGTCGAAACGCTCGGACTCATCCCGCTCGATGTTTCTCCCGACCTTCTGATTTTGCTGGAAAATGGCATTTTGTGTCATAAACTGATCGGATGAGACGGTTCTGAGTGGCTCTCTTAGGCACGCCATGCCCAGCTACCCCTTTGGAAATCCCAGGCACAACCGACATTGGATGGCTCTTCCCTAAAGATGAGCTCAATTGCTAGCGATCGGGCTAGACGCTGGAATCGCCAGGGGAGCCCATCAGGGCCTGTGCTTTTACCGGAGGTCAGATGAGATGATCTCATGGTCCTTGTTGTCTTAAAATGCACCAGACGCCAGAAGTTAGTGCGTTTGCTTCACAGACCCTTTTAGACTTTGAGGTTTCCTACCCGACCACCTCCCCACTTTGGTTTGTTGTTTATTTCAACAACAAGTCCCCCGCATGCAGCTGGGAGGCAGGAAATAACAAGTAGGACAGGAAGTGGAAAATGACTCAGAACCCAGGTGGGGGTGAGGTTAAGGACACGTCAACATTTCCATGACAACACGCCGCCCAGAGATCTGGGTCACCTTTGAAGCTCCCCCCCGTGCAAACCACTTCCTCTGGAAATAGGAGTTAAAAATCTGAAGGGGGCAGAGAGGGGCACGTGGCGGGGTGAGTGGGGGGCACGTGGCAGGGAGAGGGGGGAAACATGGCACAGCAGCCGTTAGACCGCCAGCTGGGGCACAAAGGAGACTTGCCCGCAGAGCACGCGGCCCCCGACCGCACCCGGGGGTGTGTGGAAATAACAACCTATGTTTAGAGTCACACAAGGGGAACGGAAATTACCCTGGGGGGGGGGAGTGCTCCATAGAGACCCTGCCCCTCCCCCCTTCATGCAAGGAGGGGGGTCCCTTTGGGATACATCCCTTTCACTCACTACCCACCCATGTACCCCCCATTCTACAGGGCAGGGAACCCCTGGGGATAACCCCTACCCACTTCAGCACCCCTTTATACAGGGCAGGATACCCCGAAGATACCCCCCTATGCAGCCCTTTATACAGGGCAGGCCCCCCCCGGGGATAACCCCTACCCACCTCACCACCCCTTTATACAGGGCACGGTCCCCCTGGGGATACCACCTACACACCTCTGCACCCCTTTATACAGGGCAGGATCCCCCCAGGGATACCCCCTAACCACCTCTGCACCCCTTTATACAGGGCAGGGTCCCCCGACGATACCCCCCTATGCACCCCTTTATACAGGGCAGAGTCCCCCTGGGGATACCCCCGCCCCACCTCAGCACCCCTTTATACAGGGCACGGTCCCCCTGGGGATACCCTCTACCCACCTCTGCACCCCTTTATACAGGGCAGGGTCCCCCGAAGATACCCCCCTATGCAGCCCTTTATACGGGGCAGGGTCCACCCAGGGATAACCCCTACCCACCTCAGCACCCCTTTATACAGGGCACAGTCCCCCCAGGGGATACCCCCTCCCCACCTTTGCACCCCTTTATATAGGGCAGGGTCCCCCCGGGGATAAACCCTACCCACCACAACACCCCTATATACAGGGCAGGGTCCCCACTGGGAATACCCTCTACCCACCTCAGCACCCCTTTATACAGGGCAGGATCCCCCCAGGGATACCCCCTACCCACCTCTGCACCCCTTTATACAGGGCAGGGTCCCCCCGGGGATAAACCCTACCCACCTCAGCACCCCTTTATACAGGGCAGGGTCCCCCCGGAGATAACCCTGCCCACCTCAGCATCCCTTTATACAGGACAGGATCCTCCAGGGGATACCCCCCTACCCACCACAACACCCCTATTACAGGGCAGGGTCCCCACTGGGAATACCCTCTACCCACCTCAGCATCCCTTTTAAAGGGCAGGGTCCCCCCGGGATAACCCCTACCCACCTCAGCACCCCTTTATGCAGGGCACAGTCCCCCCAGGGGATACCCCCTCCCCACCTTTGCACCCCTTTATACAGGGCAGGGTCCCCCTGGGGATACACTCTACCCTCCTCAGCACCCCTTTATATAGGGCAGGGTCCCCCCGGGGATAACCCCTACCCACCTCAGCACCCCTTTATACAGGGCACAGTCCCCCCAGGGGATACCCCTCCCCACCTTTGCACCCCTTTATATAGGGCAGGGTCCCCCCGGGGATAAACCCTACCCACCACAACACCCCTTTATACAGGGCAGGGTCCCCCCGGGGATAAACCCTACCCACCTCAGCACCCCTTTATACAGGGCAGGGTCCCCCTGGGGATACCCCCTCCCCACCTCAGCACCCCTATATACAGGGCAGGGTCCCCACTGGGAATACCCTCTACCCACCTCAGCATCCCTTTTAAAGGGCAGGGTCCCCCCGGGATAACCCCTACCCACCTCAGCACCCCTTTATACAGGGCAAAGTCCCCCCAGGGGATACCCCCTCCCCACCTTTGCACCCCTTTATACAGGGCAGGGTCCCCCTGGGGATACACTCTACCCTCCTCAGCACCCCTTTATATAGGGCACGGTCCTCCTGGGGATACCGCCTACCCACCTCTGCACCCCTTTATACAAGGCAGGGTCCCCCGACGATATCCCCCTATGCAGCCCTTTATACAGGGCAGGGTCCCCCAGGGGATACCCCTTACCCACCTCTGCACCCCTTTATACAGGGCAGGGTCCCCCCGAGGATACCCCCCTACCCACCACAACATCCCTGTATACAGAGCAGGGTCCCCACTGGGAATACACTCTACCCAGCTCAGCATCCCTTTTAAAGGGCAGGGTCCACCCAGGGATAACCCCCTACCCACCTCAGCACCCCTTTATACAGGGCAGGGTCCCCCTGGGATAACCCTTACCCACCTCAGCACCCCTTTATACAGGGCACAGTCCCCCCAGAGGATACCCCCTCCCCACCTTTGCATCCCTTTATACAGGGCAGGGTCCCCCTGGGGATACCCCCGCCCCACCTCAGCACCCCTTTATACAGGGCAGGGTCTCCCGAAGATACCCCCCTATGCAGCCTTTTATACGGGGCAGGGTCCACCCAGGGATAACCCCTACCCACCTCAGCACCCCTTTATACAGGGCACAGTCCCCCCAGGGGATACCCCCTCCCCATCTTTGCACCCCTTTATATAGGGCAGGGTCCCCCCGGGGATAAACCCTACCCACCACAACACTCCTATATACAGGGCAGGGTCCCCACTGGGAATACCCTCTACCCACCTCAGCATCCCTTTTAAAGGGCAGGGTCCCCCCGGGGATAACCCCTACCCACCTCAGCACCCCTTTATACAGGGCAGGGTCCCCCCAGGGATACCCCCTACCCACCTCTGCACCCCTATATACAGGGCAGGGTCCCCCCGGGGATAACCCCTACCCACCTCAGCACCCCTTTATACAGGGCAGGATCCCCCCAGGGATACCCCCTACCCACCTCTGCACCCCTTTATACAGGGCAGGGTCCCCCCGGGGATAAACCCTACCCACCTCAGCACCCCTTTATACAGGGCACAGTCCCCCCGGGGGATACCCCACTCCCCACCTCTGCACCCCTTTATAAAGGGTAGGGTCCCCCTGGGGATATCCCCTACCCACCTCAGCACCCCTTTTTACAGGGCAGGGTCCCCCTGGGGATACCCCCTCCCCACCTCAGCACCCCTTTATACAGGGCAGGGTCCCCCCGGAGATAACCCTGCCCACCTCAGCACCCCTTTTTACAGGGCAGGGTCCCCCTGGGGATACCCCCTACCCACCACAACACCCCTATATACAGGGCAGGGTCCCCACTGGGAATACCCTCTACCCTCCTCAGCACCCCTTTTAAAGGGCAGGGTCCCCCTGGGATAACCCCTACCCACCTCAGCACCCCTTTATACAGGGCACAGTCCCCCCAGGGGATACCCCTCCCCACCTTTGCACCCCTTTATATAGGGCAGGGTCCCCCCGGGGATAAACCCTACCCACCACAACACCCCTATATACAGGGCAGGGTCCCCACTGGGAATACCCTCTACCCACCTCAGCACCCCTTTTAAAGGGCAGGGTCCCCCCAGGGATAACCCCCTACCCACCTCAGCACCCCTTTATACAGGGCAGGGTCCCCCCGGGGATAAACCCTACCCACCTCAGCACCCCTTTATACAGGGCAGGGTCCCCCTGGGGATACCCCCTCCCCACCTCAGCACCCCTTTATACAGGGCAGGGTCCCCCCGGAGATAACCCTGCCCACCTCAGCACCCCTTCATACAGGACAGGATCCCCCCGGGGATACCCCCCTACCCACTACAACACCCCTATATACAGGGCACGGTCCCCACTGGGAATACCCTCTACCCACCTCAGCACCCCTTTATACAGGACAGGATCCCCCCGGGGATACCCCCCTACCCACCACAACACCCCTATATACAGGGCAGGGTTCCCACTGGGAATACCCTCTACCCACCTCAGCACCCCTTTTAAAGGGCAGGGTCCCCCCAGGGATAACCCCCTACCCACCTCAGCACCCTTTATACAGGACAGGATCCCCCCGGGGATACCCCCCTACCCACCACAACACCCCTATATACAGGGCAGGGTCCCCACTGGGAATACCCTCTACCCACCTCAGCACCCCTTTTAAAGGGCAGGGTCCCCCCAGGGATAACCCCCTACCCACCTCAGCACCCCTTTATACAGGACAGGATCCCCCCGGGGATACCCCCCTACCCACCACAACACCCCTATATACAGGGCAGGGTCCCCACTGGGAATACCCTCTACCCACCTCAGCACCCCTTTTAAAGGGCAGGGTCCCTCCAGGGATAACCCCTACCCACCTCAGCACCCCTTTATACAGGGCAGGATCCCCCCAGGGATAACCCCCTACTCACCTCAGCACCCCTTTAGACAGGGCACGGTCCCCCGGGGGATAAACCCTACCCAACTCTGCACCCGTTTATAAAGGGCAGGGTCCCCCCGGAGATAACCCCTACCCACCTCTACATTAATAAAATATAGGAGGAAAAAATATTAGCCTGTGTGCAATTCATAATGGCAGCCACCAGAGGGCAGCAACATCCGCAGAAACTACAAGAAAGAAAAGAAAAGAAAAGAAAAGAAAAGAAGGATTGTGAGTCATAAAGGGGTTTAAAGAAAAATATTCTCAGTTCATTTGGGACCATTAGTGGAAAATCTTTCACCACCGGGGGAGAAAATGTAGCCTTTTAAATCCAAGGTACCGGTGAAGATGTGAAAATCCACCAGAGGGCACCCATGTCTTATCAATAGGAACAGATCCCCTGGGGGGGAGGCCCTGTGCCCCATTCCCTGCCCTCCTGAGTCAGCCAGCCCAGACTGGCACAAGGGAGGCAGAGGAATTGACACACCAGATTGGCCAGGTGCATTGGCTGGCCTGGTGTGGCAGGGCTTGGGGAAGGGGATGGGGAGGAGACCCGGGAATGGATGGATGGAGAGCTCAGCAGTAGGGACAGGTACCAGCGCCTTGCTCTGATCCCGCAGGGCAAGAAGGAGGGAGGAGTGTGTTGAGGAGCCCATTGGTCTTATCTGACACAGCAGGAAGTAAGTGTGTGTGTGTGTGTGTGTGTGTGTGTGTGTGTGTGTGTGTGTGTGAGAGAGAGAGAGAGTGAGTGTGTGTGTGTGTGAGAGAGAGAGAGAGAG
Source organism: Malaclemys terrapin pileata (assembly GCF_027887155.1). Lineage (NCBI taxonomy): Eukaryota > Metazoa > Chordata > Testudines > Emydidae > Malaclemys > Malaclemys terrapin. The sequence continues at coordinate 47,870,380 of NC_071516.1, forward strand.
AGAGGGTGTGAAGCAGATTAGGAAAGGGACAGATTTTAAAGTTTTATGAAAGCTAATGTTAAAAAAATGATGTAGTACATAGGTTGAGAAAAGAGTGTCTGTACATCTGGGTACAGTGCTTCGATTAGCCACAACTATAAAGTTTGGCTGTAAAAGTCATAGGATACAGAGAGCACATCATCAGGAATAACCCCAGTGAGTACAACTGAAAATACCCTAATGCCACCGTACCCCCCCATGACACTGCCCCAGTTCTGGTCACCTCCTCTCAGAAAGATACATTCGAATTGGAAAAGGTGCCAAGAAGGGCAACAAGAATGATTAGGGGATGGGACAGCTTCCGGATGAGGAGAGATTAAAAAGACCGGGACTGGTCAGTTTAGAAAAGAGACGACTACGGGGGATACACTAGAGCAGTGGTTCTCAACTGGGGGTACACAGAGCTCTGGGGGTACACAGAGGTCTTCCAGGGGTACAGCCTAGGTGTACAACGGGCGACATGAAAAGCACTAGCAGAGACAGTCCAAACTAAAATGTCACCCGATGACTTGTTTGTGCTGCACACCGAAACGGCCGTACAATAGATACTCCAGCTGATTTATTTTATAATTCTATGGTACAGGTGAGAAAGTCAACAGTTGTTCAGTACTGGGTCCATCAATGGCTATTAGCCCATGGTCTGGGTGTCCCTAAACCTCCAACTGCCAGAAGCCGGGACCGGACGACGGGATGGGTCACCCAAAATTGCCCTGTTCTGTTCATTGCCTCTGGCCGCTGTCAGAAGCCAAGACACTGGGCGGGATGGACCATTGGTCTGACCCAGAACAGCTCTTCCTATTTCAGATTGCAGTGGTGGGGCGGCAACTTTCAGCAGCGGCCCAAGGGCCGGTTAGTCCCCTGGATGCTCTTGGGTTTAAGGATAAAATGTAAAATTTGTGTTTTGGGAACATTTGTTAGATTATTGCCTCTATTGTAACGTGTCATATGGGGCCCTGCAGCAAACTGGCCAGCCCAGGCCAGCGTGGTGGTGGGAGCTGGCGTGAAAGAGGAAACGGAGGGTGCCAGCTTCCCTGACCGGGCGCTGTGGGGGAGCGGTGCCACAGGCAGCAGGGGCGGAGTAGCAATTCCAAGCCGGCTCCCCCGGTGCTCTGTGTCACACGCAAGGAGGGAGAACCAGGAGGCAGGAAGTGTTCAAGGATACAGACAGGTGACTGGCAGGGCTGGCCTGTGACCTGGGAAAGCAGATAGCCACAGGGACCCCTGGCACTTGGGAGAAGCCAGAACTGGAACAGAAAAGCTCAGCATTCGTGCCAACAGCCAAGTTTCTCGCCCTTGGCTTCCTGGAGATCTTGGGAAGGGTGGACCCACAGCCCAGGCTGGGCTCTGATCTCTACCAGACACCTCAGGGAGCTCCCAGTCCCTCAGTGCGAGCGCCCAGTGCTGAGACGTACGCCCCCAGTGCCAGAGGAGGGAGTTTAGGGCCCAGGGAAGGAGTTGCCATCACAGGCAGGAGCCCCCAAGGCAGGCACCTCTACCCCCACAGCTCCCTGTTGGCCTGGGGCCTCCTGCCAGCACCGCCAGGCTTGGATGCTGATGCCAGGAACAGGGAGCAGCACCTCCGCAGCTGGCTTCTCGCCCCATCGCTCCGCCTCTTGGGACGGGACCAGGAACAGGCACCTCACTGAGAAGAGCCCGGCCCGGCCTGACTTGGTGTGAAGCATGGGGAGGAATGGCAGCCTGGGGCGTGGGGAGAGGGACAGTACCTCCCCTAAGGCTTGATGGAAATGTGCTTAGACTGTGTTTTGTGCTACGTATGCCATGTCACATCTCTCCGTAAAGTTATGATCCACTGAATGTATTAATCCTATTTGTATGCAGTATCATTTTCGTATTCGAAGTAATGAATGTTATAAATGGTGGCTGGGTACTGGCTTGATTTCTAAATAACCTTAGTAGAGCATTTGGTCAGTTCCTGGAGAAAGGAATGTTGAAATTATTTACCTAATCAAGAAACACTTAAAGGACAAGGGATCTTGGAAGGCTCCAATCCACATAAGAAGTCTACTTGAGGACATTCAAGGTAGCATGTAAACAATGGATGCTACTTGTAAAAACTGAGTCATGCATGGACATGTGACTTGCCCAGGAGACTCCTAAACTCCATCTTGGAGCTGGACTTTGCATAGGAGTGAGGAGGGGGGTCTCCACCCACAAGAGAAAGTCTATTTAAACCCCTGGGAGACCACCTCCATTTTGTCTTCAGCTGGCTAATGAGAGAGCCTCTCCATCCCCCAGATACTTGGAAGAAACTGGAACAAAGGACAGTGTGGAAGGGGTGTGAGTGATTGCTGGACCCAGGCTAAAAGGAGTTTAGCCGGTAAAAGGGAGCACTCTGGAACGGGTGAGGATCTCATCTGTATTCAGCTCGATTAGACACAGATTTGTGCATTTTCTTTTCTTTTGCTTGGTGACTTACTTTGTTCTGTCTGTTACTATTTGGAACCACTTAAATCCTATTTTCTGTATTTAATAAAATCACTTTTTTCCTTATTAATTAACTCAGAGTATGTATTAATACCAGGGGAGGCAAACAGCTGTGCATCTCTCTCTATCAGTGTTATAGAGGGCGAACAATTGATGAGTTTACCCTGTATAAGCTTTATACAGGGTAAAATGGATTTATTTGGGTTTAGACCCCATTGGGAGTTGGGCATGTGAGTGTTAAAGACAGGAACACTTCTGTGAGCTGCTTTCAGTGAAGCCTGCAGCTTTGGGGCAAGTGATTCAGCCCCGGGGTCTGCGTTGGAGCAGATGGAGTGTCTGGCTCAGCAAGACAGGGTGCTGGGGTCCCGAGCTGGCAGGGAAAGCAGGGGGTAGGAGTCTTGCCCCATCGGGTGGCAGCTCCCAGGGGGGTTCTGTGATCCAACCGGTCACAGGGAGTACCAGGAGAGAAGGACCCATTGGTCAGATCTCATGCAGCAAGGGTTGTGTGTGCAGGGGGATACCGGGCTAGACAGGTATCCGATGGAACCAGTACGTATTTGGGGCGAGGAAAGCCCTGAGGCTAGATCCACGAGGGGGCTGGGGTAGCAGAGCCCCTGCTCTAACCCAGCCCAGCAGAGAGGTGGGGTACCAGGCAGACGGGCCGCTGTGTCCGCTCAGCGAGTAGGCACTCGCTGCAACACCTTGTTATCCTGATGTTCTTGACCCGTGGAGAGGCCAGCGCAGACCGTTGAACCAGGGTTTGTCCCAAAGTCATGGTCCTTGCTGGCCCAGCGGAGCCCCAGCACGCTGGCCACAGGGGACCCTTCCAACCCAGCCAAGCTCTGCAACGCCGCCGAAGCGCTGCTCCTGGGAAACATGCGGCTGGGAGGTGAGCGCCGCGCTAGGAGCAGGGACTAGATCCGTGGGAAGAAAGCACAGGCCGGGGCACTGGAAAGGCTGGGCTCGCCTAGCCCAGAACGAAGGCTGAGAGGGAGCCGACCGTGGCTGGTTAAAAACAATGTGGGCATGGGGACACATGGGGAGAAATCGGCCCGGAATAAACGTAACCTGGAAATGAGAAAAAGGTCCCAGCCCTCTCCAGGGAGCAGGGGCCTGCAGCAGCCTCCCCTAGGAGTGGGGACAAGCCACCTGGCCGGTCAGGCGATGGGCTGGGACCAAGTTAGGAAGGAGTTGCCTGAGACAGCTCCGAGATGTGTAATGGAGAGATCAGACTGAGGGGAGACGCGCTTTGGGATCTCAGGAATTGGGAGGGTTTAGTAGGGGATTGGGCAAACTACAGCCCTTTTAATCTGGCCCTCGAGCTCCTGCTAGGGAGTGGGGTCTGGGGCTTGCCCCGCTCCAGCCGGGGAGCAGGGTCGGGGGTCGCTCCACACGGCTCACAGAAACAGCGGCATGGCCTCACTCTGGCTCCTATGCATAGGGGCAGCCAGGGGGCTCCACACGCCGCCCCTGCCCCAAGCGTTGCCCCCCACAGCTCCCATTGGCCAGGAACTGAGGCTAATGGGAGCTGCAGGGGCGGCACCTGAGGATGGGGCAGCGCGCAGAGCCACCGGCCGTAGCTCTGCATAGGAGCTGGAGCAGGGACACGGCCGCTGCATCCGGGAGCTGCTTGAGGTAAGCGCCACCCGGAGCCTGCACCCTGACCACCTCCCGTGCCCCTACCCCCTGCCCCAGCCTTGATCCCCCTCCCGCCCTCCGAACCCCTCGGTCCCAGCCCGGAGCACCCTCCTACACCCCCAACCCCACCCCAAACCCCTCATCCCCAGCCCGGATCTCCTCCTGCAGCCTGAACTCATTTCTGGCCCCACCCCAGAGCCCTCACCCCCTCCCACACCCCAACCCCAATTTGGTGAGCATTCATGGCCCACCATACAATTTCTATGCCGATGTGGCCTAGTGCCCCACTACAGCCCAGCCCAGCTGTCCCATGCTCCCCCCCCCCCCCCAGCAGAGATTCTCCCCAGAGGAAGCAGCTTGTTCTCCCCAGCCAGCCTACGGCTACTCGCTACAGGAGAGGGTCAGTGGGTGGGTGAAGCCAAGCCCAGCCCAGCCTGGGAGTGACTGACATTAGTTGCTCGGATGGTCATTTGGGAGCTCCCAGCTAATGGGCACGGGGCACAAAGTGCCCTCCCCCATGGTAGCTTGAGGAGAGAGGCTCAAAGACTCAGTGGGGTGGGGGGCACTCCCCCATGCTCCAGAGCAGAGTTGGAGGGTACTGTGCTACATGCAGTAGGGGGCATGCGGCCCCAAGTCACAGCTGGCCCCAGGGTGGCACGAGGAGGCACCGTGGTGCAGGGTGAGCTCCCCCCTGGGGGACAGCGTTAACCCTGGGGTCACAGGTGGTTCACTCCGCAGGGCAGGGCGTGTGGGGAATAGGGGCACAGATCCTCTCCCCCTGCCGCTGCTCCGAGACCCAGCGGCACGGGAGAAAGCACACACACAGGTGCGGGAGCATTTGCCTGGAAGAGCCAAAAAATAGAAATGACCCCCTCCCCCAGCACTGTCTCCACCCAAACTTTCCACAGCTCTCTCCCCCCCCCCCCCCAGCTGGTTTGGAGGCTGGGGGCCCTGGGGCACAGAGCGATGGTTTCCATGTGATAAGAGATGGGAAGTGGGGGGTGGGCATGGGCTCTGGGTCTCCATGGCAACCCACTTCCTGCTCCCCCCCGAAACTGGGTCATGCAGAGAAGTGACTCTGGGGAGAGGGGGGTGGGGCTGGGTGAGTCTCCCTGGCCTTGGGGGTGTCTGAGCTAGGGAGAGGAGAGCCCCCCTCCATCACAGAAGCACTAGATACAGAACCCCAGAACAAAGAGGTTTATTGGGGGAGGGGATAACGAAAAGGCCTCATCAGTTTGCAGGACCCGTGTCCATAGGGGGTTGGCACACCTGTCTCCTGGGCATGACAGCAGCTGAGCATGAGAGGTCGTCAGGACCTGCAGGGAGACAGAGGGGGCACAAGGATATCTGGGGTCACTGCAGGGAAAGATGGGGGTCCCCCAAATTACACAGACACCCCCCCCCCAGCTCTCCCATGACCCGACCCCGAGGAACACCATGATCCTGAGCTCGCAGCCAGGTTCCATGATCCTCATCTCCTCAGAGCCCTGGTCCAACCTTCTCCAGTGCCCCAAAGGTCCAGCTAGCCCCGTGTCCTGTGCCAGGTGCCCCAGAGGGAATCACCGAGTGACCCACCCCCATCACCCATTCCCAGCAAAGAGGCTAGGGGCACCCTCCCTGCCCAGCCTGGTAAAACGGGGTCCCAGCCCACAGTTTGAGAACCTCTGATGTAGATCATACAGATCTCCAGGCCTGTAATCCCCCAAACTCCATCCACTCCTTGGCCTCCAGCTGAGCCCCGACACTCGGCCTCCTCCAGGGGCACTACACCAGGATTAACCCACTAGCGCCCACTCCTCTCTCAGCCTGGGCCAGAACCCCGGCTCCCTGGTCCCTCTGCCTCACAGCAGCAAAGAGGAAATCCTGGTTGCTACTGACAGAGTTCAAAGGGCACGTCTGCCTCAGGCAGCAAGATGAGCAGTGGGGGTCTTGGAGTCAGGACTCCTGGGTCCTATCCTGGCTTGGGGAGGGGAGTGGGGCGCAGCAGAGGGGCCGGGTATCAAGAACTGTGGGTTCTAGTGCCAGCTCTCTTCCAGCCCACAGAGTTTAAGCCGCCACGGCAAACAGACTGGCCCCCTCCCCTGAGCTGTACCTAATGGTCCCCCGGCTCAGCCCACGAAGTTGATGACAACGAGGTGCAGGATGGTGCTGGCGAAGAGGAAGTCGGCGAAGGCCCGTTCTGGCGAAATGCCCTGGAAGTCGCCTTTGTTCTGTGGATTGATCTGGATCCTCAGGCAAACTAGGGGATGGGAGGAGAGAGCAGATTGCACCAGGGGGCCGTGTCTGGGGGCAGAGGAGGCATCAGGCTGGAGCTGCTGGGCCCCCCCTCCCCCCAGGAAGGGCCCCCGTCCAGGCAGTGGGGGGCAGGCTCAGCCCCCAGGAGGAAGCTGCCCAGAGCTCTGAGGAAGGCCCCCAGGCTGGGCAGGAGCGCTGCTCACTCGGGGAAGGGGTTGCCTGTCGGTGCTATGAGGTTACTCACCGCCCAGGATGAAGCTGCCCGCAGAACTGAGGGCGTAGGCAGGAGCTGGAGTAAGATGCCCGGGCAGTGTGTGGGGGGTGCTGGTTACTATGGAGTAGGGATGCCATGGGGGTTACTCGGGGAAGCTGACTAATGTAGCTGCTGGGGGACAGGTTGCCATTGGTACCCACCACGCAGAACAAAGCTGCGCAAGGAGATGAACCTGCTCAGGAAGGTGCCCAGACAGTGCAGGGGGAATCATTACAATGAGACACGGTTGCCATAAGGGGTGTGACGCTTTGGGGTTCAACCAGGCCAGCGGGGGGTTTGGCCAACACCTACCTTGCAACTGTGGGTGCCTTAAGCACTGTGCCTCACAGCCCTGGCACCTACCACCAGCCTGACGCTCTAACGGTGGCTTCCACCGCCCAGCTACTGTTTGCAGGGGGACCTCCAGCCCCAAGCTCTCCCCAAGCATGTTTTTCTGCAGCGCTCAGCCCCCCCGACTTTAATAAGTACGCGGCTCCTCTAAAGAGGCAGGGCCAAGCAGGCTGTTAGCTGAGTGGGGATTAACACACCCTCCACTTCAATACACAGTTCTGAGCCCATCTACAGTAAAAGTAAAACAAGTTCCTTAACGAAGGAACAGATTTAAGTGGTACCAAGTAGAAGGAATAGTCACAAACAAACCAAGGTAAAAGTCTGCTTCTAGGACCAAAGTCTAACTTAAACTGGAGTCTTTTGCTCCAAGTAGGTTTCTCACCACAGCACGGCCGGCCACTCTTCAGCCAAGAGCCAAAGAGCCTGAGGCGCTTGGTTTCTGGGTCTCCTCAGATGAAAGATGATGCAAACGTCTCTGCCCCCCCCGCCCCCTTACGTTATCCCAAAGTTCACTGTGTTTTGAGAGCCACGGGGCTGGAGTCTGAGCCCCCGCCCCGTGCTCACAGGGCTACTGCGGGTTAGCTTTGTTTCCCATAGATGTGAACGTGCTTTCATTGTCTTCTGCCAGGAATCAAGCCGGCCAGACAGGTAAACGTGCACAGCTTCCCTAGGTAAAAGCATGCAAAGATTGTATGCAGCGTTGCTGTAGCCGTGTTGGTCCCGGAATATTAAAGAGACTAGGTGGGTGACGGAATCTCTTTTATTGGACCAACTTTTATTAGCAAGAGAGACAAACTTCTGAGCTTATGGAGAACTCTTCTTCAGGTCTGGGAAAAAGCTCCGTGCAAGTGCCAAAGCTTGTCTCTGTTACTAACAGAAGTTTCTCCACTGAAAAATATTACTTCATCTACCTTGTCTTTCAGACAAAGTTTGTCCCCTGCTAGAATTAAGTTTCAGTCATCACAAAGTGAGTTTTGTTTGTTTTATTTGTAACCTTCCCTGCCTCTTTCACTTGCAATCACCCATGTCCTTGGTCAATACACTTGTTTTTTATCAGAGGGGTAGCCGTGTTAGTCTGAATCTGTAAAAAGCAACAGAGGGTCCTGTGGCACCTTTAAAGACTAACAGAAGTATTGGGAGCATAAGCTTTCGTGGGTAAGAGCCTCACTTCTTCAGATGCAAGTAATGGAAATCTCTAGAGTTAGGGTACCCCTAACTCACCCAGCAATATCGTCAATTTATCCAGCTACACACTCAACCCAGCAGAAGAGTCTGTCCTATCTCGGACTCTCCTTTTGCCCCAGCACCCCCACGAACATGATACAGTTCTGTGGTGATCTGGAAGCCTACTTTCGCCGCCTCCGACTCAAAGAATACTTTCATGATAACACTGAACAGCGCACTGATACACAGATACCCTCCCACCAACAACACAGGAAGAAGAACTCCACATGGACTCCTCCTGAGGGTCGAAATGACAGTCTGGACCTATACATAGAATGCTTCCGCCGACGTGCACAGGCAGAAATTGTGGAAAAACAACATCGCTTGCCTCATAACCTAAGTCGTGCAGAACGCAATGCCATCCACAGCCTCAGAAACCAACCTGACATTATCATCAAAGAGGCTGATAAAGGAGGTGCTGTTGTCATCATGAACAGGTCTGACTACCAGAAGGAGGCTGCCAGACAACTCTCCAATACCCAATTCTACAGGCCACTTTCCTCAGATCCCACTGAGGAATACACTAAGAAACTACACCATCTACTCAGGACACTCCCTACACTAACACAGGAACAAATCAACATACCCTTAGAGCCCCGACCGGCGTTATTCTATCTACTACCTAAGATCCACAAACCTGGAAATCCTGGACGCCCCATCATCTCGGGCATTGGCACTCTCACTGAAGGACTGTCTGGATATGTGGACTCCCTACTCAGACCCTACGCCACCAGCACTCCCAGCTATCTCCGTGACACCACAGATTTCCTGAGGAACTACAATGCATTGGTGACCTCCGAGAAAACACCATCCTAGCCACCATGGATGTAGAGGCTCTCTACACAAACATCCCACATACAGATGGAATACAAGCTGTCAGGAACAGTATCCCTGATGATGACACAGCACAACTTATTGCTGAGCTCTGTGACTTTATCCTCACGCACAATTATTTCAAATTTGGTGACAATATATACCTCCAGACCAGTGGCACCGCTATGGGCACCCGCATGGCCCCACAATATGCCAACATTTTTATGGCTGACCTGGAACAACGCTTCCTCAGCTCCCGTCCACTCATGCCCCTTCTCTACCTACGCTATATTGATGACATCTTCATCATCTGGACCCATGGGAAGGAGGCCCTGGAAGAATTCCACCATGATTTCAACAGCTTCCACCCCACCATCAACCTCAGCCTGGACCAATCTACACGGGAGGTCCACTTTCTGGACACCACCGTACAAATAAGCGATGGCCACATTAACACCACCCTATACCGAAAACCAACCGACCGCTACGCCTACCTTCATGCCTCCAGCTTCCACCCCGGTCACACCACACGATCCATCGTCTACAGCCAAGCACTGAGGTACAATCGCATCTGCTCCAACCCCTCAGACAGAGACCAACACCTACAAGATCTACACCAAGCATTCTCAAAACTACGATACCCACACAAGGAAATAAAGAAACAAATCAACAGAGCCAGACGTGTACCCAGAAGCCTCCTGCTACAAGACAGGCCCAGAAGAGAAACCAACAGAACTCCTCTGGCCATCACCTACAGTCCTCAGCTTAAACCTCTCCAACGCATCATCAGTGATCTACAACCCATCCTGGACAATGATCCCTCACTTTCACAGACCTTGGGAGGCAGGCCAGTCCTCGCCCACAGACAACCTGCCAACCTTAAGCATATTCTCACCAGCAACCACGCACCGCACCATAACAACTAACTCAGGAACCAACCCATGCAACAAACCTCGATGCCAACTCTGCCCACATATCTACACCAGGAACACCATCACTGGACCTAACCAGATCAGCTACAACATCACCGGCTCATTCACCTGCACGTCCACTAATGTTATATATGCCATCATATGCCAGCAATGCCCCTCTGCTATGTACATTGGCCAAACTGGACAGTCACTACGCAAGAGGATAAATGGACACAAGTCAGACATCAGGAACGGCAATATACAAAAACCTGTAGGAGAACACTTCAACCTCCCTGGCCACACAATAGCAGATGTAAAGGTTGCCATCTTACAGCAAAAAAACTTCAGGACCAGACTCCAAAGAGAAACTGCTGAGCTCCAGTTCATTTGCAAATTTGACACCATCAGATCAGGATTAAACAAAGACTGTGAATGGCTATCCAACTACAGAAACAGTTTCTCCTCCCTTGGTGTTCACACCTCAACTGCTAGCAGAGCACCTCACCCTCCCTGATTGAACTAACCTCGTTATCTCCACACTGATATATACCTGCCTCTAGAGATTTCCATTACTTGCATCTGAAGAAGTGAGGCTCTTACCCACGAAAGCTTATGCTCTCAATACTTCTGTTAGTCTCAAAGGTGCCACAGGACCCTCTGTTGCTTTTTACACTTGTTTTTGTTTGACTACAAAACCATCTTAGTGACCTCTGATGAACTGAAGTGCAGGTCTTCAGCTAAACTCCCAGGCTGGCGTGGGCTCTGTCTGTTTGGAGGGTCCCGTGAGAGGGAGCGGACGCTGCAGGGGAGACAGTTTGGGGGACTGGAAGGGCTGCTAGTGCCACCCTGGGAGCAGTCACTAGGCTGGAGGAAGGCAGGGGAGGCCATTGCGTTGTGCACAGGCTGCTGGTGTCGAGGCCCTGAGCCGAAGCGGCACAGAAGCACCCAGGGTCACAGGGCAGGTGGTGACAACCCCCTACTGGCCTGGGCGAACTCCCGGAATATCAGAGGGGGTTATGGGATGGTGCTGCCAGGGAAAATATGGTGAGGTTACCCTGGGCTAGGGCTCCCATAGATACAGCCACCATCAGAAGATGCCATTGACATGTGGGGGGTGGCGGTTTACTATAGGAGGGCGTTGCTGTGGGGAGCGGGGGAAGGTTTGCTATGGGAGGGCGTTGACATGGCAGGGAGAGGTTACTATAGAATGGGGGAGGGGGTTGGTTTACTAGGGGAGGGCATTGCGGGGGGGCGGGATTACACTACCAGAGAGCATTGCTAGGGGAAGGGCGCAGGTGTTTACTACAAGAGGTTACTATAGGATGGGATTGCTATGGCAGGGAGGGGTTAGTACCACATGAGGTTGCCGGGGGGGAAGCAGGGAGGTTACTATGGGATGGTGTTGCCAGGGCAGGGGGGGGGTTACTACAGGATGGGGTCACTGGACGAGGGGAGTTACTACAGGAGGCATTGCCCTGGGAAGTGGGGAGGTGTGGGGTGACTATGGGAGAAGGTTACTATGGGATGGGGTTGCCATGACAGGGATGAGTTACTATGACATGGGATTGCCGTGGGGAGGTTATTATGGTATGGCGTTGGGGGGTGTGTGGAAGAGAGAAGAATACTACAGGAGGGCATTGCCATGCATGGCAGGGAGAGGCTACTATGGGAGAGGGTTGCTGGGGGGCAGGGTTACGCTACAGGAGAGCATTGCCCAGGGAAGTGGCGCAGGGAGGTTACTAGGGGATGGCGTTGCCTTGGGAACCAGTGGTTACTATGGGATGGGGTTGCCAGGGATGGGGGATCCGGCCCGTCACTCACCGCCCAGGATGAAGCTGCCCACGGCCGAGATGAAGCCGCTCAGGAAGGAGTTGAAGGGGAAGGTGCCCGGGGGGAGGTTACTATGGGATGGCGTTGCCGGGGGGGCGGTTGCTAGGGGAGGGCGTTGCTGGGGGATGGTTGCTAGGGGAGGGCGTTGCCCGTGGACGGTTGCTAGGGAGGGATCCGGCCCGTCACTCACCGCCCAGGATGAAGCTGCCCACGGCCGAGATGAAGCCGCTCAGGAAGGAGTTGAAGGGGAAGGTGCCGGGGGGGGACGGTTGCTAGGGGAGGGCGTTGCCCGGGGGGACGGTTGCTAGGGGAGGGCGTTGCCCGGGGGGACGGTTGCTAGGGGAGGGCGTTGCCCGGGGGGACGGTTGCTAGGGGAGGGCGTTGCCCGGGGGGACGGTTGCTAGGGGAGGGATCCGGCCCGTCACTCACCGCCCAGGATGAAGCTGCCCACGGCCGAGATGAAGCCGCTCAGGAAGGAGTTGAAGGGGAAGGTGCCCGGGGGGGGGTTGCTAGGGGAGGGCGTTGCCCAGGGGGACGGTTGCTAGGGGAGGGCGTTGCCCGGGGGGACGGTTGCTAGGGGAGGGCGTTGCCCGGGGGGACGGTTGCTAGGGGAGGGCGTTGCCCGGGGGGACGGTTGCTAGGGGAGGGATCCGGCCCGTCACTCACCGCCCAGGATGAAGCTGCCCACGGCCGAGATGAAGCCGCTCAGGAAGGAGTTGAAGGGGAAGGTGCCCGGGGGGGGGGTTGCTAGGGGAGGGCGTTGCCCAGGGGGACGGTTGCTAGGGGAGGGCGTTGCCCGGGGGGACGGTTGCTAGGGGAGGGCGTTGCCCGGGGGGACGGTTGCTAGGGGAGGGATCCGGCCCGTCACTCACCGCCCAGGATGAAGCTGCCCACGGCCGAGATGAAGCCGCTCAGGAAGGAGTTGAAGGGGAAGGTGCCCGGGGGGGGGTTACTATGGGATGGCGTTGCCCGGGGACGGTTGCTAGGGGAGGGCGTTGCCCGGGGGACGGTTGCTAGGGGAGGGATCCGGCCCGTCACTCACCGCCCAGGATGAAGCTGCCCACGGCCGAGATGAAGCCGCTCAGGAAGGAGTTGAAGGGGAAGGTGCCCGGGGGGGGGTTGCTAGGGGAGGGCGTTGCCCAGGGGGACGGTTGCTAGGGGAGGGCGTTGCCCGGGGGGACGGTTGCTAGGGGAGGGCGTTGCCCGGGGGGACGGTTGCTAGGGGAGGGCGTTGCCCGTCACTCACCGCCCAGGATGAAGCTGCCCACGGCCGAGATGAAGCCGCTCAGGAAGGAGTTGAAGGGGAAGGTGCCCGGGGGGGGGTTACTATGGGATGGCGTTGCCCGGGGACGGTTGCTAGGGGAGGGCGTTGCCCGGGGGGACGGTTGCTAGGGGAGGGCGTTGCCCGGGGGGACGGTTGCTAGGGGAGGGCGTTGCCCGGGGGGACGGTTGCTAGGGGAGGGCGTTGCCCGGGGGGACGGTTGCTAGGGGAGGGATCCGGCCCGTCACTCACCGCCCAGGATGAAGCTGCCCACGGCCGAGATGAAGCCGCTCAGGAAGGAGTTGAAGGGGAAGGTGCCTGGGGGGATGGTTGCTAGGGGAGGGCGTTGCCCGGGGGGGACGGTTGCTAGGGGAGGGCGTTGCCCGGGGACGGTTGCTAGGGGAGGGCGTTGCCGGGGGGGCGGTTGCTAGGGGAGGGCGTTGCTGGGGGACGGTTGCTAGGGGAGGGATCCGGCCCGTCACTCACCGCCCAGGATGAAGCTGCCCACGGCCGCGATGAAGCCGCTCAGGAAGGAGTTGAAGGGGAAGGTGCACGGGGGGGGGTTGCTAGGGGAGGGCGTTGCCGGGGGGGCGGTTGCTAGGGGAGGGCGTTGCCCGGGGGGGCGGTTGCTAGGGGAGGGCGTTGCCCGGGGGGACGGTTGCTAGGGGAGGGCGTTGCCCGGGGGGACGGTTGCTAGGGGAGGGATCCGGCCCGTCACTCACCGCCCAGGATGAAGCTGCCCACGGCCGAGATGAAGCCGCTCAGGAAGGAGTTGAAGGGGAAGGTGCCCGGGGGGGGGTTGCTAGGGGAGGGCGTTGCCCGGGGGGACGGTTGCTAGAGGAGGGCGTTGCCCGGGGGGACGGTTGCTAGGGGAGGGCGTTGCCCGGGGGGACGGTTGCTAGGGGAGGGCGTTGCCCGGGGGGGACGGTTGCTAGGGGAGGGCGTTGCCCGGGGGGGACGGTTGCTAGGGGAGGGCGTTGCCCGGGGGGGACGGTTGCTAGGGGAGGGCGTTGCCCGGGGGGGACGGTTGCTAGGGGAGGGCGTTGCCCGGGGGGGACGGTTGCTAGGGGAGGGCGTTGCCCGGGGGGGACGGTTGCTAGGGGAGGGCGTTGCCCGGGGGGGACGGTTGCTAGGGGAGGGCGTTGCCCGGGGGGGACGGTTGCTAGGGGAGGGCGTTGCCCGGGGGGGACGGTTGCTAGGGGAGGGATCCGGCCCGTCACTCACCGCCCAGGATGAAGCTGCCCACGGCCGAGATGAAGCCGCTCAGGAAGGAGTTGAAGGGGAAGGTGCCCGGGGGGACGGTTGCTAGGGGAGGGCGTTGCCCGGGGGGGACGGTTGCTAGGGGAGGGCGTTGCCCGGGGGGGACGGTTGCTAGGGGAGGGCGTTGCCCGGGGGGGACGGTTGCTAGGGGAGGGCGTTGCCCGGGGGGGACGGTTGCTAGGGGAGGGCGTTGCCCGGGGGGGACGGTTGCTAGGGGAGGGCGTTGCCCGGGGGGGACGGTTGCTAGGGGAGGGCGTTGCCCGGGGGGGACGGTTGCTAGGGGAGGGCGTTGCCCGGGGGGGACGGTTGCTAGGGGAGGGATCCGGCCCGTCACTCACCGCCCAGGATGAAGCTGCCCACGGCCGAGATGAAGCCGCTCAGGAAGGAGTTGAAGGGGAAGGTGCCCGGGGGGGGGTTACTATGGGATGGCGTTGCCCGGGGACGGTTGCTAGGGGAGGGCGTTGCCCGGGGGGACGGTTGCTAGGGGAGGGCGTTGCCCGGGGGGGACGGTTGCTAGGGGAGGGCGTTGCCCGGGGGGACGGTTGCTAGGGGAGGGCGTTGCCCGGGGGGACGGTTGCTAGGGGAGGGCGTTGCCCGGGGGGACGGTTGCTAGGGGAGGGCGTTGCCCGGGGGGACGGTTGCTAGGGGAGGGCGTTGCCCGGGGGGACGGTTGCTAGGGGAGGGATCCGGCCCGTCACTCACCGCCCAGGATGAAGCTGCCCACGGCCGCGATGAAGCCGCTCAGGAAGGAGTTGAAGGGGAAGGTGCCGGGGGGCGGGGGTGGTGGTTGCTAGGGGAGGGCGTTGCCCGGGGGGACGGTTGCTAGGGGAGGGATCCGGCCCGTCACTCACCGCCCAGGATGAAGCTGCCCACGGCCGCGATGAAGCCGCTCAGGAAGGAGTTGAAGGGGAAGGTGCCGGGGGGCGGGGGTGGTGGTTGCTAGGGGAGGGCGTTGCCCGGGGGGACGGTTGCTAGGGGAGGGCGTTGCCCGGGGGGACGGTTGCTAGGGGAGGGATCCGGCCCGTCACTCACCGCCCAGGATGAAGCTGCCCACGGCCGAGATGAAGCCGCTCAGGAAGGAGTTGAAGGGGAAGGTGCCCGGGGGGGGGTTACTATGGGATGGCGTTGCCCGGGGACGGTTGCTAGGGGAGGGCGTTGCCCGGGGGGACGGTTGCTAGGGGAGGGCGTTGCCCGGGGGGGACGGTTGCTAGGGGAGGGCGTTGCCCGGGGGGGACGGTTGCTAGGGGAGGGATCCGGCCCGTCACTCACCGCCCAGGATGAAGCTGCCCACGGCCGAGATGAAGCCGCTCAGGAAGGAGTTGAAGGGGAAGGTGCCCGGGGGGACGGTTGCTAGGGGAGGGCGTTGCCCGGGGGGGACGGTTGCTAGGGGAGGGCGTTGCCCGGGGGGGACGGTTGCTAGGGGAGGGCGTTGCCCGGGGGGGACGGTTGCTAGGGGAGGGCGTTGCCCGGGGGGGACGGTTGCTAGGGGAGGGCGTTGCCCGGGGGGGACGGTTGCTAGGGGAGGGCGTTGCCCGGGGGGGCGGTTGCTAGGGGAGGGCGTTGCCCGGGGGGGCGGTTGCTAGGGGAGGGATCCGGCCCGTCACTCACCGCCCAGGATGAAGCTGCCCACGGCCGAGGTGAAGCCGCTCAGGAAGGAGTTGAAGGGGAAGGTGCCCGGGGGGGGGTTACTATGGGATGGCGTTGCCCGGGGACGGTTGCTAGGGGAGGGCGTTGCCCGGGGGGACGGTTGCTAGGGGAGGGATCCGGCCCGTCACTCACCGCCCAGGATGAAGCTGCCCACGGCCGCGATGAAGCCGCTCAGGAAGGAGTTGAAGGGGAAGGTGCCCGGGGGGGGGTTACTATGGGATGGCGTTGCCCGGGGGGGACGGTTGCTAGGGGAGGGCGTTGCCCGGGGACGGTTGCTAGGGGAGGGATCCGGCCCGTCACTCACCGCCCAGGATGAAGCTGCCCACGGCCGAGATGAAGCCGCTCAGGAAGGAGTTGAAGGGGAAGGTGCCCGGGGGGGGGTTACTATGGGATGGCGTTGCCCGGGGACGGTTGCTAGGGGAGGGCGTTGCCCGGGGGGACGGTTGCTAGGGGAGGGCGTTGCCCGGGGGGACGGTTGCTAGGGGAGGGCGTTGCCCGGGGGGGACGGTTGCTAGGGGAGGGCGTTGCCCGGGGGGGACGGTTGCTAGGGGAGGGCGTTGCCCGGGGGGGACGGTTGCTAGGGGAGGGCGTTGCCCGGGGGGGACGGTTGCTAGGGGAGGGCGTTGCCCGGGGGGGACGGTTGCTAGGGGAGGGCGTTGCCCGGGGGGACGGTTGCTAGGGGAGGGATCCGGCCCGTCACTCACCGCCCAGGATGAAGCTGCCCACGGCCGCGATGAAGCCGCTCAGGAAGGAGTTGAAGGGGAAGGTGCCCGGGGGGGGGGGGTTACTATGGGATGGCGTTGCCCGGGGACGGTTGCTAGAGGAGGGCGTTGCCCGGGGGGGACGGTTGCTAGGGGAGGGCGTTGCCCGGGGGGGACGGTTGCTAGGGGAGGGCGTTGCCCGGGGGGGACGGTTGCTAGGGGAGGGCGTTGCCCGGGGGGACGGTTGCTAGGGGAGGGCGTTGCCCGGGGGGGACGGTTGCTAGGGGAGGGCGTTGCCCGGGGGGGACGGTTGCTAGGGGAGGGCGTTGCCCGGGGGGGACGGTTGCTAGGGGAGGGCGTTGCCCGGGGGGGCGGTTGCTAGGGGAGGGCGTTGCCCGGGGGGGCGGTTGCTAGGGGAGGGCGTTGCCCGGGGGGGCGGTTGCTAGGGGAGGGCGTTGCCCGGGGGGGCGGTTGCTAGGGGAGGGCGTTGCCCGGGGGGGCGGTTGCTAGGGGAGGGCGTTGCCCGGGGGGGACGGTTGCTAGGGGAGGGCGTTGCCCGGGGGGGACGGTTGCTAGGGGAGGGCGTTGCCCGGGGGGGACGGTTGCTAGGGGAGGGCGTTGCCCGGGGGGGACGGTTGCTAGGGGAGGGCGTTGCCCGGGGGGGCGGTTGCTAGGGGAGGGATCCGGCCCGTCACTCACCGCCCAGGATGAAGCTGCCCACGGCCGAGATGAAGCCGCTCAGGAAGGAGTTGAAGGGGAAGGTGCCCGGGGGGGGGTTACTATGGGATGGCGTTGCCCGGGGACGGTTGCTAGGGGAGGGCGTTGCCCGGGGGGACGGTTGCTAGGGGAGGGCGTTGCCCGGGGGGACGGTTGCTAGGGGAGGGCGTTGCCCGGGGGGGACGGTTGCTAGGGGAGGGCGTTGCCCGGGGGGGACGGTTGCTAGGGGAGGGCGTTGCCCGGGGGGGACGGTTGCTAGGGGAGGGCGTTGCCCGGGGGGGACGGTTGCTAGGGGAGGGCGTTGCCCGGGGGGGACGGTTGCTAGGGGAGGGCGTTGCCCGGGGGGACGGTTGCTAGGGGAGGGATCCGGCCCGTCACTCACCGCCCAGGATGAAGCTGCCCACGGCCGCGATGAAGCCGCTCAGGAAGGAGTTGAAGGGGAAGGTGCCCGGGGGGGGGGGGTTACTATGGGATGGCGTTGCCCGGGGACGGTTGCTAGAGGAGGGCGTTGCCCGGGGGGGACGGTTGCTAGGGGAGGGCGTTGCCCGGGGGGGACGGTTGCTAGGGGAGGGCGTTGCCCGGGGGGGACGGTTGCTAGGGGAGGGCGTTGCCCGGGGGGACGGTTGCTAGGGGAGGGCGTTGCCCGGGGGGGACGGTTGCTAGGGGAGGGCGTTGCCCGGGGGGGACGGTTGCTAGGGGAGGGCGTTGCCCGGGGGGGACGGTTGCTAGGGGAGGGCGTTGCCCGGGGGGGACGGTTGCTAGGGGAGGGCGTTGCCCGGGGGGGCGGTTGCTAGGGGAGGGCGTTGCCCGGGGGGGCGGTTGCTAGGGGAGGGCGTTGCCCGGGGACGGTTGCTAGGGGAGGGCGTTGCCCGGGGGGGACGGTTGCTAGGGGAGGGCGTTGCCCGGGGGGGACGGTTGCTAGGGGAGGGCGTTGCCCGGGGGGGACGGTTGCTAGGGGAGGGCGTTGCCCGGGGGGGCGGTTGCTAGGGGAGGGCGTTGCCCGGGGGGGCGGTTGCTAGGGGAGGGATCCGGCCCGTCACTCACCGCCCAGGATGAAGCTGCCCACGGCCGAGGTGAAGCCGCTCAGGAAGGAGTTGAAGGGGAAGGTGCCCACGCCCAGGCAGTAGCCGAACTGCAGCGCGCCGCTCAGCAGCACGTAGAGCAGATACGCGTCCAGCACCTTGAGGCGGCTGGCGGTGCCGCTGCTGTACTCGGCCAGGAAGCGCCGCACCACGGAGCCCACCGAGCCGCCCCCGGACCCCGCCGCGCCCGACATGCTCCCGCCGCCGAGCCGAGCTGAGCTGAGCTGGCCGGAAGCCGCCTGCAGCGCCGCAGCGAGTACTTCCGGGGCAAGCAAATGGCGGACTGCGCAGGCGCAGTGATTGAGTCCTGCAGTAGAGCTGCTCGAGCGTATTCGGCACTTACACGTCGGCTTTGTACTCAATGCGCATGCGTGTTAGTGTGACCGACCTTGGGGGCCGACTATGAGGTTTACGAGGCATGCGCACTGTGGACTCCCCGGCAGGATGCAAATGTTACGCGCTTGCGCACTGCCGTCCTAGCGATAGAAAAGCCCCTCAAGTGCGCATGCGTAGACACTCCCTTTCTGAAACCGTGTTTCTCCATGGTCCAATCAGAATGCAGCGCTAGCGGTTGCGGGGGGAATGGGGGGTGAGGGAGGGGGAGGGGGAACAGGGACCGAGACCCCGTAATAATGGTTCCGGGAACATTTCCTACCTATAGGGGCGCCTGAGGACCCCCCCATATTATACCCCCGTGTGTGTCCGCCACATATACTATTCTCCCTCACAGCCCTCTGCTCTGCCCCCTTAGAACCCAGGTACCCCCCAAACCATCCCCCATCTGAGCCCCCATTATAACCCACGTGCCCCCCTAAACCACCCCCATCTGAGCCCCCCCTTAGAACCCACGTGCCCCCCAAACCATCCCCCATCTGAGCCCCCCACTATAACCCACGTGCCCCCCTAAACCACCCCCATCTGAGCCCCCCCTTAGAACCCACGTGCCCCCCAAACCATCCCCCATCTGAGCCCCCCACTATAACCCACGTGCCCCCCTAAACCACCCCCATCTGAGCCCCCCCTTAGAACCCACGTGCCCCCCAAACCATCCCCCATCTGAGCCCCCCACTATAACCCACGTGCCCCCCTAAACCACCCCCATCTGAGCCCCCCCTTAGAACCCACGTGCCCCCCAAACCATCCCCCATCTGAGCCCCCCACTATAACCCACGTGCCCCCCTAAACCACCCCCATCTGAGCCCCCCCTTAGAACCCACGTGCCCCCCAAACCATCCCCCATCTGAGCCCCCCACTATAACCCACGTGCCCCCCTAAACCACCCCCATCTGAGCCCCCCTTAGAACCCACGTGCCCCCCAAACCATCCCCCATCTGAGCCCCCCACTATAACCCACGTGCCCCCCTAAACCACCCCCATCTGAGCCCCCCCTTAGAACCCACGTGCCCCCCAAACCATCCCCCATCTGAGCCCCCCACTATAACCCACGTGCCCCCCTAAACCACCCCCATCTGAGCCCCCCCTTAGAACCCACGTGCCCCCAAACCATCCCCCATCTGAGCCCCCCACTATAACCCACGTGCCCCCCTAAACCACCCCCATCTGAGCCCCCCCTTAGAACCCACGTGCCCCCCAAACCATCCCCCATCTGACCCCCCATTATAACCCACGTGCCCCCCTAAACCATCCCCATCTGACCCCCCATTATAACCCACGTGCCCCCCCAAACCATCCCCCATCTGAGCCCCCACTATAACCCACGTGCCCCCCTAAACCACCCCATCTGACCCCCCATTATAACCCACGTGCCCCCCCCAAACCATCCCCATCTGAGCCCCCCATTATAACTCACGTGCCCCCCCAAACCATCCCCATCTGAGCCCCCCCATTATAACCCACGTGCCCCCCCAAACCATCCCCCTCTGAGCCCCCCCATTATAACCCACGTGCCCCCCTAAACCATCCCCCTCTGAGCCCCCCCATTATAACCCACGTGCCCCCCTAAACCATCCCCCTCTGAGCCCCCCATTATAACCCACGTGCCCCCCCAAACCATCCCCATCTGAGCCCCCATTATAACCCACGTGCCCCCCCAAACCATCCCCATCTGAGCCCCCATTATAACCCCTTCCTTTTTCCATTGCCCCCCTCCCTATACCCCTCTCCCCAGTAGAGACCACGTGTAGCACAGCTTTACAGTCCTAGCACCCCACTACTGGATCCAGGCACACCCCATAGAGCCGAGTCCCCCATTACTGCTGGCTACACCCTAAGATTAACCGGTGTCCGTGGCCCATGAGACCCGGTTCTTACCCAGGAAAGCTTATGCTCCCAATACTTCTGTTGGTCTCAAAGGTGCCACAGGACCCTCTGTTGCCGCCCCCGTGTCCTAACCCCACCTTTGCAACCCAGCTCCTCCCCCTCCCAGGGGTTTGGCAACACCCTCCCCCGGTTATACAACCCCGGCATGGGGCCGCCCTCTCCCATTCATAAACCCCAAGCCCCGCCCCCGCCCTGCTAGCCCCGCCCCCTGCGTGCCCATCCGCCCTTCCGCACACCCGGATCAGCTGCTGTTGTGATGAGCTCAGCTGGGGGCCGGGCATGGCGGAGGATCTGGAGGAACAGTGAGTCTGCGCTCCCCCCCCCCTCGCTTATGGGGGCGGGATAGCTGGGTCCCTTGGGGGGCCCTGTTCCCAAGGTCCCTAAGCGCCCCTAGGACTTTGCAGCTGGGTGCTTGTGGGGGTGTCCCCCGTTCCATGCGTGGGGGGTCCCCGTGGCATGCACAGAGGTGGGGGAGCTGGAAATGGGGGGCGGGGGCGTTAGAAGCTGCATGGCCGGGGAGGAGGGGTTGTTAGGGGGAGAGGTGTCTGGCAAAGGCAGGAGATGAAGTGATGGGGGGCAGGAAGAGGGGGGCTATTGCGGGACTGGGCAGAGGAGGGAAAGGGTGGAGGGCTCTTGGGGTCAGAGGGAGGGGGTTATTGGGGTGTGGGGAGAGTAAGTGAGGGATTTGGGGGAAAGAATGGAGGGGTTACTGGGGTGCAGGGGATTGTTTGGGGAGTGGGGAGAGAGGAGAGGGATCCTTGATGGAGGAGGTTGCTTGGGGGCAGGATAAAGGGAATTATTTGGGGAGACAGGGAGGGGGGATGGGGAGGGAGGAGGAGTTATTGGGGTAGGGGCTCTTGGGGGGGGGGCTGAGCATGAAGGGTGAGGGGTTATATGGAGTGAAGGGGAGGGGGCTGTTGGGGGGTGGGTCCAGAGGGGGGCAGTGGGAGGTGGTTATCTGGGGCAGGAAGGGGAGCTGGGGGGGAGGGGGTCCACACATTCTGTCAGGTTGTTGGAGGGGTGGGCAAACAGCTGGATCCTGGTATCCCTGTGTCCCCTGGGTGTGTGGTTCCCCCCCCCTTGCCGGGAGACACCAGCCAGCACCTGCTCTCCTGCGGAGTGATTCAGCAATATCCCTGCCCCAGAGCTCCTTGCCACGGGGCGGTGACCCCTGAAAGGCCCCTGGGTAGTGTGGGGGGGCAGTGGGACCCTGTGAGAGGAGCTCTGGGACCCTGTGGGGGGCAGCTGGGACCCCAGTGACAGAGAGGCAAAGTGGGTGGTGAGGGCCTCTGACCCCCAGGACGGTGAGGGACCCCCCCAGCCTGGGGGAGGGGGAGATACTTGGGTCCCTCTATGTGGGGGGTCAGTTGATGCCCTCATTTGGAGCCAGACCCTAATGGATCACTAATGTGTTTCACCCCCCGCCCCCCCCCCATTGCTCCTCGGTTGTGTCTGTCCATCCTGCTGACCGTCTGTCCGCCCCCCGGCTCAGGCCCCAGGGCTGGCTCCGTGGCTGGCTCCCTGCCTGGCGCCCCACCTCCATGTCCCACCTGAAGAACGTGGAGGCCCGGATCCTGCAGTGTGAGTGCTGAAACCGGGGGGGGGGGAACCTCGCTCCTGGGATCCATGGGGGGTGTCCATGGTCAGGGGGCTGCGTAGGGCTTGGGGTGTATTTCCTATGGGGGGTGGCTGGGGGCAAACAGCAGCTGCTGAGTAAGGAGGCCATGGGGTATGTCCCCTTAAGGGGGCTGGGTTGGAGCCCCCCCATGGTTACACTCCACCCAGCCCCCCCAACTATATCAGAGAAGGGGGCCCAGGACCCACTATGGGGGGGCTGGGAGACCCAAAAAGTTAAGTACTCCCTATGGGTGCGCTAGCTGATCCAGGGGCTTAGGTAGGAATCTAGGGTGTATATCCCTCATGGGGGGCACTGGGGGACCCAGGGGCTAAGTGGAGGCACGTGGGGGGCTGGCTCAGGGGCTGGCAGCTGGGCCAGGGTCCGGGCAGGGGGACACACTGCCTATGGGGGGGCTCGCAGGTGAGGGGCTGAGTCAGGGCCTGGTGACCAGGCTGGGGGCTGGGCAGGGGACACGCCCCCCCATGGGCCGCTGGCTAAGGGTCCCCCTGACCTCCCCTCCCCACGCAGGCCTGCAGAGCCGGTTCGTGGGGCAGTACGTGACCCTGCCGGGCCGGGCGCACGTCTGGACCATCTCGCTGTGCCCGGAGCAGGGCAAGGGGCGCACCCCCCTGGTGCTGGTGCACGGCTTCGGGGGCGGCGTGGGACTGTGGGTGCTCAACCTGGACCGGCTCGGGGCCCGGCGGCCCCTTCATGCCTTCGACCTGCTGGGTTTCGGGCGCAGCTCCCGGCCCCCCTTCCCCCACGACGCCCAGGGCGCCGAGGCCGAGTTCGTGCGCTCCATCGAGGACTGGCGCCGGCAGATGGGCATCGGTGCCATGATCCTGCTGGGGCACAGCCTGGGGGGCTTCCTGGCGGCCTCCTACAGCCTGGCGTACCCTGAGAGGTGAGACACCCCCCCCCGGCTCCCCCAGCCTGCCCCTCGATCCTACAGCCTGGCGTACCCCGAGAGGTGAGACACTCCCCCCGGCTCACCCAGCCCAGCCCCCTCCCCCAGCCTGCCCCCCGATCCTACAGCCTGACGTACCCCGAGAGGTGAGAGACCCTCGCTTCCTGCCCCCCCGCCCCGATCCTACAGCCTGGCGTACCCCGAGAGGTGAGACCCCCCCCAGCCCCTGCTACCTGCCTCTCCACCAGCCTGCCCCCCGATCCTACAGCCTGATGTACCCCAAGAGTTGAGCCCTGCCCCGGTCCCTGCTACCAGCCCCTCCCCCAGCCCGCCCGCCCCCCCTACAGCCTCACATACCCAGAGAGGTGACAGACCCTCGCTTCCTGCCCCTCCTCCAGCCCGTCCTGCCCCTCCCCCAGCCCGATCCTACAGCCTGGTATACCCCGAGATGTAAGACTCCCCCGGCCCCTGCTACCCAGCCCGTCCTGCCCCCGCACCCCGTCCTGCAGCCTGACGTACCCCAAGAGGTGAGGCCCCCCCAGCCTGGCCCCGCTACCTGCCCCTCCTCCAGCCCGCCCTGCCCCCAACCCCGATCCTACAGTCTGACATACCCTGAGAGATGAGAGGACCCCCCCATGCCCCCACAGCCAGGCCCCTGCTACCTGCCTGTCCCCCAGCCCGCCCCCCCAATCCTACAGCCTGGCGTACCCCGAGAGGTGAGACCCCCGGCTCCCCCAGCCCAGCCCCCCGATCCTACAGCCTGACATACCCAGAGAGGTGAAAGACCCCCGCTTCCTGCCCCTCCCCCAGCCCGTCCTGCCCCCCCCCCCCATCCTACAGCCTGGCATACCCTGAGAGGTAAGACCCCCCCCCCCCCCCCCCCGCTACCTGCCCCTCCCCCAGCACATCCTGCCCCCGCATCCCGTCCCGCAGCCTGACATACCCCAAGAGGTGAGGCCCCCCCCAGCCTGGCCCCGCTACCGGCCCCTCCCCCAGCCCGCCCTGCCCCCCAACCCCGATCCTACAGTCTGACATACCCTGAGAGGTGAGAGACGCCCCCCCCAGCCCAGCCCCTTCTACCTCCCCTCCCCCAACCCCCCCTGCCCCCTCCAATCCTACAGCCTGATGTACCCCAAGAGGTGAGAGACCCCCCCTGCCCCCACAGCCTGGCCCCTGCTACCTGCCCCTCCCCCAGCCTGACGTACCCCGAGAGGTGAGAGACCCCTGCCCCATCCTTGCCCTGCCCCGCTGCTTGCCCCGTCCCTCCTCGCTACCCCCCCCCGTCTCTCCCCTACCCCTACTGCCTGGTCCCCGTTTAGCCCTTTGCTCTCCCGTCCACCCCTCTCCATCCCTGCCAGGGTCCCGCAGGGCTCAGAGGACAGAGGTGGGGGCAGGGTGGTGTCTGGGGGGTGGGGGTTAAGTCGGGGGGTGTCTCTGTCTGTGGGATGAGGGAATCTCGGGGGAGGGGTGTGTGTGTTGCCTTGTGGGGGTGTCTGTGCGTCCGTCTCTCACCCTTTCTGCTGCTGCCCCCCTGGTCTGGCGCAGGGTGAAGCACCTCATCCTGGTGGACCCCTGGGGCTTCCCCGTGCGCCCCACCGACCCCAGCCAGATCCGACCCCCCCCCACCTGGGTGAAGGCCATGGCGGCTGTCCTGGGGCGCTCCAACCCCCTGGCTGTGCTGAGGGTCGCTGGGCCCTGGGGTGAGTAACCAGGGGGCAGGACAGTCTGGGGGGCAGGGTAGAAGGGCTGTGGAGGGGGAGGAATGTGGCTGGGGGATGTGAGTTATTTTGGGGGTAACTAGGGGCAGGAGGCGGGACTGGGGGGGGGCAGGAGGCGGGACTGGGGGGGGGCAGGGCCCCCTCCACACCTCCTCCCGCACCCACGTAACGGGATGTCTGTCTGTCTTCACATCCCTCTGTCCAGGCCCTGGCCTCGTCCAGCGCTTCCGTCCTGACTTCAAGCAGAAATTTGCCGAGTTCTTTGAGGACGACACCATCTCGGAGTACATCTACCACTGCAACGCCCAGGCACCCAGGTGAGGGGCGGGGGGCCCAGGGTCACCATCGGGCTCCCGGGCCTCAGGGAGGGGATGGGACCCAGGCATCCAGGATGCCAGTGCGGGGAACTCACCCACAGGCCCCAGCGCCAGGGGGAATGGGACCCAGGTGTCCGGGACACCACGCCTAGGGAGGGGAAATGGGGACACAGAGGGTGAGGGGTGGTTTGTGAGGGAGACGCAGACAGGGCGAGGGACCCGGGTGTCTGGGGGGTTGTGAGTGGGGTATTGGGAGGGAGACATGGAGCGGGCGAGGGACCCAGGTGTTCGGGGGTGGGGAATTGGCAGGGAGCCGCGGACTGGTGAGGGACCCAGGCGACCAGGGAGCACTCACCCCTCCCCCTGCCCCCAGTGGCGAGACGGCGTTCAAAGCGATGACGCAGGCGCTGGGCTGGGCGCGCCGGCCCATGCTGGAGCGGATCCACCTGCTCCCGCGGGAACTGCCCATCACCCTGATCTACGGCGCCGAGTCCTGGATCGACACCAGCACCGGGCGCCGCGTGCGGGACCTGCGACCTGGCAGCTACGTCCGGCACCTGGTACGGCTGGGCGCCCCCGGGGGTGGGGGGCAGGGACTTGGGGGCCAGGTCTAGAAGGGTGGGGAGCCCTAGGGCAATTGGAGTGGGGCAGGTCATGGGGACCGGACCCAGAGGGGCTGGGGGCTGCAGTGTAGACGTACCTTAAGGGGGATGGGGGGGGGGAGTGGGAAGGGGGGAAGGGAGCCTTGCATCTTGGGGCATGCTGCAGGGGAGGGAGGGGCATAAACCTGTCTCCTGACCCCCCGTTTCTCTCCCTCCCCAGGCCATCGCTGGCGCCTCGCATCACGTCTACGCTGACCAGCCTGCCGCCTTCAACGCGGCCGTGCAGGAGATCTGCGACTCTGTGGACTGATGGGCCGACCCCACCCCAACGTGGGGATACAGACCCCCTCCCCAGCGGGGCTGGGCCACAGGCTACATCCCCCTGTGCCTCCCCAGAGCCCCCCGCTCCCCAGCCACCTAGGCTCCTTCGCTGCCACTGAAGTCTCGGGGCTGCAAGTTGGGGGGAAGGGGGGACGCATCAAGATTGTGCTGATTGAGGGTTTTATTCCTCCGTCTCCTGGCTGATTCATTCCCCCCTTTCCCTTTGCTTCTCGCTCTCCTGGGCTATCCCTGTCCCCTGTGGCGGGGGAGGACTGGTCCTTGAGATGTCGGGGAGAAGTGGGGGGGCAGGGGCCTGGGACCCGGGGGCCTTTCCCCTCCACGGGTGCTAGATGTGACCCGGCCCCAGGGCGGGGGACCGGCTCTCTGTGGAAGAGGGGCAAATGGAGCCCCTCCCCCCCCAGCCATCTGAATCTCCCTCTGCTCTGTGACCCTCCTGATGTGCCTTAGGCTGCTGCAGCCACCTCTGGGGCACGAGGCCCTGTGGTCGTGTGTGCGCGACGCACAGTTTTGAATGCACATGGCTGGCAAGCTGCCAGGGGTCCTTTGCCCCTGTTGTGTCCCCGTCAGCCCCGCAGCCTGTGCGGGACTGAACAGCACCGCCGGCTGCCCCTGCCCCTGTCCCAGCTCTGCCCTGGGCTTGGGTTGGGCGGGGAGAGGACACGATACCGAAGCCCAAGGGATCGTCCCACGCTGGGACTGGGCGCGTCCATCTAACGGTGCCATGTTCTCCCGTGGGCCACACCGCGGGGCTTTGTACGGGAACCGCCCCTTTGTACCAAGTTTCTATCTTAATAAACAAAACCACACTGCAAAACTTCGCATGTGCTGCTGGGGGTGGGGGGGCTCGGCAGGGGGCGGTCTCTCCTCGCTCAGTGCAGTGCCCGGGGGGGGGCTCGGCAGGCTGGGGAGCTCAGCAGGGGGCGGTCTCCCCTCACTGTGCAGTGCCCGGGATGGGGTGGGGGCCTCGGCAGGGGCCAGGCTGGGGGGCAGTCTCCCCTCGCTCAGCTCTGACCCCAGTGCCCCAGCCTGGTGCTGGGGGTTTGGGAGGGGGGCTCAGGAGGGGCTTGTCTCCTCGTGCTGATCCCAACGGGGTGCTAAGGTGCACAGACAAAGGGTCCCTGTTGAAACAGCCCTGTGCCCAGAGGCAGCTGCATCTCCGCATTGGGTGAATTTTGGAGTGGGGGGACCATGGGACTTTCTCGTCTTCCAATTTCCCCCCCTTTAAGTCCCTTCTGTCGCAGCCAGTCCCTGCACTGAGCAGCCCCATGGGACCCCCTGGTGAGGTCAGCCCCCCCCCCCTCGCTGTCCCAGTAGTGCCCTCTGGGGCGAGGGCATCTCAAGGTGTTGGCTGGAGACAGTGGCCCAGCTGCCATGGGGAGCCTGGTCTCCTCTGGGAAGACATCGACGTACGAGAGGACGGTGGCCAGTCCCCAGGCGCAGGAGACAGCAATGGGGGGGCAGGATCTGCTGAGCCGTTCCCCCAGGAGCAAGTGTGCTGTGAGTTAGAGCCGAGGGCGTCTCCCAGCCCCAGGGCACGGCCGCGATTCACCTTGCTCCCTCCACAGCTCAATGGAGGGCGGAGATGGGCCCATCTCCAAGGGGTGTCTCCATGGGGGCGGGGGAGCCTTGGGCAATTTGCGGCAGCCATGTTGACTCCCGGGAGGCAGGGTCAGGGCCCAGTGCCTCTGAAGGCTTACGGTCGGCAGGAGATCTGGGCGGGTGGGGAATGAGGTTGCCTGAAAGGCCACCGGGCAGAGCTGTGTAAAAGGGACTTGGGGCTTTGGGGGCAGAACTGAGAAATCCTGGGGTGCCTGGCAGGGAACTGGTTCGAGGGAACCCAAACCAAACGTTTTCCATTTGGTTGTTGCATCGAAAATTCCACGTTCATGTCGTGCGGGCTGAAAGATTTCTGACTTTAAATAATCCCCCCCCTCCAGGGGCTTGTTCTGATCTGGCTGTTTCAGGTGCCTTTTGCCCTTTTTTAATTTCTTTCCTGGCCACACTTGAGGTTGAAATGCCTTTTCGGATCGATGTGAAAGGCATCG
Source organism: Malaclemys terrapin pileata (assembly GCF_027887155.1). Taxonomy (NCBI): domain Eukaryota; kingdom Metazoa; phylum Chordata; order Testudines; family Emydidae; genus Malaclemys; species Malaclemys terrapin. Next base: position 47,898,616 of record NC_071516.1, read on the forward strand.
GAAGGAAAGGTTTGGAGTCTCTTCGTTTGGTTCCCCCCCCCCCCCCCCCCCCCACACACACACTGAAATTGCGCTTTGAATTTGGTGCATAGTTTCAAACCCTCCAGAAATGCAATTTTTTACTGAAAAAAACCCCAATTAGTTGAAAAGCTCTCACTCCGCTCTCCCCCTGGGCCGAGACGGGCGGCTTCTCTCCGGGGACCGGCCCTGACCCTCCACCCCTGGGTGTGCCCAGAACGAACCCACGTTCTGCACCTCGGAGCAGAGCATCCCCTCTCCCTCCCTGGGGCCTGTCCCGTCCTTGCCTGGGGCCTGCCCCTCTGCTGCCTGGAAATGAACCATGTGCCCCAAATCTTTGCTCCTCTCTCAGCCTGACCCCGCTGCACGGCCGCCCCTGCTGAAGGTCCCCGGACAGTTGGACGTGCTCCTCTCAGGGCCCTCCTTCGGCAGAAGAAGCAGACGGGATCGTCAGAGGCTTCCCAGCTTGGACCCTCTGCCGTTCTCCTCCATCATCCCCTGGGAGCCAGCGCAGCCCCCCGCCTCCCAGGTCCACCTCCCCTGGGTGCTGCTGGAGCTGCGGAGGGAGACCTCGCTCCAGGCCAGGAGGTGCCGAAGGGGGCGGGAGCAGCTGTGGGCTGAGCCACCAGCCGTCGTCCCCTGGGTCCATGTTGGGAGAAAAGGCTAAAGTTCAATAAAAACACCCCCCCACACACACCCATGATACAGTTCACAGGCTGCGGCTGTGTGTGGTGTGAGGCCGGGGGGCTCCAGGACGGACGGTTCATGGGTGGGGAGGGAGGGGGGCTCTAGGGGGTGCTGTACTACAGGGAACAGGGTGGGGGGCTCAGCAGGGGGCGCTCTCCCCTGGCAGGCAGGGCTGGCCCCAGGGCGGCGCTAGGGGCTGCTGTGGGTCAGGGAGCAGGGCGGGGGGCTCAGCAGGGGGCGCTCTCCCTGGGCAGGCAGGGCTGGCGTTGGGGGGCAGGGAGCGGGGTGGGGGGGCTCAGCTGAGGGGCACTGACTCCAATGCCCGACCTGCAGGGCAGGCGTCTATCTGGGGCATCCGTCCCTCTGCTCAGAGACCTGTTCTCATTCCTTAGCGTCTGCTGCCCCCTGTGGCCCTTCCCAGCAGGGCGCCCCCTCTCGCTGCTGCTGTTTGAATAATCCTAGGAACACCCCGGCCACCCCTTGCGGAGACCAACCCTGCTGGGTGTTTGTCCCTGTTCCTAAAAACCTCCCAGGACCGGGCCTCCACGACCGCCCTTGGGAGCCGGTTCCAGAGCTTCGCTCCCCTGACATTAGAAAGGGGTTTTCCTGCTATCTAACCTCTTCTCCCTTAACGTGGGCCAGGGCAGTTCGGAGCCCCGGCCCCTCTCGGCTCGCTGCTTCACTCTGAATGGCCAATGATTGCTGGAGCCCTGGCCCCGCTTTCCCGGCAGCGCTGTGTAGCTCCCTTGCGGCCAATTAAGCCCATCACGTCTTGACCTACTGTCAGCGGCTGTGGATACAACTCACCCCCAGCCTCTCTCTAGCCCTTCCCAGATCTGACCCCCTCGGTCTTTTCTCCAGGCTAAACAGACCCAATTGTTTTAACCCAGGGATCGGCAACCTTTGCCACGCGGCCCGTCAGCGGGAAGCAGCGGCCAGCACGTCCCTCGGCCCGCGCCTCTTCCCGCAGCCCCCATTGGCCTGGACGGCGAACCGCGGCCAGTGGGAGCGATCAGCCAAACCTGCCGACGCTGCAGGTAAACAAACCGTCCCGGCCCGTTAGCAGATTTCCCTGACAGGCCACGTGCCAAAGGTTGCCGATCCCTGTTCTAACCTCTCCTCAGAGGTTGGGTTTTCTAAACCTTTCATCATTTTTGTTGCTCTCCTCTCCTCAAATTTCTCCAATTTGTCCACATCTTTCCTAAAGCATGGGGCCCGGATTTAAATGCAGTATCCATCCGAGGCCTCCTCAGAGCCAAATAGGGCTGGACCATCGTCTCCTGTGATTTACATTGTTCCAGCCTCTGAATGATAGTTGCCTTTTTGGCGACTGCACCATGTTCTTCCAGGGCTCCTCCATCCCAGAGCAGAGGGGGTTGCCTCTTTATCTGGCTGTGGGGAGCATTAGGGGGTCCGGTGGGGCAGGACTAAGCAAGGGGAGGAATGGAGGGTGAAGGGGGCGGGGGTGGTCTGGCTCTGGGGGGATGGGACAGGGCCCTGGGAGCTAGGCAGGGGAGATCCCGGAGAGGGATAATGGGGTGGGATGGGACCCAAGGGGCAGGGCCGACTCCAGGGTTTTTGCCACCCCAAGCAGGCAAAAAAAATAAAAAGCCGCGATCGCGATCTGCGGCTGCAATTTGGCGGTAGGTCCTTTGCTCTGAGCGGGAGTGAGGGACCCTCCGCCGAATTGCCGCCGAACAGCTGGACGTGCCGCCCCTCTCCGGAGCGGCCGCCCCAAGCATCTGCTTGGTAAGCTGGTGCCTGGAGCCGGCCCTGCCAAGGGGACTTGATGAGAGCTAGGCGGATCTCCTGGGATCTGGCTGGGGAGGCAGTGGGATAAGTTGGGGCCTGTCTGGGATCCTGGTGGGATGATTTGGGGCTCTGGTGAGGATCCGATGAGATCACTCTGGATCTGGCTGAGACCTCCCTCTATGATGCTGTCGGCCTCTTGTGAGGTCATGGCTGGCCTCTGAGGTCAGTTTTCCTCTCTTCCATCCGGGGCTCCCAGGCACAGCACAGGTGCATGGGGATGGGGAGTGGTGCCTCCCTGGAGCCAATCTCTGCACCAGGGGGAGCCAGCAGCCGGTGCGAGGCTGGGGAGAAACGGGGGCTCTTTGGGTGCTGCGGGCCCGGCGGCTGTGCAGTGAGTGACAGCACAGGGAAGGGTGGATGGACACACACTGGCCTGGCACGAGACATCTGGGCCCTGGTACTTCGTGTCCCTTCCCGTCTCACTTTCTGTGCACCGATGTTTGGGGGGCTCCCCCGAGCTTGGGGCCCTGTTACAATTGCCCCCCCCAATTAGCTCTGCGTGTGCACACGCGTACACTCTGCCTCCCCTGTGCAATACGTGTACAATGCACAGCACGCGCTAGACGCTCACTGACACACACTGGCTGGGAAAACTGCTTCCATCCAGGGAGCGTTTTCAAGACAGACCGACTCTCCCATCGCCAATCCCCACAAAGCACTTGCTGATTGCCTGTTCTGTTCATTCGCTTTGGGGCACCTGGCATTGGCCACTGTCGGAAGATGGGATACTGGGCTAGATGGACCTTTGGTCTGACCCAATAGGGCCGTTCTTATGTTCTCTGACTTCTCCTTGATGCACCCTGCTAAGACCCAGCCTCTCCTGTTCCCTTCCAGACCCCGCTGCCCCCCAGGTCAGCAACGCCCCCTAGCACCAGAGACCTGAGTTCCCCGTGGCCCGGCTTTGCCACGCCGTCTCCCCAGGCCGGGAGGGGCTGGAAGGAGAATTTCCACTACCGGGACCGGTGCCTGTCTCTCTCCGTGCTGCAGCGGGTGGAGGCGTCGCTGGTGGAGCTGGGCTGGGAGGTCTCCCAGCGGGGGGATCCGGGCCAGGCGTCCCCGGGGCAGCTGTGGAAGTGGCTGAGGAGGGAGTGAGGGGCAGGCTGAGAATAAAGAGCAGGATATTAAGTGGATGGCCCTGGAGTGTCTGTCTTGCTGAGAAGGGGCGATTGGAGCAGGGAGGGGGAGTGAGGGAAAGGGGTGGGGGGCTCAGGGGGGCAGGGAGGGTGCCCTGGAATGGGTGGGGAGCAGAGATTTGGGGGGGGATACTGTGGATGTGGGAGGGACAGGAAGTGGACTGGGTGGTAGGAAGTGGGTGGCAGAATGGGGAGGGCAGCTGATTTTGAGGGGGGGCATGTTCTGGAAGCAGTGGGGGATGGATGGGGGAGGGGAGATGAGGGGGTGCTCCAGAAAGGATGGGGGTTGAGTTTGGGCAGCGGGGGACACCTGGAAGTAGGGAGGGAATGGGGCAGTGGGGACCGGGCACAGGGATCTGTGTGGGGGTGGGGACAGTGGGGTGGGGGGAGCAGGGAGGGGAGCAGGGGAGTGGTGGGGGAGCAGAGATCTGTGTGGGGCAGTGGGGAGCAGGAAGGGGAGCCGAGACCCCCCTTGGCCCCCCAGGCTGAGTGCAGTGTGACAGCCCCCTGGCCAGCCCTGAGGTCACAATCACTCCAGGGGCTGTGCAGCCCCCCGGCATGGGGAGTGGGCAGGGCAGGCAGGGAGGGGACCCCGCCATGGGGAGCGCGGTCTCTTTGAGGAAGTCATGGGAGGAACGAGCGTGGGCATCAGGGCTGTTGAGCCGCTGGTGGAGGGGCCGGGGGACGGTGAGTGAGATGGTGGGGCCCAAGACCCTCCCCCTATGGGTCTGTCCGCCTCTCCGATCCCTCTGTAACCCAACACCCCCCTTCTCTTCCAGCCCCGAGAGGCGCTCCTCAGCTCCCCGGACACGCTGCGCCGCCACCTGGAGACCTTGCCCTGGGGGGCGGCCCCGTCTCGGAGACGCTGGCGCCGCAAGCCCAGACCCCTGCCTCCCCTGTCCTCCTCGTTGTGGGTGGCCGGAGACGGAGGCGCGTGGGAGGAGAATTACCGCTACCACCGGCTGGCGGGCAGCCTGGTGTCCTCAGAAGAGCCCGTGGAGGAGTTCCCGTCGCTCATCCACCGGGAGGCGCCGAGGGGCCAGGCCCAGGGGCCCCCGCTGCCACTCCGGGACCTGGCCTATGCCCAGATGTTGGGTGAGGGGCACTTCATGCTCCATCTCCCACCGTAGCGCCTCGGGCACTGGCGAGATGAATAAAAGCGATGGAGGAGGATGAGCCATCTCCGTGGTATCTCTGGGAGAGCCGGGTTGTTTTGGGCCTCTGGCAGCTGTGGGGGGGAAACAATCAGTTTTGTGTTAAATGAAATGTTTGAGTCCTGGCCTTTTTTTAAGTGTTCCTGGGTTTTTTGATGAAAACACCAAAGACTTTTTGAAGAAACTTTCAGATAAAGTTTTCCATTAGTCACCCCGTCTCCCTCTCCAGTTTTGTACCCGGGGGAGAGTTAGGGCATCCCTGCCCTCTGGGAGGTGTCACTTTCCATGGGGCTGAGGGAAGATATCCCCCTTGGAGACTAAGCAGAGCCAGCTAGCACTGAGTCGATAGCTCAGTCCTCCCATCGCTCTTTTTAAGCTGCACAACACGAATTGGGGGACCTTGCTAGGTCTCGGAGGAGCTGGGAAATTGCAGCAGCCTTCACTCTGTCCGGACCTTCTGCAAATGGCAATTCAGCTTCGTGGGTCAGCAATCTCTGAACCCACAATCTATGTCTTCCCTGTAGGACTAGGGCGAAAGCCCAACACATGGTGCATTCAAAGGGCTTAACTTAATTCCCCTAAATCCCTTTGACAATTAATAGGGGTCTGAATGAAAACCCCATTGAAATCAGTGGAAAGATGCCCATTGACTTCAGTAGGCTTTGGATCAAGCCCGAGCTCTGACAGGCATAAGCACTAGTAGGCTAGTATCCTTTGCAGTCCTCCAGGTTCTCACAGCAGGCTGCCTCCGTTTTGGGGTATATGAGACACTTTGTGTATACCAAACACACAAACTTTCAGAGATTCGAAGGCCAGAAAGGAGCATGGTGATCATGTGCTCTGACCTCCTGCATAGCACAGGACTTCCCGAAGTTCATGCTTGCTCCGAGTTCAGTCGCAGTATGGCTTAGAAAGCCAGCCGGTCTTGATTTCCAGATTTCCAGCGATGGTGCATCCACCACAGCCCTTGGCAAGTTGCACCAGTGGTTAATTACCCCCTACTTGCATTAGGAAAGGTCAAAATACAAACATGTTGAAGTTACCAACATGACAGCTTTCAACTGATCCTCACTACATTGTTTTTCCAGTTTGTCAGTTCATAACAAATGTTGAGATTTCAATGTTTCCATCATTTCGATTTGGGATATGAAATCTCAAAAATTCTTGTGGGATGGGAAAATTCTTCCCTCCAAGGCCCACTCAGGAGACCTGGTTTCTGGTGTGACGGGTTGGGCCCCTGGGGAAGTCACCCGATGTGCTGATATCACTGAGTCTACCTGTTCTGCCAGCCTGGGCCCCCTTTAACCTGTCTTGCTGAGCCAGGCTCTTCAAACCTCCTCTAGCGCACACAGGCAGGGCCACCCCCAGCTGCAAATCAGGTCTGGGAAGACCCAGCTTCAGGGACTTGCTCCAGCACTCAGATGTCCATCTCCCTTGGAGTGCAGACCCAGAGATATATTATATTCGCCTCTTCCCTCAATGTGGAAGAGGGTATGCACAATTTCTCTCCCCCCTCCCCCCCAATTTATAAATCACCTAAACTGGGTTGTATTTTACATCAGAAATAAATGTATTCACTATAACAGGTGTAATTTACGTAGTTAAGGAGGTAGCAGACAGAACAAGGCTGATTATTAAGAAAATAAAACAGAGCCCACAAACGAAGCTTCATACACTAAAGAAACTGGCTCCATGTAAGTTCTCACCCTAAATGTGGTTCTAATAATCTTCACAGGCCAGACGCCCTTCCAGCCTGGGTCCAGTTCCTCCCCCCGCCCCCCCTCCCCAGTTCAGTTTTAGTCGTTTCTGGCCATCACCTCGGGTGGGGTAACGGGAGAACTGACAACCAGGACGACCTCACTCCCCACCCTTAAGTAGGATTTGCATAAGGCGGGAGTCCTTTGTTTCCTAGTTTAACCCCCCCCCCCCCCCCGTGGAAAGTTCCAAGGAGTCCCAGGTCATGTTTTAGCATCAGGTGCCAAGACCACCTGACTCTGCAGGGCCCCTGTGGCCATTCTTCACAGGCTGACCCACACGGTCACAGGAAGACTGAGCTCTGTTACAGTCCATTGTCCTCGCCGATGGGCCGTCAGCGCTGTTTGGCTTTTCCATTGTTCTACCTGAAGTGTTCGCAGGGGGGCGTCACCCAAAGAAGCACAGTTGAAATACAGATACATAGTCAATATTCCTAACTTCAGACACAGGAGTGATACAGGCACACACACAGGATAATCACATTCAGTAAAGCAGAACCTTTCCGATGATACCTCACAAGAGCCATCTAGCATAAAGTATCTCTCAGTTATGTCATATTCAGATCACCAGCATATTTTCATAAAGAATATGGAATGAGACATCACATCTGGTTCCTAGTTCTGCCACTGCCCTGCTGTGTGCCCTTGGTAAAGTCATGTCCCTTCTCTCCAGCCTCCCACCCGTTGTCTATTTAGGCGGTCAGCTCTTTGGTGCCCAGCTGTCTTTGTGCGTGCAGCCCCCGGCACAGTGGGCTTCTGATCTCCATTACTGTGTGTCTCATCATCCACAAGGAGCAGATTTTGGTCACCCACTGCTGACCTGTGGTGGGATTCAAACCCATACCTCAGAGAATAGCTCAGAGAATAGCTTGTTCAGTGGCAGGGAGCTAGCTAGAACTTGAGAAACCCAGCTTCAATTCCCTCCCTCTGTGACATTTGGGCTCTGTGCCTCAGTTTCCCATCTGTAAAATGAGGACGATAATTCCCTACCTGTGAGAATAAACACATGGAAGATGCCCAGCTATTAGAGTAATGGAGGCCAGATAAGTACCTTAGTTAAATAGATTTTGGGAACTGAAAAAATGAAGAAAAAATCCAATAGGGGTACATTTAAATGTTTCATTTCAATTTTGACAATTTTTTGTCTTTTTTGGTAACCTTTTCTCATGTCTAATTAGTTTGAATTTCAAAATGAAGTCTTATGAAACAAACCCAAGTCCAGTTTTCCAGTGATGACAGTGTCAAAACCAAAAGTTTCAAGGGCTTCAAAACTTTTTTTTCAAAAAAATTGTTGAGGAGTGATTCACCCAAATGGACCCACCTTTGCAAACCGTTTTGGTTTTGATGACTCACCATTTTGTCAACAAAAACATTTTTTTATTGACAAAGTCCTGATTCACTCCGGATTTTAAGGTGGGATAAGACCATTATGGTCATGTGGGCTGATGTCCTGCATGACATTAGCTCCTGCATCCGCTTCTATGGTTCATGATCTTCCTCCCATTGGCAGCCCCCCCTGGAGTGACTCCTAGGAGATGAGGTCCCTGAGGGTGCCGCCGCCGCAAGTAACATGCAATTAAGGAGGAAGCTCTTGGACAAGTCTTTATCTCAAAGCAGCATCCGTCAGAGATGCCCAGACACACACCAACTCCTTGTCCACTTGTTTTACTCAGTGAAAGACTCCTCAGGCCAACTGCCTGCATGGAGACCATGAAGATCTCTGCTCTGCATTGGGATGTAGAGTGGCGAGAGATAGACCATGCTGCTACTGGAGAAGGTCTCGACTAGACCATGCTGCCTGGAATCTAGCAACAGCGAGTGCCCCAGCGTCTGCTGGGCCATGGGTCTCGTGACGCACTGATGCCATTGCAAAGGTACGTTCACACAAGTGATTGACATGACTGCGAAGATGTGATTAGCGCACTAGGGAGTAGGACAGCAGCAGTGTGGGTGTTCCCCACTCACAGCACAGACTCACCAACGCACTAATCCACCAAAAATACAGCCCCCCGCCCTGCAGTCACAGTGGCTACACATGCACACGCTAATCTCACCTCTCAGGTAAGTCAACATTTCTGCTGTGCCAAGGTGGGAAAGCTTCATTCCAGATGGTTTATATCATCCAGATGGTGTTGTCCTTGAATGCCTCAGGCAGTTAACACAGTTCACGCCCAAACCCCGTTGCCAACTCTGTCCGCATATCTATTCAAGGGACACCATCATAGGACCCAACCACATCAGCCGGACCATCAGGGGCTCGTTCACCTGCACATCTACCAATGTGATATATGCCATCATGTGCCAGCAATGCCCCTCTGCCAGGTGCATTGGCCAAACTGGATAGTCTCTACGCAAAAGAATAAATGGATACAAATCAAACATCAAGAATTGTAACATTCAAAAACCAGTAGGAGAGCACTTCAATCTACCTGGACACTCAATAACAGACTTAAAAGTGGCCATTCTTCAACGACAAAAAAACCTTCATAAACTGACTTCAACAAGAAACTGGAATTAATCTGCAAACTGGACACCATCAAATTAGGCCTGAATAAGGACTGGGAGTGGCTGGGTCACTACAAAAACTAATTTCCCCTGCTGAGACTCACCCCTTCTTGTCAACTGTTTGAAATGGGCCACCCTGTTTACATTGGCCTCATTACCACTACAAAAGTGATTTTCCTCCTGTTGAGAATAGCCCACTTCCACTTTAATTGCTATGGCTCATTAGCACTGACCCCCCATGTGGTAAGGCAATTCCCATCTTTTTGTGTACTGTGTATATACATCTTCCTACTGTATTTTCCACTCCATGCATCTGATGAAGTGGGTTTTAGCCCACAAAACCTTATGCCCAAATAAATTTGTTAGTCTCTAAGGCAGGGGTCGGCAACCTTTGGCATGCGGCTCACCAGGGTAAGCACCCTGGCGGGCCGGACCGGTTTGTTTACCTGCCGTGTCTGCAGGTTCGGCCGATCGCGGCTCCCACTGGCCAATGGGGGCTGCGGGAAGCAGCGCGGGCCGAGGGATGTACTGGCCGCTGCTTCCCACTGCCCCCGTTGGCCTGGAGTGACCAGTGGGAGCCGCGATTGGCCAAACCTGCCGACGCAGCAGATAAACAAACCAGCCCGGCCTGCCAGGGGGCTTACCCTGGTGAGCCGCGTGTCAAAGGTTGCCAATCCTTGCTCTAAGGTGCCACAAGGACTCCTTGTTGTTTTTGCTGATACAGACTAACATGGATACCACTCTGAAACCTGTTTCCATTCTAATGTAGAACCATAGAGAGTTTTGGGGTTTTTTGTATTGCTTTTGGCTTTGTGTGCTTTTTTCTTGGGTGTCTGGTTTCATTTATTATTAAGTTCTTATTTTTTCATTTTCTTTTCTGTGTGTTTTGATTTCAATTTTTATTTTTATTTCTGGTTTTTTTTTTTTTGTGTGTGTTCAGTTTGGTTGGTCATTTTAACAACAGGGTCAGATTTTTCAAAATTAAAAAAAGAAGAAATTATTGAGGGTTTTTTGACACCCAAAATGTCATCTTTGAAAACTGCTCAATTTTCAAATGGAGAAAAATGTCAAATATTCAGAGGGAAGTTTTCAAAACCAAAAATCAATCAGATTAAAAACTCAACAGAATGAAGTTGTCTGTTGTAAGAGTTAAACAATGTTTTAACATTTTTTTTTAACCTCTACTTTTTATGCTTTTCTATTTCATTTTTGGAATAAATGGATAATCCTTCTAGGCATCTAAATGCGTCCTTACGCACCTAAACATCTTTAAAAAGCTGGCCCTTCTTTAACCTCCTTTCCTGAATCTGTTTGGAATAAAAAAAAGACGTGAAATATTTAAAAGGTTAATGCGTAGAAAAGAAACCAACAAGAAAAGCTGCCTGGTTCTTTGTTATCCTGGGGTGCCTCCTTGTGGCTACACTTAAAATAACTTCTCACCACTTTAAAAAAATCCTTTTCCTACTTCAGTAAACACTGTCATTTCTTTGCATGCTATGTCCGTTGGTTAATTTGAGTGTCTCATCACATTTTACATCCTGGTTCATTTATGTGAGAACAGAGGTATTGAGAGAATTCTGGGAATGTCCCAGACTGGAATAAGTCTGTCTTAAATAACAAAAAACCAAGGGCTGGAAAAAATGTCTGAAAATGAGGGATTTAGGGAACTCAGTCTGTTTAGTTTATCAAAAAGCAGATTGAGAGATGACCTGGTGACTCTTGGGAAGAAAATACCAGGTACTAAAGGGCTACTGAATCTATTAGAGAAAGTCATAACAAGAACCAATGTAGGAAGTTAAAGCCAGCCACATTTAAACTGGAAAGAAGCCACAACTTTTTAGTGGTGACGGTTACGTAACAACTGGAACAAACTACCAAGGGAAGTGGCAGATTCTTGGGTCTGTGATAAATCTGTGAATCTGTTCATGGAAGAGCCCATTGTAATATTCATCCACTGGGGCAAACTCCAGGCCTGCTTTGATCTACACAAGAGAATAAGGGTCTACTACTGGTGCCAACCAAGGGAGTGCCTCCTTTTACATCCAGGTTCAATTCCCAGCATAGCTTGTCAGAAAGTAGAGTGTTTTTTTTTTTTCCTGCAGAAAATGTCAATGAAAATAAAACAAAAAGTGTAACTTTTTAAACAAAAATAAAAAATGATGGCCAACGTTTTTGGTTTACTGAGGAAACTAGAAAGATTTCCAGAGAGCCCACACATTTTTCATGGAAACTTTTGTTTTAATCAAGAAGCCAATTTTCTATCCAAAAAAAATTGACAGGGAAAGTTTGGACATGCTTTCATCCCTCATTGAGCAAGGAGCCATGAGAAGGGCTGGTAATATGTGGGTTGTCTATAGTCAGATGTTTGCTAGTCAATACTCAGAGTCTGGGATTTGACGGTATTTGGACGTCTCAGCTCCCTTTAGGCGCCTTTGAAAATCTCTGCCTTTCAGACGTGCTCGAGGCCTCTTTAGGTTTGACATTAGTGCTGGGTGGGGACTGGAGTTCTGTTTCACGAAACATCCCGTGATTCTGAATTTCCTTCTATTCTGAAATGGAATGAAAACAAATTTCAAATTTGTCCATGTCACAATTTTTAAAAAAAAATAATATTTTGGGGTCAGTCAGGATGTTTAATTCTGATTCTGGCCTTTCAAAAAACTTTTACATTTTTTTTTAATTTAAAGCAATAGTCCTTTCAAAATGAAATTCCGGTGAAATGCTGTTTAAATGGGATGTAACAAGATTACCAAAATGCTTCCTTTAATGTTGTTGAAAACATAATTTCATATAAATCAACATTGTTTTTGAGCAACTTTGATTTCCACAAAAGATGGCATTTTTCATCAAAATTGTTTGGTTTAAAATTTCCCCCAGACACCTGGCAGACAATACTCCAAGTGTCATTAGCTCCAGCCCTGGAGTTTCTCTTGAGCCGCATACCCAGATTGATAGACGTGTTCATGAGCGCTTCAGTCGCATGAGATTTTAGATGCTCAATTCTCATTCAAATGCCCCCCAACTGCCATGAAAACAAATAGGCGTTTGGGTGTCTGAATCCCAGAGGCAAACTCAGAAATCCCAGCATCTATCCCCTCTTCATCTAACAGCCATGGGGTGAAAAGACCAAGATATTCTCATTGATATTTCAGGATATTTTGGTACTTGCCCTGAGGTTACCAGCACTTATTGGTGTGTGTGATGCTGTGGACTGTTCTCCAAAACTCTGGCCTAATGATTCCAGACCAGCAATGCGCTTCCACATTGCTGCCCTGGAGAAGACAGAATTGATTAGGCCTGGGGATAGAAACTAAGAGCTGCATTGGTGAAAGCACAGAGATGTCTCCGTAACTCGCCTTCAGTAGCAGTATCCTAACGCAGGCGCTCAGGCATTATGTTACCGAGAGTCACAACAGTACACAGAGAGACAGAGGAGAATCCAGTGGACTAGAGAAGATCTCTAGATGTGGCTGGATGGACAGACAGACAGATACTGCGGCGAGAAGGATGGATAGAGAGAGAATGTGGAGGAAAGGGTGCTTTAGATGGATGGGGAGATACTGAACAGGAAAGGTCTGGATGGATAGATGGAGATATGATATTTTTGATGCATTTTCCTCAGAATTGGTGGAACACAACATATTTTTACAGTCTTCCAGCCCTTACTGATCTGAGCCACAGCCCAGTCCCACAGAGAGAGGGAACGGTGATTGCAGAGTTCTGTCATCTTTGGCCTTCTGCAATGTGAGTATGTGACTCTTTTCGCGTATTACTCGTTGCTTTGTAACTCGGATGTTTGTAACCCCTGCATTTGAACCCACATATTGACCCTTCCCCTTTTTCGTGAAGGGGGAGCATGGTCTAGTGGTTTCATAGCAGAGGTGATCTAGGGGGTGGATTCCGCACCATGGAAAGGGAATGCATCTTGAATAAATCAATGGCATTCCTCTGCATTTACACCAGAGGGACTGCCAGGAAAAGGACAGATGGGCCAGTAGTCAGGTTCAATCTCCTGTTGCAGCACAAATTTCTTGTGTAACCTTGGGTGAGTCACTTAGCCTCTCTGTGCCTCAGTTGCCCATCTGTAAAATGGGCACAATAATTTCAGGTGTCTAATGGGAAAGCCAAAATTTTCAGGCAAGTGCAACTTTCCTGCAAATGGAGTTTAGTTTAAACCCCATTTTTCTAATGGAAATACGTTTCAGTGGAAAAAAACGGAACCAGCCCAGATTCCTACCTGACTCATGAGGGAAGATGGATGGATAACTAATAGAGTGATGGGCACGTATCGTGCTAATAGACAGAGTATGTATTGGGTTAGATAGCAACATACAGTGAAGAGAGAAAGATGGGGCGAAAGGGGGGCTATATATGGTGATTGATATTGTGGTTGGGAGATAGCTAGGTATATCCTGTGACAGGAGAAAGCGAGGGAACTGCGTGTGTGGGGGGGTATGTAGACAGATTCCCAGAAGGGAGGGAGGGACGGAATAGACGGATAGAAGAGCATGTATGGAGCTGGAGAGATAGATAGGTTTGATGGCTATGCAATACTGATATATAGAGGGGGAGGTATGGATCAGAGAGAGAAGGGTGTGTATAGGAGGCATGTAATAGGATACATGGAGAAGAGGAACATCTGATCATGGGAGAGAAAGGAAGGCTGTATGTGGGGCTGGCACGTACCAGGATAGATTGGGAAGAGGGAAGATAGATCTATAGCCCCGTACACGGCTGTATGGGACAGCGCCTTATTTGCCTTACATTCATGCCACGGGTTTCTTAGGCTACGTCTGTCCTACAAAGTGTGATTCGCTTGCTCAGGGCCACACAGCGGCACTAGTTCTCATTGAGCTTGGGTCAGTAGGAATAGACTTGTAGCCGCAGTAGCACAGGCTGAGTTGGGCCGAGTTCAAATCCTCCAGAAAGTGGTGGGTACGTACCTGATACGGCTCAGCCCGGCCACGGCCGGGACCATGGGTTTGCTATTTATCCTCATGCTAGATTATGTGCACACGAGCAGGGGAGTCACAGTCCTAGTTCACAGTGTGCGTAGCCTTCCAGTGCCCTGTCTCCTCATGCCCCACAGGTGAGCCCGTAGCACGGCCGGAGGGAAGATGGACCGAGTTCACCCTGCTGGGTTCCCGATGGGGCGGCAGGCGGAGATCCTGCTCTTCATGGTGCTGCTGGCCATGTACCCCCTGACCTTGACTGGGAACATGGCGATCCTGGGTGTTGTGCCCTCCGCACCGCTAGATACTACTTTCTCGGCAACTTTTCCATCGTCTTCACTGCCGTCATCACCCTGCAGCTGCTCAGCAACTGCCTCCCAGGGATAAATCCATCTCCTCCACCGGCTGCATGGCTCAGTGCTACTTCGTCTCCTTCCTGGGCACGGTGGAGTTCTTCCTCTTGGCCTGCATGTCTGCAGCCTGCTGCACTACCCCGTCCTCATGAACGGCCGCGTCTGTGTCCAGACGGTGCTGGCCCGTTGGCTGGGTGGATTCCCAGCCATCATGATCTCCAGGTTGCCCTATTGCCGTTCCAATGTCATCGACCATTTTTCCTGTGGATTTTGGCCCTGTGGTGGAGCTGTCCTGCACTGACACGTGACTGACTGAGCTGAGGGACTTCATGCTGTCGTCTGTGGTCTTCCTTGGCTCGTTCATCCTAACAATCGTCTCTTACACCTATATCATCTCTGCCGTCCTGCACATCCCCAGCACCACGGCTTGGAAGAAATCCTTCATCACCAGCACCGCCCACCTGACCATCATTTCAATATCCTGCAGCGTGGCCATTTTCATCTACGTCTCCCCATCACAGAAGGAGATCCTGGGTTTACCAAAAGCACCTGCTGTGATGTCAACCATTGTGTGTCCATTTCTGTAAGGACTGACGCTGTCAGGGGAGCCTTGAAGCAGTCTCAGAGGCAGTGTAGGCAGGTTGTTGTTGAAAGGTTTGGGGAATTTCAACAAAGCAGAGCAGTTTGTTGCTAAGAAATTTCATGGGAAATTTTGGACTTTTTTTCTTAATCCAACCGGACCATAGCAGCTACTGTGATAAACCTAACTTTAAGAGAAAGCTATTCCTGGGGTCCTAATGCTGTTAGATGGAGGCAATTTTAAAAAATCATGCTGGGAAATTTTTCCTTTTAATGGAAATTTTTATGGGGAAATTTAAAAATTTTCTTCATAAGTTGTTAAATGAAAACCCAATTCCTTTTTGTGACTTTAGCCGCTGAAAGTTAATGTTTTCAGTTTACTAAACAAACAACAAACAAACAAATTAATTTTCATCTGACAAAACCCAGAACATTTTCAGTTTATGGATTTCCAAAAATCCCCCAAAATATTTGATGAAAATTAGGGTTTTTTTTTCTTTTTTCTTGATTTTGTCAAATATTTTAAAGGGGGAAAACATGATTTGGTGATCAGCTGTGCAGTTAGAATTACAAGCTAGACAAATTCAAGCTATTTATATGGGCTTCTAACTCTTTACACTGAGTGAAATTTCTAATCTTGTCAGCATTTTGGAGATTTTTTTCCTTCGAAAAACTGAAATCTGTTCAGGATTCAAACTGATTTTTTTTTATTTTAAAGTCAAATACATCATTTTAACTTCCTGTTTTTTTTCTTTTCCCACAAATAAACCAAAAGTTTTGACAGAAATGGGAGAATAAAGAAGAAAAATCCCCTCAAAATTTGAAGCTTTATGTTGTGGGGTGGGGGGATGGGGGAAGGAGGCTTGATAAAAGCGGAGAGCATCCAGGCTGGATAAATTCAAATTAGAAATGTAGTGAAAATTTTTAACCATCAGGGTAAAGAAGCTATTGGAACAACTGGAAGAGGGAAGTGGTGGGTTCTCCGTTACTTGAATCTTTTTAATTGAGACTGACCACCTTTCGAAACCGAAACTGTCAGAGGATGTACCTCAAGACACGAAGGTAGCAAGATTCAATGCAGAATTGGACATTTTCTTGGGTAACAAGAATACCCTGGCTCAATATTAGGAACATTTTTTACAGGGATTTTAAACTTCCTACTACAGTAAAACCTCAGAGTTACAAACACCAGAGTTATAAACTGACCGGTCAAACGCACACCTCGTTTGGAACCAGAAGTATGCTACCAGGCAGCAACAGAGACCAAATCAATAAATAGGCAAATACAGTATTGTGTTTAAATGTAAACTACTAAAAAAAAAAAAAAAGGAAAGTTTAAAAAAAAAGATTTGACAAGGGAAGGAAACTGTTTCTGTGCTTGTTTCATTTAAATTAAGATGGTTAAAAGCAGCATTTTTCTTCTGCATAGAAAAGTTTCAAAGCTGTATTAAGTCAATGTTCAGCTGTACATTTTTTGAACGAACAACCATAATGTTTTGTTCAGAGTTACAAACATTTCAGAGTTACGAACAACCTCCATTCCCAAGGTGTTGGTAACTCTGCGGTTCTAACGTACAGGGTTTGAGACAATCTTGGTGGTTAGGAGGGGACTATCATGGGGGCAGATGATACTACATACGCACACTGCTAGCACAGCAGTGACTAGTAGTAAATATTTAACTGCTGAAGGGTTCTTGCAACTTTTTATGACACATCTGGTGCTGGCTACTCTCTGAGCTGCAGACTGGGCAAGACGGATCAAGGGCCTGACTTGCAATTTCTATGTTCTTCTGTAAGATCTGTTTAGGTTAGGGGCTCAGTGCAGGAATCAGTGCCCTGGCTTGTTTCATGCTTGTTTCAGGTGAGTACAATGGTCCCTTCTGGCCATGAATCTCGACCAATCCCATCCTGCAAGTTCAGTGAATTGACAGCACATGGATATTCTCCATCTTCGCAAGGGAGAGCGCCACAGTGAGAGTTACAATAGCAAGTGCACGAAGAGCCCAAGCTTGTGATGTTCAGTTCTTAGGACATAGAGTCCCAACACCCATTAATTGCCAAGAGGAACTGGTCCTTTGCTAACTTTGAACTTCTCAGCCCAAGAGCTTTGGAAGAGTCACTAGACATCATTACTGAGCGTGTGAGCTCTTAGGGGCCCGGATCACGTCTTTGTTCTGTGTTTATAGAATCCTGGGACTGGAAGGGACCTTGAGATGTCATCTAGTCCACTCCCCCGCACTCAAGGCAGGACTGAGTATATCTTAGACCATCCCTGGCAGGTGTTTGTCCAACCCGCTCTTAAAAATCTCCAATGATGGAGATTCCACCACCTCCCTGGGCAATTTATTCCAGTGCTTAACCACCCTGACAGTTAGGATTTTTTTCCTAATGTCTAAACCTTCCTTGCTGCAATTTAAGCCCATTGCTTCTTGTCCTATCCTCAGAGGTTAAGAAGAACAATTCTTCTCCGTCCTCCTTGTAACAACCTTTTATGTACTTGAAAACAGTTATTATGTCCCCTCTCAGTCTTCTATTCTCCAGACTAAACAAACCCAACTTTTTCAATCTTCCCTCATAGCTCATGTTTTCTAGACCTTTCACCATTTTTGTTGCTCTTCTCTGGACTTTCTCCAATTTGTCCTCATCTTTCCTGAAATGTGGCGCTCAGAACTGGACACAATACTCCAACATCAGCGTGGAGTACAGTGGAAGAATTACTTCTCTTGTCTTGCTTACAGTACTCCTGTTAACGCATCCCAGAATCATGTTTGCTTTTTTGCAGCAGCATCACACTGTTGATTCATATTTAGCTTATGATCCTCTATGATCCCCAGATCTCTTTCCGCCGTACTCCTTCCTAGGCACTCATTATGCGGCACCTAGCTCCTATGCAGTATAAACAATAATCATGGAGGCCAAGGCTGGGATTCTCCAATGAGCCGAAGGACGTTCGGCACCCACAGTTTCTGGTGCTGAGAGCTTCTATCAATGTATTTTTCCGGGAAGCAATGGGGATTGGCATTAATTTGTCCCTGGGCTGTTCCAGTTTATAATAAATGCAATGTCACACCACAACTCTCTGTGCTGTTTTGTGTATAGGTGCTTTTTAAACTAGTGCTTCCATTCCAGGTTCTGTGAAAGTTGTTAAAGTCCCACGGCTGAGAATCTCGTGAAGCGCTGATTTCATTCGCTAACGATCAGTTCCTTTAACCCTCTAGATAGGGTCAAGTTTCTAAAGAGGTTCCAGTTGTGAGGTTTGCACACTGCAATATCCGTGTGTGAATCTGCACCTGGGAAACGGTTCAAGATGCAGAGTTTGGATTCCAGAGATGGGCCTGGTGACTTCAGTTCGCAAATCAGGGCCCAAAACGAACGGTTTTAATTTGTGAGGGAAAGAAAACACCTTTTCAATGGAAAATGGCTCTTCACACTAATCATTTTCACATTGTGTGAAATGTGGTTTTCTTTTTTTTTTTTCTTTTTTTTTTAGTCAAAATGAAATTAATCTAAAAATTTCATTTCAGTTCAAGTTGAAGTTAAATGGAAAAAAAATTCAGGTTTTGATTTTTTGTATCCTTCCTGCACCTCCTTTCCCCTCCCTTCCATTGGACAAAACAATGGCTGGGCAAAAGGGAGGAGACCATTTGATTTGAAACAAATTATTAGCAGATTTTAATTTTTTTTATTGAATTCTCAAAAAGAAAAAAAATTCACAGAAAATACTTAACACTTTTGAGCAGTTCTGCCAACAAAGAACACTATAAATAAATACTATGATTAAGGCTCCGTTTTCGTCACAGAGGTCATGGAAGTCACGAATTCCTTGACTTTCTGTGACCTCCGTGACTTCTGCAGCAGCCCGTGCGGCTGGCCTGGGAGCTGCCTGAGCCACCTATCTTGGGCCCCTCCACCTCCCAGCAGTAGGAGTTTGGGTGTGCGGGGGCTCAGGGCTGGGGTGTGGTGCAGTGCTTACCGGGGGGGGGGCTCCCCTCCCTCAGCTCCTAGGTCCATGTGATGCCTCTGCCAGCAGGCACCGCCCCCACAGCTCCCATTGGCTGCGGTTCCCAGCCAATGGGAGCTGCAGAACCGGGTCTTGGGGTGGAGCAGAAGCAGCAAGTGAAGCTAGGAGCTGGAGGTCACCACTTCCCTTGAGCTGGTAGGGAACCTGCCCCAGTCCTGCCAACCCCGCTCCCCCAGCACCCGCGACGTCCCCCAGGCCACCCCCCGCCAGCACCCATGGCACCCCCTGGGCTGCCCCCATCAGCACCCATGGCATCCCCCAGGCCACCCCCCCAGCATCCCCAGCACCCCAGGGCCACCCCCTGAACCTCCCCCTCCAAGTTTTAGTCAGGGCTATATAGTATAAGTCATGGACAGGTCACGGGCCGTGAATTTTTGTTTACTGCCCTTCACCTGTCCATGACTTTTACTAAAAATACCCGTGACTAAAATGTAGCCTTAACTGTGATTACTGTATTTCTTATGAGGATGGTTATCCATTGGAGCAATCCCCAAAGGGAAGTGGTGGAGGAGTCTTTGTCTCTTGATGTCCTCAAATGGAGATTTAATGCTTTAATCAAACACAAGTTCTCAAACTCACGGCAGGGCTGGCTGGGTGAAGGTTAATGACCTGTGACGTACTAGAGAACAGAGAGATGGTCTACTGGTCCCTTCCCTAGGCGTCTAGCTCTCCCCATTGCAAGCTGGGTTTCCTAGCTCGGGGTTCAATGCTCTACTGGGCAGCAGGGCACCTTGGCATGGGGTGTTGCAACGCCGAGCACAGCAACATCTACACACCTTTGCGGACCTGGGCCAGGCAGGCTGCGGATTGTCAGAAGGGGTCAGCACTTGCCTACCTCTGCTCCCGTTAAAGTCAGAGCTGAAACTCCCACTGAGTGCAAACTAAGTCAGCACAGAGTGCCTTTGAAAAATCCCACCTTAAGTGATTTGCCAAAGGTCGCATGCAGCAGCTGTGGCAGAGGTAGTATTTGAATGCAGACATCCTGAGTCCTAGTCCAGTGAGTTACCTGTAAATCTGCCCTCCCTATCAATCCGTCTTGCCCATCACTGTAGTATCTGACCACTTATTAAAAACTGGAAATCAGCCCTGAAGTTCATAGTGGTTAATGATTACTGCTGAGCCCATAAATCATTCCCTAGGCTGGCGCGTGAGCATCTGCCCAGCGATACACGCTGCTAAATTGCTTCCCCAGAGAAGAGAGAAGAAATTAGCCCCTGGAGGTGTATTTGCTGGGTTAAAATGACCCATCTTAGCACAATGGTTCCTCTGCAAAGCATCTGAGATTTGCCATGAAGAGAGAGAAGAGATTTCTTAAATGTAGCAAACTCTCACCATGGAAGCACAAAGCCTGTTGCAGGGTAGAGTCTGGTATCTCTCTCGCTAATCGTTGTACCTCAGCGGCATCAGAAGAGCCAAACGTGGGTATTTGTAGAGGTTCCAAGATTTCATTTACCCAGCTTGGGCGAGACTTGTTTATGAAATTTTAATCTGAGAATTTGCTCAGTGAAATTTATGATCTGTTGTTCAATGAATGCATTTTTTCCTCACTATTCTTCCAGCTTGGGGGAAAAGGCACAGACATATTGTATAACAATTTATTCAATGGATTTAATGAGATTTTTTTTCAATAAAATATTAGATGCTTTGTTTTGTTTGTTTCCATCACTCAAAGATGGCTAAAAATAATGAGTAACTTATTCTGATCTATGCAGCGTGATGCAGAGGAGAAGGTGACTGTGTATGGGGAGACTTTGGCAAACCAGTAAAGTGCCTGAAACTACTATGGCTTATTGTTAAAGGCGGCCTAGTCAGCAGGCTGTAAATTGGCCATTCAGCAATCTCGGCTTGACCAAGGCAGGAGGGGAGGGGGTTTGGGTGCCACAGAAAGGGCAGCTTGACCCCGTGTCCTTCCTGATAAGAATTGTGTTGAAGTTGCTGACACATGCATTTTAAAAGAGTAGGATGTGCCTCAGGAATGTCTATTGGGGTCTCCAGGCTGCAAACTCTGGAAAAACCCACACCTGGTTAATCAATAATCAGAAAGAACCTCTTGCTTGATCATTGAAACTGCTTACTTAACAAGATTTCTTTAAGGGACGTGATTCTATTACTAATGTATAAATAAGGGGAAAAAGCTTGAGATAGTTGGATTCGTTTGGGGACTCTTTTTGGACTTGCCCTCTGGATACATCTTGCGGTCCCCACAAGATTTGGCCACTGGAAGCCTGCCACTGTGTCACTCGAGAGTCACACTCAGCTTTGGTAATTATCAAGGGTTGTGGGTGTTTCACTGATCTTGTTGTGGACGTGTGTAAGTCCTTGAGACTCAGTAAAGCTTAGCTTTAAGTGAAAGCACTCTTGTGTTGTCCTGTTTGTGCCAGCCAGCTATTGGTCGGACGGCCATGTCTCCCCTGATTTATTTCCTGACACCTCCTCGCACAGAGTAAAAGTTACCAAGAGCTTTGGGTTGAAAGAACCCCAGGTAACAACTGGAGTTCTGTACTGCTCGTCTCTAAGGCAGTGAGTATGTTTACACTAGTGTTGTTCATGTGTCTAGACTGGCATTTTCAGATGAGCCTCAAGGAGTTAGACACTCAAATCCATTGAAAGTCATTGGGAACTGGACACCTAACTCCCTTGGTCACCTTTGAAAATCTTCATCTCCGTAGTCTACATTTTCAAAAGCATCTGTTCATTTTGGGTGCCTCATCTTTTGGCCTGCTTATGACATCTTAAAGGAGCCTGATCAGCAGAGAGCACGTCCTCAGTATTTTCTGAAAATCAGGCTTACTTAGATACTTAAGGCCAGATTGTTAAGGTGTGTAAAGATGCACATAGGCATCTAGTGGGCTTTTCCAAAGTGCCCAACTCCCATAGATTTCAATGAGAGTTAGGCACCTAGTCACTCTTGAGAATGCTACCAGGCACCTATATACTTCTTTAGGTCCCTAAATACATTTGGCTCCTTAGAGTGTAAATGCTTTGATATTGGGACCAAGTTTTGTTTTGTGTTGCTCTTCTTTGCTGCCTGCCTCGGTTTCCCCATCTGTCTCACAGGGGTAACAATACGGCCCTCCTTTGTGAAGCATTTTGAGATTAGCGCCAGGTATTGCTATTATTTATTGTTGTTGTACAGCGTCTAGCACATTAGGTCCCCGGCAGCAGCACTGTGTCTCAATACAATTCATTATAATCAACATCGCAGTTTGGTCACCCCAGAAACGAATGCAACCAACATCACACTAGTCATTGGTCTGCTTTCCCGCGGGTATACATCTCTCTGGCTGAGTTGAAGTCAGTGGGCCAGATCAACAGCTGGTTTTGAAGGGATGTAGCTCCATTGAATTCATGCACGTTTTTATCGGCTGAGGATCACATCACATCCTCACCTCTCAACCCGCTGAGGCCCAGATAAGAAACACAATGTGTGACAAACACCGCAGATGAGTGACTCACAAATTATTCAGTCAGGGAACTTGATGATGTGGGATTCCTTTGTAATGGACTCTTTCTCTCACCAGGGTTGGATGTCTGTTTCCAAACATCAGTGTTGTGGTGCAACAAGAAGCTATACATTTGGTGAAGGGATTCACGAGCGAGGTCCTTTAGACTGTTGCACACAGGAGGTTAGACTAGATGATCATTCTGGTCCTATTTGTCCCTAGAATCTAGGAATTGATGAACCTCTGATTCATGATTGTCTACATTTCTGATGTTAATCATTTTGCACAAATTAAGTGAGAGGAGGAATATCCCATCTGTGCTGAATGTAAGTTACTGTGAGTAAAAATCATTAGATTGAGAGCTGGTCATAAAATTTGGGTGTTTTTTCTGGCTAAGGAAAATGTTTTTTGTTCAAAAACTCGGAAACTTAAAATGTTCACCCCAAACTTTTCAGAGACCATTTTCCCCCCAGAAAACTGCCAGAAACTGAAAATTGTTTGGTTCAAATGTGGAAAATATTCAGTTTTCATATGTTGCTTTTCTGGTGATATATATATGAGCAAAAGAGAGATGTAGGGCTAGCTTTTCAAAGGTTTTTAAGCATCTAAAGATGAAGATAGGTGGTTGGTGGGATTTTTTTCTAAGTGCCTAAACATATTAGGCATATAATGTCTATTGATTTTAATGGGATTTAGGTACCTATGTGCTTTTGAAAATCCTTTAAAAATACCTTTAAAAATCTATCCCTAACCTATGTAGACGCTTTTGAAAATCCCACTAGACACATAGCTGCATCTTTTGGTGCCTGAATTCCTTTGCAAGTGTGGCCCATGGACACTTACCACCACCATTTTCTTTTAGTCAAAATCCAGTTTTCTGGGGCTTTTTGGTTTTGTTTTTTGAAAATTTCTGACAGTAGAATTTCACCCAGATGTAGAGATGCCCCCAGACATGAAGGACATTTGAGAGTTATGATCTGGCCCCAAGATTTGACAAACCCTACTGTATAATTGTTTCCTTATCCCAATAGGTCAATGGGGAATGGAGAACCACACTTCAACTGTGGAAGAATTCATCCTCTTGGGGTTTCCCATCCGACAAGAGACAGAGATCCTGCTCTCTGTGGTGCTGCTATACTTGTATCTTTTGACGTTATTCAGCAACATGGTCATTCTCTGCATTGTCTACGCTGACGGCCGCCTACACACCCCCATGTACTTCTTCCTCTGTAACCTCTCGGCATTGGACCTATTTTTTACCTCGGTGACCGTGCCCAAGATGCTGCAGAACCTCCTCTCTGGAGATAAATCCATCTCCTTTGCTGGCTGCATGGCCCAGTCCTACTTCTACTTCTTCCTGGGCACGGTGGAGTTCTTCCTCTTGACCTCCATGTCCTACGACTGATATGCTGCCATATGCAGCCCGCTGCACTACCCCATCCTCATGAATAGCCGTGTCTGTGTCCAGATGATGATGGCCTGTTGGCTGGGTGGGTTTCTCTCCATCCTCTTCCCAACCATCATGATTTCCAGGTTGTCCTACTGCCGTTCCAATGTCATTGACCATTTTTTTTGTGATTCTGGCCCCTTGCTGGAGCTCTCCTGCACTGACACGCATCTGATTGAGCTGATAGACTTCATGTTATCTTCTCTTGTCATCCTCTGCTCATTAACCCTAACGATTATCTCCTATGTCTTCATCATCTCCACCATCCTGCGCATCCCAACCAGCACTGGCCGGAATAAGGCCTTCAGCACCTGTGCCACCCACCTGACCCTGTTTCTCATGTCCTGCAGTATCTCCATCTTCATGTATGTGACGCCGTCACAGAAGTCCACCTTGGGGACGCGCAAGATCCCTGCGGTGCTCAGCAGCATAGTTAACCCACTGCTAAGTCCTTTTATCTACACTTTACGGAACGACATGGTCAAGAAGGTCTTGAGGGAGACTTTTAGCCACAGCAAAGCACTTGTATTTCATAGCGTGGGCGGATTATTCCTGACTTGCAGAAAGAGAAGTGTAGCATAGGAATGACCAGATCCATGGGTCAGACCCATCGTCCATCTAGCCCAGTATCCTGTCTCTGAATGTGGCCATCACCAGATGTTTCAGAGGGAGGTGTGAGAAACCTCACAGCAGCCAGATGTGGGATAACTTGCTCCTCATGAAGGACTCTGTTACTTAGAGGGTGAAAGCAGGAATTTTTATATCTCTGCCAAAACTAAAACTGCCCTTTTTACCATTAACTATTCTAACTTTGGATATTTTTGTCTTCGATATAAATATCCAGTCCCTCTTTGAATCTTGCTAAATTCATTTTTGGTATAATTTAAGGCCAGATCAGACAATTAGGTCATCTAGTCTGACCTCTCCTGTATATCCCAGGGCATTAAATTTCACACTTTTACTTCTGTACCTTCTTGGCCTCTAATATCCTGTGGTAATGAGTTCCATAGTCTAACTGTTGTATGAACAAGCATTCCCTTTTGTCAGTTTCTGCATTTGCCACTTTCAATCTCATTGACGTCCCCCTTCTGCTTGTGTTAAGAGACAGTGAGAACAGAAATACCTGATTTGCCTTCAGTATTTTATTGCCTTTCATCATGTCCTAAGAACATAAGAGAACATGAGAGTGGCCATATTGGGTCAGATCAAAGGTCCATCTAGCCCAGTATCCTGTCTTCTGACAGTGGCCAACGCCAGGTGCCCCAGAGGGAATGAACAGAACAGGTGATCATCAAGTGATCCATCCCCTGTCGTCCATTCCCAGCTTCTGGCAAACAGAGGCTAGGGACACCATCCCTGCCCATCCTAGCTAATAGCCCTTGATAGACCTATCCTCCATTAACTTATCTATATCCCCTCTTCTCTGTCTCCTATCTATGATTAACCATCCCAGTCTTTCCAATCTGTCATCATATGAGAGTTTTCCCATGCCCCTCCATTCGATAGTATTCTTTTTGGGATGGGCGGACAAGCACTGTGAACAGTACTTCACAATGCAGATAGGCAGCTCTGGACAGGCCAATCCACACTGTAGCATCACTAATTCTGTGTAGAGATTGTGCTTTCAGAGTATGGTGTGCAAAGTGCAGTCATTGGGTCCGTCTACATTTATGGCAGCATGGAGAGTGCAGACACCGCGGGTCCAGCTGGACTGGATATAAATAGCCGTGTAGATGGCGAGGCACGGCTTGTGTGAGTAGAAAAGAGTTTCCTACATGCATGAACCCCAGGGTATGTACCCGACACAGCTCTCTAGATGCCCAAGTCATGTTTCCCACTCTGCACTGCTATTTTCCATGCTGTAGTGTCTCACTGCCTCCCCACAGCTTTTCACTGTGGCTTATAGTTAGGTGAGTAATGCCTGTACTCTCCACGCCACCATAGCTCTAGCAACAGATTCATAGCAGATTGTAAGCCTAGAAGGGACCATTCGGTCACCCAGTCTGGCTTCCTGGCTAACAAAAGCTGTAGAATTGTTTCCACTTACTCCTGTATTGAGCCCAATAACTTGCATTTGGCTAAAACATCTTCCAGAAAGTTGTCCAGTCTCGTCCGGAGATGGAGAATCCACCACCACCTTTGGTAATTTGTCCCGGTGTGAAAAGCATTGTGCCCTAGCTCTGATTTGAGTTTGTCTGGCTGTAACATGCAGGCAATGGTTCTTCTCATGCCTTTCTCCAGCAGGTGACAGAGCCCTTGTAGTATCTGGTATTTGTTCCCTCTGATGGTACTTGTACACCAGAACCAAGCCATGTCGGTGCTTCTCAAATGAAGTTTTGTCTGTGTGGACCAGACCTCGGACTCAGACAATTTTTCCCGAATATCCCATCAGCTTCCTTTGTCACCTTGGGAAAGTCATTCAATCTGTCTGTCAATGGGGCCAGATCCCCGGTGGCGTAAATCAGTGCAGCAACCCTGAAGATGGTGGAGTTATGCTGATCGACACCAGCAGAGGGTCACATAATCCTTTGGCAATGGGGTTAAATATCTCAGAAATAGCCTCTCATCTGGATCTCGGGGTATGCTGGCGCCCAGCCCAGAGGCTAAGAATGATTAGTGAGTTAGTAGGATTCCCAGGTCTATTCCCTGGGCTCTTGGCTAATGATTACAACTCAGTGATGTTCATTTAAATTGTTCCCCTGAGAAGACGGAAGTGATTAGATCCTATTATGTGCTGGGTAAGCTAGAGGAACCAGCTTCAGATGAAGGCCTGTCATCCTTAGCAGGAAACACAAGTGCCATTTTCTATATGAAAAGGACAGATTTCTTCAGTACAGGCCACCAGGGACCTTAGGATCACTGTAGAAGGCTGTATGCTCATCGTGTGTTGTTAGCAAGCAGAGTCCAGGAGCATTGCTTAGAATAAACAGCATTAGCTAGACTTATTCTGTTATTCTTACTACACCTCAGCATAAACCAGGAGTGATTCTGTTCAGGTTAGATGGGCTCATGTTCTTACTCACTCCAGTGTTATTCAGGAGTCACTCCACTGGAGTCAATGGGGCCTGTTCTGTCACGCTGGTGTAAATCAGGAGTCACTCCACTGGAGTCAATGGGGCCTGTTCTGTCACGCTGGTGTAAATCAGGAGTCACTCCACTGGAGTCAATGGGGCCTGTTCTGTCACGCTGGTGTACATCAGGAGTCACTCCACTGGAGTCAATGGGGCCTGTTCTGTCACGCTGGTGTAAATCAGGAGTCACTCCACTGGAGTCAATGGGGCCTGTTCTGTCACGCTGGTGTAAATCAGGAGTCACTCCACTGGAGTCAATGGGGCCTGTTCTGTCACGCTGGTGTAAATCAGGAGTCACTCCACTGGAGTCAATGGGGCCTGTTCTGTCACGCTGGTGTACATCAGGAGTCACTCCACTGGAGTCAATGGGGCCTGTTCTGTCACGCTGGTGTAAATCAGGAGTCACTCCACTGGAGTCAATGGGGCCTGTTCTGTCACGCTGGTGTAAATCAGGAGTCACTCCACTGGAGTCAATGGGGCCTGTTCTGTCACGCTGGTGTAAATCAGGAGTCACTCCACTGGAGTCAATGGGGCCTGTTCTGTCACGCTGGTGTAAATCAGGAGTCACTCCACTGGAGTCAATGGGGCCTGTTCTGTCACGCTGGTGTAAATCAGGAGTCACTCCACTGGAGTCAATGGGGCCTGTTCTGTCACGCTGGTGTAAATCAGGAGTCACTCCACTGCATTCAGTGCAGCTGATTCCCCTTTCATTCATCCTGATGTCACCCAGTGGTAACACCAAAGGAATCGGTGGAGCTGTGACGCTGTCAGTAGTGTAAGCGAGAGGCGAATCGGCCTTACTCTTACTTCTAGTTCACAAGCGTTAGCTTTGGAGCAGCAACGTAAGACTAGGGAGGCTGGATCAGACCAAGGGCCTATCTAGCAGCGTCTTCTGTCTCCAGCAACGGCTGGAACCAGCTGCTTCAGGGGAGGAGGCAAGCAAGCCTGCAGTGGGTAGTTACGGGATAATCCACCCACGTGGGACATTTCTTCCTAAAAACAAACAAACAAAAAAATCCATAGCATTATAGCAAATGTTTGACAAAAAAAAAAGAACAAAACCACAACCTAATATACATGAAATATTTTCATAATCCCCTCCCAAAATTATTTTAATAAAACAACCTTTAATTTTTTTTTAATTGAGCAGTTCCACTGACCTGCTAGGTGACCTTGGGAAAGTCACTTCTGCTCTGCATCAAAGGTTCCCCATCTGTAAAGTGGGGGTGCTGACACTGACCTCCCTAACCCTGACCGTAACCTGATCAGGGGCGGCTCCAGGCATCAGCATACCAAGCGCGTGCCTGGGGTGGCAAGCCGCGGGGGGCGGCCTGCCGGTTGCCATGAGGGCGGCTGTCCGGCGGCTTTCAGCGGCATGCCTGCGGGAGGCCCGCCGGTCCCGCGGCTTTGGCGGCAATTCGGAGGCGGGTACGCCGAAGGCCCGGTACCAGCGGACCTCCTGCAGGCGTGCCGCCGAAGGCTGCCTCACTGCCGTGCTTGGGGCAGCAAAATACATAGAGCCGCCCCTGACCCTGATACTGACCTCCTTTGTATGCAGCACTTTGAGAGCTACTGACGAAAAGCTCCAGTTACAAGCTCAGCGTTATCGTGAGATACTAAAGCTGGTGGGGAAAAAAAATAAAAAACTTGTGCTTTGAATAAGCATGTTGGGAATGTTGGAGTTGTTACTGGGAAATGTTTTGAAAGTGACCTACTTTTGTTTTTTTGTTTTTTATATACTTAAAAAAAATCATTATTTTCCTTCTGAAAATTATCAAAAATGTTTTCAGTAAACTAATAGTTTCCATAAGGCATTCTATATTGTTTAAGGCCATATCTATATAAAACCATGAACATTTTCATTAAAAACAGGTCATTTTAAACAAAAATGTTTTCATTCCACTCATTTCAAGTAGCTCTACTAAATACTAAAGCTGGCTGAAAATGAAAATCTGTATTTTGACAAAAATATTGAGGATTTTGAAGTTCTTTTAGTTGAGTAGAGATTAAAATGGGCCATTTTCTGTGATTTTTAAAAAAACTAGCGGTGATTCTTTTGTAGTTGAATTTCTTTTTTGAAACATGGGTTTTGGTAACCAATTTCAGTAAGCAATATATTAAAGAAGGCAGTGCATTGTTCATGGAAAAACCCAACTTTCTCTTTGATGAAAGACCGTTCTTTGACCAGCTGTGCGAAATAATGCTGAAGGAGGAAAAGAGAGTTTTCAGGCATGACAGCCGATTTTACATGTGAAATGACACGGTGTAGCAGAATGGCCGAATAAGCCACCCAGGATAGCGTAAGGGAAAGGAAGTGAGAGAGATTGATTAACAAATCAATAGCATCAATCATTAAAAAAGGCTACACTTTCACTGACTCCAACCAGTGACGGACTCCGTGAATGATTCTTCCATGTGGGCTTAATCTCCAAGTGATGGACGAACCATTAGGTATAGATACCGTCCTTTCTGCAGAGAATGTAACCCTGAGTCAAATTCACTCCTCTGACGAGGCCTACTTCCCTCTTGGCCCCCTACGTCCATTGGGAAGCCTGGTGTGAAGTCAATGAGCATCTGGGTTCACTTCATTCTTGTGCCTTTGGGTTTTCAGTCTCGAAGCCTAAGGCACTCAGAAAATCTCCTGCCATTGGCATCCTTTGACTTGTTTGTTCCTCAGAGCATAGATGGAGGGGTTAAACAGCTGAGTTGCCCCAGTGTACAGAAAGGACACAGCTTTGTCAAAATCCTGCCTGCCCCGCAGAGCTGGTGGGATTTACCTGGAGATGATCTGCTGTGCAATACCCACAACCATGAGATGGACAGAGCAGGGGGAAAAGGCCTTTTTCCTGCCTGTGGAGGTTGGGCTGCACATGACAGTGCAGACGATGGTGACCATCAATGTGCCATAAGTACAGCTGTCACCAAGGCCACTACTTCAATGATCCCCGTGTCTGTGCAGGAGAGTTGGAGCAACGGGGCTGTATCACAGTAGAAGTGGTTTATGATGTTTGGGGTCACCAAACAGCAAGCGAACAAGAGAAGGATGGTAGGAAACACCAGTAGGAAACTCACCAGCGAGCAACCAAGCACTGACTGGAGGCAGACTCTGTTGCTCATGCTGGTGATGTAAGATCGTGGGTTGCAGATAGTCAAACATCTTCCCTCTGAGATGGATATCTACCAACTATGGGCACTTTGAGAAATTCTGTTCAGGCAACTGAACCAAGCAGAGACTCCCAAATGAGTACGATAGATAGATAGATAGATAGATAGATAGATAGATAGATAGATAGATAGATAGATAGATAGATAGATAGATAGATAGATGGTGTGTGTGGAGATAGATAGATAGAGGGTGTGTGTGGGGATAGATAGATAGATAGATAGATAGATAGATAGATAGATAGATGGGGTGTATGGGATAGATAGATAGATAGATAGATAGATAGAGGGGGTGTATGGGGATAGATAGATAGATAGATAGATAGATAGATAGATAGATAGATAGATAGATAGAGGGGGTGAATGGGCATAGATAGATAGATGATTAGATTAGATAGTCAATGGGACGTAAGCTCTGAACTGCCTAAGTTACGACTGAAAGTGGACTTAGCCACATTTAAATCACAAGGGCCAGAGTTTTAAAGGTACTCAAGGAGCCTAACTACTGTTGATTTCAATGAGATGTAGGTGCCTAACTATCTCTTAAAAACTCTGGTCCTTAGACATTCCAGCACTGAGCAGAGCCCACCTAAAGACCTTTACCAGTCGGTGCCTTTATCAGTCTGTGACTCAGTTCCCCATCTATAAATCGGAGATAATGATGTTGCCCTTCCTGAAAAAGGGCACTATAAATATAAATCCATTCATCTTTCTCAGGTGCTCTAATGCTATTACCTCCATGGATTTGAGAATCTCAGGCTAAATGGATGAATCACTAATGCCATTCTGAGATGGAGAACTGAGAAACAGAATGGTAGACTTAGCATTTGGGGAGGAGTCGGTGACCCATCACCCACTGGATTTCAGTGGATTTGGGCACTGTACTTCTTTTGATAATTCAAAGTAAAGAAACTTAAGCCAAGCCACACAAGGATTCTGAGGCAAAGCTGGGTTCAAACCAGCTCCCCTGACAACCATCCCATTTTCTTAACCCTAAGAACGTCCTTCTGTTTCCACTGATAGAAATGAACTACTCAGCATGAGTAATGGCAGGATACTAACCACAGACCTTCAGCAAAGACATTTGTCACTTCCTGGGTATGTAAAATCTGGGCCCTGATTCAGAAGGTGAGATCTGAGCACACTTTACCATATTGGGCCCCTAGGTGAGCTGGGGTTTAGGTGTCCGGACACCTAGAGTGGGATGTGGTGTGCGTGTGAATATTCACTCTGGATCTTTCTAAGTGCCTGAATATCTTTCAAAATGTGGCCCTGAGACGTGACGCTCGGGAATTTCAGAGGCGCCCAAGGGAATCTGGCACTTATTGGATTCCATTGAGATGTGGGCACCTAGGATTTCTTTTGGTTTCTTTTGGAAAATCCCAGATTCAGGGCCAGATTGTTAGAGGTCTTTATAGGCCGAACTTCCTTTTATATCAATAGGAATTCAAGACATAAATACCTTTTAAAAACTGGGCCTAAGTGACTTGCCAAGGTAAATACGGAAGAAGTCAGAATTGAACAAATGTCGATTCCCCCCTCCCCCAAAGACTGAGTCCTTCCCCGCAACACCACCCTTCCTCTTTGGAATGGGGGGTTACCTACCAAGGAGCCCAAAGACCCCATAACCAAAGAGGCAGTAGATCTTGGGATGAAGCTGACGGGAGACCCAAAAGAAGGAAGTGTATTGCAAATACCAACATATGCAGTAAGTTTATTGTTTAACCACATCAAATGTTATAGCTTTACACATGTCCGGACAAAAGGACGTGTTCAGCCTTTGTCCAGGAGCGCAATATTGATGCTGTTGCAGAACATCATCCACTGCTTCCCGAACGAGAGATTTTCTGTTCTTCCTCTTCTCAGTCACCTTCTATTGGGGAAACTTTCTGAAGCAAGACAAGGGTGATTATCAAAGGGGCAAAGGAAAATTTGCACCCAACTCCTATTGCTAGTTGAGCACCTGGAGTAAGATTCTGCTTACACATGTCAATGGTAAAACTCTGAATTCAGTGGAGCTGGGATTTCACCCCCACCTCCCTCCCTCTGTAACTTTGAAAATATCCACTGCCAAATCAAGGAGGAAACAAATAATTTCTTCGCATTCCACTGCCAGCATTTCTGTCATAGAAATTGATACATTCATAGCCTTTAAGGGCAGAAAGGCACATTCAATCATGTAATCTGTTCTCCTGTACAGGACACACCACAGAAGCGCACCCAGTTACACCTGTATTGACCACAATAACTTGTTTGACTGAGGGCAGGTCGTCTACTGCTTAAGTCGATCTAACTTATGTCACTTGGGGGTGTGAAAAAGCCTCCCCCTGAGTGACGCAAGTTACAGCAACCTAATTGCTGTCCGCCCCAGCGCTATGTCAGTGGGAAATGCTCTCCTGATGACATTGCTTCCATCTCTTGCAGAGGTGGAGTAATTATGCTGGTGGGAGAGCGCTCTCCCGTCGATATAGAGCATCTTCGCCAGACGTGCAGCTGTCCCGATGTAGTGTTTCTAGTGTAGACCTGCCCTAAATCAAAATATCCCAGAAAGGCATGTGGTCAAGACTTGAAAACAGCGAGTGAGAGAGAGAATCCACCACTTCTCGTGGTAGTTTTTTCCAATGTTAAAGAGAGAGGTCTTATTTCTCATTTGCATTTGTCTGGCTTCAACTTCCAGCCCTTGGTTCTTCTTCTGCCTGTCTCCACTAGATTCAGAAACACTCTGACATCTGACATTTTCTCCCCATGAACGTACTTGTATATCATGAACAAGTCAACTCCTAATCTTCCTTGTAATAAATTCAATAGATTGAGTCTCTTATGTCACATTATAAGGCGTCTACCCATTTCTAAGATCTACTCTACAAGGCCTGCATTGTCTTTTGTGTAATGTACAACGGCCTGTGAAATGGGGTGCTGATCTCCGTTGGGGTCTTTAAGCATTGCTGCAACAATACAAGGTGTGGTAAGAAGCAGACCAGGGTAGTGGAGGCCAGGTAACCAATAGAACAGGATGTGCCCATGTCTTAGCAATTCAGTAGAAGAGATAAGCCAGGACAGGCTTTCACCAAAAGCAAGCAGAACTAGACTCTATGAATATCCATTTAATTCTTCTATTGATTGCGTGTCTATACAGTGACCAGAATAGTAGGTGTTGACTGGCTTCCTTTTCCAGAGGAAGTTACCCTGGATACATTGGTTCCAAAGTGCAGCGTCTTACATAGCACTCATGACACACCTAAGCCCATTGTAAGGTTGGAATGAAATCAAAGATATTCACTTTACTCTTGCATCTTCCGATTTTAATTTTTTCAGGCCCGATTCGGATGCTTAAAACATACCCTGTCACAAGCATCCTTCAGGGCCTGTTTGACTTGTTCATTCCTGAGAGCATAGATGTAGGGATTAAACAGCTGGGTGACCACCGTGTAAAGAAAGGACATAACGTTGTCAAAGTCCCACCCACCGCGCTGACTTGGTCGGATGTACCTGAAAATGGAGCTACTGTACAATATCACCACAACCGTGAGATGAGTGGAGCAGGTGGAAAAGGCCTTTTTCCTGCCCGTGGAGGATGGGATGCGCATGACAGTGGAGATGATACAGCCATAGGAGATGATGGTGACCGTCAACATGCTGAACAGCGTAAGTACAGCTGTCACCAGGGCCACTAATTCAATGATCCCTGTGTCTGTGCAGGAGAGTTGGAGCAATGGGGCTGTATCACAGTAGAAGTGGTTTATGATGTTGAGGCCACAGAACGGCAAGCGGACAAAGAGAACGGTGGTAGGAAGCACCAGTAGGAAACTCACCAGCCAGCAGCCAAGCACTAAGTAGAGGCAGACCCTGTTGCTCATTACAGTGATGTAATGTAGCGGGTTGCAGATAGCCATGTAACGGTCAAAGGACATTAAAGCCAGGTGGAAAAACGTAGAGGAGCCCAGGAAGAAGAAGAAAAATGACTGAAGTAAACAAGTGGGGCGAGAAATGGCTTTCCTTCCTGTCAGGAGGCTGTAGAGGAACCGAGGGATGATGACGAGGGTGAAGCATGTTTCCAAGAAGGAGAAGTTCCTGAGGAAGAAATACATGGGCGTTTGGAGGCGATGGTCCACCAGGGTGATGGTGACAATGATGATGTTTCCCATCAGGATCAAGAGGAAGGTCACTAATAGAACTAGGAATATGACGACGTTCAAATGATTGTCGTTGGTTAGTCCCAAGAGGATGAATTCCACCACTGCAGTGTGGTTTGGCATTTATGGTTCATCTTGAAGCAAATAAACAAGACATAATACTTTAAAAAACAACAACACAAAAATGACAGGGTTTTTTGTTTTGTTTTTGTTTTGCAGAACAGATAGGAGAATAAATCAGACAAATACTTTCAATGGGAATTCAGAACGTGAGCGAGATGTATGGGGATAGATAGCTCAGTATTTCTCATTGCATCCTGCAGAGTAGAACAAGTATGTTGCCTGTGGCTTTCTGCTAAAACGATGGGCAGTGAAATAGTAAGCGGAGATGACACTTAGGGCACCTTCGTTAGGTTCAGTAGGTAACATCCCCTCCAGGTGATTCACACTTCTCTCTGCAGCCTCAAGCAGATGTAGCTGCATCACTATACATTGGTTACAAATACAGTGCACGCCCCTGTCTTCACACCCTTCCTCCCTGGGACCCATCGCCTTTTGACTTTGAATACTGGCATAATTTGAATGTCTACATTTTTGATCATTCAGGTCATCCCGGTTTATACCATGTTCCAGAAGCTCCAAAAATCTCTGGAGAAGCTCTTCTTGAATTGAGTATGCTTGGGATTAATGTTGTTAAAACTCTGATGCTTGTGCAGAGGTCCTTATGGAGTAGGAGATGTACAGAGATGAGGACACAAATATTTGTAGAGAGGAAGAGCTGCTCACCGCATCTCAAAGAGATCCCTGTCTCTTTTCAGGTTTGGTTCCCCAACCTTCTCCACTCCCAATGTTCTAATCTTTTTAACCATAGTTCTCCATGACTTTTAATTCACAGCACAAGGTGGTCCCCTACCCCTGAGGACTACCCATTTTGGAACAAGGTTTATGCAGCTGTGGTTTGTGGGATGTTTTTGGGGTCGGGTTTGGACATCAGGACATCTGCCGTAACTTGTGCCCCAAACTAAAAAAAAGTTTAATTTTCCTTAATTATATATTTCCCTTTAAGAGGATTCCTAGAAGAATGTTAACTGCATTCTCTAACGAAGAACTAATCTTGTGCTTTGACCTCAGTTTACCAATCAATTTCTCACTGTCAACATCTGCGTCATCCCTTATCCCAACCAATCTGTTTATCCCCACCCACAGAGCTGTGCCACGTTGTGCACTGACGTTAAAAGCTGTCTAGGCACAGAATCCATCTCCATCTAGCACATTGGTGGCTCCAATATGGTCCCACAAAATAAACCATAAACTATAACAATGATAACAACACCCACCACGTTCTTCAATTCATTGTCGCTCTAAACTCCCACTCCAGCAGCCATGCCTCGCGCATCCTCCCTCAGACGCTGTGATGTTGGAGACCTCTGGAATACATGGAGCAAGAACTGAAGAAGCTCACAAATCTTGCAGCTACAGAACTGATATGCTCCAAATTAGGTCTGTGGTCCAACAAAACATGGGGACAGGCTTGGGCGTTTGCTCCTGTGACAAATAGCACCTCGTTTTTTAAGGGTTGTGGTGCATGGAATTCTTCTTCTTCACCACTGGCTGCGAGACCAATTAGCTAATGAGCTTTGCTGAGAAAACACTTCTGATCCTTTCTTCCGAATGTTTGGGGACACACTTGTTTGCTTGCTATGGGCAAGCCAATGAACTCTGTCACCATTTGCAGATTCACTCATTTTCATGGCATGGCAGGGAATGGAGATAGAAAACGTGACTATAGTATAATGCCCTTCTGAGAGATTGGCCCAGGTTTATAAAGGTATGTAAGTGTCTATTGGGATTTTCAAAATCACATAGATCCCTAAAACTCACTGATTTGAATGGGTTTTGTTCGTCACTCCGCGTGTGTTCAGAGAAACAGAACTTTGTACATTCCTTGTAAATAAAGAAGATTGAATCAAAGAAAATACCAGACTCCATCAATTTCTACTTCCTACTAGAACAGCCCCAGGGCCCTGAAATTTGAGTAGCTTTTGAAAATCCCCAAATACCTTTAAAAATCTGGCCCTCAGGATGCAAAATCCCATTGAGAATCAATTGGGTTTAGGTTTCCAGATTTTTAAAGATATTTAGATATTGACACTCAATGGGATTCAAAATCCCTTTTGAAAATGAGATTTAGGCTCCTGAATCAGTTAGGCATTGCAAGGCTGAGAGCAGCAATACCTAAATATCTGGGTCCAAATGCCTAAATCACTTTCTTAAAATGAAATGTAGACTCCTAAAGCAATTAGGCCTTGTGACTCTGAGCACAGCAACACCTTACAAACTTATGAGCTGAGCGAAACCTTTGTTGTGGGCTGAAGTAAAACCTCATTTGAACTGAACACGCTCTTCAATTAAGATAGTTGTAAGAGACATTTAAAAGGGCAACATCTGAAATAAGTGCTAAAAATCTGCCCAGAAACTAGCACTATATGGGTGGAGGGCTTGATTGAGTATTAGTTTGGGTAAGTGTGTGAGGAAGGCAGATAAGAATTCAGAGAGAAAGGCAGAGGCAAAAAGCAAGCAGTAGCCTGGAAGGTCAGTGGAACTCTGGAAAAAGCTGGAGTGAGAGCTTTTGGGTCTGGTGTTGGTTAAAAAGACGGGGGGCTGGAAGCTAAAAAACTTCTCCTTTTGTTCGTCACTCCGCGTGTGTTCAGAGAAACAGAACTTTGTACATTCCTTGTAAATAAAGAAGATTGAATCAAAGAAAATACCAGACTCCATCAATTTCTACTTCCTACTAGAACAGCCCCAGGGCCCTGAAATTTGAGTAGCTACTCAGGTTGAAATTTACGGGCCACAATTTTTTTTTTAAATCTGTGTTTTTAGCTCCTAAATCAATTTGGCATTGCAACATTGAGTGCAGGAATGCCTAAACACCCTAGCCCTAGATTCAGATGTTCAAAGCCACCTAAGAGATTTACACACATAAAATCCATTTGAATTAATAAAAGTTGGGTGTTTAGATCTCTTAGGCACCTTTGAAAATTCCAGCTTTATTCTCTCTGTCCCAGCCTTTTAAAAAGTTTAAACCTCATTGTCTGTCAATGCAATTTAAATGTTTGAAGTGTTGCGTCCATGTTGGTCCCGGGATATGAGAGAGACAAGGTGGGATCAGCTTCTGTTGGTGAAAGACACAAGGCACAAGGTGAAGTGGCCGGTTAACACCCCTGCAGTCATAGGACCAAAAAAGGGGGATTAGTGAGTTACCGGCTATTGTAATAAGCCATAAATCCAGGGTCTTTATTATGACCATGATTTTTAGTGTCTTTCAAAAGATGTGCCTGGGATCTTAAATTCAAAACTTTGCAAGTGTTGTGCAGGTTTCCTTTGAGAACTGAGAGGTTGGGCATGGTGTAATCACTTTGTGAAAAGTGTTTGCCATGGGGTGATGTGGTGTTTTTGTATTTTATCATTGTTCTGTGAGAGTTCATTCGAGAGCATAGTGATTGTCTGATTTCACTCACATGGTAGTTATTGGGCCATATAGTGCACTAGATGAGGAACATAAGAACGGCCATACTGGGTCAGACCAATGGTCCATCTAGCCCAGTGTCCTGTCTTCCGACAGTGGCCAATGCCAGGTGTCCAGAGGGAATGAACAGAACAGAGAATCACGGAGTGATCCATCCCCCCATAACGCCACATGTTATGATAGGCATGTAAGGTCCATGGATCTTGAAAGGTGTGTTTCAGGGGGTGTTGATCATTGTAGAAGTAGAAAGCATAATCCTAACTATACGTATAAAATGATGGGATCTAAATTAGCTGTTACCACTCAAGAAAGAGATCTTGGAGTCATTGTGGATAGTTCTTTGAAAACATCCACTCAATGTGCAGCAGCAGTCA
The DNA here is from genome assembly GCF_027887155.1 of Malaclemys terrapin pileata. Taxonomy (NCBI): domain Eukaryota; kingdom Metazoa; phylum Chordata; order Testudines; family Emydidae; genus Malaclemys; species Malaclemys terrapin. The sequence goes on from NC_071516.1 coordinate 47,936,743, forward strand.
AAAAAGCAAACAGAATGCTAGGAATAATTAAGAAAGGGATAGATAATAGGAGAGAAAATATCACGTTGCCTCTATATAAATCCATGGTATGACCACATCTTGAATACTGTGTACAGATGTGGTCGCCCCATCTCAAAAAAGATTTATTGGAATTGGAAAAGGTTCAGAAAAGGGTAACAAAAATTATTAGGTGTATGGAACGGCTTCTGTATGAGGAGAGATTAATAAGACTGGGGCTTTTCAGCTTGGAAAAGAGATGGCTAAGGGGGATATGACAGATGTCTATACAATCATGACTGGTGTGGAGAAAGTAGATAAGGAAGTGTTGTTTACTACTTCTCATAACACAAGAACTAGGGGTCACCAAATGAAATTAATAGGCAGCAGGTTTAAAACAAACAAAAGGAAGTATTTTTTCACACAACACATAGTCAACCTGTGGAACTCCTTGTCAGAGGATGTTGGGAAGGCCAAGTCTATAACAGGGTTCAAAAAAGAACTAGATAAGTTCATGGAGTATAGGTCCATCAATGGCTATTAGCCAGGTTGGGCAGGAAAGGTGTCTTTAACCTCTGTTTGCCAGAAGCTGGGAATGGGCGACAGGGGATGGATCACTGGATTATTACCTGTTCTGTTCATTCCCTCTGGGGCACCTGGCACTGGCCACTGTCATTAGACAGGATACTGGGATAGAAGGACCTTTGGTCTGACCCAGTAGGGCCGTTCTTATGTTAGAAACAAAACCAGGTTTGCTGTCTGAAGGGTAAAGACTTCGGATTATTTGAAAATCACTGTGCAAAGGCAAGGTCCAAGGCCTCAGTAGTAGAGGGCCAGGGTCTGAAACCTTTCCTCCTGTTCCGGACGTCCCCACTCAACATAATTTGAAATGGGTATGTACCTTTATTAGATAGATAGATAGATAGATAGATAGATAGATAGATAGATAGATCAGATGATAGATTAGATCGATCAATCAATCATTGTTTGCATTTGTCACCTTGTGTTACATCTTTGGATTCTTAGAAAATACCATGGTCTGGCTGAGTGTATCCCTCAAGGCCTCTTTCACCTGTTTGTTCCTTAGGCTGTAGATGAAGGGGTTGAGCAGAGGGGACACAACGTTGTTAAGAACAGCCACAGCACTGCTCAAGTCCAGCCTGCTGCTCCATGTGGGCGTGACATACATGAAAATGCAGCTGCCGTAGGTGATGGAGATCAGGGTGAGGTGAGAAGCGCAGGTGGAGAAAGCTTTCTGCCTCTCGGTCGTGGAGGGGATGTGCATCACCGTGGAGATGATCTTGAAATAGGAGAAGACAGTGACGGCTAAAGTGCCCAGTATACTGCTTGTGGCCAAGAGGAAATCCAGGAGTCCTAGGAGTCAGGTGTCTGTGCAGGCAAGTTTAAGCAATTCAAAGTTGTCACAGAAGAAATGGTTAATGATGTTGGGGCCACAGAATGGCAACCGGAACAATAGAACAAGTGGGACGAACACATACCCGAAACCAATAAGCCAAGAGCCCAGCACCAGCCAGTTACAGAAGTGACTGTTCATGATGGATGTGTATTGCAGGGGGTTGCAGATGGCCATGTATCGGTCAAAGGACATGGCCGCCAGCAGGCAAAACTCAGCAGTGCCCACAGTGAGATAAAATAAACATTGTGCAAAGCACCCAGCCACAGATATGGACTGATGACCGGATGCCAGGTTGAACAAAACTTTTGGGATCGAGGCCAAGGTGAAGCTGATCTCCAAAAGCGAGAAATTCCTGAGGAAAAAATACATGGGCGTGTGGAGGCGCCGGTCCACCAGAGTGATGGAGATAATGAGAATGTTTCCAGCTAAGGTCAAGACATAGGCGATGAGGAACAAAACGAAGAGCAGGATCTGCAGCCAGCGAACATCTGTGAAGCCCAGAAGGATAAACTCTGTCACTGCAGTTTGGTTCTCCATGGTGGCTGCTCACTCACACAAAGTTTGAATAAAAATACAAATGTCAAGTGATGTACGATATTTAGCAATGGATCATCTAGAGAACTTGTGTCAGAGCTAATAAGTTTTACTAATGTAGCTCTGATGTTGCAATGCCCTCGTTTAGATGTATGAAATCAAGGTCTTGCAATGAAACCGAGCATGGTGATTGCTTGTTATGATTGTTACCTGCAGCAAATGCCCAACACTATTTCCAGTCCCCCTTTATTTATTTCCAATTCCCATGGTTCTTTTTCCACTTCTACTGGTACTGCAATTCCTTCAGAGACCAATTAGCTAATGAGTGCTGCAGCATCCCTGAAGATACCAGGACAAACTCAGAAAGTTTGGGTATTTTTTTTTTTGGTCACAGCTTTACTGTCTGAAAAGAAAACAAATGGCTAGAATGTAAGGAAAACAATTCCATCTCTTTTTTTGCTTTTTCTTGCCCCCAAAATCAGAGAATTCTAGAAATGTAGGCGTGGGAGAGACCTTGAGTGGTCATCTAGTCCAGTCCCCTTCCCTGAGGAAGAACTAAGTATTATCTACATCATCCCTGACAGGTGTTTGTCTAACCTCTTCTTAAAAACTTCCAATGACGGAGATACCACAACCTCCTTAGGCAATTTGTTTCAGTCCTTAACTAGCCTGATGGTTAGGAGATTTTTCCTAATGGCCAGTCTAATCCTCCCTTGCTGCAATTTTTGCCCATTACTTCTTGTCCTGTCCTCTGTGGGTAAGAAGAACAATTTATCACCCTCTACCTTACATAACATAAGAACATAAGAACAGCCATACTGAGTCAGACCAAAGGTCCATCTAGCCCAGTATCCTGTCTACTGACAGTGGCCAGTGCCAGGTGCCCCTGAGGGAATGAACAGAACAGGGAATCATCCACTGATCCATCCCCTGTCGCCCATTCCCAGCTTCTGGCAAACAGAGGCTAGGGACACCATTCCTGCCCATCCTGGCTAATTGTAATTGATGGACCTAACCTTCGGTACTTAGAAAATGCTTGGCCACAGATGTCCTTCAGACCCTGTTTGACTTGTTCTTTGTGGCGAGCGTAAATGTAGGGGATAAACAGCACAGCCAACACACAGTGCAGAAAAGACACATCTTTGTCAAAGTCCCAAGTGCCCCACTGATCTGGTCGGATGTACCTGAAGATGGCGCTACTCTACAATATCACAACAACCAGGAGGTGAGCAAGCAGCTTGAAAAGGCCTTTTTCCTTCCTGTGGTGGACGGGATGCGCATGATAGTACAGATGATACAGCCATAGGAAATGATGGTGTCTGTTAAAGTGCCAGGTAAGACCACTACAGTTGCAACCAAGAGCATTACCTCAATGTGTCCTGTGTCCCTGCAGGAGAGTTGGAGCAATGCGGCTGTATCGCAGTAGAAGTGGTTTATGACATTGGGGCCACAGAATGGTAACAGCACAACCATGAATGCTGCAGGAAAGAACAAGAGAAAACTCATCACCCAGCAGCCCAGCACTAACTGGAAGCAGACTCTGCCATTCATGATGGTGCCGTAACGCAAGGGGCGGCAGATAGCCATGTAGCGGTCAAAGGTCATGACAATTCCCATGGCAAAACATAGAGGCGCCCAGGGGGAAGAACAACCACAGTTGCAGGAAATAACCAGGGAGGGGAATAGATTTTCTCTCTGTCAGGAGGCTGTGGAGGAACCTGGGCATGACGACGGAGGTGAAGCAGATTTCCAAGAGGAAGAAGTTCCTGGGGAAGAAATACATGGGGGACTGGAGGCGATGGTCCCTGAGGGTGAGGGTGACAACAATGATGTTTCCCATTATGGACAGCAGGAAGACAACTAATAGAACCACACACAGGATGATGTTTAAATGACAGTTGCTGGACAAGCCCAAGAGGATGAACTCCTCCACAGTGATTCTTCGTTTCTGGCTCATCTTTAAAGACAAAAACACAAACATCAAAACCAAAGTGGATACCACCATGGGGACAGAATACACTCAGGGGAAACTCCATGTCTAAATAGAAAACATCTCTTCAATGGGAGGTGGGTTCCCAGCAGACTTGGGTTTTATGAAAAGATCCTGACAGAGAAATTAGAACCGAGCAGAGGATCTCAGAGGACAATCACTGAGAATTGCAAAGAGGGAGGGAGAGAGAGAGCTGGAGGGGAAGGAAAAATGAAAATATTTTCTTTTTTAAAACCATACATTTTTACTTTTTTTTCATAGAAACACAGATTATAAACCTAGAGGGCACCATTCTGATAATCTAGTCTGATCTCCTGTATGACACAAGCCAGAGACCTTTCCCTGAATTAACTCCTGTTCTGCACCTCCTTTCGAAAAACATCATTTTAAAAAATGTGATGGTGGAAAATCCACCACAAAGCTCAGAAAGTTGTTTCAATGATGAAATGCCCTCACTGCTAATTTTTATTTGTTTGTGTTCTTTCCATGTCATTGATGAAAATATTTAAAAGTACATGACCAAGAATCGACCCCAGTAAAAACATACCCGCTCAGTGATGATTGCCCTGATACATTTCCATTTGGAGTCCTTTCACTTAGACACTGTATAATCCATTTAATGTGTGCTGTGTTAATTGTGTATCATTCTAGTTTCTTAATCACAATGTCAAAAATCTAATCAAAAATAGTATCTGTCTTTAGAAAAGGGGAAGAAAGGAACATGGGGAATTATAGACCAGTCAGCCTAACTTTGTTACCTGGAAAGATACTGGAACAAATTTTTAAACAATCAAATTTAAAGCACTTAGAGGATAATGGGGTTTTAAGAAACAGCCAGCATGGATTTGTGAAGAACAAATCATGCCATACAAATCTAATGTCCCTTGGCACAGTTACTGGCCTGGTGGATAGTTGGGAACCTCTAGATGTGATATATCCTGATTTTAGTTAATGCTTTTGACACAGTCCCACATGACATTCTCACAGGCAAATTAGGAAAATGTGGTCCAGATGAAATATAAGGTGGGTGCAAAATTCATTGAAAGACTATACTCAAAGCACAGCTTTCAGTGGTTCACTGTCAAAGTGGGAGGACCTAGCCAGCGGACTCCCACAACAGTGTGTCCTTGCTCTGATACTTTTCAATATTTTCATTAATGACTTAGATAATGGAGTGGAGAGTAGGCTTATTCCATTTGTGGATGACACAAGCTGGGAGGGGGACAGGATTAGTATTCAAAATGTCCTCTCCAAATTGGAGAGGGATAGCTCAGTGGTTTGAGCATTGGCCTGCTAAACCCAGCATTGTGAGTTCAATCCTTGAGGGGGCCATTTAGGGATTTGGGGATTGGTCCCCCTTTGAGCAGGGGGTTGGACTAGATGACCTCCTGAGGTCCCTTCCAACCCTAATAATCTGTGAAATGTACAAGTTGAAATTCAATAAAGACAAGTAGAAGGTACAACACTTAGGAAGAAAAAAAAATCCAATGCACAACCCCAAAATGGGGACTATCTGGCTAAGAGATGATACTGCTGAAAAGCAGGTAGGGGTCAGAGTAGATCACAAATTGAGCATGAGCCAATAATGTGATGCTGCTGCAAAAAAAGGCTAATATAATTCTGGGGTGTAATAATATAGTGGTGTTGCTGTAAGACTTGGGAGGTAATTGTCCCACTCTTCTTGTCACTCGTGAGACCTGGGCTGAACTACAGTATCTGGATCTGGATGCCTCACTTAAAAGAAAGATGTGGAGAAATTGGAGAGAGTCTAGAGGAGAGAAACCAAAACAATACAAGATTTAGAAAACCTGACCTATGAGGAAAGGTTAAAATAAACAAGGCCTATTCAGTTTTGAGAAAAGAAGACTGAGGGGAGACTCGGTAACAGTCTTTAAATATATTAAAGGCTGCTCTAAAGAGGACAATGACCGGTGGTTCTTCATAGAATATCAGGGTTGGACGGGACCTCAAGAGGTCATCTAGTCCAACCCCCTGCTCAAAGCAGGACCAATTCCCAACTAAATCATCCCAGCCAGGGCTTTGTCAAGCCGGGCCTTAAAAACCTCCAAGGAAGGAGATTCCACCACCTCCCTAGGTAACGCATTCCAGTGTTTCACCACCCTCCTAGTGAAACAGTGTTTCTTAATATCCAACCTGGACCTCCCCCACTGCAACTTGAGACCATTGCTCCTTGTTCTGTCATCTGCCACCACTGAGAACAACCGAGCTCCATCCTCTTTGGAACCCCCCTTCAGGTAGTTGAAGGCTGCTATCAAATCCCCCCTCATTCTTCTCTTCTGGAGACTAAACAATCCCAGTTCCCTCAGCCTCTCCTCATAAGTCATGTGCTCCAGACCCCTAATCATTTTTGTTGCCCTCCGCTAGACTCTTTCCAATTTTTCCACATCCTTCTTGTAGTGGGGGGCCCAAAACTGGACACAGTATTCTAGATGAGGCCTCACCAATGTTGAATAAAGGGGAACAATCACGTTCCTTGATCTGCTAGCAATGCCCCTACTTATACAGCCCAAAATGCCGTTAGTCTTCTTGGCAACAAGAGCACACTGTTGACTCATATCCAGCTTCTCGTCCACTGTGACCCCTAGGTCCTTTTCTGCAGAACTGCTACCTAGCCATTCGGTCCCTAGTCTGTAGCAGTGCATGGGATTCTTCCGTCCTAAGTGCAGGACTCTGCACTTGTCCTTGTTGAACCTCATCAGGTTTTTTTTGGCCCAATCCTCTAATTTGTCTAGGTCCCTCTGTATCCGATCCCTACCCTCTAGTGTATCTATCACGCCTCCTAGTTTAGTGTAATCTGCAAACTTGCTGAGAATGCAGTCCACACCATCCTCCAGATCATTAATAAAGATATTAAACAAAACCGGCCGCAGGACCGACCCTTGGGGCACTCTGCTTGAAACAGGCTGTCAACTAGACATGGAGCCATTGATCACTACCCGTTGAGCCCGACGATCCAGCCAGCTTTCTATCCACCTTACAGTCCATTCATCCAGCCCATACTTCTTTAACTTGGTGGCAAGAATACTGTGGGAGACCATATCAAAAGCTTTGCTAAAGTCAAGGAATAACACATCCACTGCTTTCCCCTCATCCACAGACCCAGTTATCTCATCATAGAAGGCAATTAGGTTAGTCAGGCACGACTTCCCCTTGGTGAATCCATGCTGACTGTTCCTGATCACTTTCCTCTCCTCTAAGTGCATCAGAATTGATTCCTTGAGGACCTGATCCATGATTTTTCCAGGGATTGAGGTGAAGCTGACTGGCCTGTAGTTCTCTGTATCCTCCTCCTTCCCTTTGTTAAAGATGGGCACTACATTAGCCTTTTTCCAGTCATCCGGGACCTCCTCCGATCGCCGTGAGTTTTCAAAGATAATGGCCAATGGCTCTGCAATCACATCCGCCAACTCCCTTAGCACCCTCGGATGCAGCGCATCCAGCCCCATGGACTTGTGCACGTCCAGTTTTTCTAAATAGTCCCAAACCACTTCTTTCTCCACAGAGGGCTGGTCACCTTCTCCCCGTACTGTGCTGCCCAGTGCAGCAGTTTGGGACCTGACCTTCTTTGTGTAGACAGAGGCAAAAAAATCATTGAGTACATTAGCTTTTTCCACATCCTTGGTCACTAGGTTGCCTCCCTCATTCAGTAAGGGGCCCAAACTTTCCTTGACTTTCTTCTTGTTGCTAACATACCTGAAGAAACCCTTCTTGTTACTCTTAACATCTCTTGCTAGCTGCAACTCCAAGTGTGATTTGGCCTTCCTGATTTCACTCCTGCATGCCTGAGCAATATTTTTATACTCCTCCCTGGTCATTTGTCCAATCTTCCACTTCTTGTAAGCTTCTTTTTTGCGTTTAAGATCAGCAAGGATTTCACTGTTTAGCCAAGATGGTCGTCTGCCATATTTACTATTCTTTCTACACATCGGCAACCGCAATAAGGATTCTTTAAAATACAGCCAGCTCTCCTGGACCCCTTTGCCCTTCATGTTATTCTCCCAAGGGATCCTGCCCATCTGTTCCCTGAGGGAGTCAAAGTCTGCTTTTCTGAAGTCCAGGGTCCGTATTCTGCTGCTCTCCTTTCTTCCTTGTGTCAGGATCCTGAACTCGACCATCTCATGGTCACTGCCTCCCAGGTTCCCATCCACTTTTGCTTCCCCTACTAATTCTTCCCTGTTTGTGAGCAGCAGGTCAAGAAAAGCTCTGCCCCTAGTTGGTTCCTCCAGCACTTGCACCAGGAAATTGTCCCTTACACTTTCCAAAAACTTCCTGGATTGTCTGTGCACCGCTGTATTGCTCTCCCAGCAGATATCAGGGTGATTAAAGTCTCCCATGAGAACCAGGGCCTGCGATCTAGCAACTTCTGCTAGTTGCCAGAAGAAAGCCTCGTCCACCTCATCCCCTTGGTCTGGTGGTCTATAGCAGACTCCAACCATGATATCACCCTTGTTGCTCACACTTCTCAACTTTATCCAGAGACTCTCAGGTTTTTCTGCAGTTTCATACCGGAGCTCTGAGCAGTCATACTCCTCTCTTACATACAACGCAACTCCCCCACCTTTTCTGCCCTGCCTGTCCTTCCTGAACAGTTTATATCCATTCTTCTAGTCCTACATTCATGTCCACTGAATGTAGGACTAGAAGAAAAGGGCTTAATCTGCAGCTAGGGAGATTTAGATTCGATATTAGGGAAAAGTTTCTAACATGAGGGATAGTTAAGCACTGGAATACGTTACCCCAGGAGGTTGTGAAATCCCTGTCATTAAAGGTATTTCAGAGCAGGTTAGTCAAAGATCTGTCAGGGAGGGTCTAGGCATACTTAATTTTGCCTCAGTGCAGGGATCTGGACTAGATGACCTCTGGAGGTCCCTTCCAGCTCTTCCTTTCTGTGACTCTGTGTCATTCTGTACCACGTCAAATGCCTTGCAGTAGTTGGAGATTATCACCTCTATCAATCAAACTTCTAATCACATCCAAAAAAATTCCAATTACTTTTACAGAATTTCTTTTCCATAAGCCCATGCTGATCGGAATTAGTTCTATTGCCCTCCTTTAATTCTATATTAATCAAATCCCAGATTAGCCGCTTTGTCATTGTGCTCAGGATTGATGTCAGGCTCACATTCTCGTCCACCCCAAAGAACTTTCCTAGCAATTATCTGTCCTATTACACCCCACCCTGAAATCAGACTCTACACCCAATGGTAAGTTGTCTGTGTCTTTCTGCTCAAGGGATAGGTGGCAAGATAGACAGCTCTGCTGCCACTGAAGATAACGTCATTGGTTTTCAAAGTCCTATAGAAGTGAATGGGAGATGCTCATGTTTCTCTGTGAGCTATTGCTACAGGCTGGTTTTGGATTCAGGTAGACATTGCTTTAACATGACACATGGGTTACTAATTAGGAAGGATTTATTCTAAATCCCTGGTTTCATAATTCATTCCTTTCCTGCATAGACACCCGCCTCCACTTGTATTGAATAGAAGCAAGTTAGAATGGCTAAATGTTAAAATCAGTCAGATCACCCAGCTTAGACCATCAGGATCGGATCCAGAGCTCTTCAAAGTCAATAGAGAGCTTCCCGTTGGCTCTAGTGGGCTCTGGGTCAATGCTGCTAAGATTCTGGTGTCCGTGCAGAGGGAATTACAGAGTTGGAGAACCGAGCATGAGGACACACATGTTCACCTGCAGGGATGGCTGCTTTCTGCATCACAAACAGAACCTGTCTTTTTTTTTCAGATAACGTCCTGTGCGCATCTCCAAACCCTTCCTCTTTCAACAATATTTCTCTAGGAGTTTGAATACACAGTGCATGATGGCCCCTTCTTCCTCTGAGGTGCCCATTTTGCAGTAAGTCAGATCATCTATTCGGTTGGGTTTACAGCTGGGGGTTGTAGAATTTTTTGCAGGGTATTGGGCTCCAGGACTTGAGCAACAAAATGAAATCAATCTTAAAGCTTTCAAATTAAATATATCCCATTAAGGGATTCCAAAGATAATGGTAGCACCGTTCTGTATCCTAAGGTGAAAGCAAGTCTCAAAGACTGATACCTTGCAAAAATCTGCAAAACCACCACATTGTTCACCTTCAAATACATATCACCAATTCCATGATAACTAGGAAACAATAAAGCTTAGCATCTGCTGTGTGCTACTGTTGCTTATCAAATTTACTATAATGTTCTCACTTCTATATCTATTCTCCTGTCCCCCCAACTATTTGATTATCATATCCATGTCTATGTGTCACATTTCACCCCTATACTGGGAGAGTGACCCTCTTTGCCTAGCCCAGTGGGACTGGGATCCCAGCCAGGGGGTCTCAATCTCATAACACAAAACAAACAGATTACCCAACAAAGCTCTTCGGATCATGATTTCATTCAAAGGCCCCCGGCGATCACACCCAGTGCATTCTCACTCACACTCAGCAATGATGGAGACCTTAGAATTACATGGAACATGAACCCAACTATCTCCCAAAGCCGGCAGGTGCTGAATTGAGATGCTACAAAATAGGGCTATCTGTACAACAGGACACTGGGATAAACTTGGGTGGTCTGTCAAATAATCCCTCCTTTTTCAGGTCCCATTTATGAGTTGTAATCTCCGGTATTCTTGTCCCTCATTGCTGGGTGGGACCTCTGAGTTTACTAATGAGTTTGCTGACAACATTCAGAGAACTCACGTCTGATCCATTCTACTGAAAGTTTTAGGAAAGAGCAGGACAATGTTATGTCTCTCTCTCTTCCACATGGAGAAGTCAGTGGGTTCTGTCACCATCTACCATCTCACTTGTTTTTGTGGCAAAATACAGAAAAGTTACAGAAAACTTGGACAGAGTTAGATGCCCATATGACTGATGGTGTTGTGTTTAACGTATGAGAACAGGACTCTTAGAAAGCAGTGTCCAATTCCTGCTTTAGCCCCAGACCTCAGGCAAGTCACTTAGGTCTGGGTTGTTAAAGATATTTAGGCACCTATTGGGATTTTTTTAAAGCAGGTAGGCACCTACCCCCCTTTGAAATCAATGCATTTTAGGTGACTTGGTGAAAAACCCATTAGGCACCTAAATCCCTTAAGTCCAGCATAAGTGCCTTTGATAACCTGACACTACAGAGACGCAAGAGTGGCTACTATCCCATTTTGACAATGGAGAAGTGAGACAGAGTGAGAAAGCTGGAACTTTGAAAGGATTCGGGCACCCATCACACCCTGAATTTCAGTGACATGTGGGGTACAAACCAGCTCGCCTGAGAGACATGCTAGATTCTTAACCACAACCATAGAATCATAGGTCTAGATGACCCTTCTGGTCCCTGCTAGTCCAGCCCCCTGCCAAGATGCAGGACTTGTTGGGTCTAACCCATCCCAGACAGATAGCTCCAGCCTCCTTTGGAAAACTCCAGTGAAGGAGCTTCAGCAACGTCCTGAGGCGTCTGTTCCATTGTCCTGCTGTTCTGACAGTGAGAAAGATTTTCCTGAGATTTCATCTAAATCTGTGATGTTGTAGTTTGTTCCCACTGCCACTCTGCTCCACTCGCCTCCCTGCCGGCCGCTTCCCACTCCGCTCCGCTCCACTCGCCTCCCTGCCGGCCGCTTCCCACTCCGCTCCGCTCCACTCGCCTCCCTGCCGGCCGCTTCCCGCTCCGCTCCGCTCCACTCGCCTCCCTGCCGGCCGCTTCCCACTCCGCTCCGCTCCACTCGCCTCCCTGCCGGCCGCTTCCCGCTCCGCTCCGCTCCACTCGCCTCCCTGCCGGCCGCTTCCCGCTCCGCTCCACTCGCCTCCCTGCCGGCCGCTTCCCACTCCGCTCCGCTCCACCGGCCGCCCTGCCGGCCGCTTCCCACTCCGCTCCGCTCCACTCGCCTCCCTGCCGGCCGCTTCCCACTCCGCTCCGCTCCACTCGCCTCCCTGCCGGCCGCTTCCCACTCTGCTCTGCTCCACCGGCCGCCCTGCCGGCCACTTGCCACTCCAGTCCACTAGCCGCCCATTCATCACTATTCTCTGCACTCTCTTGGATCTCTTGAGGGCCCCCACTTAACAGAGCTCTCCCTGATTTCAGCTCTTAGTGGGGGAGCCCTAATGCCTAGGCCTGGCTATCAGTGATTTCAGCTCGATTGGTGTGCAGTAAGACTCTCCATTGAGTCTTTACCAGGTCTGCAATTACACAGTGGGGAGAGGAAGGGTCAAATGGTGTCTAGGATCCCTACGCTGGGCCCACACCCCCAGGTACACATACCTACATACAGCCTCTCTCAACTCATTGGGCTTTGGCACCCATGTCCCCTGCCTTGGGAGTGCCGTTTCTCTGAGGGTGAGTCCCTCACTCAGGGGACGCCAAGCACCGTTCTGCTGCCCTTGATTCACACAACAAGGATAATTTCCCTGATTACTCCTGCTCCCCATGAGAAAGCGACTTGTGATCCAACACCAGCCAAATATGGTCATTTGGGCAAAGCAGCCCCTCGTGCTCAGTGAGCACCTACGCAGGGTGGGTTTGTCCATGCGAACAAGGTCAGCTCCTGAAGTCCTCTTCCCCAGCTCATCACTGGGGAGAGCTCATTCAGAGCCCACTTACGTGTGAATAAGAAAATCCTTCCTTTGTTTCTCCACTGGGGATTCTCACACAGAGGGGAATTATTTAAAGTGAGTAACGGTAGGATAAATAAGCACAGGACTGAAGCACAGAAACTTGACACTTCCTGGGGATGTAATATCCAAGTCACCACAAAGCACCAATAACCAATGGACCAGTTGGCCGTGGAATAGAGTTGAAGGTGACCCAAAAGAATGAAGCTCATTCAGAACAGAACCCTTATTATTCTGTCACACCGTATCATACAATGTCATTTATGTCCAGGAAAAATAACAGGAGTAATCCGGTGTCTGACCCCAACTATGAAGCTGTCTCAGAATAACTTGTGATTGAGTTTCATGTGGGAAATTTTCAGTTCTTGGTCCTGTTTTCCATCACTTCCATTGGGGAAATTTTCTGAACAGGTACATGGGCAATTCCCAAAGGAATGAAGGTCAGTTATGAATCTTGATGACATTGAAAGTGAATTTGAACTAGACACCTAGAGTGAAATCCTGACCTTACTGGAGTCACTGGAGAAACTCCCACGGTTTTTCATACACTACTGTTATTTATATTGTGGCCATGCCTAGGAGTGCGGTTTCTCAATGAGTGATTAAGGGACAGGATTACAATCCCAAAACTCATCCGTTTGAGTCTCCCTCCCTCTCATAGGGAAAAGCCAGGCCCAGCTGCAAAATGTGGACCTGATCCATTGGATTAGGGCAGCCAATGATGGTTGGACGTGATGCTGGTCACATCACTTTCTTGTGTGCCTTTGGCTATGAATCTGCCTTGGGGGAAAACTCTGATGTTGACAAGCCTAGAAACACCTGTCACAGACCAGCATCCCATTGTGCTAAGTACTGTACAAAGCCAAGCCCCTGCCCAGAAGAGGTTACAAAATATAAGACAAGAATCGGCCGGGAAATCTATGAGATAGCATCGGTCAGCATGATGCACGGTGGACTCAGCAAAACAGCTGTCAAGTGTGTGTGGAAGGAATCACAACCGAGGAGAGTTTGAAGGTCAGTGATGTAGCTTTGCAGATGTTTACTGGGTGCTCTTCCTAATCATGCGGGGCAGCATGGAGAAAAGCATGAAGCTGCTTCTTTGAGAATGTAAAGGGGGTAAAACATCTGGCATCAATGGCCAATTGCAGGAAAGAGTTAATGTCTTACTAGTGTCTGAGAGATGATTGGTAGGGTTTGGCTAGGACCTGGTGGGTCTATCAAATGAAGACAGCTTGCTTATATTTGATGAAGAGTCCAGAGCGGACCCAGCGGAGGAACACAAAGCAGTGGTGAGATTTCCAAAACAACGAGGTAGGAAAATTAGAGACATGTGTTGGGTGAAGCTGTATCTTTTACTGGACCGGCTTCTTTGGTCCAATACAATGTATCACCTCCCCCACCTTGTGTCTCTAATATCCTGGGACCGACACAGCGACAACAACACTGCAGACAAGCTAGGAAAATGGCTTTGAAGAAAGACCGATTCCAATGGAGCCAGGATTTCCCCCTGATCTCTACTTGTGCCTTTGAAAAAATGCCCTTACAAGGTCTAAGAGGAAACCAAACATTTTCCTTACTATACATCACTGTTCATTAGATTATAAGCTCTAGAAGGATGTGGGTCTCTTATTTTTGTCTATTTAATGCCCAGTGGAAAGGGGTGCTGATCTCTGTTCAAATATCTCAGAATTAACAAGAAAACAGCACTACTAACAACACTGAATAAAGACAAAGCATAACAGGGAAATGGTACAAACAACCCGAGCAAGGCAGGGTACAAGATATGAAGTAACTAATACAATAAAATGTGCACAGATCTCAGCAACTAAGGAGCCATTTTAGGCTCTTTAAAGAGCCATTCATCCCGCCTGTTGATTGAATATCTAAAAGTGTTTCTTGTTTCCATTTTCCATAGGAAGTTCCCCTAGCACAGAAAGGTAGAACAAGAACCATTGACTGGTTAAAACATTGTTAAAACCACACAAGTTGGAATTACAAACAGAGTGGGGAGAAATTTTTCAGATGAATAATTTCTTCTGTACAAAATAGAAGTTTCAGGTCAACTAAAAGTATTTGGAAATTCAGAACGATTCTCTGAATTCACACTGGACACAAAAAATATTGAAAAAATAATTTTAAAAAATTCAAAACCTTTCAGTTTAACATCTTTGAAATGAAAAGTTCTCTCCTTTTTTCTTTTCAAATAATATTTTGTCCAAAAATGTAGCTACATGTGAAAGTAAAGGTGTTTAGTTCAACGTAAACTGAATTTTGTTCGGTATTTCATTTCAGCAAGAAAAACTTAATAATTTCCATTTTTGGAACAAACTACAAAGAAAGATTCTCCATCTCTTAAAGTCTTCAGATCAAGACTGGATGCAATTCAAGAAGATATGCTTTCATCAGGCAGAAATTGCTAGACTGAATGCAAAGCTAACGAGGTGGAATTCTCATGTCTGTTTTATGCAGAAGGTCAGACGAGATGACGTAATCACCCCTTCAGGCTTTATGATCTATTAATCTAGATATGGAGAGACAAATTCACCCTGTGTACTGCTGAGGACCCACCAACCCCATTGTGAAGCCTGGCAAGAAGTAAATGACCATCCATGCTCTCTTCACTCCTGCATCTTTGTGGTTTTGGATTTTCATGAGAGCCTCACACATTTAGAAAATGCTCTGCCACAGACATCCTTCAGAGCTTGTTTGACTTGTTCGTTGCGGAGAGCGTAGATGTAGGGGTTAAAGAGTTGAGCCACCACAGAGTACAGAAAGGACACAACTTTGTCAAAGTCCCTCGCTCCCCGCTGACCTGGTCGGATGTACCTGAAGATGGAGCTACTGTATAATATCACAACCACCAGCAGGTGAGCGGAGCAGGTGGAAAAGGCTTTTTTCCTTCCTGTGGTGGATGGGATTCGCATGATAGTGGAGATGATACAGCCATAGGAAATGATAGTGACTGTTAACGTACCAAGTAAGATAACTGTTGCTGAAAACAAGATCATTACCTCAATGTGTCCCGTGTCCCTGCAGGAGAGTTGGAGCAATGCGGCTGTATCGCAGTAGAAGTGGTTTATGACATTGGGGCCACAGAACGGTAACAGCACAACCATAAATGTTGGGGGAAATATTAAGAGAAAACTCATCACCCAGCAGCCCAGCACTAACTGGAAGCAGATCCTGCCATTCATGATGGTGCCATAATGCAAGGGATGGCAAATAGCCATGTAGCGGTCAAAGGACATCATAGCCACATGGAAAAATATACAGGTGCCCAGGAGGAAGAACAACAACAACTGAAGAAAACAACCAGGGAGGGAAATAGATTTTCTCTCTGTCAGGAGGCTGTAGAGGAACCTGGGCATGATGACGGAGGTGAAGCAGATTTCCAAAAAAGAGAAGTTCCTGAGGAAGAAATACATGGGCAATTGGAGGCGATGGTCCACCAGGGAGAGGCTGACAACAATGATGTTACCCGTTATGGTAAACAGGAAGATAACTAATAGAACCACAAACAGGACGGTGTTTAAACGACGGCTGTTGGACAGGCCCAAGATGATGAATTCCACCACGGTGGTCTGGTTCTTCATTCTCAGATCATTCTTAAAAGAAAAAAATTAAGAAGCATGTCAAAAACAGAGTGAATGGAATGTTTGCAGGAAAAATTCTGTAAGTCAATAGAATACACATCATCAATGGGAGTAGGGTACCCAATAGACTTGGACTCTATGAGAAAAGCCTGACTGGAAAACCAGAACCAAAGACAGGATCTTAGAGGAGAATATTTGATACTTTAAGGGGGCGGGGTAGGGGGGAGAGAGAGAGAGATAACTGGAAGGGATGAAAGAATGAACATAATTTTTAAATAAGAAAATGTTTACCCCAATTTTTCATGTATTTCTAGATTATAAGGCCCAAAGGTACCACTGTGATCATCTAATCTGACCTCCTGCATAGACCAAGAATTTCCCTCAGTTAACTCCTGTAAGAACTAGAGCATAGTCTTGAGAGGGACAGCCAATCTTGGTGTAAAAAATTTCCAAGGGTGAAGAATCCAACACACAATTCTTAGTAAGTTGTTCCAATGATTACATACCATCACTGGTCATCTTCTGTGTTTGTTTTGCTTTTCTTCCAGGTCATTGATAAATATTTTAAAAAAGCACCGGGCCAAGAACTGATCCCTGTGGGACTCCACTAGAGATACACCTGCTCAATGATGCACCGTATGCAATTCCTGAAGGAGATCTGTCAGTTACCCACTTTGTAATTCATTTAAAGGGTCTCACCTCAAGTGTGTATCATTCTCGTTTCTTAGTCAAACTGTCAAAGACTAAATGAAAAATAGTACCTATCTTTAAAAAAAACAACAGAAATGAAGAGGACTGAGGAATTATAGACCAGTCCACCTAACTTCAAGACCTGGAAAGACACTGGGACAAATTATTAACCCACAAGTTGTAAGCACCTAGAGGATAATAGGGTTTTAAGTAAAAACCAACATGGTTTATCAAGAATAAATCATGCCAAATCAAAGTAATTTCTTTCCTTGACAGCATTACCGGTCTGGCGGATCGATCGAAAGCCATAGATATGATGTATCGTGATTTTTAGTAGGGGTTTGACACAGTCCCACATCACATTCTCGTAAGCAAACTGGAGAATGATGGTGAAGATTAAATTACTATGAGGAGGGTGCACAACTAGGTGAAAGACTTTACTCACAGAGAGCTATCAGCGGCTCACTGTCAAAGTGTGGGCATTTATCTAGTGCAGTCCTGCAGGGATCTGTCCTGCATCCAGTACAATTCAATATTTTCACTAATGATGTGGATAATGGAGGGCAGATTATGCTTATAAAATGATCAGATGACACCACATAAGAACAGCCACAGTGGGTCAGACCAATGGTCCATCTAGCCTAGTGTCCTGTCTTCCAACAGTGGACAATGTCAGGTGCCCCAGAGGGAATGAACAGAACAGGGATTAATCAAGTGATCCATCCCCTGTCGCCCATTCCCAGCTTCTGACAAACAGAGGCAGGGATACTTCAGAGCATGGTTTTGCAGGCTGGGAGAGTTTGCTAGCACTGTGGAGGACAGGATTAGAAATCAAAATTACATTGACAAATTTGAGAATTAGTCTGAATTCAGCAAGATCAAACTCCGTAAAGACAACTGCAAAGTACTACACTTAGAAAGAAAGAAATTAAATGCACACATGCAAAATGAGGACTAACTAACTAGGAGGCCATACGGCTGCATAGGCTCTGGGAGTCAGAGTTGATCACAAATTGAACATTAATCCAATGAGATGCAGTTACCAAACAAAGGCTAATATCATTCTGGGGTGCATTACCAGAGAGGCAGTTGTCCCTGGTAAGGCGTCGGCTAGGGTGCTGTGGCTAGTTCTTGTTTTCACACCTTAGGAAAGACGCAGACTAGTTGGAAAGGGTCTAGAAGGGTGCAACAAAAATGATAAAAGGGTTAGAAAACTTGACCTTGAGGGAAGGTTTCAAAAACTAGGCCTGTTTAATCTCTGAATGCGTGAAGGGCTGTATAAAGAGGACAGTGATCAGTCGGTCTCCACGCCCACTGAATGTGGAGCAAGTAATGCAGTTAATCTGCAGCAGGGGAGATTTGCCTTAGGCATTAAATAAAAATGTCTAACTGTAAGGATAGTTCAGTGCTGGAACACTTGACCATGGGAGGATGGGGAATCCCAGTAATTGGAGATAGCAGCATTCTGTATCCTACGGGGAAAGGAAACCTCAACATTGCAAATCTGCAAAACCTCCACAATGCGCACCTTGGAATTCATTCTCAGATCTCACCAGTGCCTCGATCGCTATGAGACATTAAAAACTGGCAGCTGGTACCTCTGTTACTATAAGTGTTACCTCTGCTTATAGAATCACAGAACCATAGCGTTAGACGGGACCACAAGGGTCATCAGGCCGATTTCTCATAATAGTCTCACTTCTATTTTCAACTTCCCTGGCCCCGGAGTAGTCTTTTTATCATAGCTAGACATTTGTGTCTCGTTTCACCATAAGACTGAATAATTTTAGGAGTGCGACCCTATTTGCCTAACACAGTGGAACTGGGATCCCAGGCAGGTGGTCTTGATTTTGTACCCAAAACAAACCAAAAAAAAAAAAAAAAAAAGATTACCCACAAAGTTGTTCAGACCACGATTTCTTTCACCTCCCAATCTGCAATCACACCTTGTGCATTCTCACTCAGACCATGCAATGATGGAGTACATGGAACACGAACCAAAATTATCACACAAAGCCGGCAGGTGCTGAATTGAGATGCTCCAAAATAGGTCTGCCGATTTATGCTTCTCTATGTAACAGAACATTGGGATAAACTTGGGTGATCACTGCCTCTGCCAAATAATCCCTCATTTATAACAGTTGTAGACTCTGGTTTTCTCGTCCCTCATTGCTGGCTGGGACCTCTGAGACCAATTAGCTGATGAGTTTGCTGACAACACTCAGAGAACTCAAGTCTGATCCATTCTACTGAATGTTTTAGGAAAGAGTATTACAATGTTATGTCTCTCTCTTCTACATGGAGAAGAAAATGGGTTCTATCACCATCTTCCACCACACTTGTTTTCATGGCAAGACAGGGAAAAGATTCAGCAAAGTTGGACAGACTCAGATGCCCTTATAATTGATGTTCTTATGCTTAACATATTAGAACAGGACTCGGGAAAGCAGTGTCCAATTCCTGCTTTTGCCACCCACCCCTCCACAACCTCAGGCAAGTCACTTAGGGCTGGTTAAAGATATTTAGGGACCTAATGGGATTTTTAAAAGCCTCTAGGCACCACAGAGCCTAAATAACCAGAGGACCAGTTGGCCAGGGAATGGAGTTGAAGGTGACCCAAAAGAATGAAGCATATTGAGAACAGAAGCGTTATTGCTCTGTCCCATCACGTTATGCAATGTCATTTGTGTCCAGGAAAAATACCAGGCGTAACCAGGTGTCTGACCCCCATTATGAAGCTGTCTCAGAATAACTTGTGATTGAGTTTCATGTGGGAGATTTTCAGTTCTTGGTCCTCATTTCAGTCACTTCCATTGGGGACATTTTCTGAAAGGATACGTGGGTAATTCGCAAAGGCACGAAGGGCAATTATGAAGCTTGATGATCTTGAAAGTGAATTTGAACTAGACACCTAAAGTGAAATCCTGAGCTTATCGAAGTCCTTGGAGAAACTCCCACGGGGTTTCATACACTACTATTATTATTATCTATCATTTATCTTCTGGCCATGCCTAGGAGTGCGGTTTCTCACTGAGTGATTAAGGGGCAGGATTTCCCAAAACTCATCCGTTTGAATCTCCCTTGTTCTCACAGGGAAAAGCCAGGCCCAGCTGCAAAATGTGTTCCAGAGCCATTGGATTAGGGCAGCCAATGGTAGTTGGACGTGATGCTGGTCACATCACTTTCTTGTGTGCCTTTGGCTGCGAAAGTGCCTTGCCTTTGCAAAGGGTGAGCCATTTGCTTGGGGGAGACAACTGATGTTAACAAGCCTAGAAACGCCTGTCTGTACCCTGATTTAGGGTGTGTTAATAATATAAATGTAATGTATCAATTTAATATTTCATTAATTTTAATTTAATTAATTAATTAATAATATTATTAATTAATCATTACTATTATTTAATGGGTTTTAGGCTCACCAATCTGTTTGATCAGAAGATAAAATTTCTTGTCCCAAATCAGGCTCCACAGAATTTATAAAGGACCCTCGGGGTGTGACAGGAAGCTCACACTGTGACAGATATAGTCGTAAAGACTTTTTATTAAAATCAATAATAGTAAGTAAATGGTAAATACCCAGAGCTACAAAGTTACAATTGCATTACTGCTATTCAAAAGATACATATGATAATATACTATTACATGCAACAAAGCTTTGGTTAACATCCTCACACCCTTCCTTGATAACCTGGGGGTAAGAGACACAGGACCAGCCTTGTGGTTCAGGTTTCTCAATTCTTGAGAGAGGGATGCAGCGCTTAGAAAAAGCTAATGCTAGGACCTATCAAAACTTAATTAGGGTTTACTCGACTAACTTAAAATCAAAACCTAATAAACAAACTAAGAATTAAACTTAGGGAAACCCAGCTTAGCCTAGTTCCCTTGAAACTTAAAGTTTAAGAAGAACAAGTACAGCCTACGAATAGTAGAGTCATCGTAGATAGATAGAATAGAGAGAGAGAGAGTGGAGGAAGCAAGTGAGAATGATAGAGCGGAATGCTCTAGCGAGGTGGGTCAGCTCATTTATCAGGCACAAGTGCCGGAAATCCTTCCCCTTTGCCTAAATTTCATTCCTCAGCCACAAAATGTTAGGGTACACTTACCCCATAGGCTAGTATGTTTGTGCGGATTGATGACATGTACCTACCACATAAGTTCCCTTGTGGTATATCTGTTAAGCCTGTGGGTACAACATTGAACCCCCCCCCATGTCATTCTCCATTGTCTATTGGTCTAGATAAAAGGTCATGGACATAGGCGTGGGCACTCAGCTATTTAGGTAACAAGCTATAGGTCAACTTTGCTTTTTGAGTAAAAGGTCTTAATATAGACGTGCTAACTTTGCCTTAGCTTAACATACAGGATATGGCCTGTAGGTCTCTTGCATTACAGCCAAACTGACTTTAATATAAATCTATAAACCTATTACAATAAACCACATACTTAAACTATAAGAAAAGATATATATATATATATGCAAGCAAGCAGGTTAGTCCTATAGGCTCCATGTCTCAGACCAGCATCCCATTGTGCTAAGTACTGTACAAAGCCAGAGCCCCTGCCTAGAAGAGATCACAAAATATAAGTCAAGAATCGGCCGGGAAATCTATGCGATAGCGTCTGTCAGGATGATGCTCAGCAAAACAGCTGTCGAGTTTGTGTGGAAGGAATCACAACAGAGGAGAGTTTGAAGGAGGTCAGTAGCTTTTGCAGACGTTTACTGCGTGCTCTTCCTTAGCATGAGTAAGGCTATGATTTTTTCACAGAGATCACGGAATCTGTGACTTCCAAAGATCTCCGTGACTTCAGCCTGTGGTTGTTCTCTCTTATAGGTGTCGGTTTAATGACCAGTGCAAAGGGGTGCTGATCTCAGTTCAAATATCTCAGAGTTAACAAGAAAAACAGTATTACTAACAATATGGCATATTAGGTGAATGGTACAAACAAGCAGACCAAGGCAGGGTATGAGAGATGAGGCAACCAAAACAGTAAGATGTGCACATATCTTAGCAACTAAGCAGCCATTTTAGCCTCTGTGAGGAGCCATTTATCCCTCCTGTGGGTTGAATATCTAAAGTGCAGTGTTTCTTGTACCCCTTTTCCAGGGGAAGTGCCCCTCACAGAGAAAGGTAGAACAAGAACTATTGACTGGATGCTAAAACCACACACGTTGAAATGACACATCCGGGAGAATTTTTTCAGATGAATAATTTCTTCTGTAAAAAATACAGTTTCAGGTCAGCTAAAAGTATTTGTGAATTCAGTCATGAATTCAAATTGTGACCTGACCACAAAAAAAAAAAAAGGAAAATAATAATTGAAAACATTTATTTCAACATCTTCAAAAATCAAAAGGTTTCACTTTTCAACAATTTAGCAAGATGTTAAAGAAATGTTCTTCCCAAACTGAATTTTGTTTAGTGTTTCATTTCACCAAGAATAACCTAGTAATTTCTATTTTGGGAACAAAGTAGCAAGAAAGAATCTCCATCTCTTGAAGTCTTCCAGTGAAGACTGGATGCCATTCAGGAAGACACGCTTTCATTAGACATGAGTTACTAGTCTCAGTGCATAAATAACTGGTGGAATTCTGTGGCGTGTCTTATCAGGAGCTCACACTTGATGATCTGAGGATCCCTTTTGGGCATACAATTTATCAACCTAGACATGAGGAGGTAAATTCACCCCTGTTAAAAGCTCAGGACCCACCAAGCCCATTGTGAACCCAGGCACGAAGTCAAGGACCATCCATGTTCTCTTCACTCCTGTATCTTTGGGGTTCCAGATTTTCATGATATCCTCCGGCACTTAGAAATTGTTCGGCCAAATATGTCCTTCAGAGCCTGTTTGACTTGTTCATTGCGGAGAGCATAGATGTAGGGGTTAAAGAGTTGACTCACCACACAGTACACAAAGGACACAACTTTGTCAAAGTCGTGAGTGCCCCGCTGACCTGGTCGGATGTACCTGAAGATGGCACTACTGTACAATATCACAACAACCGTGAGGTGAGCAGAGCAAGTGGAAAAGGCCTTTTTCCTTCCTGTGGTGGACGGGATGCGCATGATAGTACAGATGATACAGCCATAGGAAATGATGGTGACTGTTAAAGTGCCAGGTAAGACCACTACAGCTGCAACCAAGAGCATTACCTCAATGTGTCCCGTGTCCCTGCAGGAGAGTTGGAGCAATGCGGCTGTATCGCAGTAGAAGTGGTTTATGACATTGGGGTCACAGAACGGTAACAGCACAACCATAAATGTTGGGGGAAAGATTAAGAGAAAACTCATCACCCAGCAGCCCAGCACTAACTGGAAGCAGACCCTACCATTCATGATGGTGCCATAACGCAAGGGATGGCATATAGCCATGTAGCGGTCAAAGGACATCATAGCCATATGGAAAAATACACAGGTGCCCAGGAGGAAGAACAACAACAACTGAAGGAAACAACCAGGGAGGGAAATAGATTTTCTCTCTGTCAGGAGGCTGTAGAGGAACCTGGGCATGATGACAGAGGTGAAGCAGATTTCCAAGAGGGAGAAGTTCCTGAGGAAGAAATACATGGGGGACTGGAGGCGATGGTCCACCAGGGAGAGGGTGACAACAGTGATGTTTCCTATCACAGTCAATAAGAAAACAACTAATAGAACCGCAAACAGGATGATGTTGACATGGTGGTAGTTAGACAGTCCTACGATGATGAATTCCACCACCATGGTCTGGTTCTTCATTCTTCACTCATCTTTAAAGAAAAAATATTAAAAACATGTCAAAACCAGAGCCTATTGGACAATAGGGACAGAACGCTTAGAGAAAAAATCTGTAAATAAATAGAACTAATCTCTTCAATGGGAATTGGGTGTCTAACAGACATGGGCTCAATGAAACAATCCTGATAGAGCAACTAAAAACAATTACTGATAGTTGGAGAGAGAGAGAGAGAGAGAGAGAGAGAGAGTACTGGAGGGGAAGGGAGAATTAAAATAATTTTATTTTAAACATTCATAAGTTTTGCCACAATTTTTCATTGATTATAAGGCCAGAAGGCAACAGTATGATCATCTATCCTGATCGCCTCTATAGAACAGACCAAGGAATGTCCCTGAATTAGCTACTGTTAGAACTAGAGCGTAGCTTTTAAAGAAAATCCAAGCTTTATTTTAAAATTTCCAGTGATGCAAAATCCACCACAAACCTTGGAAAGTGGTTTCAATGATTAAATACCCTCATGTGAAAGTTTTGTTTTTTTGTTTTGGTTTTGTCTTGGTCATTGATAAAAATATTAAAATGTACAGGGCCAAGAACCAAACCCTGTGGGACGCCACTAAAACCACGCACGCTTAATGATGATTGCCCATATATAATTCCAGTTTGAAACCGTTCAGTACCCACCTTTTAGTCCATTTTGTGCCATGTTAATTGGGTATCCTTCTAGTTTCTTAATCACAAAGGCAAAAGTCAAATGAAAAATAGTCCCTGTCTTTAAAAAAGAGGATAAAGAGGACCTGGGAATTATAGACTATATACCCTAACTTTATACCTGGAAAGATACTGAAACAAATTATTAAACTGGTTGAAAGACTGAACTCAAAGACTAGCTCTCAGTGAGTCACGTTCAAAGTGAGGGAAAGTGTCTAGTGGACTCCTGCAAGGGTCTGTGCTGAGTGCAGTACAACTCAATCTTTTCATTAATGACATGTATACTGGATTGGCGATTACACTTACAACATTTGCAGATGATACCAAGGTGGAAGATGTTCCTAGCAGTTGGGAGGACAGGATTAAAAATCAAACCAACCTTGACAAATTGACGAATTGATCTGAAATCAACATAATGGAATTCTATAAAGACAAGTGCAAAGTACTACACGGAGGAAGAAAAATACCAGATGCACAGCTACAAAATGGGGAATAACCGGTTAAGCGTTAGTACTGCTGAAAGGATCTGAGTGTTATCGTAGAGCATAAATTGAATATGAGTCAGCGAAGTAGTTGCAAAAAAGGCTAATATCATACCGAGGTTATTCACAGGAGCGTTGTATTTATAATGCGGGAGGAAATTGTCCAGCTTTGCTGGGCACTGGTGACGTTGCAGCAGCAGTACTCTGTCCTCTTCTGGATTCCACACTTTTAAAACAGTCAAGTAATTGGAGACGATCTAGAGCGAAGCAAGAAAAATGATAAAAGGGCTAGAAAACCTTACCATGATCAACGGTTTCAACAATAGGCACGTTTAGTCTTGAGAAAAGAAGACTGAGGAGAGAGCCCATAACAGTTTTCCAATATGTTAAGGGCTGTTCTATAGAGGATGGGGATTAATTGTTCTCCATGTCCACTGAATGTAGGACAAGGAGAAATGCACTTAATCAGCAAGAAGGGAAATTTAGGTTCAATGTTAGGGAAAACTTTTTCTAACTATAAGAATAGTTAAGTACTGGAATACATTACCATGGGAGGTTGTTGAATCCCTGTCAGTAGAGGTTTCTAATAACAGGTTAGACAAATGCCTGTCAGGGATGGTGTAGATTTACGTGGTACTGCTTCAGCGCAGGGGGGGTGGATTAGATGACCGCTCAAGGTTCCTTCCAGTCACATAGCTCACCGGTTACAAATTAGGAAATGTATTCCTTAGAAGCTCCTGGCTTCATTCCCTTCCATCACAGACACCCAACACCTCCCCTTCTATTGAATAGAAGAATAGTTTGAATGGCTAAGTTTTATATCAGTTGGATCAATCAGTTTAGACCTTCAGGGTCTGGTCCAAACTTCTCCAGAGTCAATAGAGAGCTTTCTGTAGGCTCAAGTGTGGTTTGGATTCACGCTGCAAAGCTGCCCATGCAGAGGTACTTACAGAGTTGGAGACATGGAGAGTGAGGACACAAATATTCCTCAGTGGGGAGGGCTTCTGTGCGCATCACACAACTTATTCCTCCGAGGTGCCCATTTTGCAATAAGCCATACCAGCTATTAGCTTGGGTTTGTGGATTTTTTTACAATGGGTTTCGGGCTCCCGGATACCACTTGACCAAGACAATGAAAGAAATCTAGCATTTCCCTAATTAAATATATTCTTTAATGGGGATTCCTAGGATAATGGCAGTGGCGTTGTGTCTGCTAAGATGAAAGCAAACCTCACAAACTCGTATCCTGTAAAAATCTCTTAACCCATTGTCCGCCTTCGAATCCAGCTTCTGACCTGACCTGTGTCATGCTATCAGTGAGACACTCAAGAACGGCAGCCGTTGTGCATTACCTCACCGTGTCACATTTATCATACGCTTCTCAGTCTTAAACTGCACTCGCTGGCCACAAACTGTTCTTTTTATCGTAGCCATATATCTGAATCTCATTTTACATCAAGACTGGAAAATGTTGGGTCAGTGACCTGCTTTGCCTAGCACAATGGAACTGGGATTTCAATCTCATGCCACAAAACAAAACACTAAGATTACCCACCGAGCTCTTCAAGGCATTATCACTTCAAAATCCCACCCCGCTGTCATATGCTGGGCATTCCCACTCACACCCTGTGATAACAGAGACCTTAGAAATACCCAGAACAAGAACCAAAATTATCACACAAACCCTGAAGCTGCTGAGTTGAGATTCTCCAATTTAGGTTTCTTAATTTATGCCTTTCTGCATACGAGAATACAGGGATAAACGTGGGTGATCAGTGCCTGCATCACATAACCCCTCCTTTTCCCATCTGTATTAGTTGTAGTCTCTGGTGTTCTTGTCTGTAGTTGCTGGCTGGGACCCCTGAGACCAATTAGATAAAGAGCTTTGCTGACAACACGCTGAGAAATCCCTTCTAATCCCTTCTTCTGAAAATTTGAGGAAAGAGCAGGACAAAATTATGTTTCTCTTTTCCCCATAGGGAATTCAAAGGGTTCGGTCACTATTTCCCATCTCATGTGTTTTCGTGGCAAGACAAGGAAATGATACATAAAAGTCAGGTAGCCATATGACTGATGCTACTGTGGTAAGAACACGACTCAGGAAATCAGTGGTGAATTCCAACCTCTGCTACAGACCTTCTCTACAACTTTACCCAAGCCAGTTAGGGCCAGGTACTTCAAGGTACATAGGCACCTAGTGGGATTTTTAAAAGCATCTAGGCACCTAAATCCAATTGAGGTCAATACGTTTTTGGTGCGTAGGTGAAAATCCCACTAAGCGCCTATATATCTTCATTTCAGCGTACGTGCATTTGATAACCTCAGTCTAAAGAGACAATAGGTGAGAAAAGGGGGGAGCCTCAGGAACCAATGAGATAATATTGGTCTATGTGATGGACAGTGCTCTAAGCAAAACACCTTCATAGTGTTGTCAAGTTTGTTTGCTAGAAATATTAGCACAGGGAAGTTTGATGGAGGTCAGTGAGGTATTTAGTAGATGTTTGCCGATGTTTTTCTCAATCATGAAGGGTAGCATGCAGAAATGTATGAAAGTACTTCTTTGAAAAGTGGATGATGTTGGTTTGTCATCAAATCCTGTGGTTTAGAGACTTCAATTAGCAGAGAATCCTCCTGCTAGTGATCCCTGCCCCATGCTGCGGAGGAAGGCGAAAAACCTCCAGGGCCTCTGCCAATCTACCCTGGAGGAAAATTCCTTCCCGACCCCAAATATGGCGATCAGTAAAACCCCGAGCACGTAGGCAAGATTCTCCAGCCTGACCCTCATTAACCATTATACTATTTACCTGCCATGGCACGCTGTTCCTTTGACTAAAATCACATTATCCCATTAAACCATTCCCTCCATAAACTTATCTAGCTTAATCTTATGGAGCATGGAGTCAATGTACGAATAGTGTATGAGCGATGATTGGAAGGGTGGGAATAAACCAAGGAGGGAACTTAACTGAAGAAAAGTGGCTTATGTTTGATGCAAAAGGTACTCAGTGGAGACATACAAAGCGTGTGGTGAGATTGTCAAAACGATAAGCTAGGAAAGTGACCTTTAAAGCCAGAACGACTTCAGTGGAGCCAGATTTTCCCCTCACCTCCATTTGCGCCTTTGAATATATCCCTTTGCAAAATCAAAGAGGAAACCAAACATTTCTCCTGCATATACATCTCTATTTTTTAGATTATAAACTCTATATTCAGCAAGGATCCTTGCTTATTTGTTGTCTATCTAATGCCCAGTGGAAATGAGTGATGATCTCAGTTGGAGAATCTGAGAGTTACCAGAAATGCAGTGCTACTAGTAATGACACATAAGGACAAAGCCTGGCAGGTAAATGGTAGAAACACACAGACTAAGACAGGATACAAGAGACGAGGTAAACAGGATATGCATCGGTCTTAGCAACTATAAACCCGTATTAGACTTGAGGAGTCATTCATCCCTCCTGTGGGATGTGCAGATCAGTGTTACTGAGGAAGTGCCTCAGCAGAGAAAGACAGAACAAACACCGTTGGCTGGACGTTAAAGCCAGACAAACTGAAATTAAAAACAGAGCTGGTAGAAATTAAAAAAAAAAAAAAATTTATTCTGTAAAAAAAATGCAGTTCTAGGTCAGCTAAAAGAATATAGAGTGACTTCAGAAAATAGCTTTGGCTGAAAATAAAGAGTGTAAAACAATGTGAAAAATTCAGAACATTTTATTTCAACATATTTGAAAAGAAATGTTTTCTATTTTTATTTTTAAATGCTATTTTATCTCGAAATTTAGCTAGGTATTAAACATATATCCTTTATATCCAAGCAAACTGAAGTTTGTATTTTTTTTTCATTTCAGCAAGAATGACTCAAATATTTCTATTTTGGGAACAAGCTACCAAGGAAATGTTGGATTCTCCAACTCCTGAAGTCTTCTGATCAAGACTGGATGCCGTTCTGGAAGACGCGCTTTCAACAGACAGGTGTTACGAGGTTCAAAGCAGAACTAATTGGGTGGAATAATAAAGCCTGTGTTACCAGGAGAGCAGAATTCACCTTACAGACCTGGCCTTACAATTTATGAAGATAGGGATGAATTTCTCTCTCCATGTCTATGTACTGCTCCTGACACACCAAGCCCATCAGGATGCCTGACATGAAGTCATTGACCAGCCAAGTTCACACCCATCCTGCAACTTTGCGGTTTGGCATTTTCACGAGAACCTCAAACTCTTAGAACCTGCTTTGCCACAGGCATCCTTCAGGGACTCTTTGATTTGTTCGTTGCGGAGAGTGTAGATGTAGGGGTTAAAGAGAGGGACCACCACACAGTACAGAAATGACACAACTTTGTCAAAGTCCTGCACACCCCGCTGTCCTGGTTGGAGGTACCTGAAGATGGAGCTACTGTACAATATCACAACAACCAGGAGGTGAGCGGAGCAGGTGGAAAAGGCTTTTTTCCTTCCTGTGGTGGCCGGGATGCGCATGATAGTGGAGATGATACAGCCATAGGAAATGATAGTGACTGTTAAAGTACCAAGTAAGATAACTGTTGCTGAAAAAAATATCATTACCTCAATGTGTCCCGTGTCCACGCAGGAGAGTTGGAGCAATGCGGCTGTATCGCAGTAGAAGTGGTTTATGACATTGGGGCCACAGAACGGTAACAGCACAACCATAAATATTGGGGGAACCATTATAAGAAAACTCATCACCCAGCAGCCCAGCACTAACTGGAAGCAGACCCTGCCATTCATGATGCTGCTGTAATGCAAGGGGCGGCAGATAGCCACGTAGCGGTCAAAGGACATGACAGCCCCATGACAAAACATAGAGGCGCCCAGGAAGAAGACCAACAATAACTGAAGGAAACAACCAGGGAGGGAAATAGATTTTCTCTCTGTCAGGAGGCTGTAGAGGAACCTGGGCATGATGACAGAGGTGAAGCAGATTTCTAAGAGAGCAAAGTTCCTGAGGAAGAAATACATGGGCAACTGGAGGCGATGGTCCACCAGGGAGAGGGTGACAATAATGATGTTTCCCATTACAGTCAACAGGAAGACATCTAATAGAACCGCAAACAGGATGATGTTGACGTGGTGGTTGTTGGACAGTCCCACAATGATGAATTCCACCACTGTGGTCTGGTTCGTCATTCTTGGTTCATCTGTAAAGACAAATTAAAAACATGTCAAAACCAGAGCTGCTTGGACAATAGGGACAGAACGCTTAGAGGACAAATCTGTAAATAAATAGAATGAATCTCTTCAATGGGAATTGGGTGCCTATGACGGGGCGACGACTCACCGGCGCGGCACCTCCTGCTGGTTGTCTAGGGAATTAGCTCTTCCCAGTCCGGAGCGCCCTCTGCAGGCTGGTGTCCTGCCTGCCACTGGCCCCGTGTCCCTCCAGGATCCCGGTGCCCCTCTATGTCAGGGTCCTTCCCCCAGCAGTAACCCGCAATTTGGGTCTCCCCACCCAGGGGATCCCCCAACCTCCTATCCCCACCTTGCCTCAGTGGCTACTGCCAGTCACCACTTAGCCCCCGCTCCCTGGGGCAGACGCAGTCTGTAAACCGCTCATCATCGGCAAGGGGGGTTGGACCAACTGCCTCTGCCTATTCCTGGGATGCCCCTCTGCAGCCCCAGTACCTTTCGTGGGCCCTTAACTCGGCCTACAGCCTGGGGCTTTGCTAGACTGCGGCTCCCCAGCTCCCTCTGCCCTTCCCCAGCACTGCTCCAGCCTAGGTACCCTGCTCAGCTCCCCAGCAGCCAGGTCCTTCTCTGCCAGGAAGCGAGAAAGGGAGTGTCTCCAGCTCCTGGCCCACTGCCCTCCTATAAGGGCCAGCTGGGCCTTAATTGAGCTGGCCACAGCTGCGGCTGCTTCCTTAATCAGCCCAGCTTTTCCAGTTGCAGCCCTCTCCAGGGCTGCTTTGAACCCCCGATTACTGGGGTGGGGAGTCGCCCCACCACAATGCCTAACAAACATGGGCTCAATGAAACAATCCTGATAGAACAACTAAACCAATTACTGATAGCTGGAGAGAGAGGGGGAGAACTGGAGAGAAAGGGAGAATGAAAATTTCTTCTTTTAAAAATTCATAAATTTTACTTCAATTTTTCATACATGAAAAAGGCCAGAAGGAACCAGTGTGAACATCTGTTCTGACCTCCGTACAGAAGAGAGTGAGGAACTTCCCTGAACTAGCTACTGTTAGAACTAGAGTGTCGCTTTTTAAAAAAACTTCCAATCTTTATTTTAAAATTTCCAGTGATGGAAAATCCATCAAGTTGTTCCAATGATTACATACCCTCACTGTGAAAGTTTTGATTGTTTGTTTTCTTCCAGGTCATTGATACAAATATTAAAAAGTACAGGTCCAAGAATCAAACCCTGTGGGACCCCACTAAAAACACCCACACTCAATGATGATTGCCCATATATAATTCCAGTTTGAGACTGTTCAGTACCCACCTTTTAGTCCATTTAATCTGTGCCATGTTAATTGTGTATCATTCTAGTTTCTTAATCACAATGTCAAAAATGAAATAAAAAATAGTCCCTGTATTTAAAAAGGGGAAACAAAGAGGAGCTGTGGAATTATAGACCAGTCAGCCTAACTTCTATACCTAGAAAGATACTGGAACAAATTATTCAACAATCAAGTTATAAGCATCTAGAGGATATTAGGGTGTTCAATCATAGCGAACAAATTTCTCAAGAACAAATCATGCTAAATCAATCTAATTTCCTTCTTTCATATGGTTACTGGTCTGGTGGAGAGTTGGGAAGCTGTAGATGTGATATATCTTGATTTTAGTAAGGCTTCTGACACATAAGAACATAAGAATGGCCATACTGCGTCAGACCAAAGGTCCATCTAGCCCAGCATCCTGTCTTGCGGCAGTGGCCAGTGCCAGGTGCCCCAGAGGGAATGACCAGAACAGGGAATCATCCAGTGATCCATCCCCTGTCGCCCATTCCTTGCACATACCATTCTCATAAGCAAAATAGGGAAATGTGGTTTAGATGAAATTACTGTAAGGTGGGTGCAAAATTGATTGAAAGGCTGAACTCACAAAGTAGCTAGCAGTGGTTCAACGTCAAAGTGGGGGAAAGTATCTAGTCAGGTCCCATAAGCGTCTGTCCTGGGTCCAGTAGAATTCAATATTTTCATTAATGGCATGGATAACAGAGTGGAGAGTCTGTTTACAAAATCTGCAGATGAAACCTGCCTGGGAGAGATTCCTGGCACTTGGAAGAACAGGATTAGAAATCAAAACAACCTTGACAAATTGAAGAATTGGTATGAAATCAAAAAGATGGACTTCAATCAAAACAAGTGCAAAGTTCTACACTTAGGAAGAAAAATATCAAAACTCACATCTGCAAAATGGGGATTAACTGGCTAAGAGGCAGTACTGCTGAAAAGGATGTGGGTGGTATAGTGGATCACAAATGGGATGTGAGTCAGCAAGGTGATGCAGTTGCAAAAAAGGCTAATATCATTCTGGGGTATATTGACAGGAGGGTCGTATGTAAGATACGGGAGGTAATTGTCCTACTCTACTCTGCCCTGGTGGCATTTCAGCAGCAGTACTGTTTCCTGTTCTGGATTCCACACGTTGAAAAAAATGGGAACTAATTGGAGAGGATCTAGAAGAGTGACACAAAAAGGATAAAAGGCCTAGAAAACTTTAACATGAGAAAAGAGGATGGGGAACAATTGTTCTCCATATCCACTGAATGCAGGAGAAGGAGAAATGGGCTGAATCTCCAAAAAGTGTGATTTAGGTTCAATATTAGGGAAAACTTTCTAACTGAAAGAATAGTTAATTACGGGAATACATTACTGCAGGAGGTTGTGGAATCCCCATCATTGACAGTTTCTAATGGAAGATTAGACAAACACCTGTCAGGCATGGCCTAGGTTTACTTAGTCCTGCTTCAGCTCTGCGGATGGATTAGATGACCGCTCAAGGTCCCTTCCAACCCTACATTTCAGAGAGTCTGTCTCATTTGTACCACCTCAAGTGCTATTCAGAAGGCTAAATGGAGGACATCAACATTATTACCTTTATAAACCAAACTTGTGATGTCACCAACAAAAAACATATCAGGTTAATTTGACAGAATCTATTTGTCATAAGCCCATGCTGATTGGACTTAATTCTTTTCCTCTCATCTACTTCTATACAGATTGAGTCCCATATCAGGTGCTCCATGATTTGCCCAGCATCTATCTCAGGCTCACAGGAGTTTAATTACTTGGCTCATCCCAGTTACCCCTCCTTTTCCACCATTAGACGTGTGAAGAGGACATTTGGGAATTCAGGCTGTCTTGGATGTGAATTACTTCCTGCCCACCCCACTCTGAAATCAGATACTACAGCCAATAGTGATGGATAAGTATTTTTGAGAGCATCTTTCTGCTAAAGGGACAGGTGGCAAGATAGACAGCTATGCTGGCACTAAAAATAACTTTCTTGGTATTCATAATCCCATTGAAGTGAATGGGAGATCTTCATTGTTCTCTCCAAGTTATTTTTTCCAGCCTGTCTGCAGATTCAGGTAAACATTACAAATTAGCTTAGTAATTCCTTAGAAGTTCCTGGCTTCATTCCCTTCCATCACAGACACCCAACGCCTCCTCTTCAATTGACCAGACATGTTGTTTGAATGGCTACATTTTATATCAGTTGGATCACCCTGCTTAGATCTTCAGGGTCTGATCCAAACTTCTCCAGAGTCAATAGAGAGCTTCCCGTAGGCTCCAGTGTGGTTTGGATTCACTCTGCGAAGCTGCCCGTGCAGAGGTACTTACAGAGTTGGAGACATGGAGAATGAGGACACAAATGTACATCAGTGGGGAGGGCTTCTGTGCGCATCACACACAACCTGCAGAAGCTCCCTGGCTTTTCTCAAACTGGGTCCTGGGTGAGCCTCCCCAAACCCTCCCTCTTTCAATAGCTCTGCTTTTTCAACAGTATTTCTCTAGGCGTTTGAGGGAACTTATTCCTCCGAGGTGCCCATTTTGCAATAAGCCATACCAGCTATTAGCTTGGGTTTGTGGATTTTTTTACAATGGGTTTTGGGCTCCCAGATACCACTTGACCAAGACAATGAAAGAAATCTAGCATTTCCCTAATTAAATATATTCTTTAATGGGGATTCCTAGGATAATGGCAGTGGCATTGTGTCTGCTAAGGTGAAAGCAAACCTCACAAACTCGTATCCTGTAAAAATCTCTTAACCCATTGTCTGCCTTCGAATCCAGCTTCTGACCTGACCTGTGTCATGCTATCAGTGAGACACTCAAGAACGGCAGCCGTTGTGCATTACCTCACCGTGTCACATTTATCATACGCTTCTCAGTCTTAAATTGCACTCGCTGGCCACAAACTGTTCTTTTTATCATAGCCATATATCTGAATCTCATTTTACATCAAGACTGTAAAATGTTGGGTCAGTGACCCGCTTTGCCTGGCACAATGGAACTGGGATTTCAATCTCATGACACAAAACAAAACAGTAAGATTATCCACCGAGCTCTTCAAAGCATTATCACTTCAAAATCCCACCCCTGCCGTCATATGCTGGGCATTCCCCCTCACGCCCCGTGATACCGGAGAGCTTAGAAATACCCGGAACAAGAAACAAAATTATCACACAAACCCTGCAGCTGCTGAGTTGAGATTCTCCAATTTAGGTTTCTTAATTTATGCCTTTCTGTATACGAGAATACCGGGATAAATGTGGGTGATCACTGCCTGCATCACATTACCCCTCCTTTTCCAATTCCCATCTGTAATAGTTGTAGTCTCTGATGTTTTTATCTACAGTTGCTGGCTGGGACCCCTGAGACCAATTAGATAAAGAGCTTTGATGACAACACTTTGAGAAATCCCTTCGGAAAGAGCAGGACAAAGTTATGTTTCTCTTTTCCCCATCGGGCATTCAAAGGGTTCGGTCACCATTTCCCATCTCACGTGTTTTCATGGCAAGACACAGAAAACATACAGAAAAGTCAGGTAGTCATATGACTGATACTACTGTGGTAAGAACACGACTCAGGAAATCAGTGTTGAATTCCCAACCTCTGCCAGAGTCCTTCTCCGTGACCTTGGGCAAGTCAGTTAGGGTCAGATAGTGCAAGGTATATAGGAAGCTAGTGGGATTTTTAAAAGCATTTGAGGCATCTTCCTCCCATTGAAATTAATGAGTTTTAAGTGCCATGGGGAAATCCCATTAGGTGCCTAAATATCTTCATTCAGGCAGAAATGGATTTGAGAACCTCACACTACAGAGATCGATGAACAGATTTTATCTCCATTTCTGAGATGGGGAACTGAGACATACAGTGAGAGAACTGGATTTTAGAAAGGACTAACACACCCATCATCCACTAAATTTCACTGTGATGTGGGGTTCAAACCAGCTTATCCAAGAGACATGCTGGTTTCTTAACCATAAGAACATCCTTTCTCTGCTTTTACACTGGGGCTATTGCACAGAAAATAATTCCTCCAAGAAATGGTAGGATAATTAAGCACAGACCCTCAGCACAGAAACTTTGGATATGTCAAATCCAGGTCTCCAGAATGACCCAACCACCAGAGGACCAGCTGGCCATGGAATGGAGTTGAAGGTGTCCCAAAGAATGACGCATATTGAGAACAGAAGCTTTATTATTCTAACACACCACATACAATGCCGTTGGTTTCCTTGCAAAATAGGAGGAGTAACCATGTTCCTTACACCAATTCATTGCGATTGAGCCTCGTGCAGGAGCTTTGCAGTTCATTTTCCTCTTTTCAGTCACTTCTAAGGGAGAAATTTCCTGCATCGGTACAAGGGTAATTCCCCAAAGCATGAAGGGGAGTTATGGCTTCAAGATTCATTGAAGGTGAATTCCAAGTGAACAACAGAAGTGACATCATAGAATCATAGAATCATAGAATATCAGGGTTGGAAGGGACCTCAAGAGGTCATCTATTCCAACCCCCTGCTCAAAGCAGGACCAATTCCCAACTAAATCATTCCAGCCAGGGCTTTGTCAAGCCAGGCCTTAAAACCCTCCAGGAAGGAGACTCCACCATCTCCCTAGGTAACACATTCCACTGCTTCACCACCCTCCTAGTGAAATAGTGTTTCCTAATATCCAACCTAAACCTCCCCCACGGCAACTTGAGACCATTACTCCTTGTTCTGTCATCTGCCACCACTGAGAACAGTCGAGCTCCATCCTCTTTGGAACCCCCCTTCAGATAGTTGAAAGCAGCTATCAAATCCCCCCTCATTCTTCTCTTCTGCAGACTAAACAATCCCAGTTCCCTCAGCCTCTCCTCATAAGTCATGTGCTCCAGACCCCTAATCATTTTTGTTGCCCTCCGTTGGACTCTTTCCAATTTTTCCACATCCTTCTTGTAGTGTGGGGCCCAAAACTGGACACAGTATTCCAGATGAGGCCTCACCAATGTCGAATAAAGGGGAACGATCACGTTCCTCGATCTGCTGGCAATGCCCCTACTTATACAGCCCAAAATGCCGTTAGCCTTCTTGGCAACAAGAGCACACTGTTGACTCATATCCAGCTTCTCGTCCACTGTGACCCCTAGGTCCTTTTCTGCAGAACTGCTACCTAGCCATTCGGTCCCTAGTTTGTAGCAGTGCAGGGGATTCTTCCGTCCTAAGTGCAGGACTCTGCACTTGTCCTTGTTGAACCTCATCAGGTTTTTTTCTGCCCAATCCTCTAATTTGTCTAGGTCCCGCTGTATCCGATCCCTACCCTCTAGTGTATCTACCACGCCTCCTAGTTTAGTGTCATCTGCAAACTTGCTGAGAGTGCAGTCCACACCATCCTCCAGATCATTAATGAAGATATTAAACAAAACCGTCCCCAGGACCGACCCTTGGGGCACTCCGCTTGAAACCGGCTGCCAACTAGACATGGAGCCATTGATCACTACCCGTTGAGCCCGACGATCTAGCCAGCTTTCTATCCACCTTACAGTCCATTCATCCAGCCCATACTTCTTTAACTTGGCGGCAAGAATACTGTGGGAGACCGTATCAAAAGCTTTGCTAAAGTCAAGGAATAACAGATCCACTGCTTTCCCCTCATCCACAGAGCCAGTTATCTCATCATAGAAGGCAATTAGGTTAGTCATGCATGACTTCCCCTTCGTGAATCCATGCTGACTGTTCCTGATCACTTTCCTCTCCTCTAAATGTTTCATAATTGATTCCTTGAGGACCTGCTCCGTGATTTTTCCAGGGACTGAGGTGAGGCTGACTGGCCTGTAGTTCCCCAGATCCTCCTTCTTCCCTTTTTTAAAGATGGGCACTACATTAGCCTTTTCCCAGTCATCTGGGACCTCCCCTGATCGCCATGAGTTATCAAAAATAATGGCTAATGGCTCTCCAATCTCACCCGCCAACTCCTTTAGCACCCTCGGAGGCAGCGCATCCGGCCCCATGGACTTGTGCACGTCCAGCTTTTCTAAATAGTCCCGAACCACTTCTTTCTCCACAGAGGGCTGGTCACCTTCTCCCCATACTGTACTGCCCAGTGCAGCAATCTGGGAGCTGACCTTGTTCGTGAAGACAGAGGCAAAAAAATCATTGAGTACATTAGCTTTTTCCACACCCTCGGTCACTAGGTTGCCTCCCTCATTCAGTAAGGGGCCCACACTTTCCTTGATTTTCTTCTTGTTGCTAACATACCTGAAGAAACCCTTCTTGTTACTCTTAACATCTCTTGCTAACTGCAACTCCAAGTGTGATTTGGCCTTCCTGATTTCACTCCTGCACGCCTGAGCAATATTTTTATACTCCTCGCTGGTCATTTGTCCAATCTTCCACTCCTTATAAGCCTCTTTTTTGCGTTTAAGATCAGCAAGGATTTCACTGTTTAGCCAAGCTGGTTGCCTGCCATATTTACTATTCTTTCTACACATCGGGATGGTTTGTTCCTGCAACCTCAATAAGGATTCTTTAAAATACAGCCAGCTCTCCTGGACCCCTTTGCCCTTCATGTTATTCTCCGAGGGGATCCTGCCCATCTGTTCCCTGAGGGAGTCAAAGTCTGCTTTTCTGAAGTCCAGGGTCCGTATTCTGCTGCTCTCCTTTCTTCCTTGTGTCAGGATCCTGAACTCGACCATCTCATGGTCACTGCCTCCCAGGTTCCCATCCAGTTTTGCTTCCCCTACTAATTCTTCCCTGTTTGTGAGCAGCAGGTCAAGAAAAGCTCTGCCTCTAGTTGGTTCCTCCAGCACTTGCACCAGGAAATTGTCCCCTACACTTTCTAAAAACTTCCTGGTTTGTCTGTGCACCGCTGTATTGCTCTCCTAGCAGATATCAGGGTGATTAAAGTCTCCCATGAGAACCAGGGCCTGCGATCTTGCAACTTCTGCTAGTTGCCAGAAGAAAGCCTCGTCCACCTCATCCCCCTGGCCTGGTGGTCTATAGCAGACTCCAACCACGACATCACCCTTGTTGCTCACACTTCTCAACTTTATCCAGAGACTCTCAGGTTTTTCTGCAGTTTCATACCGGAGCTCTGAGCAGTCATACTCCTCTCTTACATTCAACGCATCTCCCCCACCTTTTCTGCCCTGCCTGTCCTTCCTGAGCAGTTTATATCCATCCATGACAGTACTCCAGTCATGTGAGTTATCCCACCAAGTCTCTGTTATTCCAATCACATCATAGTTCCCTGACTGTGCCAGGACTTCCAGTTCTCCCTGCTTGTTTCCCAGGCTTCTTGCATTTGTGTATAGGCACTTAAGATAACTCATCAATGGTCCCTCTTTCTCAGCATGAGCCAGGAGTCCTCCTCTCTTGCGCTCTCCTGCTTGTGCTTCCTCCCAGGATCCCATTTCCCCACTTACCTCAGGGCTTTGGTCTCCTTCCCCCGATGAACCTAGTTTAAAGCCCTCCTCACTAGGTTAGCCAGCCTGCCCCCACTGAAGTCTCTAGAAACATGCCTACTCACTTCATGTTTTTGTATTATCTATAATGTGTATTGTGGCCATCCCAAAGAGTGCCAGTCATAAAGCATGACCCACTGTGCTAGGCGCTGTACAAACATAGACCAAAGCCATGGTCCCAGCCCAAAAGAGGATACATGTATAACACAAGACACAATAAGTGAAAAAAGAGGGGAGCATCAGGAACCAATGAGAGAATGTTGGGCAGTGTGATGGACAGCGCTTTAAGCAAAAGAGCTGCCTTAGTGTAGTCAAGTTTGTTTGCTAGGAATCACAGCGAAGGGGAGTTTGATAGGAGGTCAATGATGTATTTAGTAGATGTTTACCAGCGTTGTTCCCAGTCATGAGGGGTAGCATGGAGGAAAGTCTGAAGGTGCTTCTTTAAAAATTTGAAGGTCAGTGATGTGATCTGGTATCATTGGCCAATTGGAGGATGTTGTCAATGTACGAATAGTGTATGAGCAATGACTGGAAGTGTGGGAATAAACCATGGAGGGAACTTCACTGAAGGAAAGTGGCTCATATTTCATGGAATGTCTAACCCAGTGGAGGCATAAAAAGGGTGTGGTGAGATTGTCAAAATGACAAGCTGGGTAAATGACCTTTGAAGCAAGAACGACTTCAGTGGAGTGAGATTGTCCCCTCACCTCTATTTGTGCCTTTGAATATATCACTTTGCAAAATCAAATAGGAAACCAAACATCTCTCCCTAATAGTCATCTCTATTCATTAGATTATAAAATCAACATTGACATGGGTTCTCTTAATGCCCAGTGGAAATGGATGCTGATCTCAGTCTGAGTATCTAAGAGTTACAAGAAACGCAGTGCTACTATTGATAATTTGTAAAGACGGCATGACAGGGAATTGGTACAAACAAGCAGCCAAGACAGGGTACGAGAGACGAGGTAACAGATACAACAGGATGTGCACAGATCTTAGCAACTAAGGGCTAGTCTACACTACCCGCCCAGATTGGCGGGTAGAAATCGATCTCTTGGGGATCGATTTATCACGTCTCATCTAGACAGATAAATCGATCCCCGAATCGACGCGCATACTCCCACCTTGTCAGGAGGAGTAAGTGCTGTGAACAGGAGAGCCACGGCGGTCGATTTGCTGCCATCATCAGGGCGGGGTAAGTCGAATAGGATATGTCGAATTCAGCTACGCTATTCGTTTAGCTGAATTTGCATATCTTAAATCAATCCCCCAATGTAGACCTAGCCTAAGTAGCTATTTCAGACTCTGTGAGGAGCCATTTATCCCTCCTGTGGGGTTGAATATTTCATGAGGGGTGTTCCTTGTATCCCTTGTACTGAGCAAGGGGGAGACCTGATGAAGAGCTCTGAGTCGCTCAAAAGCTTGTATCTCTCACCAACGGAAGTTGGTGCAGTCAAAGACATTACCTCACCCACCTTGTCTCTAATACCTTGGGACCAGCACAGCTACAACAACTTAGCAGAGAAAGGCAGAACAAGTTAAATTGGCTGGACATGAAAGCCAGACAATCTGAAATTAGAAACAGACCTGTGTGAAATTTTTCAGATGAATAATTAATCAGTAAAAAATCCAGTGGCAAGTCAAGGAAAAGCATTTGTGATTTCAGCCTGAACAGTTTTGGCCAAAAATTAAAAAGATTGCAAAAAATAATTTGAAAAATTCAAAATATTTTGTTTCAAGATTTTTCACATATAAGGTTTTCTTTTTTCATTTTCAAATAATATATTGTCCCAAAATTGAGTGCATGTATTGTGACAGACCCAGACCAGTGGGGTACAAGAGTCTGGTAGAGGGTAAATATATCGGCCACTGGATGAGTAGTTTTCTGTTCCCTGAGTGACCAGAGCAGGGGCTGCACTAGAGTAATCAGGAACCTGCTAGAACCAGTTAAGGCAGGCAGGCTAATTAGGATACATGGAGCCAATTAAGAAGAAGCTGCTAGAATCAATTAAGGCAGGCTAATCAAGGCACCTGGGTTTTAAAAGGAGCTCACTTCAGTTTGTGGTGGGAGTGTGAGGAGCTGGGAGCAAGAGGTGCAAGGAGCTGAGAGTGAGAGGGTGTGCTGCTGGAGGACTGAGGAGCACAAGCGTTATTAGACACCAGGAGGAAGGTCCTGTGGTGAGAATAAGGAAGGTGTTTGGAGGAGGCCATGGGGAAATAGCCCAGGGAGTTGTAGCTGTCATGTAGCTGTTACAGGAGGCACTATAGACAGCTGCAGTCCACAGGGCCCTGGGCTGGAACCCGGAGTAGAGGGCGGGCCCGGGTTCCCCCCAAACCTCCCAATTGACCTGGACTGTGGGTTCTTCCAGAGGGGAAGGTCTCTGGGCTGTTCCCCAACCCACATGGTGAATCTCTGAGGCAAGAAAATCCGCCAATAAGCGCAGGATCCACCAAGATAGAGGAGGAACTTTGTCACTATAGATATATAGTTCAACCCCAAATACATTTTGTAATTTTTTAATTTCAGCAAGAATAATCCAAAACATTCCTCTTTTAGAACAAACAACCAAGGAGGTGGTAGACTCTCCATCTCTTGAAGGATTCCAATCAAGACTGAATTCCCTACAGGAAAACATGCTTTCATGAGACACAAGTTACTAGGCTCACCATATAGCTAACTGGGTGGAATTCTAAGGCCTGTTTTATACTGAAGGTAGACTTGATGATCAAATAGTCCATTTTGGCCTTATATCCTAGGCATCTAGCTAGGGGGAAATAACACTCCTATGTACAGCTCAGGACCCCAAAGTCCATTGGGGAGCCTGGCATGAACCCAATGACCATCCAGGTTCTGTGCCTGCCTGCCTCTTTGTGGTTTGGGATTTTCATGAGAGCCTCACTTAGAAAATGCTCTGACGCAGATGTCTTTCAGGGCCTGTTTGACTTGTTTGTTGCGGAGAGCATAGATGTAGGGGTTAAAGAGTTGGGCCACCACAGAGAAGAAAAAGGCCACAAATTTGTCAAATTCTTGTGCTCCCCGCTGACTTCTTCGGACATACCTGAAGATGGAGCTACTGTACAATATCACAACAACCAGGAGGTGAGCAGAGCAGGTGGAAAAGGCCTTTTTCCTTCCTGTGGTGGATGGGATGCGCATGATAGTACAGATGATACAGCCATAAGAAATGATAGTGACTGTGAAATTTCCAAGTATGAGAAGTGAAGTTGAAAGCAAAAGCATTACCTCAATGTGTCCCGTGTCTATGCAGGAGAGTTGGAGCAATGCGGCTGTATCACAATAAAAGTGGTTTATGACATTGGGGCCACAGAATGGCACCAGGACGGCCATAAAGGCTGGGGGAAACATTATTAGTAAACTCATCACCCAGCAGCCCAGCACTAACTGGAAGCAGACCCTGCCATTCATGATGGTGCCGTAACGCAAGGGATGGCAGATAGCCACGTAGCGGTCAAAGGACATCATACCCACATGGAAAAATATACAGGATCCCAGGACAAAGAATAACAACAACTGAAGAAAACAACCAGGGAGGGAAATAGATTTTCTCTCTGTCAGGAGGCTGTAGAGGAACCTGGGCATGATGACTAAGCTGAAGCAGATTTCCAAGAGGGAGAAGTTCCTGAGGAAGAAATACATGGGCGATTGGAGGCGATGGTCCACCAAGGAGAGCGTGACAACAGCAATGTTCCCCGTCACAGTCAAGAAGAAGACAACTGATAGAACCATGAACAGGATGATGTTGACATGGTGGTTGCTGGACAGTCCCACAATGATGAATTCCACCACCATGGTCTGGTTCTTCATTCTTCACTCATCTTTAAAGAAAAAATAAACCATGTCAAAACCAGCACCAATAGGCCAATAAGGACAGAACGCCTGAAGAAAAATTCTACACATAAATAGAACTAATCTCTTTAATAATTTCTTTGAAAAAGTCATACGTTTTACCACAATTTATTATAGATTTTTAAGGACAGAAGGCACCAGTATGATCATCTATTCTGACTTCCTATATAGAATGGACCAAGGAACGTCTCTGAATTAAATAAACATCCAACATTAAAAAAAAAAATCTAATATTGGTTTTAAAATTTCCAGTGATGGAAAATCCACCAGAAGGCTTGGAAAGTTGTTCCAAAGGTTAAATATCCTGTCTGTGAAAGTTTTGTTTTTGGTTTATTCCAGGTCAGTGATAAAAATAATTTAAAAGTACTGGGCCAAGAACCGATCCCTGTGGGACCCCTCTAAAAACACCCATGCTCAATGATGATTGCCCATATAGAATTCCACTTTTCAGTTAGACGTGTTTTAAATCTCTTCAGTTTGCACCATGTTAATTGTGTATCATTTTAGTTTCTTAATCACAATGTAAAAAATCAAATAAAAAATAGTCCCTGCCTTAAAAAGGGGAAACAAAGGGGACCTGGGGAGTTATAGACCAAGCAGTCTAACTGTGATACTTGGAAAGATACCGGAACAAATTATTAAACGATCAAGTTGTAAGCACCTAGAGGATAACAGGGTTTTAAGTAATAGCCAACAAGTGCAAAGTACTAGATTTAGGAAGAAAAATATCAAATGCACAGGAAAATGGGACTAGCTGGCAAGTAGGTAGTACTCCTGAAAAGGTCCTTGGGGTTATATTGCCTCACAAATGGAATCTGTGTCCGCAATCCGATGCTGTTGAGAAAAGGCCAATATCATACCGGGGTGTATTAACGGGACTGTTGTATGTGAGACACAGGAGGTAAGTGACTCAATACTGGTGAGACCTCAGCTGGAGTGCACTGTCCAGCTGTGTAGTCCACACTTAAATAAAGTTGTGGACAAATTGGAGAGGGTCCACAAGACTGCAACAAAAATGATGACAAGGTTAGAATACAGCCTAGATATATTTGTCCTGCCTCAGCACAGGAGGGATGGAAAAGATGACCTTTCAAGTTCCCTTCCAACCCGACATTTCTATGGTTCTGTATCATTCTGTATCACATCAAATGCCTTACAGAAATCTAAACATATTGCATCAGCATTATTACCATCATCAAACAAACTTGTAATGACATGAAACAAAGCTCTCAGGTTAGTTGGGCTGAATGTACGTCCA
Source organism: Malaclemys terrapin pileata (assembly GCF_027887155.1). Lineage (NCBI taxonomy): Eukaryota > Metazoa > Chordata > Testudines > Emydidae > Malaclemys > Malaclemys terrapin. The sequence goes on from NC_071516.1 coordinate 47,980,531, forward strand.
TGAACCCACGCTGACTGGAATTAATTCTGTTATCTGCCTCTATTTGTATGTTAATCGAGTCCCAGATCTGCCACTCTATAATTTTATCCATGGTCAATGTCAGGCTCATGGGAGTTTAATTACCTGGCTCATCCCATGTTCTCCTGCTTTTCCACCAGACCTACAAGTGAATAGGGTAGTTGCAATGTTAAGAACATAAGAACGGCCAGACTGGGTCAGACCAAAGGTCCATCTAGCCCAGTATCCTGTCTGCCGACAGTGGCCAATGCCAGGTGCTCCAAAGGGATTGAACAGATCAGGGAATCACCCAGTGATGTTAGGTTGACAAGATCTTGGATAAAAAGAAGAACAGGAGTACTTGTGGCACCTTAGAGACTAACAAATTTATTAGAGCATAAGCTTTCGTGGACTACAGCCCACTTCTTCGGATGCATGTAGAATGGATCTTGGATGTGAATCCTTCTTGTCCACCCCACACTTCCTATGACAGGGACTCTCTCTTCTGTTACACCCCACCCTGAAATCAGACATGGCAACCATCAGTGCTGGATATGTATTTTCTCTAAGATCAATTGTTTTCCTGCCAATGAAGATAATGTCACTGGGTTTCAAAGTTCGATAGAAGTAAATGGCAGATGCTCATGTTCTGGGCAAGCTACTGCTTCTGGCTGGCTGCAGATTCAGCCGGACATTGCTCTAACACAACATATTGGTTACAAATTAGGAAGGATTTTCCTCCCTAAACTCTGGTTTCATTCCCGTCCCACAGAGACACCCGCCTCCCCCTTGTATTGAATAGAAGCATAGCTTGAATGGCTAAATTTTAAGTCAGTCACATTACCCAGCTTGGACCTGCAGGGTCCGATCCAATGGTCTTCAAAGTCAATTGAGAGCCTAACACTGGCTCCAGAGGCCTCTCAGACAATGTTAAGATGCTGGTGGCCACGGAGAAGTACTTACAGAGTTGGAAAATGGAGAGTGAGGACACAAACATTCGTCAGCAGAGACACCTGCTCTCCGCATCACAAACAGAACGTGGAGAAAAGTCCTGTGTCTTTGCAGATTGGGTCCCATGCACCTCTCCAAACACTTCTTTTCTCAAAAGCTCTACTTTTTCAACAGTATTTCTCTAGGAGTTTGAATACACAGAACAAGAAGGTCTCTTATTTCTCAGAGATTCCCATTTTGCAATAAGCCATCTCACCCATTCGCTTGGCTTTGCAGCTAGGGGTAGCAGTGGTTGCTCACTTGAATAGATATGTGGACAGAGTTGGCATCGGGGTTTGTTACAAGGATAGGTTCCTGGGTTAGTGGTTTTGTTCAGTGATGAGTGGTTGCTGGTGAGCAAATACTCACCAGCAACCACACATCACTGAACAAAACCACTAACCCAGGAACCTATCCTTGTAACAAACCCCGATGCCAACTCTGTCCACATATCTATTCAAGTGACATCATCATAGGACCTAATCACATCAGCCATACCATCAGGGGCTCGTTCACCTGCACATCTACCAATGTGATCTATGCCATCATGTGCCAGCAATGCCCCTCTGCCATGTACATTGGCCAAACCGGACAGTCTCTACGCAAAAGAATTAATGGACACAAATCTGACATCAGGAATCAAAATACTCAAAAACCAGTGGGAGAACACTTTAACCTGTCTGGTCATTCAGTGACAGACCTGCGGGTGGCTATATTACAACAGAAAAACTTCAAAAACAGACTCCAAAGAGAGACTGCAGAGCTAGAATTGATATGCAAACTAGACACAATCAACTCCGGTTTGAATAAGGACTGGGAATGGCTGAGCCATTACAAACGTTGACTATCTCCCCTTGTAAGTACTCTCACACTTCTTATCACACTGTCTGTACTCGGCTAGCTTGATTATCACTTCAAAAGTTTTTTTTTTCTTTCTCTTAATTAATTGGCCTCTCAGAGTTAGTAAGACAACTCCCACCTGTTTATGCTCTCTGTATGTGTGTATATATATCTCCTCATTATTTGTTCCATTCTATATGCATCCGAAGAAGTGGGCTGTAGTCCACGAAAGCTTATGCTCTAATAAATTTGTTAGTCTCTAAGGTGCCACAAGTACTCCTGTTCTTCTTTTTGCGGATACAGACTAACACGGCTGTTACTCTGAAACTTGTTATATAGAAAAAAGTACTTAAAATGAACATTGATATTATCTGTGAAAATTATTAAAATGCTAACAACTGAATTCTGCCACACCTGCTTCTAGTACAGAGAACCAACATGTTGGACTATCTTGGGGAAGAAAACAGAACAGTTAATCATACATGGCTTTAGAAATGGAGGTTCTTTGTCAGTGCAACTGCTGCTACTGCAGGGCTAGTCTAGTGAAGTCCACGTTAACTTCCACATGAGTTGACTATGTCTTCAGAGTGAGGCTCTGACCTCCGACCAGATGCCTGTGTGCTCTGCCACAAAACTAATTCATACCAATAATAACCATTATTAATAACAATGCTTGCATGGGCCATGAGTGAGCCAGCCTTAACTGCAATGACTAGTATCTGCAGGCGGACCTACTGATTTCAGTGGGCCCGTATTACAACCACTTTATGAAATCCTCATACGGACAGCTGAATTCTGCAATCTCAGTCCCAAAGTCCATGCATTTTGCACATGAGTGGGAGGGATCGCCGGACTTCTCTGTAGGGCTTCATAGTCCAAATCATAATTTAGCCCCAGGAGACTGGTCATGGAGCAAAGTTCTACTCAGCTGGAGTAAATTTGTCACAATCTGCCCCATGAAAATGAGCCCTGTCTCCTAGAGGCAATGGAGCCTGGATGGGAAGTCACTTTTATTCCCTAAAAAAACCCTGCCAGATGAAAATGATTTTTATTTTGTCGAAAACATTCATAGAAATGTTTTGGACTTTCACTAAAAACCCCAAACCCACCATTTACCCACCCCAGCACTCCCTGCCCCAATTTTTGTCAGCTCAGCTATTCCTTTCTTTCTTAGATGTAAATTTCAGTTTGTAAAATATGAATAATTTAAGGAATACCCCCACAATTTTCCATATTTCAGGTCAATTTCCATTTAATAACAAAAGACATTTTCTGGGGGTAAGAAAAAGCAAACAAACAATTGAGATGGAATTTTCCCCTTCAGTTCTACCTGTTTGCTTTCTTTTCAGAGAGAAAAGCGGTGCCATCAAGATCCTGTCCTAGTATCCCCAGAGATGCTGTAGTGCTCATTAGCCAGTTGGTCTCAAGGAATAGCAGTACCAGTGAGAGAGGAAAAATAATCATGGGGATTGAAAATAAATAAATGGGAACTGGAAATAGAGTCATGCATTTTCCACAGGTATCAATCACTACATACAATCTCTATGCTCAGTTTCATTGCATGACATGGAATTCATAGATCTAAGACCAGGCATGGAAAGTTCATTGTTACATTAGTATAACTTATTACTTTTGAGACTAGTTCACTACATGATCCATTGCTAGATATCGTAGATCACATGAAATTTGCATCTTTGTTCAAACACCAGGTAAGTGAGCAGCCACAATGGAGAACCAAACTGCAGTGACAGAGTTTATCCTTCTGGGCTTCACAGATGTTGTCTGGCTGCAGATCCTGCTCTTCGTTTTGTTACTTTTCACCTACATCTTGACCATAGCAGGAAATATTCTCATTATCTCCATCACTCTGGTCAACCGGCGCCTCCACACGCCCATGTATTTTTTCCTCAGGAACTTCTCGCTTTTGGCGATTGGCTTCACCTCAGCAGGGACAGAAGGATTGTGAAGAGGTTTGGCAGCATGTGACCTCCAGAAGGAGAAAGAGGAGCGTCCATGCACCAGCAATGGAGATACAGGTGAGCAATCGTTTCCATGTTCTCTCTACAGGTACTAATGCAGAGAGTGGACTAGATGACCCAACTGAGGGAAGGAAGCAGAAGGAGACTCCACCGATTGGAAGGCAAAAGATGCACTGTCCTAGGGATGGGGGTTCCACGACCACCACTCCCAAGAGGAGGAGGAGGGTGGTGGTGGTCGGGGACTCCCTCCTCAGGGGGACTGAGTCATCTATCTGCAGCCCCGACCGGGAAAACCGAGAGGTCTGCTGCTTGCCAGGAGCTAGGATACACGATGTGACGGAGAGACTGCCGAGACTCATCAAACCCTCGGATCGCTACCCCTTCCTGCTTCTCCACGTGGGCACCAATGATACTGCCAAGAATGACCTTGAGCGGATCACTGCAGACTACGTGGCTCTGGGAAGAAGGATAAAGGAGTTTGAGGCGCAAGTGGTGTTCTCGTCCATCCTCCCTGTGCAAGGAAAAGGCCTGGGTAGAGACCGTCGAATCGTGGAAGTCAACGAATGGCTACGCAGGTGGTGTCGGAGAGAAGGCTTTGGATTCTTCGACCATAGGATGGTGTTCCAAGAAGGAGGAGTGCTAGGCAGAGACGGGCTCCACCTAACGAAGAGAGGGAAGAGCATCTTCGCCAGCAGGCTGGCTAACCTAGTGAGGAGGGCTTTAAACTATACACAAATGCAAGAAGCCTGGGAAACAAGCAGGGAGAACTGGAAGTCCTGGCACAGTCAGGGAACTACGATGTGATTGGAATAACAGAGACTTGGTGGGATAACTCACATGACTGGAGTACTGTCATGGATGGATATAAACTGTTCAGGAAGGACAGGCAGGGCAGAAAAGGTGGGGGAGTTGTACTGTATGTAAGAGAGCAGTATGACTGCTCAGAGCTCCGGTATGAAACTGCAGAAAAACCTGAGAGTCTCTGGATAAAGTTGAGAAGTGGGAGCAACAAGGGTGATGTCGTGGTTGGAGTCTGCTATAGACCACCAGGCCAGGGGGATGAGGTGGACGAGGCTTTCTTCTGGCAATTAGCAGAAGTTGTTAGATCGCAGGCCCTGGTTCTCATGGGAGACTTTAATCACCCTGATATCTGCTGGGAGAGCAATACAGCGGTGCAGAGACAATCCAGGAAGTTTTTGGAAAGTGTAGGGGACAATTTCCTGGTGCAAGTGCTGGAGGAACTAACTAGGGGCAGAGCTTTTCTTGACCTGCTGCTCACAAACAGGGAAGAATTAGTAGGGGAAGCAAAAGTGGATGGGAACCTGGGAGGCAGTGACCATGAGATGGTCGAGTTCAGGATCCTGACACAAGGAAGAAAGGAGAGGCGCAGAATATGGCCCCTGGACTTCAGAAAAGCAGACTTTGACTCCCTCAGGGAACAGATGGGCAGGATCCCCTGGGAGAATAACACGAAGGGCAAAGGGGTCCAGGAGAGCTGGCTGTATTTTAAAGAATCCTTATTGCGGTTGCAGGAACAAAACATCCCGATGTGTAGAAAGAATAGTAAATATGGCAGGCAACCAGCTTGGCTAAACAGTGAAATCCTTGCTGATCTTAAATGCAAAAAAGAAGCTTACAAGAAGTGGAAGATTGGACAAATGACCAGGGAGGAGTATAAAAATATTGCTCAGGCGTGCAGGAGTGAAATCAGGAAGGCCAAATCACACTTGGAGTTGCAGTTAGCAAGAGATGTTAAGAGTAACAAGAAGGATTTCTTCAGGTATGTTAGCAACAAGAAGAAAGTCAAGGAAAGTGTGGGCCCCTTACTGTATGAGGGAGGCAACCTAGTGACCGAGGATGTGGAAAAAGCTAATGTAATCAAGGATTTTTTTGCCTCTGTCTTCACGCACAAGGTCAGCTCCCAGATTGATGCACTTGGCAGTACAGTATGGGGAGAAGGTGACCAGCCCTCTGTGGAGAAGAAGTGGTTCGGGACTATTTAGAAAAACTGGACGTGCACAAGTCCATGGGGCCGGATGCGCTGCATCCGAGGGTGCTAAAGGAGTTGGCGCGTGAGATTGCAGAGCCATTAGCCATTATTTTTGAAAACTCATGGCGATCGGGGGAGGTCCCAGATGACTGGAAAAAGGCTAATGTAGTGCCCATCTTTAACATAGGGAACAAGGAGGATCCGGGGAACTACAGGCCAGTCAGCCTCACCTCAGTCGCTGGAAAAATCATGGAGCAGGTCCTCAAGGAATCAATTATGAAAAGTTTAGAGGAGAGGAAAGTGATCAGGAACAGTCAGCATGGATTCACGAAGGGGAAGTCGTGCCTGACTAACTTAATTGCCTTCTATGATGAGATAACTGGCTCTGTGGATGAGGGGAAAGCAGTGGATTTGTTATTTCTTGATTTTAGCAAAGCTTTTGATACGGTCTCCCACAGTATTCTTGCCGCCAAGTTAAAGAAGTATGGGCTGGATGAATGGACTGTAAGGTGGATAGAAAGCTGGCTAGATCGTCGGGCTCAACGGGTAGTGATCAATGGCTCCATGTCTAGTTGGCTGCCGGTTTCAAGCGGAGTGCCCCAAGGGTCAATTCTGGGGCCGGTTTTGTTTAATATCTTTATTAATGATCTGGAGGATGGTGTGGACTGCACTCTCAGCAAGTTTGCAGATGACACTAAACTAGGAGGCGTGGTAGATACACTAGAGGGTAGGGATCGGATACAGAGGGACCTAGACAAATTAGAGGATTGGGCCAAAAAAAACCTGATGAGGTTCAACAAGGACAAGTGCAGAGTCCTGCACTTAGGACGGAAGAATCCCATGCACTGCTACAGACTAGGGACCGAGTGGCTAGGCAGCAGTTCTGCAGAAAAGGACCTAGGGGTCACAGTGGACGAGAAGCTGGATATGAGTCAACAGTGTGCTCTTGTTGCCAAGAAAGCTAACGGCATTTTGGGCTGTATAAGTAGGGGCATTGCCAGCAGATCGAGGAACGTGATCGTTCCCCTTTATTCGACATTGGTGAGGCCTCATCTGGAATACTGTGTCCAGTTTTGGGCCCCACACTACAAGAAGGATGTGGAAAAATTGGAAAGAGTCCAGCGGAGGGGAACAAAAATGATTAGGGGTCTGGAGAACATGACTTATGAGGAGAGGCTGAGGGAACTGGGATTGTTTAGTCTCCAGAAGAGAAGAATGAGGGGGGATTTGATAGCAGCCTTCAACTACCTGAAGGGGGGTTCCAAAGAGGATGGAGCTCGGCTGTTCTCAGTGGTGGCAGATGACAGAACAAGGAGCAATGGTCTCAAGTTGCAGTGGGGGAGGTCCAGGTTGGATATTAGGAAAAACTATTTCACTAGGAGGGTGGTGAAACACTGGAATGCATAACCTAGGGAGGTGGTGGAGTCTCCTTTCTTGGAGGTTTTTAAGGCCCGGCTTGACAAAGCCCTGGCTGGGATGATTTAGTTGGGAATTAGTCCTGCTTTGAGCAGGGGGTTGGACTAGATGACCTCTTGAGGTCCCGTCCAACCCTGATATTCTATGAAGAACCACTGGTCATTGTCCTCTTTAGAGCAGCCTTTAATATATTTAAAGACTGTTACCGAGTCTCCCCTCAGTCTTCTTTTCTCAAAACTGAATAGGCCTTGTTTATTTTAACCTTTCCTCATAGGTCAGGTTTTCTAAATCTTGTATTGTTTTGGTTTCTCTCCTCTAGACTCTCTCCAATTTCTCCACATCTTTCTTTTAAGTGAGGCATCCAGATCCGGACACTGTAGTTCAGCCCAGGTCTCACGAGTGACAAGAAGAGTGGGACAATTACCTCCCAAGTCTTACAGCAACACCACTATATTATTACACCCCAGAATTATATTAGCCTTTTTTTGCAGCAGCATCACATTATTGGCTCATGCTCAATTTTTGATCTACTCTGACCCCTACCTGCTTTTCAGCAGTATCATCTCTTTGCCAGAGAGTCCCCATTTTGGGGTTGTGCATTGGATTTTTTTTTCTTCCTAAGTGTTGTACCTTCTACTTGTATTTATTGAATTTCAACTTGTACATTTCACAGATTATTAGGGTTGGAAGGGACCTCAGGAGGTCATCTAGTCCAACCCCCTGCTCAAAGGGGGACCAATCCCCAAATCCCTAAATGGCCCCCTCAAGGATTGAACTCACAATGCTGGGTTTAGCAGGCCAATGCTCAAACCACTGAGCTATCCCTCTCCAATTTGGAGAGGACATTTTGAATACTAATCCTGTCCCCCTCCCAGCTTGGTGTCATCCACAAATGTAATAAGCCTACTCTCCACTCCATTATCTAAGTCATTAATGAAAATATTGAAAAGTATCAGAGCAAGGACACACTGTTGTGGGAGTCCGCTGGCTAGGTCCTCCCACTTTGACAGTGAATCACTGAAAGCTGTGCTTTGAGTATAGTCTTTCAATGAATTTTGCACTCACCTTATATTTCATCTGGACCACATTTTCCTAATTTGCCTGTGAGAATGTCATGTGGGACTGTGTCAAAAGCATTAACTAAAATCAGGATATAATCACATCTAGAGGTTCCCAACTATCCACCAGGCCAGTAACTGTGCCAAGGGACATTAGATTTGTATGGCATGATTTGTTCTTCACAAATCCATGCTGGCTGTTTCTTAAAACCCCATTATCCTCTAAGTGCTTTAAATTTGATCGTTTAAAAATTTGTTCCAGTATCTTTCCAGGTAACAAAGTTAGGCTGACTGGTCTATAATTCCCCATGTTCCTTTCTTCCCCTTTTCTAAAGACAGATACTATTTTTTATTAGATTTTTGACATTGTGATTAAGAAACTAGAATGATACACAATTAACACAGCACACATTAAATGGATTAAACAGTGTCTAAGTGAAAGGACTCCAAATGGAAATGTATCAGGGCAGTCATCACTGAGCGGGTATGTTTTTACTGGGGTCGATTCTTGGTCATGTACTTTTAAATATTTTCATCAATGACATGGAAAGAACACAAACAAATAAAAATTAGCAGTGAGGGCATTTCATCATTGAAACAACTTTCTGAGCTTTGTGGTGGATTTTCCACCATCACATTTTTTAAAATCATGTTTTTCGAAAGGAGGTGCAGAACAGGAGTTAATTCAGGGAAAGGTCTCTGGCTTGTGTCATACAGGAGATCAGACTAGATTATCAGAATGGTGCCCTCTAGGTTTATAATCTGTGTTTCTATGAAAAAAAAAGTAAAAATGTATGGTTTTAAAAAAGAAAATATTTTCATTTTTCCTTCCCCTCCAGCTCTCTCTCTCCCTCCCTCTTTGCAATTCTCAGTGATTGTCCTCTGAGATCCTCTGCTCGGTTCCAATTTCTCTGCTGGGCACCCACCACCCATTGAAGAGATGTTTTCTATTTAGACATCGAGTTTCCCCTGAGTGTATTCTGTCCCCATGGTGCTATCCACTCTGGTTTTGATGTTTGTATTTTTTTTCTTTAAAGATGAGCCAGAAATGAAGAATCACTGTGGAGGAGTTCATCCTCTTGGGCTTGTCCAGCAACCGTCATTTAAACATCATCCTGTGTGTGGTTCTATTAGTTGTCTTCCTGCTGTCCATAATGGGAAACATCATTGTTGTCACCCTCCCCCTCAGGGACCATCGCCTCCAGTCCCCCATGTATTTCTTCCCCAGGAACTTCTGCCTCTTGGAAATCTGCTTCACCTCCGTCATCATGCCCAGGTTCCTCCACAGCCTCCTGACAGAGAGAAAATCTATTCCCCTCCCTGGTTATTTCCTTCAACTGTGGTTGTTCTTCCTCCTGGGTGCCTCTATGTTTTGCCATGGGAATTGTCATGACCTTTGACCGCTACATGGCTATCTGCCACCCCTTGCGTTATGGCACCATCATGAATGGCAGTGTCTGCTTCCAGTTAGTGCTGGGCTGCTGGGTGTTGAGTTTTCTCTTGTGCTTTCCTGCAGCATTTATGGTTGTGCTGTTACCGTTCTGTGGCCCCAATGTCATAAACCACTTCTACTGCGATACAGCCGCATTGCTCCAACTCTCCTGCTGGGACACGGGACACATTGAGGTAATGCTCTTGGTTGCAGCTGTAGTGGTCTTACCTGGCACTTTAACAGTCACCATAATTTCCTATGGCTGTATCATCTGTACTATCATGCGCATCCCATCCACCACAGGAAGGAAAAAGGCCTTTTCAATCTGCTTGCTCACCTCCTGGTTGTTGTGATATTGTAGAGTAGTGCCATCTTCAGGTACATCCGACCAGATAAGTGGGGCACTTGGGACTTTGACAAAGATGTGTCTTTTCTGTACTGTGTGTTGGCTGTACTGTTTATCCCCTATATTTACGCTCGCCACAAAGAACAAGTCAAACAGGGTCTGAGGGACATCTGTGGCCAAGCATTTTCTAAGTGCCTAAGGTTAGGTCCATCAATTACAATTAGCCAGGATGGGCAGGGATGGTGTCCCTAGCCTCTGTTTGCCAGAAGCTGGGAATGAGCCACAGGGGATGGATAGGTGGATGATTCCCTGTTCTGTTCATTCCCTCAGGGGCACCTGGCACTGGCCACTGTCAGAAGACAGGATACTGGGCTAGATGGACCTTTAGTCTGACTCAGTATGGCTGTTCTTATGTTCTTATGTTATGTAAGGTAGAGGGTGGTAAATTGTTCTTCTTACCCACAGAGGACAGGACAAGAAGTAATGGGCAAAAATTGCAGCAAGGGAGGTTTAGACTGGCCATTAGGAAAAATCTCCTAACCATCAGGCTAGTTAAGGACTGAAACAAATTGCTTAAGGAGGTTGTGGTATCTCCGTCATTGGAAGTTTTTAAGAAGAGGTTAGACAAACACCTGTCAGGGATGGTGTAGATAATACTTAGTTCTTCCTCAGGGAAGGGGACTGGACTAGATGACCACTCAAGGTCTCTCCCATGCCTACATTTCTAGAATTCTATGATTTTGGGGGCAAGAAAAAGCAAAATAAGAGATGGAATTGTTTTCCTTACATTCTAGCCATTTGTTTTCTTTTCAGACAGTAAAGCTGTGACCAAAAAAAAATACCCAAACTTTCTGAGTTTGTCCTGGTATCCTCAGGGATGCTGCAGCACTCATTACCTAATTGGTCTCTGAAGGAATTGCAGTACCAGTAGAAGTGGAAAAAGAACCATGGGAATTGGAAATAAATAAAGGGGGACTGCAAATAGTGTTGGGCATTTGCTGCAGGTAACAATCATAACAAGCAATCACCATGCTCGGTTTCATTGCAAGACCTTGATTTCATACATCTAAACGAGGGCATTGCAACATCAGAGCTACATTAGTAAAACTTATTAGCTCTGACACAAGTTCTCTAGATGATCCATTGCTAAATATCGTAGATCACTTGAAATTTGTATTTTTATTCAAACGTCGTGTGAGTGAGCAGCCACCATGGAGAACCAAACTGCAGTGACAGAGTTTATCCTTCTGGGCTTCACAGATGTTCGCTGGCTGCAGATCCTGCTCTTCGTTTTGTTACTTTTCACCTACATCTTGACCATAGCAGGAAATATTCTCATTATCTCCATCACTCTGGTGGACCAGCGCCTCCACACGCCCATGTATTTTTTCCTCAGGAACTTCTCGCTTTTGGAGATTGGCTTCACCTCAGCCTCCATCCCGAAAGTTTTGTTCAATTTGGCCTCGGGGTGCCAGTCCATATCTGTGGCCGGGTGTTTTTCACAATGTTTATTTTATCTCACTGTGGGCACTGCTGAGTTTTGCCTGCTGGCGGCCATATCCTTCGATAGATACGTGGCTATCTGCAAACCCCTGTCCTATACGTCCATCATGAACAGTCACTTCTGTAACTGGCTGGTGCTGGGCTCTTGGCTTATTGGTTTCGGTTATGTGCTCGTCCCACTTGTTCTTTTATTCCGGTTGCCATTCTGTGGCCCCAACATCATTAACCATTTCTTCTGTGACAACTTTGAATTGCTTAAACTTGCCTGCACAGACACCCGACTCCTAGGACTCCTGGTTTTCCTCTTGGCCACAGGCAGCATATCGGGCACTTTAGCCGTCACTGTCTTCTCCTATTTTAAGATTATCTCCGCAGTGATGCGCATCCCCTCCCTGGCTGGGAGGCAGAAAGCCTTTGCCACTTGTGCCTCTCACATCACCGTGGTCTCCATGGCTTACGGCAGCTGCATCTTCCTGTACTTGAAGCCAGTGGGGAGCAGCAGGCTGGACTTCAGCAAGAATGTGGCTGTTCTCAACAGCATTTTGTCCCCTCTGCTCAACCCCTTCATCTACAGCCTGAGGAACAAACAGGTGAAAGAGGCCTTGAGGGAGGCTGTCAGGTGGATCACGGTATTTTCTAAGAACTCCAAAGTTTGACATTAAGGTGACAAGTAGAAACAAGGTTGGAATCTATCTAGCTAATAAAGGTACAGATCGATTTCAAATGATGTAGCTACAAAACTCAGGCCAATTAAGAGCTGAATGCCAAATTGTGTCACCATTCTTCATGCCAATTGGTATATTATTTTGCAGGAAGGCCCACTAAGTTTGACCCCCTTTATACAAGATTTGGGTGCCACTACAGGACCTTGGTTGCAACAATGATCTATATGGTCCCAGATTAGATCAATAACGTCACAAGGTCCCTTCCCCGAGATAGCTGTCGGCTGGAGACCTGATCCGGCATTCTTGGAACAGCCTAGGAAGGGGCATACAGGGGCAGTGACTCTGAATCTGTGACACTGTGCTCTAAGGAAGGGGAAATGTAATGAATGCTGGTGACCAAAGGTGACTGCAAAGATGCGTATGCTGCCTATGCTTTGGATAGGAAGGATGGCTTGTGCCTGAGACATCTGCCTAAGGCTATATAAAGTTGGGGTCAATTCTTTATTCTGCCACAGAGTCCCTGCCTGAGAACGGGTAAGCCACTGCCTCTCTCAATGCCTCATTCCCCATCTTGTAGAATGAAGAAGGTGATATCTTATTTCTCTGCCACTTGGTGTGTGTCGGGAGAGCACTATGAGCTCTGAACTTGGCTGGGGACTCTAAGCACAACCATATTTTTTTTTCATTAATGAGACACTTAGATTCTGTGAATGGTACAAAATTACCAAAGTGTTGCAAAAATATGAGTAAACATAACCTGTAGGATGTGAAAGTTCTCTGCCAGTGCTGCTCGAGAAACATTTTAAGATGTGGTGTCAGATTATGTGTTATCTATGTAGAGTCAGAACTGTGCAGACCACAGAATTATGACCTAGTAGCTAGGCAGGGAAGTATTTTGGTAAACATTACAGGTAAATGCCTGTAAATGTTGATTTCAGCTGTACACACACAAACCTATGAAAAAATATGTCTGATGATAATATAAATTTTAAGATAGGCAAAGAAAGAAAAATCTGCTTGAGAACTTATTAGAGTTTCAATTAAGGAATTTATTTTGTATATTTTGACATGTAATCTTAACCATTTGTGTTTTCATGGCAATAAATCTTGATCTTTTTAATCTCAGTGTTCACTGTCACTAATCATTCTTGTCTGACTGCCACTCCCATATGTGCCTGGAATCGTGAACATTTAAATGGATAAAAATAAGTTAAAAAAAAAAAGCTTGAAACTCACTATTTTGTGAAAATTTAAATCGATATCAATATGAAAAAATGCTAAAAAAGATACTTTGATATTTTCTATCAAAATTATAAAAAAAATTAAAGTTGAATTCTGCCAAGCTTCCTTATAGAGCAGGTAAAGACCGGGCTGGACAATACTGGGGAAGGGAATCGAATGGTTAATCATGCATGCCTTTACAAATGGAGGTTCTCTGTCAGTGCAACAGCTGTTACTGCAGGGCTAGTCTAATCTAATGAAGTCCACGGTCACCTCCACATGAGCTCCCCTCTGCGTTCACTGTGGTGAAAGGTGTATTTATCTTTTACTTCACGGTATCTCACTTGTGGGAGCTGTGGCCCAAGGGTTGTACTGGCACATCTGTGTTCAGTCTTTCCTCAAGCAGAGTGGACTCCCAGTACTCTAACCACTGGGGGATGGGGGGGCTCCACCATCTCCTCTTTTTTCTTGAAGATCCTATCGAAATTTCATTTCCTTGTCATAAAAAAGCAGCTAAAATGCCCCAAATCAAAATGAAACAATTTGTTCTACCCAAAATGACTTTTAAAATGTTTTAAAAACAGAACAAAACAAAACACCCCACAGCAGTTTAAAAAAGAATAAGGTGGTGTGTGTCAAGATTCTAGCTGGAGTATAAAGACACTGGGGACCTTAGATCATCTAGTCTCACCTCCTGTACAAAACAGGGCACAGAATTTAATCTGGTTATTCATGTACTGGGCCCAATACCTTGTGTTTGACTAAAACATAACTTCCGGTCTGATGGAATAGTCATGTGAAGAGAGAGAATCTATCACTTGACTTTGTAATTTGTTCAATGATTGGTTGGTAGATAGATATCGCATTAGCAGGCTAATTCCATACATCAAGGTTAATACACCTCTACCCCGATATAACGCGACAAATTCGGACATAACGCAGTAAAGCAGTGCTCTGGGGGAGCAGGGGATGGGCTGCGCGTTCCAGTGGATCAAAGCAAGTTCGATATAACGCTGTTTCACCTATAACGCGGTAAGATTTTTTGGCTCCCGAGGACAGTGTTATATCGGGGTAGAGGTGTACCATAAATCCCCAAACGTCAGTCTGAAATCCGATCTCTTTAATTCAGGCTCTTATATAGGGTAAATGTGATCTGCCCCATTAATGAGAAAATTAAACCTAATTCTCCCTGACTGAAATATTGTCAGGTACATTCTAGATGTACATTATTAAAGTACAATCAATTGCTCATTGCCACATTAAATAAATTACACCCATCGGTAACCTGCAGCTGTTTCCTTGTTGTAGGGATGGGTTGTCCCTGAGCATCTAGGAATGACGGCACTCTCTTTTTTTTGGTGCTCACGTGATAATAATTCAGCTTCCCCTTTTCTTTACAGTATGTCTAGCTCTTTTCATAATCCCATCACCATGGCATCGAATCCTCTCTCGTTGAACAAAGCCCCTGTGAGATAGGGCAGCATCATTACTCCCATTTTCCAGAATGGAACTGAGACACCGAAAGATAAAAGCTGCAGTTTTCATAGAGGACTAAGGGAGTTAAGCAACCAAAGCCCATTGAATTTTTAGGGTTTTAGGCTTAAATTCCTTAGACACCTTTGATAATTCCATCCTATATGTGAAGTACAGTGACAGTGGGGAATAAAATGTGGGTTTCACCCACTGCAAATGTTTTCCCCCACCCTTTGGTAAGTTGTTTCCCTTAAGGGATTTGGATGTCCAATGTCCTTTAATTGTAATGGGAATTGAGTGTCCCATTTCTTTAGCAGCTTTGACCCTGTCAGACTAATTGGTCATAAAGCAGAATCACAATATTGATGACAGGAGCAACTCAAAGAATTTGGGGTTTACTACAAAGAATACTTTTATTATGTAACCCTTCTGCCCATCTAAGTTGGCAGCAACAAGGGCCGGGTTCTGTATCTAGGGGTTCCGTTTCAATAACGCAATGCAAAACCGTCTCGAGCCCCCACCCAGTGACCTGGGACAATTACATACCACCCCCTGGGCGCCTCTAGGAGGCAATACTTCCCCTCTCGCAAGCACGGAGTCTGAGTGTAACAGAAAATGTTTAATAACATGAGGTAAACGACATCAGCATTAAATTGGAAAAACAACACAAACAGGCTTCATGAGCAAAAAACCCACCCCAGCAAATTGGGCTGTGTCCTTTCCCTTTGGTTCTTGAAACCAGCAACCCAAGAATCACCAAGGTCCCAAAAGTCCAACAACCCCAAAGTCTCTTGGGTCCAGCAACCCAAGGATCACCAAAGTCCCAAAAGTCCAACAACCCCCCAAAGTCTCTGTCCCTGGTCAGTGCAGCCCCAGAGTTCAAGCGGGAGGGGGGGGAGGAAGGCACGCAGGGTGTTAAGGGGCACCTTACGTGATCCGAGGCCGACTGGCTGCCTCTCCGTGGGGTTCTGCCGCAGCCTTCTCCACGAGCCGCTCCACTCCACCAGCTGTCCCGCGAGCCGCTCCCGCCGTCCACGAACTGCTCTGGCAGCTGCTCCGCTCTGCTCACCGACCTGTGAACCGCTCAGCTCTGCTCCACTTCAGCTGTTCCTTGGGCCGCTCCCACAAGCCTCCGCTCTGCTCTGCTCTGCTCGCTGCTTCTCCAGCCGCTCCGTCCTGCTCACCGACCTGTGAGTCGCAGTTGTAAGAAGCAACTTTTAACCAAGTAACAGAAAATGACCAGTTCATAAGGCAATTTTTTTTAAAACAAAAAAATCACCAATTGCCATCAGTTTGACAGACACACTAGTTATTTCTATGGTACCCATCATGATGATGTCTACCTTCCAAGCAATCATTAATGTTTTTATTCTTACAACCCTCTACTGAGTAAGGAAAACCAAATTAATTACAAATTAATTAGATGAAGAATTGAGACATAGAGACACTAAATTGCTTTGTGACAGGTTTGGTCACAGAGATCTCCTTGGGACTGTCACCTGATGTTCTGAAATTACCTCTGACTACATTTTCCCTACCAGCTTGGGACTCCAGAACCCTGCCTTGTTGAGCCAGAGGGGCTAGCCTGCTGCAACACAGACCCAGAATTTAACTAAAAACAGCTCAGCAGGTTACCTATCTCCAGCACCCAGACACCTAGCTCTGAATGGGATCCAAACCCTAAATAAATCTATTTTACTCTATATAAAGCTTATACAGGGTAAATTCATAAATTTTTCACCCTCTATATCACTGAGAGAGAGATATGTACAGCTGTTTGCTCCCCGAGGTATTAATCACTTACTCTGGGTTTATTAATAAACAAAAGTGATTTAAGTGGTTTCAAGTAATAATCATAGAATCATAGAATCATAGAATCATAGAATATCAGAGTTGGAAGGGACCTCAAGAGGTCATCTAGTCCAACCCCCTGCTCAAAGCAGGACCAATTCCCAGCTAAATCATCCCAGCCAGGGCTTTGTCAAGCCGGGCCTTAAAAACCTCCAAGGAAGGAGACTCCACCACCTCCCTAGGTAACGCATTCCAGTGTTTCACCACCCTCCTAGTGAAATAGTTTTTCCTGATATCCAACCTGGACCTCCCCCACTGCAACTTGAGACCATTGCTCCTTGTTCTGTCATCTGCCACCACTGAGAACAGCCGAGCTCCATCCTCTTTGGAACCCCCTTTCAGGTAGTTGAAGGCTGCTATCAAATCCCCCCTCATTCTTCTCTTCTGGAGACTAAACAATCCCAGTTCTCTCAGCCTCTCCTCATAAGTCATGTGCTCCAGACCCCTAATCATTTTTGTTGCCCTCCGCTGGACTCTTTCCAATTTTTCCACATCCTTCTTGTAGTGTGGGGACCAAAACTGGACACAGTATTCCAGATGAGGCCTCACCAATGTCGAATAAAGGGGAACGATCACGTTCCTCGATCTGCTGGCAATGCCCCTACTTATACAGCCCAAAATGCCGTTAGCCTTCTTGGCAACAAGAGCACACTGTTGACTCATATCCAGCTTCTCGTCCACTGTGACCCCTAGGTCCTTTTCTGGAGAACTGCTACCTAGCCATTCGGTCCCTAGTCTGTAGCAGTGCATGGGATTCTTCCGTCCTAAGTGCAGGACTCTGCACTTGTCCTTGTTGAACCTCATCAGGTTTTTTTTGGCCCAATCCTCTAATTTGTCTAGGTCCCTCTGTATCCGATCCCTACCCTCTAGTGTATCTACCACGCCTCCTAGTTTAGTGTCATCTGCAAACTTGCTGAGAGTGCAGTCCACACCATCCTCCAGATCATTAATAAAGATATTAAACAAAACCGGCCCCAGGACCGACCCTTGGGGCACTCCACTTGAAACCGGCTGCCAACTAGACATGGAGCCATTGATCACTACCCGTTGAGCCCGACGATCTAGCCAGCTTTCTATCCACCTTACAGTCCATTCATCCAGCCCATACTTCTTTAACTTGGTGGCAAGAATACTGTGGGAGACAGTATCAAAAGCTTTGCTAAAGTCAAGAAATAACACATCCACTGCTTTCCCTTCATCCACAGAGCCAGTTATCTCATCATAGAAGGCAATTAGGTTAGTCAGGCACGACTTCCCCTTCGTGAATCCATGCTGACTGTTCCTGATCACTTTCCTCTCCTCTAAATGTTTCATAATTGATTCCTTGAGGACCTGCTCCATGATTTTTCCAGGGACTGAGGTGAGGCTGACTGGCCTGTAGTTCCCCGGATCCTCCTTCTTCCCTTTTTTAAAGATGGGCACTACATTAGCCTTTTTCCAGTCATCTGGGACCTCCCCCGATCGCCATGAGTTTTCAAAAATAATGGCTAATGGCTCTGCAATCTCACCCGCCAACTCCTTTAGCACCCTCGGATGCAGCGCATCCGGCCCCATGGACTTGTGCACGTCCAGTTTTTCTAAATAGTCCCGCACCACTTCTTTCTCCACAGAGGGTTGTCCACCTTCTCCCCATGCTGTACTGCCCAGTGCAGCAATCTGGGAGCTGACCTTGTGCGTGAAGACAGAGGCAAAAAAATCATTGAGTACATTAGCTTTTTCCACATCCTCGGTCACTAGGTTGCCTCCCTCATTCAGTAAGGGGCCCACACTTTCCTTGATTTTCTTCTTGTTGCTAACATACCTGAAGAAACCCTTCTTGTTACTCTTAACATCTCTTGCTAACTGCAACTCCAAGTGTGATTTGGCCTTCCTGATTTCACTCCTGCACGCCTGAGCAATATTTTTATACTCCTCCCTGGTCATTTGTCCAATCTTCCACTCCTTATAAGCCTCTTTTTTGCGTTTAAGATCAGCAAGGATTACACTGTTTAGCCAAGCTGGTCGCCTGCCATATTTACTATTCTTTCTACACATCGGGATGGTTTGTTCCTGCAACCTCAATAAGGATTCTTTAAAATACAGCCAGCTCTCCTGGACCCCTTTGCCCTTCATGTTATTCTCCCAGGGGATCCTGCCCATCTGTTCCCTGAGGGAGTCAAAGTCTGCTTTTCTGAAGTCCAGGGTCCGTATTCTGCTGCTCTCCTTTCTTCCTTGTGTCAGGATCCTGAACTCGACCATCTCATGGTCACTGCCTCCCAGGTTCCCATCCACTTTTGCTTCCCCTACTAATTCTTCCCTGTTTGTGAGCAGCAGGTCAAGAAAAGCTTTGCCCCTAGTTGGTTCCTCCAGCACTTGCACCAGGAAATTGTCCCCTACACTTTCCAAAAATTTCCTGGATTGCCTGTGCACCGCTGTATTGCTCTCCCAGCAGATATCAGGGTGATTAAAGTCTCCCATGAGAACCAGGGCCTGCGATCTAGCAACTTCTGCTAATTGCCAGAAGAAAGCCTCGTCCACCTCGTCCCCCTGGTCTGGTGGTCTATAGCAGACTCCAACCACGACATCACCCTTGTTGCTCACACTTCTCAACTTTATCCAGAGACTCTCAGGTTTTTCTGCAGTATCATACCGGAGCTCTGAGCAGTCATACTCCTCTCTTACATACAACGCAACTCCCCCACCTTTTCTGCCCTGCCTGTCCTTCCTGAACAGTTTATATCCATCCATGACAGTACTCCAGTCATGTGAGTTATCCCACCAAGTCTCTGTTATTCCAATCACATCATAGTTCCCTGACTGTGCCAGGACTTCCAGTTCTCCCTGCTTGTTTCCCAGGCTTCTTGCATTTGTGTATAGGCACTTAAGATAACTCAACGATCGTCCCTCTTTCTCAGCATGAGACAGGAGTCCTCCCCTGTTGCGCTCTCCTGCTTGTGCTTCCTCCCAGGATCCCATTTCCCCACTTACCTCAGGGCTTTGGTCTCCTTCCCCCGGTGAACCTAGTTTAAAGCCCTCCTCACTAGGTTAGCCAGCCTGGTGGCGAAGATGCTCTTCCCTCTCTTCGTTAGGTGGAGCCCGTCTCTGCCTAGCACTCCTCCTTCTTGGAACACCATCCCATGGTCGAAGAATCCAAAGCCTTCTCTCCGACACCACCTGCGTAGCCATTCGTTGACTTCCACGATTCGACGGTCTCTACCCCGGCCTTTTCCTTGCACAGGGAGGATGGACGAGAACACCACTTGCGCCTCAAACTCCTTTATCCTTCTTCCCAGAGCCACGTAGTCTGCAGTGATCCGCTCAAGGTCATTCTTGGCAGTATCATTGGTGCCCACGTGGAGAAGCAGGAAGGGGTAGCGATCCGAGGGCTTGATGAGTCTTGGCAGTCTCTCCGTCACATCGTGTATCCTAGCTCCTGGCAAGCAGCAGACCTCTCAGTTTTCCCGGTCGGGGTGACAGATAGATGACTCAGTCCCCCTGAGGAGGGAGTCCCCAACCACCACCACCCTCCTGCTCCTCTTGGGAGTGGTGGTCGTGGAACCCCCATCCCTAGGACAGTGCATCTTTTGCCTTCCAATTGGTGGAGTCTCCTTCTGCTCCCTTCCCTCAGATGGGTCATCTAGTCCACTCTCCGCATTAGTACCTGTAGAGAGAACATGAAAATGCTTGCTTGCTTGTATCTGCATTGCTGGTACATGGACGCTCCTCTTTCTCCTTCTGGAGGTCACATGCTGCCAAACCTCCTCACAATCCTTCTGTCCCTGCTGCGCCTGCTCTGAATCTTCAGAACATTGCGGCCGTAGAAGCATCTCCTGACGTCTGTCCAGGAAATCTTCATTTTCCCTTATGCAACGCAGAGTCGATACTCGTTTCTCCATCCCTCGAACCTTCTCTTCCAATATGGAGACCAGCTTGCACTTTGTGCAGACAAAGTCGCTTCTGTCCTGTGGAAGAAAGACAAACATGGCACAACCTGTGCAGGTGACAACAGCTGATCGCTCACCTTCCACATCACCGTCCTCGTAAGAGCTTCCTCAACTGTTGCAGGAACTACTCAGAGAAACCTGCAGATGAAAGCCTCAGTGCGCTCTCCCCAAGTGAACTCCCAGGCAAACTCCCGCTGTTAGCCTCTGCTGTTCGCCGCTCAGCTGGTTCGCTGCTGACTGCCCTTATATACCAGTCAGGCCCACTCAAGGCCCAGCTGGAACAAAGCACTCCCAATTCACACTTTTCAAACAAACAAGCAATCAATCAAGCACACGGTCAAACTGACCAACTGTCCCAGCAGCAGACACTCAGATACTCACCAACACAGCCACCCTAATGCAGCACTTAGCGTACCTCCTCTCGGACAGCTCCCAGGCAAACTCCTGCTGTTAGCCTCTGCTGTTTGCCGCTCCAATAACAGACAGAACAAAGTAAGTTACAAAGCAAAATAAAACAAAACACTCAAGTCTAAGCCTAATATGTTAAGAAACTGATTACAGGTAATATCTCACCCTCAAAGATGTTCCAATGAGCTTCTTTCACAGACTAGACTCCTTCCTACTCTTGTTAGGTAAAAAGCAAGTCCTTACTCACCTCTCCAGCACCCGAGTTCGTGCGGAGTTGGTATGGGGCTCACAATCTGTCAGAGACCAGACACCAATTCGTTGATCAACGGGCTCACACTATCCTTAGCTTGAAAGGCTTCAGAGTAAGTGTGGCAAGTTTATTAGGGGTGAGCATCAATATTTATACACAGAAGTAAACAAAGTGATTAACAGATCATAATCAATCAAGATTCTACAGGATAAAACAGGTTAAAATGTAAATTAAGAAAGAGAAAAGGGGAGCTGGCTACTTAAGGGGAGGGGGGTGTCATGAGTAGTTCGCAGGTCAGAGCTTTGATTAAAAGTTCAGACAGAGACATCAAGTCTGGGTTAAGTTTAAGCTCATCAAAAGTTCAGACTCAACAGTCTGGGCCCAAGCCTTTCTCCTGGTACAGTCTTTGTTAGATCCAGCAGACATCTCAGGTGGTAAGAAGGGCTTTTCTCATGACTGGAAGCCTCCTTTGTCCTCCTCCACCCCCTTTTATAGCTTTGGCACAAGGCGGGAATCTTTTGTCTGTGCTTGTCCCCACCACCGCTTCATCAGTGGAAAAGTACGAGGATTAAGATGGATTCCAGTATCGTATGATATGCTCACATATCACTGTAAGTCCCTTATTCTCCATTCTTCCTGGGTTGGCCCACACATACACTGGAAGGTTTGCAGATAAATAAACCATATACAACCAATTGTCCTAGTGAATTGGAGCCATCAAGATTCTAAACCGCCATTAATGGCCGACACTTTGCATAATTACAATAGGACCTCAGAGTTATACTTCATATTTCTAGCTTCAGATACAAGAATGATAGATGCACACAAATAGGAGGAATATATTCTGTAGGTTATAACCTTCGTTATGATGCCTTACAAGAGACCTTTTGCATAAAGCATTTTCTAGTTACATCAGATTCACACTCCTAAGCCTATTTCCATCAGACACATGGAGTGCAACGTCCCAGGCTTGTTAGAGGTGAGGCAGGGAGAGTAAAGCAAAGAACTGATCCAGGAACCCCAGAAGGCAATGGCTTCTATATTAAGAATTTTTGTTCTGCTGCTCAGCACCATCATAAAATACCAGGAATGGGGTTGGGATTTTCAAAGGAATCCATGGAAACTATGTACCCAACTCCCATTCAATTTCAACAGCATCTGGGAAACACTCTCCCTTAGAGTCATTTGAAAATAAGAGTCTAAAATATGAAATGCCTCATATTACCCATATAATATAATTATTACCCATAAAATAGAAAACCTCATATTACCCATACCCTCAGGTGTACTGAGGGTATGGGTAAATCTCTGCTCTTTCAAGCACTGAAGAATTCAGGATAGACAGATAGATAGATATGGGGATGGATGGATAGATAGATGGGTGTCTATGGGGATAGATAGATAGATAGATAGATAGATAGATAGATAGATAGATAGACGGGGTGTACGGGGATAGATAGATAGATAGATAGATAGATAGATAGATGGGGTGTACGGGGATAGATAGATAGATAGATAGATAGATAGATAGATAGATAGATAGATGGGGTGTACGGGGATAGATAGATAGATAGATAGATAGATAGATGGGGTGTACGGGGATAGATAGATAGATAGATAGATAGATAGATAGATAGATAGATAGATAGATAGACGGGGTGTACGGGGATAGATAGATAGATAGATAGATAGATAGATGGGGTGTACGGGGATAGATAGATAGATAGATAGATAGATAGATGGGGTGTACGGGGATAGATAGATAGATAGATAGATAGATAGATAGATAGATAGATAGATAGATAGATAGATAGACGGGGTGTACGGGGATAGATAGATAGATAGATAGATAGATAGATAGATGGGGTGTACGGGGATAGATAGATAGATAGATAGATAGATAGATAGATAGATAGATAGAGGGGGTGTACGGGGATAGATAGATAGATAGATAGATAGATAGATAGATAGAGTGGGTGTATGGGGATAGATAGATAGATAGATAGACGGGGTGTACGGGGATAGATAGATAGATAGATAGATAGATAGATAGATAGATAGATAGATAGATAGATGGGTGTCTATGGGGATAGATAGATAGATTGATAGGTGTCTGTGGTGATGGATGGGTTGATAGATTAGATAGGAATTCTTTGCTCTTTAATATAGGTCTCTCTCCAATCTCCAGGCTTTCACCTTCCACCCACTATTAAATATTAAATAAAACACTGCACTGCCAATGGCCTTCCTCACTGCCTCCTGAACTTGCCTGTTCCTCAGGCTGTAGATGAAGGGGTTGAGCAGAGGGGACACCACCGTGTTGAGAACAGCCACAGCCTTGCTGAAGTCCAGCCCGCCACTCCACATAGGTTTGACGTACAAGAAGATGCAACTCCCGTAGGTGATGGAGACCACAGTGATGTGAGAGGTGCAGGTGGAGAAAGCTTTCTGTCTCCCCTGGGCAGATGGGACGTGCAACACGGTGGAGATGATCTTGATGTAGGACACAAGGGTGATCGCTAGAGTGCCCAGCACTGAAAGCAGAGCTGTGATGAAGCCCATGTACTGTATGAGCCATGTGTCTGCACAGGCAAGCTCAATCAATGGTGTGCTATCACAGAAGAAATGGTTAATCACATTCGGGCCACAGAAAGGCAACTGGAACAGTACAATCATCGGAGCAATAATAAACAATATGCCTCCAATCCAGGAGCCCAACGCCAAGAGAGTGCAGACTTGACCGCTCATGATGGCTGTGTATTGTAGAGGGTTGCAGATGGCCACATATCTATCAAAGGACATGACTGCTAACAGAAGGAACTCGGTGGTACCCAGGATAAAATAAAGAACAGATTGAGCAAAACACCCAATCAAAGAAATGGTTTGACCGCCTAATGCCATGTTGGCCAATGCTTTTGGGATGATAACAGAGGTGAAGCTGATTTCCAGGAGGGAGAAATTCCGGAGGAAGTAGTACATCGGGGTTTGGAGACGCCGGTCCACCAGGGTGATAGTGATGTTAAGAATGTTGCCCGCGATGGTAAAGAGATACGCGACTAGGAGCACCAGACAAATCAGGAGCTGTAGGCGGTGGTCATTGGTGAAACCCAAGAGGATGAACTCCATCATCACAGTTCAGTTCTCCATCTTTCGACATACAAAAGCACTTCAAGAACAGTGAATAGCACAATACGGAAGAGGGAGCAGTCATGAGCCTACATCCCCAAGACCTCATTCCCCAAACCTGCCTTCCATCTGAATCTCTAGGGGCTTCTCTCGGCCCTTGTGTCTCTGAGTGAGTCTCCAATGTCCAGTATGAGTCCTGGGCCTTGTTCGGGAATTGTCACTGGAAATCAGACTCCGGAAAAATGTTAAACTCCTTGGGGAAGAACCTAGCACAGACTCTCTAGCCTCTAGGTTCTTCTGTAATAATAAAACGAATGGAACTGATCTTAATTATAATAATGGAGAAACTGAGCTTCAATCGATAGAGAATATATATCTATAGTTATATCTCTTTTCTCATAATGGAATGGGACAAGTAGAAAATCTGTTAAGTTTTTAAGTTTCTCAGAGCAGACACTGTCCTTTTGAAATACATATATAGAGAGTTACCAGCAGGCTGATGTCTGATTGGGGGATCAGCATCTGAGGTAATATATGGGCAACATTTTCGAAGGTGCCTAAAGGAGCTAGGCACCCTAACCTTGATGATTTTCAAACCAAGAAATAAATTCATAACAAGAATTGTTTTTGGTTTTTTTTATGCAGAGCTCAAAAAGGTGGAGAGATTGCTGCCCATCATGCTGCCCAATGTTGCCTCATTGTTTCCTTGTGCTCCCCTGTCTGGCTGTATCTGTTTGTCAGTCTCTTGTCTTATAGAATTGTAGGACTGGCAGGGACCTCGAAAGATCATCTAGTCCAGTTTCCTGCACTCATGGCAGGATACATATTATCTAGAACATCCCTGACAGGTGTTTGTCTAACCTGCTCTTAAAAAGCTCCAATGATGAAGATTCCACAACCTCCCTGGGCAATTTATTCAAGTGCTTAACCACCCTGACAATTAGGAAGCTTTTCCTAATGTCCAACCTAAACCGCCCATGCTGCAATTTAAGCCCATTGCTCATTGCCCTATCCCTCAGAGGTTAAGAAGAACAAATTTTCTCCCTCCTCCTTGTAACAACCTTTTATGTACTTGAAAACAGTTATTATGTCCCCTCTCAGTCTTCTCTTCTCCAGACTAAACAAATTCAGTTTTTTCAGTCTTCCCTCATAGGTCATGTTTTCTAGACCTTTAATCATTTTTGCTGCTCTTCTCTGGACTTTCTCCAGTTTGTCCACAACTTTCCTGAAATGCGGCGCCCAGAACAGGACACAATACTCCAGTTGAGGCTTAATCAGCGCAGAGTAGAGCGGAAGAATTACTTCTCATGTCTTGCTTACAACATTCCTGCTAATACATCCCAGAATGATGTTTGCTTTTTTTGCAACATTGTTACACTGCTGACTTATATTTAGCTTGTGATCCAGAAATGACCCCCAGATCCCTTTCCACAGTACTCCTTCCTAGGCAGTCATTGCCCATTTTGTACCGTGAGCTGTTTGGGAGGAGGACCCTGTTTTTGTTCTGTGTTTGTACAGCCCAATGGGGTCCTGCTCCATGACTGGGGCTCATAGGTGCTACCTCAATACAATTAATATGTCAGAATAATAACAATTAGCCTGTGGAACTCACTGACACAAGATGTCATTGAGGCTCAGAGTTTAGTTTAACAGGCTTAATAAAAGGCTTCAATATTGGCATGAATAAGAAGAACACCCCATGCACGTCCAGCGGAGAGGATGTTTTCAACCAGTTTGAAAGGTCTATAAATCCTACTGCTTCAGGGGATAAGCCAACTTCATTGACTCATTTATTGCAGGACCAGGGTTTTGGCCTCCTGTGTGTTCTATCTAGGGACAATCCTGATATTCAGGGCTTTGTCTTATATAGGCTCCTATCACCCCCACTCCCTGTTCTGATTTTTCACACTTGCTATCTGGTCACCCGAGGTCTATCAGTCCCTAAACTTGGGCTTGTCACAGTTCAGGGAAACTGCACCTGTATTCCCCCTAAGTAGTCCACTCTAGGCTCCCAGCTTTTCAGCTGTCACTTTTCTTGGGCAGAGACCCATGACTCTCACCTTCCTGTCTGGGTTTTTTCCAGGCTGCATAGTGCCCTGCAGACACTGTGAATTGCCCAGCAAGTCAGACTGCCTCAGCAGGTCGGCTTTGTCTTCTCCGCAGAGCCTATCAACAGTGTAGCCATCCATAGGTGTAAGCTATCACCTAGTCCTGTCTAAGCTAGCACATTTACTCTTAAAGTGAAAACATTAAAACATTAACATCACAGAGAAAACATTAAACCAATAGAAGACCCTGCACGCATGCTAAGGAGTGGTGATCCGCCAGCCAGCATTCCCCTCCCAGGGGGATGTGTCAAAAGAGCACGTCTTGGCATAACTGGTAATTTGCATTCAGCTCCCCCCAAGATGTTTCCTAGGAACCCCACTTTACTCTGTTTGTCCAGCACATTGTTTAAAATAGTCCTTTTACGCTCATAACACTTCCCCAGGGTCACGCCAGCCAGGGAGCCCCATGAGAGACGGTATTCACAATCCCACAGCCACAGATAAACTTTGCATTTTTAATACACTGGACCCAAAAGATACTTAAACTTAATCCAGTTCGGTTTGTTCAGGAAATGACCATTCTCTTCAGAAGCTCTGCTGTCTTTTTTATCATGGAGTATTTTCTTTGCACTGGTTCAGACAACATGAGCAGGAGGATGTGTCCTTCCTCCTAGAACATTAAATACATGTAGCTACATGAATGTGAGGCATAGACACACATACTCACCATTCAGGGGGTGGACAGACGGATGGCTCTGGGACAGAATTCCTTCATACTTTGGGGATTGTGGTATCTTCTTTGTGTGTGCGGGGGGGATGTCACAAAATCTCAGGCAAATAAAGTATCCCCAGGCTAGGACAATCTCCTCTGACAAGGTTTCCTTGGTAACAATTAATTGTGTGCTGTCTCCAAAGACACTACAAACCAGATTCTTCAACTCTCCAGATGCGTATGACCTGGAGACACATCAGGTGCTGCCTCTTACAAACCTACACGGCAGTGGTTTTCAACTTGTGGACTGCAGACCCCTGGGGATCTTCAGATGGGAAATCTTAGATATAAAGTGGTCCACACCTGCATGCAAAATCTTTTAGGAGTCTGCAAATGAAAAAAAGGTTGAAAACCAACTGCTAACCACCAAGAGCTGCACCATTCATCGTGCTTTAGCCAAGAGGCTCTCTCGATCCCTCGGTGTCATTGCAGTTGAAGACAATGCAGGGTTCCTCTATGCTAGCAAACAGTTCCTGCTTCACTCACTAGGAATATATAACATTTGGGATCACTAGCATTGTTCCCATTGGTCATTAGTAGGCTCCCAGGAGACAACCCAGCTGGCAAATTGGCGGAGATCCCAAGTGTGTGTCACTGTTGTGTGAGGACGAATCAATCCATTCTTTATCTTAGTTTATTTCCAGTTCCTCTCTGGCCCAGCTGCACATGTAGTTCCCCATCAGTCCGAGGTTCTTTGGGAGATAGAACGGTTGTCACAGAACTAGCATTCCATGGTGTTTGGAGAGAAAGGAATGTGCAGGGGGATGGAGGATCTGCCTCTGAAGACAGGGAGAGGGAGGTGCAGGGACAAAGGGGAAGCAGACTATGCCCCAGTACTAGAAGAGGGGATATCTGGATAAGCTGAGCCTACCTAAGCTTTAGATAGGGCAAATATGCACACAAGCTCTTTCTCTTTCTCATGCTTTGATTCCTATATGAACATAAGAACAGCCATACTGGGCAGACCAATGGTCCATCTAGCCCAGTATCTTGTCTTCTTGCATTGGCCAGTGCCTGGCATTTCAGAGAGAATGTACAGAGCAGGGCAATTCATGAGTGCTCCATCCAGCTGTTGAGAGCAAATCACACTTGATTTTGAAAAGGCTGATTTCTGCCACTGGGCTCATGTCAGAGCTCCTGAAGGGATGTCTGGTGGGCAGCCAAATCCAGTTGGTCCTTCTGAGTAAACCCTGTCGATACACAGGGACCTATAGGCGTCCAGTCTGAGAGCGAGAGAATCATGTGATGCCACCTCAGTGATGTGAAGGCAACTTTAGTACTTGATGTCCTTCATGACCTCTGCAGTTCAGGTTTTTTGTTTGGTTGTTTGGTTGGTTTTTCCAAAGAATGAATCTTGAATTTTGTTATTTATCTGCTATTTCCATCTCAGACATGTAGTTACAGATGTTTCGTTTCCATATGTGTTTATATTTCCTGTCAAAACAATAAAAAGAAGGTTTAAAAAAAGGCTCACTCATTCACACCATGGCGGCTGGCTTTCTCCAGTCTTCCTAGTTCTCATTGCAATAGGAGAACCACCGGCTGCCAGGGTTAGAGAGACTGAAATAACAGTGGAAATAAAAATTGAGAAAGCGATGGCAACTTACACCAGCTGAGAATCTGCATTTAGTTCCTAAATAAATACAACGGGATGGTAGATACAACGCTAAAAGAATTATGAGGATCTTTTCGCTTTAATGCAGGATGCTTTGACAGACAAGAACTTGGGCCACCTAGATAGGTCCTTTCTGACCAGTGAATTGATTTATTCCATATCGATCAATCCCTCTGTACACCCTCCATTTCCGTAGAGGTCTCCTTAAGGGCCTCCTTAACCTCTTTGTTTCTCAGGCTGCAGATTGGGGGATTGATCAGGGGTGTCAAGACAATGTAAAGGGCAAAATACACTTTGTTTGGGGCTCTCGTGGCGCTGGTGTTTGGTAACATATAGACAGTCATTAGGGTCCAATAGAAAATAATAACCACGATAAGGTGGGAGAAGCAGGTGGAAAAGGCCTTTTTTCTCCCGCTGGTGGAAAGGTTTTCTCAGGATGGTGGAGATGATATAAACATAAGATGTCAGGGTCAGCAGAAATGGGGGAGCACTGTCTCTGGAGGTGAATATACAGGTCACTGGGATAACCAAACTGGTGTTGCTGCAGGAGAGTTTAATCACTGGGATAAGATGACAAAAAATGATCAATTTCATTAGGGCCACAGAAGGCTAATTGTGGTACAAAATATATTAATTAATTAATATGGTAATAACTATGAGGAACTTATCCAAGATCTGACTGCTAGCTGGATACATACGGGTGACGTAGTGCAGGGGTTTCCATACTGGTAACTAGTGATCATCAGACATCACAGCTAGCAGGTAACACTGAAGGGTCACTCACAGATCAAAGCAGGAAAACTGTAGGATGCCTTGGCTAACAAATGGTTCTGTCCCCCGCCAGGAGACTGGACAAGAGGGTGGAGGTGTAGCAGGTCTCCAAGCAGGACAAGTTCCCCAGGAAGATGTACATGGGGTGTGAAGGGGATGATCAACCACAGCCAGTGCAGCAATGAGCATGTTTGCCATCCTGGTGACTACCTAGGTCACTAGAAAGAGCAAGAAGAAAAGAATTTTGCAGTTCATGGGGATTCCCAAATCCCAGCATGATGAATTCTGATCGATGTTTGATTTCCCCCTTCTCCTCTCTCCATGAGGTGTACGTCAATTTCCTCTTTCTCCTCTCTCCATGTGGTGTTTCTAGTCATAGAGAAAAAGTACTAATTTGCGAGGGAGTTTGCTGCACAATGAAGTTGGGTGGATTTCCATCCATTTGAGTCCACAAAAATTCACCTGGCCAACTGAGATTAGGGTTTATATTCCCTCACAGCCAAGAATCGGTTTCACCCCCAGTCTTTGCACCAGGTTTTGGAATGGAGAATGCCCACTTGCCTGCCCAAAAAAGCAACAACGCAGTTCATTGATCACTTTCTGCCCCTGCCCACAGGTGGTTTTTCATTTACAGATTAATAGTGGTCCTGGGGACCTTCAAGAGTTTAGCATCTCTGCAGGCCACAGAGAACTTTCAAGAGCTCAATAGGGCTAAAGGAATCCCTAAAGTGTAATAATCGTAGAAAACACTTCAGCCAGGTGGTTATTGAACAATGCCCTGTATTAAAAGAGTCGTCCTTTTAGCATTGGTAGTTAATTCTCTTCTCACCAACAAAGATCATTTTGCTAAAACCACCACTTGGGGATATACGAATGAATGAATGAACAGGGTTTGATTATCAGTACCTAATAAAAACTTGAAATAGTTCATGTTAAATATAGAGCATTAACCTCGCTATTGTCAGCTGCCTTGCTTTATTTTTCTTTTGGTAACTTTTTTCTGTGAATGCAATCTATACATTCAAAAATAGTCTCAATTCTGTGTCTGGTTAAACAAGAAGGAATCCAATAAACTTGTGACAAATTTGGTCTTGTTAATCTTAATGTAATACCTTGTTTCATGACATTTTGAAGTAACTGCTTTTTAATGATGGGATCATTTTTCTCTTGCTCTCGAAGACCACACAGTTTTTGGCAGACTGCCATGTGACCGTGAAATGAGGGTGAAGATGTCACTTACACTTAGGTGCCCAAGAGTGGGACTTCATGTGGCCCCTGCCTGTTTTGCCATGGTGCTGTAAAACCCTGATGTAGACGAAGCACTGCAGTGTTGCTAAGTGAGGCTACTGCTGACTGTAAAAACACCTGTTTGACAGGGAAGAGAACACCTCCGAGCAGGTCTAGAAGACACGGCAGTACAAACATCAGGGACCACCCGAGTCCAGGCTGCATTAATACCCTCACCGGTGGAGATGCACCTGTGGGATGCAACAGTGGGAGGTCTAGAGTAGACAAGGCATAACTGAGAGGCTGACCCTGTGGCCTGAACTGAGATCTTTATCCATTACGCATCAAATTCACCCTCATGCAGAGGCCCGGCATAAGCCCTATGTGCCACTATTTGAGCACTTATGTGGGACATTAGTGGTGTCTCGGCCTTGATCTGGCCCTCTGCACATGGCTGAATGTCACTTTATTTTGCCAGGCCGGGCAAGATTATATTGTTTTATCCTGTTCCCTTGCAGATAATTGTACCTGTTCTTTCTCCATTGCAAACAAAATCCCATGTTCTCAACATACTGTATGTGTTACCCGGGGTATGCCTAGGGCAGCCCTCACAGAAAATGCCACAATCAGGGCAGGCCGCAAAAGCAGAGCAGACAGTCCCAAAGACTGGTGGGTAGCACTGAAGTTAAACTCCCCAACCAGTCCCAAACTCTGCTTATGACCCCCCCCCCCCCGCCACCACTGATTATCGAGAAGCTGAAACAAGAACTCCCACAGCCCCCTTATTGCATTCCAGTCTCTGGCTCCCAATCAGCACCTAGGTCCTGTACAGTGAGGAGTTATTTTAAAACTGTTCACATATAACCAAATGTTCTTCTGCCCCCAAAGGGACAGCCGCGTCACCAGGTCAGTGTAGGTTTGACTCTTACCCAAAATACCACGCTGCCAGCCAATCCTTTAGTGTCTAAAACGAAAGGTTTATTATAAAGAAAAAAGAAAGAACAGGACGAGAGATGTTAAATGGTAAAACAGTCACATACGTATAAAGATTCAAAGTCCATGTATCAGGTTCTTAGTAGTATTGGTGAGTTTGCTGGCTTGAAGGTTCCTCTGGAACACATTCACAGCTGGGATGGGTCATTCAGTCCTTTGTTCAGAGCTTCAGTTTATAGAGAAGTTCCTCCAGAGGTAAGAAGCAGGATTGAAGACAAAATGGAGATGTTGCAGCTGCCTTTTTATATTCCTTTTGCCATGTGGCTTGTACTTCCTGTGTCCGAAACACAAGCTGCCAAGCACATGGCATGGAAAAGCCGTAGAGTTCTGTCCATAGACATGCCCCTACACGGCTTGCTGACTCATAAGGTGTATCCCCGGCTCATTTCCATGGGTTCATTGTACAGCTGATGATCCTTGATGGGCCGTCAAGCAGGCTAGGCAGTGCTGATGCCAATCTGTCTGGGGTTGTCACCCAGAAACACAGCACAAGTTTGGAAATATAGATGTACCCTACATATCTATAACTCACCATACAAAGGTGATACAAACATATAAACAAAATTATTGTATTTGGCAAATTATAAGATTTTTGTAGATACCTTACATGGCATATCTGGCCCGATTCATTGCAATTTTAGAATATTTGGTATCCATAATATCATAAAGTGTCTCCCATATTCCATACAGCATCACAGTATGCATCGCGGAAAAGCCTAGGTTTTGTTGCCCTGTGAAATAACTGGGTAATATTCATTCTACTGTCTTTAGCAGAAGCGTTTCCCTTAAAGATAGAATATGCAAAGTTAAACAGTCTGTGAGGTGTGAATTATTTAATTCCCATCTCATTGTCTACTTTTTTTATTTGTTCTCCCGCCCCCTTCCCCAATACCTTTTTAAAAACTAGATATCTGGCCTGCTAATTGATGAAGCATTTGTAAACACTTAACAAATGAACAATCCTGTCAGGTGAATAAAACATCTGGAAATTCGTACTCCTTTTTTTGTCAGGGAGCAGAGAGTGAAACCAGTGGCTCCCATTAACTTTACGCACAACATTGCTTAATGTGAAAACAAGGTTAGGAGAAAGGGAGGGCCCTGCACGTGACCTCGCAGGGACCTGCAGTGGAATTACACCTGATTTATCCTGGTGTACCTCTGAGATGGATTATCCATTCTCCTCAGCATAACTGGCATCTCTTCTCCAAGGGCTGGTCTACACACTGTATTTTTAACAATAACCAGATAGTTCAAGTCCATCAAATCAGCATTTTCCAGCAGAAAATTCTCAGTCATCTTTCCTGTGGTGCTTGAACACGACTCCATCTTACTGCCAATTCCAGCTGATGGGGATCAGTTCCATGTGTCTCCTCTGCCAGTAACCCAGTAACCCCTCCCCTCCTGCCCCAGCACCCAGTCCACAGCCACCGCGCTCTCCGGGCCCCATGCTATCAGGGGGGAGGGGGGACTCTGTCCTTCTCCCGCTATGCCTCCCCACAGCTCGTTCGGTCGCTGTCCCCGGCAGCTGGGCCCAGGTGGGGAGCGGGACAGAGCAGCTTCTCACGTGGCTGGAGCTGGTCGCTCTGGTTCACTGCCTCTTTGTGGTAGGGGAGGTGGTGAGGGGCCCTGCTGCCGGGGACAGGGACCGAGCAAGTGGAAATGTGCCGAGTGGGAGAGGGGACTCGGGCTCGCTCGGCCCTTGTCCCCGACACAGGAAGAAAACAAATCTGAAGTGGTTGAGCTGATTGGAAAATAACATTTTCTTACATGGCTACATAAGACACAGCCAAGCAGCACTTGAAAGAGGATAGAAAGCAGCAGCCTGTGTTATGCAAGGAGATCAGACGAGATGATCCAAGTGGCACCTTCTAGCCTTAGACTGTGCAAATCAAACTTAGCCTTTGTCACACCCCTGTATGTCCTGGGGTGAAGTCTGTCAAACTCGCTAGGCCTCCGGTTCCCAGCTGCAAAACATGGATGATCACATTTTCTCAAAATATTTGTCTGTCTCGTTGAGTGAGGGATTATCTTTTACGATATATTTGGACAGCGCTCAGCACAACGGAGGCTGCAATCTCATTTGGGGGTTTCTGGAACAAAATGTAGTTAGGGCTAGTTGAAAATTTTACTAGACACATTTATTTATTAGAAAAATGTATTTACACCATACACAGTAGAAGAAGAGGCTGCCTAGAAACGCTGAGATCATTCAAGGATTTTGTTCCCTGTTATATAAAATGTGATAGGAGTTTGGCGTTACATTTCTATGTAGATTATTCCACGTACATAGTAGATATAAGGAAATACATGAGGGTCCAAATCCTGGAATTGTGGAGTGAAACTACAGTAAAAAGGGCTGGTTAAAAATAATTTAATTTCAATTAATTTTCAAAGTGTTTTGGGCAAAAAACAAAATATTTTCACCATTTTTTCAGGAATTTTACAATATTTGAATTTCTGTCAAAAAAACAACATTTTTTGTGAAAAAAAAAGAAAAGAAAATAGCTATAATGGTACAGTATAAACAATTAAGTCTGATATTTTCAAATCCATTGAATGATTGATTAATTTCTAATGGGAACCAGTGAGTAAATTTATTTTGCAAATTCTAAAATCTCATTCTGTAAGTTTTATTACATTATTATTATTTAATAAAATACACTCTGTCCCTAAAAACTGCCTTTCCTAAAAATGTTTTTCTTCACGAAAAATGTTGATATTGTTAAAATGTTTATTAGACATGGTGAAAAACGACATAAGAACATAAGAACAGCCAGACTGGGTCAGATCAAAGGTCCATCCAGCCCAGTCTCCTGTCTTCTGACGGTGGCCAGTGCCAGGTGCCCCAGAGGAAATGAACAGAACAGGTAATCATCAAGAGATCCATCCCCTGTCGCCCATTCCCACCTTCTGGCAAACAGAGGCTAGGGACACCATCCCTGCCCAGCCTAGCTAATAGCCATTGATGGACCTATCCTCCATGAACTGATTTTTGCAAAAAGTATAAAATGCTAATGTTGTTTCCATTTCTGCCTTTGAAATGAATCCATTTTTCATGTGTGCAAATAATTTTAAGTTTAAAAAAAATACTAAAAATTTTGTCAATTTTATTTTAGTGAACAAAAATGTAAATAACCAGTTTGATAAGGTTTTCAGTAGAAAAAATCTGCAAAAAGCATGAAATTTTCCATGAAAGGTTTCAACAGATGGCAATTTCTTGATGGAAAAAAAAAAGATTGGATTCTTTTTCCATCAAAAAGTGTTATTTGTGATGGTCTTGTTATCTTTATTTGGTGGAGTTTTTATCCTAACAAGCATGTGTGATCAGGAATTGGCTTCAGTTTTTTTGTGAAAAACAACATATTCATCACATCCCTCTCTATCTACTTATCCCCATGCTCTGACCCAGAATACTCCTACTCCACTCTCCTACGAGAACCAGGGATAGATACCAGAAATCCCAACTCCCAAGCAGCTATTCTGTCTATGTTGGCTATGGTTACATTGGATATGTTCTGTGTCTTTCTGAAGTGGATATATTTGGTGTCTCCCTCACACCCTCTGGGAAAATTTCACCTTATGCTGCTGGAAAGCATCCTGCAAAACCTCCTTCACCTTGTCATTCCTGAGGCTAAAAATGAAGGGGTTCAGCAAAGGTGTCACGATGCAACTCAAGGTCGCAGCCATTTTATTGAGAAGCAAAGACTTTCCCCACGATGGCCTGACATAGAGGAATATGGAGCTGCCGTACACCATCACCACCACAGTCAAGTGGGAAGAGCAGGTGGAGAAGGCTCTCCGCCTCTCTGAGGAGGATGGTATCCTCAGGATGGTGGAGATGATGTAGGTGTAAGAGACCGTGGTGAATGCCAAGGAGCTTAGCAGCACGAAGGAGGACAGCACAAAGTCCACCTGTTCGAGGAGTCGGGTGTCAGAGCAGGAAAGCTGCAGGAGGGGCCAGCTATCACAGAAGAAGTGGTCGATGGTGTTGGGCCCACAGAAGGTCAACCTGGTTAGCGTAACGGTCGGGAAGAGGACACACAGGAAGCCGCCTATCCATGAACCCAGGACAAGCTGGGTACAGACTTTACTGCTCATGATGGCTTCATACCGCAGCGGGTTGCAGATGGCTTGGTAACGGTCGAAGGACATGACAGCCAGAAGGAAGAAATCGGTGGTTCCCAAAAGGAAGTAGATATAGGACTGGGTCATTCAACTAGCAAAGGAGATGTTGACTCTCCCAGCGAGGACGCCGGACAGCAATTTTGGGATGATGACTGTGGTTAACACTAGCTCCAGAAAGGACAAGTTCCCCAGAAAGAAATACATGTGGGTGCGAAGTCTCTGGTCACTCAGTATCAACAGAAGAATGACCAAGTTTCCGGTTACTGTAAGCACATAGGTCAACAAGAGGACAATGAAGAGCAGGACCTGCAACCCCCATAGATTGGGGAACCCCAGGAGAATAAATTCTGTCACCCGAGTTTGGTTTCCCATCCCCGCGGCTATTCCAAATGTTGATTCTGCACAAGGAAAAAGAAAAACAATTGAAAGTGGGTCATGACTCTGTGTAGTCAAAGCTGAATAGATGGAAGTGCAGGTATTTTCAACAGTAATTAATGCCTCATTTTTATGTGCCCAAACTGAGATACCTTAAATGAGCTTGATTTTCCGGAAGTACTCTACGCCTGCCCTTTGAAAATGAGGTAGCAACTGGTGACTCCCCAAAAGGATTCATCCAGCATTTCTATCCGCTTTTGAAAATCTTGGTCTAACCTGGCAATCAGCTTTCAAGAGGTAGTTTGGAGTCACTATTGCCAACAATTGTTTGGGAAGTGATTTCTTCCCATATTTTTTTATGATGTGAATGAGAATGAAAACATTTTTTTGTCAAAATAGTTCTTCATTCGTTTTTTTTTTTTTTTTTTTTTGGCAAATCTGAGAAAATGAAAACCAAACCCTTTTCCCTTTAGAGTTTTTCAGCAAAAAAACAGTAAAAAAGAATTGAAATAGGATATTTCTTGTGAAAAAACAATAATGAAAAGACATTTTTCATCCAACAAAAAAAAGTTTGACTGAGTAATGTTGACCAGCCTAAAGCGTTGTATAGGTAGGTTAGTGAGTCTCTTTCTAACGCTGTGTCTGTCAAAAACAAAGCAAGCAAAAATCTCAAGGAGATAAAGCCAAGATTTTTTCAGGTTGCTTGATCCACATCTCTAAATATTATTAGCGATTTTGGGTGCCTCACTTTTTGTATCTAATATAACTGTGGATAGTTTCATTAGCCATATGAACATCTGGCCACTTTCAGAATCCAGCTGACACTTTTCCTGGGACCTGCCCTCATATGTAAACACTGAAATATATCTTCAGGATGAGATAGGCAGGAGAGGTCAAAGGACAGGCAACCAGGAATGGAGTCAATAAACCTCCGTTCTCTTCCTAGCTCTGTCCTGCTGTGTGACCTTGGACCAATTACAGCTCTGCTGTTTCCTTTCACACCTTGTTACTGAGCCAGGAAGCATTTCACCGTCTATTATATGTTTTTGTACAGCACCCAGCACCCAGCACAATGGGGCCCCAATCTCAGTTGGAAAAAGTCTCTGTGCTACTGAAATACGAACAAGAAATGATTAGACTTATACTTACATCCCCGATTTACGGTGGGTTGCAGTTTCTAAATAAAACATTGCAGGAGCAGATCCTGTTTTCTTGTGACAGTTCTGAAGAGATGTGTGTTCGTTCTGATCCAACTTACAAATGAATATTCCTTGGAATTATGTCTAAATCCATGCTGCTGTCTAAGTAGAGAACTCTGCATTTTTATTCTAAGGTGAAGATGTTATCTCTTAGAACTCCACAAGGAGTATGCAACATGCATCTTTAACTGTAGTAAAAAACTTCATCAGAATAAAACACCAAAATAATGATCTCAGAATTAAGAGCTATATGGTTCTGATTTCTGAATTAAGATGTTGTATCTTAATTGTAGAAATCTGTTCTATTTTAAAAGTAGAAAATCAAAAAATATGTAATAACCTCCCCCAAAAAACAAAGGAAAAAAACCAAAACGGAACACCCTGTATCTAGATTTGAAAATAATTAGTTGAGAGCAAAACCCTGATAAGAAATCTTCTCTGCCTCATCTGAAAATATTCTGAATTTAATTTCAACTAGGATGGTTCCAACATCACATGAAGAGATGTGCTCATTTTACCTGATGCAGGGTTATTCTATAACCTCTACGTCTCCTAGCGGGATGATCCTGATTTACCTCCTACTTGCTCAAGGGAGATGAGTTTCATAACATGTCACAGCTCTGACTTCTGTCCAACTTCTGAATATCCACTCCACCAAATTTCTGTTTCTCTGTCAATGGGTGCAGCTGCCCTTGCTGAAATGAAGTTTTCTCTCTTTATTGGGAGAAGTTGCCCCACCCTTCTGGTAAAATAAAACCTTACATGGGAAAGAGAAGCCAACCTACACAACCCCCTGCACAAAACAATCTTAGCCATATGTGCCTCTTTATACATGGACTGGGAAAGCGGACACCCCATCCATAATGGAGGTTCAAATGGGGTTCAGCAGAGGTATGTGTGTCAGGAACCCAGGACTGGAACAGCTGTGGGTTGGGGCTGAGGTACATCAGAAGAGATGAGTCCAAGGTTGGGACACCAGATGTGCTATGCGTAATGACTCAGGGGCATCAGAAAGCTCTATTTGTAGAAGATCCCAGAACTGGAAAAGCTGGTCAGGGGAGAAGCTGCAGGACGGAATTGACAGGCATTGGCAGAACTGTGTGTAGAGAAATGAGGAATGGAAAAGTGGGGGGTTGCAAGGTAGGACTGAGGGAGAGGGGGACAGAGCTGTGGAGGAAAGCCCAAGGGAGGGGGGGATTGCAGGTTAGGATTTGGGGAATCAGAGGAACTCTGTGGAGCTGGGAGGGAATCCCAGGGCTAGAGCTGGACACAATTTTCTGATTTTTTTTTTTTTTTTTACTGAAAAATACAGATCGGGGCACTGAAGCATTTTGAAAATTTGTGTAAATTTTACATAATTGTTCACTTAGAATTTCTTCAGAACTTCTCACCCTTGGAAATGATCGACACCTCCATCATCACCCCAAAAGCCTCGGTCAGCCTGGCAGTAGAACTAGTTCTGTAAGTGGATGTTTTGCTCAAGTCTCTCTCTATTTTGCCGTGGATATAACTGGATCCCCCTCTTTACAGTGATGTCTTTTGAGAGGTGCATTGCCATCCACCACCCACTGCGCTACTCCGCCACCATGAACACTCAGGGATGCACCTTATTGTCCTGGGTTCTTGGGTTGATGGGTTTTTTGTTTATCATTGGCCCATCACCTGCATTATTCCAGTTACCACTTTTGCAGCCAAAACACCATTAACCATTTCTTCTGTGATAGCGCACCACTTATCAAACTTTCCTGTGCCACCACAGCATTGGTAGAATTCACGTTTTTCATTCTAGCATTGATTATTTTACTGGGCACCTTAACCATCATCATCATGTCGTATGCAAACATAATCTCCACCGTGCTGCATGTCCCATCTAGCACAGTGCGGTGGAAGGCCTTCTCCGCCTGCACCTCTCACCGCATCATGGTCTTCATCTCCTACGGTAGCTGCATCTTCATGTATGTCAAGCCCACACATAGCAGCCAGCCAGATCTCAGAGAGGCAGTGGCTGGTCCCAACACTGTGGTGTCCCCTCTGCTCAAGCTCTTCATTTCCAGCATGAGGAACAAGCAGGTTCAGGAAGCTCTGTGGCAGGCTATTGGGCAGATCCAATGGCCCAAATATTTAACGTGAGTTAGGGGGAATAAGCAATGGAGGAAAAGGCATGAGTGTGACAATGTTTACATGTCCCGAATCGGTATCTGTTGTTTTCCAAGTCAAATAAAAACAAATATTCTATTGTCCCTTCATTAGTACCCTGCATCATTCCCAGAACCCTAGAGGACGTGATATTGATACTCCAACCCCTATCTTATACCCAGTTATAGCACTCATGCATGATACGGGAGTCCTCACTTCAAATCCCATGTTTCAAACCCGCTTTCCGGTGAGCGTGCAAACCAGCAGGTTATAGGGCATTCTGGATTTGATTTTTCTCAATCTCTCCTGTTGATACTGTTCCACTTTGCATACACACTTAAATGCTCATTAGATTAGGGACAGGAAACTGGGTGTCTTCCCCTCCTCCCTCATAAGAGTGCCCACCTCACCAGTTATTGAGTCATTATCTATCTGGTCCAATGAACATTTAAGTATTTATAAAATGTGGAAAAACTTTAACAGGCAAGGCAGAGAAACTCTATCCCTAGAATCCCTGAGAGCCTGGGGGTTAGGGCTCTCAGCTGGCTGAGGGGAGACCAATTAATCCTAAAACACAAAAAAGTAAAAATTTAATATTGTCAAACCAGTTTATAAACCATTTTATAAATCAAACCTTAATACACTGTGGAAAAGCCTGCATTAATTGCATGAAGTCAATACTTATAAAATATGCCAAGTCTGACATGTTAGACTTCTCAATTATCAATAAAAATTGAACATCCATTTAAGATGTCTATTAATCCTTTATGTGCTATTTAAAAATGAAACTGTAATATGAAGTGTGATCTCAATATATTACTGAGTTAATGTGCATGTTGTTGGAAGATTCAGTGCCAATATTTGAGCTGGCCTAAATCAGCATACTTCCTTTCAACTCAACTTCCGCGGTCAATTTGCTATGGGAAGAGGTAAATTCATCATCACTTGAAATCTTTAAATAAAGATTATTGATGTTCTATTTCAACCACAAGTGACTGGACTCGATAGTGTCTCTTATTGTAGGAAGAAAGAACAATTCCATCATTTGCAGGAATCAACGGATGGAATTTTATGGTCCATGGTCCAAAGGAAGTCAGATGAAGAGCTTATAACGTATGGCCAATGTACATGGCAGAGGGGCATTGCTGGCACATGATGATATTATCTCACCTGCCTTATCACTTAATTACGGTAATTCTTACATCCATACTGGCTTGCTATTCCCAACTTCCTAAGCTTCGTTTGACTCTGACAACCCTAATTTCCCAGATGCTCGAACCCCACATTTTCAAGTGGGGCTTGTGACTTGGGATCTTCGATGCCTGAGCCTGAGATTGGCCCTGATTCCACCCTCTGAAAATCTGGACTCTTTACGGTGTTTCTAGTCCAGCACCAAAAACATCCAGATACCCAAAGTTACTAGTCACCACTGAAAATGAAGACCTGTCTTCCCCTCCCCCTTCTCCATAGCATGTAAACAGCTTGTGGAACTCACTGCCACAATATATCATTCCCACCAGAACTTAGAAGGAGTAGTCCATATTTGGACAATTATGGCTAAGATTTTCAAAGGAAAATAAAGGAATCTGGCTGTGACGTTGCACCCCATAATGCTTTATGGGAATATGCTTATGAATGTACATATGACATAACTGGAATGTGTTTTATGCTACATTTGCCATTTAACATATCTCTGTAAACGTTATGATCGACTGAATCTATTCATCCTATTTGCATTCATGTGTCATTTTTGTACTCAAAGTTATAATATAATATAATATAATATAATATATGGAGATATACCTATCTCATAGAACTGGAAGGGACCCCAAAAGGTCATTGAGTCCAGCCACCTGCCTTCACTAGCAGGACCAAGTACTGATTTTGCCCCAGATCCCTAAGTGGGCCCCTCAAGGATTGAACTCACAACCTTGGGTTTAGCAGGCCTATGCTCAAAACACTGAGCTATCAATATTCAATAGTTATGAATATTGGATGTGTAGCTTGATTTTAAGTAGCCTTAGTAAAGCATTTGGTCAGCTTCTTGAGAAAGGAATGTGCAAATTAAGTGCCCAATCAAGAAACACTTAACGAACACTTAACGAACACTAGATCTTGGAAGACTCCAATCCACATAAGAAGTCTTCCTGGAGACATTCAAGATACCATGTAGCAATGGTTGCTGCCTGTAAAAACTGAGTCATGCATGGACATGGACATGTGACTTGCCCATGTGACTCCAAAACTCCATCTTGGAGCTGGACTCCACCCACAAGAGAAAGTCTATTTAAGCCCCTGGGAGACCCCTCCATTTTGTCTTCAGCTGGCTCAAGAGAGAGCCTCTCCACCCCCAAAGGATACCTGAAAGAAACTGGAGCAAAGGACAGTAACCACAGGAGGTGTGACTGATTGCTGGACCTAGCCTAGAAGGAGGCTAGTCTGTAAAAGAAGCTTATTGGAACATCTCTGAGGGAGAGATTTTATCTGTATTCAGCTCCTTACTGTATTTGGTTTAGACTTGCGTGTTTTATTACATTTTGCTTGGTAATTCACTTTGTTCTGTATGTTATCAACTGGCAGGGCCACCTTTAGGCCGATTCCCCCAATTCCCCGGAATCGGGCCCCGCACCTTAGGCGCCTTTTAAATTTTAAAATTTTTTTTACTCACCCGGCGGCAGGGGGTCCGCTCCGGGTCTTTGGCGGCACATTGGCGGGGGGTCTGCTCTGGGTCTTCGGCGGCATTTCGGCGGTGAGAAGACCCAGAGCCGAGTAAAGGACTCCCCACCGCCGAAGTGCTGCTGAAGACCCGGACTGCCGCCGGGTATTCGAATCGGGCCCCACAGGTCCTAAAGCCAGCCCTGCACCTGGAACCACTTAAATCCTACTTTTTGTATTTAATAAAATCACTTTTTACATATTAGTTAACCCAGAGTATGTATTAAACCTGGGAGGAGGGGGACAAACAGCTATGCATATCTCTCTATCAGTGTTATAGAGGGCGAACAATTTATGAGTTTACCCTGTATCAGCTTTATACAGGGTAAAACAGATTTATTTGGGGTTTGGACCACACTGGGAGTTGGGCATCTGAGTGTTAGAGACAGGAATACTTCTTACGCTGCTTTCAGTTAAGCCTGCAGTTTGTGGGACATGGTTCAGACCTGGGTCTCTGTGGCTGGCAAGCGTGTCTGGCACATCCAGACAGGGTGCTGGGGTCCCAAGTTGGCAGGGAAAGCAGGGGCAGGAGGAGTCTTGGCACATCAGTTGGCAGCCCAAAAGGGGTTTCTGTGATCCAACCCATCACAGTGGCATCTAAATCCCATTAAAATTCATTGGGAGTTGGGGCTTGTCTTGTTTAGTTGCCTTTGAAATGTAAATACTAGAACTTCCCTACCTCACAGAGATGTTAGGAGGACAAATAGATTACAAATTGTGAGATGCTCACATGTTATGGCAATTGGGGGGGGGGCATAAGTACCTGAGGTAGATAAATAATTGTGTTGACCCCTTTGCATAGTGTAGTTTTTCAACTGTAATCTTTTCATAATGCAATGCACAATGTTTTCATTAGCCCTGAGGGCTGAGATTTTCAAGATCCCTGAGGTTCAGCGATATTAAACGTTCTGCCCAAGTCTGCAGTAGAGCAGGGAACTGCATAGAGGTCTCCCAAGTCCAACTCTAGTGCCCTAACCACTGGACCATTCTTCCACTGCACCAGCCATTCTCAAGAACTTACACTGTTTTGATGGCTTAAAAGAGGCACAGTCCTGTCTATGTTGGTGAATCTCCTACAGCAAAACCCTAGATAGTCCACTCCTATGTTTATCTTAAGAATGGGATTTGCAAAGGAGCCTAAGACCCAGATTCTTCAAGGGATTTAGATGTCTAACTTCCATGGGCTTTAGAAACAGGGTCATTTGGCACCTCTCTCTCTCTCTCTCTCTCTCTCTCTCTCTCATAAGTTCCTTACATTTAACTTTAACGAGTGTGCTTGCCTTCCTTGGATTAGTAACTGAACTGTTGTCATCAGACAACCCATAATAAGAAAAATTAATGAGGCTCCAAGGGGAGTGTGGTCAATTAGCCCTTGTGTTTAAATGGA
This sequence comes from Malaclemys terrapin pileata, assembly GCF_027887155.1. Taxonomy (NCBI): domain Eukaryota; kingdom Metazoa; phylum Chordata; order Testudines; family Emydidae; genus Malaclemys; species Malaclemys terrapin. The sequence continues at coordinate 48,024,362 of NC_071516.1, forward strand.
ATGGCTATTTCCATGCATGTGGAATTGTGGCTTCTTAGAGTGAAGTGAAATTAGAGATAATACATTGATGGAAAACAATCCTAGCACAGACAGGCCTTATTAGGAGAATAAAGAGCAGTGACTCTAGCTCCACCCAAATTAAAAGACTCTTTTCAAGGCAAAGGCATGCCGAAACACAGCGCATGCAGGACAGTCAGCAAGAGATGCCAGATTTAGTCGGTGGAGACCTTATTACACCTTGGGAGCAATACCCGGGCAAAAATCAGAAGCAGAATCTGATAGTTTCTTTTCAGTTCGGGGGAGGCAGCTCTTTGGAAGGCTTCTTGGTGGTGTGTCGGGCCTGCTCTTCTGAGTTCTTCTGACTTTCTGGCTTCAGGAGGGGCTTTATTAAAAGGGGAGTTGATGGCATCACCACAAGGATTAGAGTCAGCAGCCCTGCTGTAAGTATTTTCATTCTCGGTTTTTCATGTGTGCTTGAGGGACACTGACCACTTGAATATTTCGTTTCTCTTTGCCAATGCGGTGTTGGCTATTGTTACAAACAACACCTAAGATGACTAAGGTCAAACACTTACATAGAGGTGTAATTCCACTCACATAAATGATCCTACTAAGTCAATGAGGCTGGTCTTGTGAGGAATGATATTCTTCTGCCTGAGAGCTTGTTTCATCCCGGCAGACCTCTGTGCCCACAGAAATCAGCTAGAAGAATCCGGGCCAAAATGTTTTCAGGATCAAGCCATAAAACTGAACGAATATGGGGGCTGGAGAGAGAAGGAAAACATTTTTTCCTTTTTTCCATGTAGTTCATTTCTACATTTGACAGCACTTTGTGAAGTCAGTTTCACTGTGCCCATCTACAGTTAGTTAATAACATGCCAGAAACTGGTTAAACACCTTTAGATTCATCATAGGGGGAGAAGGAAAAACTATTTTAATTAATAAAAGACATAAACAATGAAAAATAATCTGGATTTTGGGCCACAAATTCAACCATCATAAAAAAGGCAGCACAGAGCCATTGATTTGCATGTAGCAGTGCCAAATTACACTAGCTGAGGATTCAAGAAAGCTGAGTTTTTGAAGGCGATCAATTCAAAAAAATCAAGTTACAATATAATTTTAATTGCTTCCATAATTGTATTCCTTTGGAAAACATGAAATGTATGACTGATATTTCCAGGGAAAGGCTCATGCATGGACAAAGTAGGCATTCTGCAAAAAGGGGCTAGAAATGGTTTTGGTTTTAATAGTATTTTTGAATTATTTGGTGTATGGCCACTTGGCTGTTTTAGAGATTATTGTGTTGATTTTAAGTGAGTTGTAATAGGAGTTGTGTTGGGTTTATGTATATTCAAGAACTTCAGAGAAAAGTTGTATTGTTAGTTTTGTGTTTGGGAATTGAAAATTAGAATGTATTATGGATGATTAATATAGTTTGATCAGATATCAAAACTCATACTAATGCTGATAGTAATTGGAGCAATTCTCTGGCTTGTGTTATTGCAGGAAGTTAGGCTTAATGGTGCCTTCTGGTCGTAAAAATTGATGAGCATATAATGTTACTACTTCAACATTGTTACAGTAACATCAAGGTCAATTATCAATTTGATATGAATGCAAATACGAGATGCTTTGCATTGATGTTTACATAGCTCTGACCATCATTGGAGGCTTTTAAGAGCAGGTTAGACAAGCACCTCTCAGGGATGGTCTAGATCAGGGGCAGGCAAACTGTTTGGCCTGAGGGCCGCATCGGGTGTCAGAAATTGTATGGAGGGCTGGTTAGAGGAGGTTGTGCCTCCCCAAACAGCCAGGTGTGGCCCGGCCCCCGCCCCCTATTCGACCCTCACTGCCCCTGCTTCTTGCCCCCTGACGGCCTCCCCCCGGGACTCCTGCCCGCCCCCGTTCCCTGTCCCCTGACAGCCCCCAGACCTCCTGCCTCCCCATCCAACCCCCGTCTCCTTCCTGACTCCCCCCCCCAGGACCCCTGCCCCATCCAACCACCCGTCTCCCTGTCCCCTGACTGCCCCCGGAACCCCTGCCCCTAACTGCCGCCCTTACACCCCTACCCCCATTCAACCCCCCTGTTTCCTGCCCTCTGACTGCCCCAACCCCTATCCACACCCCTACCCCCTGGCCCGCCCCCGAACTCCCCTACCCTCTATCCAAACCCCCTGCCCCCTGCCTCCTTACAGCGCTGCCTGGAGCATCGGTGGCTGGCGGCGCTACAGCCGAGCCGCCCAGAGCAGCAGGACAGGCAGCGGCGCCGCCCGGCTGGAGCCAGCCACGCCACCACGCAGCACAGAGACCGGGTCAGGCCCCGGCTCTGCAGCTGCGCTGCCCAGAGCATTGCGCCGGCGGTGCAGTGAGCTGAGGCTGCAGGGGAGGGTCTGGGGTCTAGCCTCCCGGGGCAGGAGCTCGGGGGCCAGGCAGGAGGGTTCCACAAGCCGGATGTGGCCCGCGGGCCATAGTTTGCTCACCTCTGCTCTAGATAATACTTAGTCCTGCCTTGAGTACAGGGGACTGGACTAGACGACCTCGCGAGGTCCCTTCCAGTCCTATGAGTCTATGATCTGCTTCAGTGAGAATGAAAGAGTCATGATGAGATCTTATCTTCTGATGTTTTAAATACTTGTTGCTAATTGAACTTGATTTCTCTTGATTTGGTGATAAAAATATTGTCCAGTAGAACATTAGAGACAGATTAGAGAAATAGAAACAGGATGCATCGTATTTCACTCCTAATAGTCTGCAGAACTACAAGGTACTAACAAGTTGTAAGTGAACAACAGAAGTTGAGCAAAAAGGTCTAATACTGAAATTATATTAGCATTAATGTTAAATATGAATGTGATATGAATACAAATGAATTGCTTTCTATTATTTTCCATAGCTCTGAGCATCGGCTTTGGAAAGAATGATCTAGTCATAAAGATGTCTTATCTTCTTATGTTTTATTAAAAACTCACTGCTAATTGAACTTGAGTTCTATTGATTTGGTGAGAAATGTACTTCTGTAGATTGTTAGAGACAGACACACATGACAGGTCTGATTTTTGGCTGATTTAATAGATTATAAGTGCAGAAGGGACCATTGTGATAATGAAGTTCGACCTCCTGTAAAACAAAGGCATAGGACTTTTGAAAATAATTCCTGAAAATAACTGAACTAGAGCAGATCTTTTAGAAAAACATCCAGTCTTGATGTAAAAATCGCAAGTGATGGAACATCAACCACAACCTTGGTACACTGTTCCACCAGTTACTTTACCAAAATTTCGCACCCTATTTCTAATCTGAATTTGGGCAGCGTAACTTCCACCCATTACCTTTGTCATCAAGGCGGAAGAACTCATTATCGAATTTCTGTTCCCCAGGCAGGTACTTATACACTGTGATCAAGTCACCCCTTCACTTTCTCTTTGTTAAAACCAACAATTGAACTCTCAGAGTCTATCCCTCTACAGCACATCTTTCAGTCCTTTATTCATGACCATGGCTCTTCTCTGAACTGTCTCCAAAATTATGAAAACTCTTCTTGATCTATTTCAGACAGTTGAGAATTGAGCTGGTAATTTCCTACAGGACTTCATTTCTCACCAGAGGTCCCTGACTCTGGAAGCAATAAGATTACTCAGTGTGTAGAGTTAAACACATGCATAAATCATTGCAGGGTCAGGCATCCAGTGGCTGTGTGTAAGTACAGCACCTAGCACAATGGGTATCTCTCTCTTGCTTACCACATTTTTTCCTTTTTTGCAGACATTATATTCCACACCAAGAAGTGGTAAAAATAAGCAACGAGAGCAGAGTGACCGAGTTTATCCTAATGGGATTTCCCCTCAGCCGCCAGATGGAAATCTTCCTCTTCGTCCTCTTCCTCATGTTCTACCTGGTCACCCTCTCAGGCAACCTAGTCATCATCACCATCACCTTGGCCGATTACCGGCTCCGGACCCCCATGTATTTCTTCCTGTGGAACTTCTCCTTCATGGAGATCTGGTTCACTTCAGTCACGGTGCCCAAGCTCCTCTCCAGTTTGCTCTTTGGGAGCAGGTTCATCTCCTTCACCAGCTGCATGGTACAAAGCTTCTTCTACTTCTTTCTGGTGGTGACAGAGTTCCTCCTCCTGGGCGTCATGTCCTATGACCGATATGTTGCCATCTGTAACCCATTGAGATACACAGTCATCATGAACAGTCACGTCTGCTTCGTGCTGGTTTTTGGGGCCTGGACTGGGGCCTTCTTCTATATCCTTGGACCTCTCAGTGCTGTCGCCGAGGTACCCTACTGTGGCCCCAATGTGGTCAACCACTTCTTCTGTGACCTTACACCACTGGTTAAGTTATCCTGCAAGGACACCCATGTCCTGGAGTCAGCCATTTTCATCATGGCGTCAGTGCTTATCCTGAGCTCCTTGGTGGTGACTGCAGTGTCCTACACGTACATCATCACCACGGTGCTCAGGACCCCCATGGCTCAGGGCAGGCAAAAGGCCTTCTCCACCTGCACCTCTCACATCACAGTGGTGAGCATCATCTACAGCACCCACATCTTCATGCATGTCCGTCCCATTGAAAGCAGCTCCTTGGAGCTGAACAAGGTGGTGGCCTTGCTGACCTCCGTGGTGACACCATCCCTCAACCCCTTCATCTACACCCTCAGGAACAAGCAGGTCAAACAAGCCCTGAAGGAGGCTGTAGCCCAGAACAAGGTCTTCCTGTTCTACAAAACGTTTATCCCCTAATGCAGTGGTTCTCAACCAGAGATAATAGTGTGACAGTGACACTTTTGTATTTTTATGTCTGATTTTGTAAGCAAGTAGTTTTTAAGTGAGGTAAAACTTGGGGGTACACAAGACAAATCAGCCTCCTGAAAGGGGTACAGTCACCTGGAAAGGTTGAGAGCAACTGGCCTAATGGGATGTTTTAATCACTGCTGGTCATTTAGTATATCTCTAAACCAGGGTGAGAGGAATTTGAGTGGTTCTCAAGACCGGTAACTATAAGACCAAGCAAACAATCACAGCACTAAGTGAAAAATCACTAACTCATGCTTAATTTTAAGTCCAGGAGTTCAGTTCTCTCTTGATTCAGCAAAGCATTGAAGTATTTGCTTAACTTTGTGAATTCAGGAGTTCCCAGAGCCACAGATTTCAAAGCTGTTAGATCCACTAGTTTGAGCTCCTGTATATTACAGATCAGAGAATTTCGCCAAGTCACTCCTGGACTGAACTGAATAAACTGTGTTTGGCTGAACCATCTTCCAGAAAGGCATCCAGTCCTGATCTGAAGACATCAAGAGATGGAGAATCCATCATCCCCTTTGGTATTTGGTTAATCACCCTCAATGTTCAAAATTTGTACCATATTTCTAATTTGATTTTTCTTGTCGTTGCTTTAACTTTCTGATATTCCTGATATTTTCTCCTGGTGAAGGTATTTCTACATCATAATTAAGACACATCTCAATCTTTGTGTTGATAATCCTAACGGACCAATCTCTTTAAATCTCTCACTCTCAGGTATCTTTTTTTCCCTGGGACATGAATGATTTTTGTGGTTCTTCTCTGTACCCTCACCATTTTTTTCAAAATCTTTTAAAATATGCCGGGCACAGTGTTGGTCTCATCAATGCCATATACATTGGTCATATCACTTGCCTGCTTCTACTTCCACTTCCATTTCTGTTCCTCACAACACTTAAACCCAGGCTTAATTTTAAGATAGTACATAGTCCCATCTCCATTCAGCAAAGCATTTAAGCACGTTCTTAAGAATAAGCATGTGCTTTCCCCAGTTTAAGTTTAATGGGAATACTCATGTGTCCTGAGTAAAGAAATTGCTTAACCTGAGGATTGGAAACTGAAATTCAGTGGCGTTGGGAAGCCAACTCAGGTTTCTTTGAAATTCTGTCCATACGTGATTGGCTGAGCTAGGGCCTTTTGGAGTTTAGGTTAATTTTCAAAATAATCGTTGTGGTTTCTTCACGCCTTTGTAATAGGAAGTCTTTGGGTTGGGTTTTCTTTGGCCACCGTCACTCTCCTCAAAGGTATCACCCATCTAGAGTACATCTGATTCGGTGAGTAGCTTTTTGGGTATCTACATACTGGATTTAGGGTTATTTTTAATTGTTAGCCATATTATAAATTAATGGTCATGCACACAAACCAGGGCCCACAGCTGTTGATAATGGATAAAATATTCTCAGTCAGCAACCATGCTTCTAATAACGGATGGATCTCCGCCCATCACTGTCTCCTTTTGTTTAAATCTTCAGCTCCAATAAAGCATTAAAAACCTTACACGATGCAAAAAGAAGCCATTCCAGTTTGTACACGCACACAAGATACCAAGGAAATGAAAAGTTAGCCACTTAGCAAGTACCAAGCACAATGCTTTACCATGACCGCAACTACTGTTCACAGCTGAGCAGGCACTGCACCATTAACTCTGCACCCTCTAGAGAGGTCAGGCTTCCATCAGCCCATGAACTACCATGGGAAAGTCATGGGGTTGATCAGGAATAGTTATTAATACTGTATGGGACCTAGTAATTGAGCTAGTTACTGCATGGCCATACTGGGTTATGGGAATATGCATACTCTGGGTTTGTTTAACAGCAGGGCTCTTAGGAAACATAAGAAGGGCCAGAGTGGGACAGACCAAAGGTCCATGTAGCCCAGTATCCGGTCTCCGACAGTGGCCAATGCCAGGTGCCCCAGAGGGAATGGACAGACCAGGGAATCACCGAGCGATCCACCCCCTGTCGCCCATTGCCAGAGAGATTCTCCCCTTCCCCTCTCTGGATCTCTCACCAAGATGTCTCCTTAGTGGACAGGTTACATTTGGAAGCAGGCATGTGATATGCTCTGCAGAAGCACCGAACTGAAGTGTAAATTAGGCTGCTAAGTCCCTTAGGGCCACACTTGTAAAGGTATTTGGGTGCCTAACGGGGTTTTTCAAAAGCACTGTGGAGCCTGTGACAGTGCTGAGAACTGGCACCAGAGCAAGCTCTCTGGTCACCGTTCGTCCTTGTGGGTCTGGGTGCACCTGGTTACTGAGCCACCCCATCGGTAGGAAGCCGATGAGCTAATTAGCCCATTATCAGGCAGAGGAAGGCAGCATTCAAGGCTAAGGGGTGGGGTCCTAGTGAAGGCTTGGCTAGGAGCTGCCTTATCTGCGCTGGTGAAAAAACAGTGGAAAGGGTTGGAGTCTGGGCCCCGGAGGAGCTATTCCAATGGCCCAGAGAACAGCAGAAGGTGATGGAGAAGACCCTGCAGGCCTTCCAGCAGTCCTACCACCGGGAGACACAGCTCCTGCCAGCCTGGTCAGTGGAGCAGCTACAGAGCCTGCAGGAATGTATTAGGGAACAAGCCCACGTACAGCACCAACTCCTGCAAAGTTTGGTGAGTCCTGCAATGGACACTGGGTACCGGGGCCAGCTCACTAAGGTGGGGGCCTGCAGGTGACCCTGGTGTGTTCTTGGTTACTTTCGATGCCAGCCTTTGGAGCTGGTTGGGACAGAACAATGTGAGTTCTTTGCCAACACCCTATGTAACTGGGCAGCAGAGGCAGCAGACGTGTCTCCCTGTGATCTTCATGCAAGAGACTCTGGTGTGGTTACGGCAGCCGTCCTGGACCAGGTTGGCTTGTCCAAGGAGGGAAAATATCACCAGCAATTTAGCATGGTAAGATGGGGGAATGTGTTTGCACAGAAACTAAACTGTGGCCCAGTCTGGAAAGGCCAGATCCCCAAACTGGGGGGCAAACTATGGACTCTGTGATTCGGGAACAGTTTTGTCAACGTCTTCCTGACACTAGATGGGTTCGGAGGCATCAGCTAGTCAATCTGCATGCTGCAGTTAAGCGGAATAGATGTGTTTGCAGGGCTGGGCCGTCCCAGCGTGAGTCAGATGCTTAAGGCACTTGGAACGGGGTGGTCACCCCGCTCCGGCCCGGAGGGCTTAAAAGCAACCCTGGGGAGGGCTGTGGCTGAGAAAAGGCTGACTGCGGAAGCGGCCTCAGCTGGGGACACGCCCCAGTCAGGGCCCATCTGGCCCATCTAAGAAGGCAGTGGGCCAGGAGCAGGACACTCTCTCCCTCTAGCTCTTGAGGGAGAAGGGCCTGGCTGCTGGGAGCTGAGCAGGGTACCTAAAGTGGAGCAGGGCTGGGGGAAGGCCAGAGGATCTGGGAGAGCTCCAGCCTGGAAACCCCCCAGGCTGCAGGCCTTGCGAAAGGCTGGAAAGGGAACTGGGGTTGCAGAGGGGCAGCCCCAGGGTAGGCAGAGGCAGCAAGTCCAACCCCTCCTTGCCAATGATTAGTTTGAACTGAACATGGGGAGAAGGAGTGGAGGAGAGTCTATGGCTGGAAAGGGCACCGAGGAGATAAAGAGGAAGGAGCCCTGAGGTGCTCAAGCCGTAGGGTGTTTTCAGTGTGTACCTGAAGGACATATAAAAAGCGACTGTCCATTCCTGGCCTGTGGGTTTGCACTGTTCAGTGGTTGGGCTGAGACCCCGAGGCAGGGAGAAGAAAGTCCCTGCTCTCTCGGTAACGGTAGGGAGAAGGCACCAAACGAGGTGTAGTGGACACTGCCCCCTCCTGTTGACCAATCGGGTGAGTGCTGATGAATCCCCACTGGATGCTTCCTGGAGCTAGGGTCAAAATCAAATGTGTAGATGGGGACAAGAAATTCCGTCCCATGGCCAAGGTGCCCTCGGGTGTCAAGAGGCCATTCAGGGGGAAAGGCGTAGGTGTAGTGGATGGATTGCCCCATCTCCATATACTGGATGGGGATCCCTTCACAACAGGGAAGCAAAGTGGGGTACAAGGGCCCTAGAGGGTGGAAACAAAACCCACCGGGCAAGGTAAAGAGGAAAGAAATATAGAGGGGCTGGAGGAACCTAGACATGCTCTTGCAAGCCACTGAGATGGTAAGGAAGGAGACATCCCCCGAGACACAGAGCAAGAAGAGAAAGAAAACAAAGGTGAATTAAGTGAATCCATTGGAATCACACACTTATCAGAGCCCTTATCCCGGGCCTCTCAGGAGGAGGCTGCACCCATAGGATACTTGGAGGGATGGACGAAACACAGGCCCTGGATAACCAGGAGGGGTGAGAAAAGACCTTGGCAACAAGCCAAAAGGGTGTAGGTGGGGGGTGGGGGGGATAGCTCAACAGACTGCCCTTGGGCTGACGAGCTGTCGGCGGAGAGAGAAATATGGAGATGGGCCCCACCCAACAAATGCACTTTTTGTGTGAGGAGAGTGGATGAACCCAAGATGAACACCCTGAGGGCAAGGAGGGGAGGAGGAAGGGAACATGAGCTTACGCCGTGGACGGTGGTAAGGGACAAAGTGTATTTAATGGGTCATATATTGGCTAGTAATAGAGCAGGACTGTGGCCTAGGTTTAGTGTGGGGAATAATGCTTCGGGGAAGGAGGGCAAACAAAAGCTTCCAGGTTAACTAGATCTCTGGCTCCATTTTTGGAATGTCCCAGATTTGGGTACAGGACGAGGAAAAGGTGATTGTGACCTTCCTGGTACAATGGGGATAAACAAGGGAAATCCCGAAAATCCCTGTCAAATAGTCAGATTCATAGTTTTGTACTTGCTAGTAAGTCGGTAAGCACGTCACACAATCTAGTGTGCAGGGCAGAATTGCATATTTGGTTCTTTCATATTAATTAGATAAATCAGAAGGGGTTGTTGGTAAAACTAGGGTGTCATCCCTGGTATGAAGAGTGTGCTGAGACTGACGTCTTCTGCCTTTGTGGACAGCTTGTGTGTGTGTGCAGCCAAACCATCGGCGTGTTACACCTCAATGGTGTAAGCTCGAAAGCCCATCTCTCTCACCAACAGAAGTTGGTCCAATCAAAGATATTACCTCACCCACCTCTCTCTCTAATACCCATGACAATCAGATGCTACTTAGTTTTGGGCAGAGACCTCACAACCCGTCAGTGAAATATTGAGATGGTGGTCAGACAGAGAGGTCGTATGCCTGCGTGGGTATACCTGGGCATGTCTGTGTCACAGGCACCTAAATACCTCTCGAAATCTGCCGCCTAGGTGCTTTTGAAACCGTTCCTCCATTTATGTATTTATTTTGGTAAGGATAAAGATTTAAAGGAGTAAAACATAAGGGGCTCTAGAGGGCAGCAGAGGCCAAGACATGAGAAGCAGCAGCTGCAGTTTGATCACAGAAATAGAATTTTGAAACTAAAGAGAAACCACAAAGTTTTCACTTTACCTCCGCCTCTTTCCTCTCTCTGTCTGGCTACAGAGAGCTTAGACACCACTATTTGGCTCCATCTAGTCAGCTATCACTTTCCATTTTGGTCGTATTAAACATCTCCTTAAATTTCCAGTGTTGCTTCCCTCTGCCATGTGGATCCAGACGGTCTGAAGTGCATGGGATGGATGTTAGGGTAATAACGACTAGAACAACTTAGGGACATGGTGGATTCACCCGCTCTTGAAGACTTCAAATCAAGACTGGATGTCTCTGTCCAAAAGGTAGGCTCTCGCTTAGAGAAGTCAGGAGCTCAATGCCGGAATCACTGGGTGAAATTACCTGACTTGTGTAATGCAGGAGGTCAGACTCAGATTCCAAGGCCTGAAAGGACCATTGTGATCATCTAGTCTGACCTCCTGTGTAGGGTTACCATATCTCATAAATAAAAAAAGAGGACCCTCCACGGGCCATGGCCCCGCCCATTTCCCCACCCCTAGCCCCGCCCCAACTCCGCCCCTTCCCCCACCCTAACTCCGCCCCCTCCTCCCTCCCACTCCCAGCCAGGGGGAAAGGGCTGCCCCAGTGCTACCAGCATCATGGTTTCCCGGGCAGCCCCCAGACCCTGCGCCCCCAGCCGGCGCTTCCCCAGCGCAGCTGGTGCCCGGGAGGGGAAGCGCCCAGCCAGGGGCGCAGGGTCTGGAGGCTGCCCAGCAAACCGTGAAGCCGGTAGCGCTCGGGCTTTGGGCAGCCCCCATGCCTCCGGACCCTGTGCCCCCAGCCGGGCACTTCCCCTCCGGGGCTCCGGCGGCTCTGCGTAACTTACACTGTATAAGTTACACAGAGCCGAAGAGGAGCAGAGCCCCCGCAGCTGGAGGCTCTGCTCCTCTTAGGCTCTGTTTAAGAGCCGGGCTGCCCCAGCGCTACCGGCTTTGGGCAGCCCCCGTGCCTCCGGACCCTGCGCCGCCGGAGCCCGGGAGGGGAAGTGCCCGGCTGGGGGCGCAGGGTCCGGAGGCAAGGGGGCTGCCCGAAGCCGGTAGCTCTCAGGCAGCCCGGTTCTTAAACAGAGCCTCCAGCGGCTGCGGCTCTGTGTAACTGACCCTGTGTCAGTTACACACAGCCCCGGCGACTGGAGGCTCCAGTCCCCGCGGCTCTATTTAAGAGCCGGGCTGCCGGAGCGCTACCGGCTTCGGGCAGCCCCGTGCCTCCAGACCCTGCGCCCCCAGCCGGGCACTTCCCCTCCCGGGCTCCAGCAGCGCAGGGTCTCCAGGCACGGGGCTGCCCGAAGCCGGTAGCGTTCAGGCAGCCGGGCTCTTAAACAGAGCCGCCATTTTCCCGGACATGTTCCGCTTTTTGGCAATTCCCCCCGGACGGGGGTTTGACTGCCGAAAAGCCGGACATGTCCGGGAAAAAGAGGACGTATGGTAACCCTACTCCTGTGTAACACGGGCCACAGAACTTCCCCATAATAATTCCTAGGGCAGGTCTCTTAGAAAAACATCCAGTCTTGATTTAAAAATGGTCAGGGCTTCCCGCCACCCCCATTGGCCCGGAGCGGCGAACTGCGGCCAGTGGGAGCCGCGATCGGCCGAACCTGCGGAGGCGGTAGGTAAATAAACCTGCCTTGCCCGGCCTGCCAGGGTGCTTACCCTGGAGAGCTGCGTGCCAAATGTTGCCGATCCCTGATCTAGTTATTTTGCTTAATATGCTACTGGAAGGTTCTGAAGCCCAGACACTCAAATGCATCTAGGTGCCTAACTTTCAAAGTGCCTAGCCCTCAGGTACTATGGTGATGTCATCTGTATAAGAATGTGACTAGAGTCAACAGACGGAGTCTGAACATTTGAGATCTAGTCTAATAAGTCGAAGGCATTTATGAGCTGCTGTCTAGGTTGATAAGTAAACCTCAGTCACCCTGTTTTCTAAGCACTGGATCACACAAGAACTGTGGTGTGATGAATTCACCTCTGATTTCCTGTTGGTGTGAATGGAGAGTGAAAATCTCTTGACATATTGGGTGTTAGAAAACTAAAAACGATTAGCAATTTAAATTAGTAGCATGTAGTGGGCACGAGATGGCAGCAGAGACCAAGGAATGAGAAGCAGCACCTGCACTTTGCAATGTGGGTGGAAACAGACTTTCAAAACACCAGAGAAACCGCAAACAAGTCTCACTATTGGCCTGCTGGGCTCTGTCTCTTTCCCAGGGACAGAGAAGCAGAGATGTAACTGTTTGTTTTCTGGATCCATCCAGTTAATGACAGTCAGACCAGCATTGTTTTGGGCGGTATGAGTTTCACAATGTGCCTGGTTTTAATTTTAAGCCAGCAAAAGGCCTTCTATTTAGGTTGTAATGAACATCTCCCAGAATTCCCTGTGGTGTTCCTTTCTGTTGTGTGGTTGCAAACTATCCAATAATACCTGCCAGGTGCATTAGCAATGTGACTAGCATGTCTGGACAGGACCGGTTCCAGGGTTTTTGCCTCCCCAAGCGGCGGAAACAAACAAACAAAAAAAGCCGTGATTGCAATTGCAATCGGCGGCACTCCGGTGGCAGCTCCACCCCACCGCTTTTTTCTTCGGCGGGAATTCGGCGGCAGGTGCTTCCCTCCGAGAGGGACCCGCCGCTGAATTGCCACCAAACAGCCCGACATGCCGCCCCTTCCCCTTGGCCGCCCCAAGCACCTGCTTGCTGAACTGGTGCCTGGAGCCGGCCCTGTGTCTGGAAGGCGCTTGGATATTAACAAAATTAATGAAATGAATAGGCAGCAGGTTTAAAACACATGAAAGGAAGTATTGTTTCACACAATGTACAGTCAACCTGTGGAACTGCTTACCAGAGTATGTTGTGAAGGCCAAGACACTAACAAGGTTCAAAAAAGAACTAGATAAATTCATGGAGGTTAGGTCTATCAATGGCTATTAGCCAGGATGGGCAGGGATGCAACGCCAGGCTCTGACTGTCCCTAGTCTCTGTTTGCCAGAAGCTGGGAATGGGCGACAGGGGATGGGTCACTTGGTGATTCCCTGTTCTGTTCATTCCCTCTGGGGCACCTGGCATTGGCCACTGTTGGGTAGACAGGATACTGGGCTAGATGGACCTTTGGTTTGACCCAGTAGGCCATTTTTATGGTTGCAAAATAAAGAGGTGACTTGATTGTGTTGTATAAATCCCTTGACAGGGATAAAATACTGGGTACTGAAAGCTTCTTTAAGCTAACAAAGAAACATAACAAGAACCAAAGGCTGGAATCTAAAGCCAGACACATTCAAATTAGAAATAAAGTCTATGTTTTTGGCTGGGTGAAGGGAAGCCCTACATTCAATTTGGTGACACGTCGCCATTTGTATGTTTGTACGTAATATGAGAACTTTTGAAAACCATGTCCGATCAATTCCAAATTTTAAAGAATGTTCTAGGCATCAGTGGGCCAAATCCTACTGTTTTTTTGGGGGGGAAAGCAGAAGGTGGAAATGGGGAACATACAGAGCACCTTGCATCTGGGTACCAGACCAAGCAGCTTCCACCATCTTTAGCTGTGTATAGATTAAATAACTGGTTGATGGCCACTACTGACACATTCCCCACATCTCAGTTCTGCCCATCCTCCCAGTACAGTTTAAAAGGTGACACCCTTAAAAGCCTTGTTTCCAGGCAGAGAAAAAATGAGAATGTGGGACTAGAGCAATAGGAAATCCTGGGATGGAGGAAGTGGGGAATGAGTGCACAGAAAAATGCTGGGAATGAATGGGGGGGACCTGGATCCAGGGATGCAGGGGAAAAGGGCAGCATGAGGGACAGAGCCCTGGTATGTGGCAGAGGTGGGAATGGGGCCACATGGAGGATGCAATGGCTGGGGAGGGGGCAGACAGCCTAGTCTAAGGGAGGAGTTGAGTTGGGGGTTGTGGAAGCTGCGGGGGGGATTGAAGAAGGCAAGGCGCCAATGGTGAATGCCATGAGCTTGGTCTACAGAAGCAATGGCGTGTGCCTCCTTCTGCTCGGAGACTGAGGGCGACTCGCCTCTTGGGCAGACTCCCAGAGGAAGTGATGGAGCCTCTGTCTCTCGCGGCCCTCAGAGGAAGACTGGATCCCTTTCTGGAGGAAAGACGTTAGTCAACAAAAGTTCTTGGGCTCCATATCAAGGTGACTGGCTATCATTTTTTGGCCTGTGCCAAACAGGAAGTTGGACTAGATCAGGGATCGGCAACCTTTGGCACTCGGCTCGCCAGGGTAAGCACTCTGGCGGGCTGGGCCGGTTTGTTTACCTGCCGTGTCTGCAGGTTCCAGGCCAATGGGGGCGGTGGGAAGCGGCGCGGGCCGAGGGATGTGCTGGCTGCGGCTTCCTGCAGCCCCCATTGGCCTGGAGCAGCGAACCGCGGCCAGTGGGAGCCGCGATCGGCTGAACCTGTGGACCTGGCAGGTAAACAAACCGGCCCGGCCACCAGGGTGCTTACCCTGGGGAGCTGCGTGGCAAAGGTTGTCGATCCCTGGACTAGATGATACAAATGGTCCCTTCTGGCCTTAAAATCCTGGGAATGCTCCTTTGGGTTTTTAATGGCTAAATTAATGGGCAGTTGAGTGCAGCAGACACCCAGCAGCAGTATTTTGAAAGGTGACTAGATAGAAATTTTAAACAGAAAGGCCACAGACCGCTCTCACGTATTAGCGTGTGTTTAAACACCAGGGTGTTTGGGTTTCTGGGTTAGATTCAGACTAACACGGCTACCCCTCTGATACTCTCACTTACGGTTTGCCTTTATCTCTTTCTGTCGCTGTCCCTCTCTTCCTGGGACCCAGGAGCAGAGATCGGAACAAGACAACGGGACCCATCTAGTCAATGACAGGTGCTGGCCCAGCCCGGTGAAAGTCAGTGAGGATCAGGGAGAGAAGTGATGGAGGTGGGGGGGCTGGAGTGAGTGGGGGTTGGGGCCTTGGAGAAGGGACGGGGCAGGGGCGGGGCAAGGGTGTTTGGGTTTCTGTGATTAGACAGTTGGCAACCCTATCTCTGTCTGCTGCACTGAAGAGCCTGTTATTAAATATTTGCTCCCCATGTAGATACCGAAGGGTTGTAATCAAGTCACCTCCGTAGCTTTCCCTTTGTTACGGTAAATTAGCACTCGAGGGGCAAATCGCAGCAAGGCCGCCTAATCCGTTAAACATTCCCGAGGCTCTGCTCAGCACCCCTCCCACTTAGCAACATCCTTCTTGAACTGTGGGCACCAGAGCTGGCCACCGGTTCCAGCTGCGGCTGCACCAGTGCCAAATACAAGAATAGCAACTGGCCTTCCCTTTCGGTCGTGTTGGACACGTCCCAGACACCCTGTGCTCTCTCTGTCGGCTGAGTCCACACTCTCCAAACCGGCCCTGCCAGAGGCCGGGCACAGTGATCCGGTGGTACAGGACGTCTGAGAAGAAAACCCCGTTTATCAAATCAAGCAGTCTCTGCGGCCGGCCTACGAATCAGAATCGATTAGAACAGAATATGGGATATTAGTGTGGAGTGGAATAGGATAAAGAGAGAAATAAAATAGAATGGAATAAAGTGTGTGTGTGTGTGTGTGTGTGTGTGTGTGTGTGTGTGTGTGTGTACACTCAGTCTTAGGCCTTATTTTGTTCTATTTCAGATTAAATATTTAACTGAGTAAAATGCAGCGATCACTTGGGGGCAGCAGAGATCCATGAATGAGACGCAGCAGCAGCTGTGGTTTGTCAGGGGAGTGAGAACAGAGGAGAAACTCCGGAGAGGTCTCACTTTCTGTCTGTCTCAGTTTCTTTCTTTCTTTCCATTTCTCCCTTTCCACCTGTCTTTGTGCCCAAAGCTCATGTGCTCTCAGCCACAGGCCTGTTGTGTGAACCAGGAGAAGTCACTTCCCCTTTCCGTGCCTCAATTTCCCTGTTATAAAAAAAAAGCAGATGGATTCCAATAGCAAAGGAGGCATCATTCCTTTGTAAAGCGCTTTGAGATCGGCTGAGGGAAAAGTGCCTGATAAGTGCCAGGCACGACCCTCCTTTCTGCATCTCTCTCCCTCTCTCCCTGTCTTTTTTTACTGTCTTGTCTGGTTAGATTGTCAAGTCCTCAAGGGAAGGGCTGTTAATGGCTGCATATATGCAGCGCCTAGCGTAAAGGAATCTTGATCTTGCCTGCAGATCAAGGTCAACGTTTCTCAAATGCGGCCCTCAGGGGCTTTTTGTGCAACCATGACAGCCTCCATGGGAGAGGCATTGGCCCCTCCCTCCTTGTTGCTCCTGGATGCACCTCCAGCTGCAGGGCTCCAGCCTCCGGCCCCTGGTTCCAGCTGTGTGACAGCAGGTGCTGGTTCCTGGCTCCAGGCCCGGGCTCCGGCCGCGCTGGCCACAGGCGCCGACCCCCAGCCCCAGCCGCACGGCAGCGGGCTCCAAGCACGGGGCTTCCGGTGCCAACCCCTGTCTCTGGCCGCAGGGCAGCAGGTGCCGACCCCCAGCTCTGGCCGCAGAGCTTCAGCCTCTGGGCCCCAGTTCCAGCCGTGCGATGGCAGGTGCTGGCCCTGGGCTTCAGCCACGCGGCCCCAGCCCCTGGCTCTGATCCCCCGTCCCAGCTGCACGGCAGCAGGCGCCGACCACAGATCTGTTCCTGGGCGCCAGCCACATGGTGGGAGGAGCTGGCCCTGGGTGCCGACCCCTGGCCCTGGTCGCACAGCAGCGAGCGCTGGCTCCTGACTCCAGCCACACTCCTGGGCTCCAGCACCCAGCTCCGGGCGCTGGCCGTGCGGCGGCAGGCACTAGCCCTGGGCGCTGACCCACAGCTCTGATCCCTGGCTCCAGCCACGCAGTTCCCGTCCCCAGCTCGGGTTCTGGCCACTGAGCCCCGGGCCTGGCCGCATGGCCCCAGGCACCAGGCCCTGGCTCTGGCCACGCAACAGTGGGGCTCATCACCCACCCCCATCGCCCCGGCTCCCGCTGCCTCCCCCGGCCCTGTATCCGTCCCCACCCCGGACAACAGCTGCCTCCCTCGGCCTCGCACCCATCCCCCCATGGCCCTGGCCCCTGCTCCTGTATCCACCCCACCCCCCGGACAACAGCTGCCTCCCTCGGCCTCGCACCCATCCCCTGCATTGCCCCAGGCCCCCGCTGCCTCCCCCAGCCCTGTATCCGACCCCACCCCGGACAACAGCTGCCTCCCTCGGCCTCGCACCCATCCCCCCCATCGCCCCGGCCCCCACTGCCTCTCCCAGGCCAGCATCCACCTTGCCATCCCCTCTGGCCCCCGCTGCCTCCCTTGGCCCCGGACTCATCCCCCCAGTGCCTTTGGCCTCCACTGCCTCCCCCTTTAGCCCCCCCACCCAGGGCTGAATGGGTCCTGGCGCTTGCATGTTTGTTAATCTCACTTTTCTCAGCAACAATCACGTAGGGTTACCATACACTCCACGGGCCCCGCCCCCGCCCCCAGCCCCGCCCACGCCCCAACCCCGCCCCTTCCCCAAAGTCCCCGCCCCAACTCCGCCCCCTCCCCTGCTTCCCGCGAACATTTGATTCGCGGGAAGCCTGAAGCAGGTAAGGGGGGGTAGGGGGACGAGGCGCGGCCCAGTCTGGCCTCCCCGGCGTCCCCAGCCTGGGTCGGCTCGGGCCCTGGGGTGCCGGCCCCCGGCCGAGCACCCCCGGCCGAGCACCCCTGGCCCGCCCAGCACTGCCGGTCCCCGGCCCGGCCCCCGGCTCAGCACCTCCGGCCCCGGTCCGGCCCCCGGCCCCCGGCTTGGCACCGCACCGCCGGCCCGGTCCCCGGCCCAGCCCCCGGCCCCCGGCTCGGCACTGCCGGCCCAGTCCCCGGCCCAGCCCCCGGCCCCCAGCCCCCGGCTCGGCACCGCTGGCCCGGCCCCCGGTCCCCGGCTCGGCACTGCCAGCCTGGCCCCTGGCTTGGCACCGCACCGCCGGCCCGGTCCCCGGCCCGGTCCCTAGCCCCCGGCCCCCGGCCCCCAGTTCGGCATCGCCGGCCCGGCCCCCAGCCCCCGGCCCCCGGCTCGGCACTGCCGGCCCGGTCCCCGGCCCAGCCCCCAGCCCCCGGCCCCCGGCTCGGCATCGCCGCTCCGGCCCCCGGCCTCCGACCCCCAGCCCCCGGCCCCCGGCTCGGCACCGCCGGCCCGGCCCTCGGCTCGGCACCGCTGGCCCGGCCCCCGGTCCCCGGCTCGGCACTGCCGGCCCGGCCCCCGGCTTGGCAGCACACCGCCGGCCCAGTCCCCGGCCCAGTCCCCGGCCCCCGGCCCCCGGCTCGGCATCGCCGGCCCGGCCCCCAGCCCCCAGCCCCCGGCCCCCGGCTCGGCACTGCCGGCCCGGCCCCTGGCTCAGCACTGCACCCCCGGCCCGGCCCCCGGCTCGGCACTGCCGGCCCGGCCCCTGGCTCAGCACTGCACCCCCGGCCCGGTCCCCGGCCCGGCCCCCAGCCCCCGGCTCAGCATCTCCGGCCAGGCCCCCGGCCCGGCCCCCGGCTCGGCACCGCACTGCCGGCCCCGCATGTCCTGATTTTCCCAGACATGTCCGGCTTTTTGGGATTTCCCCCCGGATGGGGATTTGGAGCCCAAAAAGCCGGACATATCCGGGAAAATCCGGACGTATGGTAACCCTACTATCACATTTCATAACAGACTTACTAGATATCTGTGAAAAGTGACAGTGCCGCCCAGAGGATTCAGGGGGCCTGGGGCAAAGCAATTTCGGGGGCCCCTTCCATAAAAAAAAGTTGCAATACTATAGTAACATGTATTTGGATATGTAAAAAATAACCAGTGAAATACATTCAAAAAGTATTTTAATAATTTGAAAATACACTAAATACATTATTTAAAAACATGAAATGCTTTAATGGTATGTATAATTTTTGCAATTACATAATGGGCTGTCGCTGGGTGCTAGTGATGGTTGGTGCCAATGGGCTGTCGCTGCCTGGGGGTGGTGCTACTGCTGCCCAGGGCTGGGTGGGGAGCTGGGCTCTGAGTTGGGGGGTACCCGGCTCACAGGGGCTGGGCTCAGAGCTGTGGGGGGATGGGGTCGGGGGGGGTGTCTAGCTCAGAGGGGCTGGGCTTGGAGTTGGGGGTCAGGGCTGTGGGGTATGGGGTCGGGGGGGTGTCTGGCTCAGATGGGCTGGGCTCGGAGCTGGGGGTCAGGGCTGTGACGGGGATGGGGTCGGGGGGGTGCCCAGCCCCAGCCCCTTACCATGCCGCTTACCCCCTCTCCCGAAGCCTCAGCGCGCCGCATCCAGGAGTGGCCCCGGACAGTGCTGCAGCGGCGTGGTGTCTCCAGCAGGGCCTGAGCGCCCACCGCTTGGCCGCAGCTCACAGCCCTGCCCCCTTACCAGCTGAGACGCCGGGGGATGGGGAAGACGGAGGTGGGGGGAACCTCCAACATACTCATGGGGGTCCCTGCGGGGCCGGGGCCTGGGGCAAATTGCCCCACTTGCCCCCCCCCAGGCGGCCCTGAAAAGTGATACGTGTATGTTTGTTAATATCACTTTTCAGAGCCTCCCAGGTGGCTACTAAGTGTGCTGAGATATTACCAAATATACAAACATCACTTTTCACACCAAGCCCAGGACCCATTAAGCCCTGGATGGGGGGCAAAGGGGGAGGCAGCATTATTTTTGTTACTAAGTCTGCCAAACCCCCTACAGATACACATTGCAATGACTTGGCTGTGACTCTGCGCACATCGAATTGTTTTTCCTAAAGTTATTACATGTTTTAGGGGGAAAATGTCGGTGTGGCCAGCAGTGAGAGTTGGTGGCCGCACTCTGAGGCCACCAAAGAATTTAGTTGCGAGAACCCCTGCTCTAGGTGCTAGTGTGATACAACAACCAGAGGCTGAGACGGAGTAATACCTAGCGCTGGCCTAGCACTGCTCCATGCCTAGGTCTGCCAGCACTCCACAATGCAGCCAGTAGCTTTAGTCCCGTTTTACAGAGGGGAACTTCAGGTACAGAGTGTGGTCCCCAAGGTCACCCAGCAGGCCAATGACAGAACTGGGACCAGAACCCAGGCCTTTGACAACACCACAGCTCAGTCCCTGCAGTATATCTGTCTAGGCCCCATATTAGCTTAGACCAGGGGTGGGCAAACTACAGCCCGTGGACCAGATCCCAGCGGTCAGGGCTTTGCATCTGGCCCGTGGGATTGCCCTCCGTGGTGCTGTGGGCCCCGTGCCACTCCCGGAAGCAGTCAGTACCATGTCCCTGCAGCCCCTGGGGATCGGGGGGGGGGGGGGAGCAGAGGGCTCCTCACTCTGTCTTCATCTACAGGCACCGCCCCCCACAGCTCCCATTGGCCAGGAACAGGGAACCGTGGACAATGGGAGCTTCGGGGGAGGTACCCACAGACGAGGGCAGCTCGCAGAGCCGTCTGCCCCCCTGCTCCCTCAGGGGCCGCAGGGACGTGGTGCCGGCTGCTTCCGGGAGAGGCATGGGGCCAGGGCAGGCAGAGAGCCTGCCTTACTCCCGCTGCGCACTGCTGCCACCCTGGAACCACTCCGAGTAAGTGGCGCCGGGCTGGAACCCACACCCCGAACCCCTGCTCTGAGCTCCCTGCTGCACCTCACACCCCTCCTGCACCCCAACCCCCTGCCCTGAGCCTCCTGATTATAGAATCATAGAATATCAGGGTTGGAAGGGACCTCAGGAGGTATCTAGTCCAACTCCCTGCTCAAAGCAGGACCAATCGCCAACTAAATCATCCCAGCCAGGGCTTTGTCAAGCCTGACCTTAAAAACCCCTAAGGAAGGAGATTCCACCACCTCCGTAGGGAACCCATTCCAGTGCTTCACCAGCCTCCTAGTGAAATAGTGTTTCCTAATATCCAACCTAAACCTCCCCCTCTGCAACTTGAGACCATTACTCCTTGTTCTGTCATCTGGTACCAATGAGAACAGCCTAGATCCATCCTCTTTGGATCCCTCTTTCAGATAGTCGAAAGCAGCTATCAAATCCCCCCTCATTCTTCTCTTCTGCAGACTAAACAATCCCAGTTCCCTCAGCTTCTCCTCATAAGTCATGTGCTCCAGCCCCCTAATCATTTTTGTTGCCCTCCACTGGACTCTTTCTAATTTTTCCACATCCTTCTTGTAGTGGGGGGCCCAAAACTGGACACAGTACTCCAGATGAGGCCTCACCAATGCTGAATAGAAGGGAATGATCACGTCCCTCGATCTGCTGGTAATACCCCTACTTTTTATACAGGCCAAAATGCCATTAGCCTTCTTGGCAACAAGAGCACACTGTTGACTCATATCCAGCTTCTCGTCCACTATAACCCCTAGGTCCTTTTCTGCAGAACTGCTGCCTAGCCATTCGGTCCCTAGTCTGTAGCAGTGCATAGGATTCTTCCGTCCTAAGTGCAGGACTCTGCACTTGTCCTTGTTGAACCTCATCAGGTTTCTTTTGGCCCAAACCTATAATTTGTCTAGGTCCCTCTGTATCCTATCCCTACCCTCCAGCATATCTACCACTCCCCCCAGCTTAGTGTCATCTGAAAACTTGCTGAGAGTGCAGTCCACGCCATCCTCCAGATCATAAATGAAGATATTGAACAAAACCGGCCCCAGGATTGACCCTTGTGGCACTCTGCTTGAAACCGGCTGCCAACTAGACATGGAGTCATTGATCACTACCCATTGAGCCTGATGATCTAGCCAGCTTTCTATCTACCTTATAGTCCATTTATCCAGCCCATACTTCTTTAACTTGGCGGCAAGAATACTGTGGGAGACAGTATCAAAAGCTTTGCTAAAATCAAGGAATAACACATCCACTGCTTTCCCCTCATCCATAGACCCAGTTTTCTCATCATAGATGCAATTAGGTTAGTCAGGCACGACTTCCCCTTCGTGAATCCATGCTGACTGTTCCTGATCACTTTCCTCTCCTCTAAGTGCATCAGAATTGATTCCTTGAGGACCTGATCCATGATTTTTCCAGGGATTGAGGTGAAGCTGACTGGCCTGTAGTTCTCTGTAACCTCCTCCTTCCCTTTGTTAAAGATGGACACTACATTAGCCTTTTTCCAGTCATCCGGGACCTCCCTCGATCGCCATGAGTTTTCAAAGATAATGGCCAATGGCTCTGCAATCACATCCGCCAACTCCCTTAGCACCCTCGGATGCAGCGCATCCGGCCCCATGGACTTGTGCACATCCAGTTTTTCTAAATAGTCCCGAACCACTTTGTGTAGACAGAGGCAGAAAAATCATTGAGCACATTAGCTTTTTCCACATCCTCGGTCACTAGGTTGCCTCCCTCATTCAGTAAGGGGCCCAAACTTTCCTTGACTTTCTTCTTGTTGCTAACATACCTGAAGAAACCTTTCTTGTTACTCTTAACATCTCTTGCTAGCTGCAACTCCAAGTGTGATTTGGCCTTCCTGATTTCACTCCTGCACGCCTGAGCAAGATTTCTCTGGTCCTCCCTGGTCATTTGTCCAATCTTCCACTTCTTGTAAGCTTCTTTTTTGCATTTAAGATCAGCAAGGATTTCACTGTTTGGCCAAGCTGGTCACCTGCCATATTTACTATTCTTTCTACACATCGGGATGTTTTGCTCCTGCAACCTCAATAAGGATTCTTTAAAATACAGCCAGCTCTCCTGGACTCCTTTCCCTCTCACGTTATTCTCCTAGGGGATCCTGCCCATCAGTTCCCTGAGGGAGTCAAAGTCTGCTTTTCTGAAGACCAGGGTCCGTATTCTGCTGCTCTCCTTTCTTCCTTGTGTCAGGATCCTGAACTCGACCATCTCATGGTCACTGCCTCCCAGGTTCCCATCCACTTTTGCTTCCTCTACTAATTCTTCCCGGTTTGTGAGCAGCAGGTCAAGAAGAGCTCTGCCCCTAGTTGGTTCCTCCAGCACTTGCACCAGGAAATTGTCCCCTACACTTCCCAAAAACTTCCTGGGTTGTCTGTGCACCGCTGTATTGCTCTCCCAGCAGATATCAGGGTGATTAATGTCCCCCATGAGAATCAGGGCCTGCGATCTAGCAACTTCTTCTAGTTGCCGGAAGAAAGCCTCGTCCACCTCATCCCCCTGGTCTGGTGGTCTATAGCAGACTCCCACCACGACATCCCCCTTGTTGCTCACACTTCTAAACTTAATCCAGAGACTCTCAGGTTTTTCTGCAGTTTCATCCTGATGCATCCCAACCCCCTGGCCTGAGCCCCCTGCTGTACCCCTCCCTGTGCACCTGCCCTGAGACCCTTCCTGCACTCCGCACCCCTTCCACACCTCAATCCCCTGCCCTGAGCCCCCTTGTACACCCTGCATCCCTCGCCCACCCCAACCCCTTGCCCTGAGCACCTTCCTGCACACCGCACCCCCTCCTGCACCCCAACCCCCTGCCCTGAGCCCTCCATACACCCCACACTCCTCCTGTGCCTCAACCCCCTGCCCTGAGCCCTCCATACACCCCACACTCCTCCTGTGCCTCAACCCCCTGCCTTGAGCCCCTTCCTGCACACTGCACCCCCTCCTGCACCCCAACCCCCTGCCCTGAGCCCTCCATACACCCCACACTCCTCCTGTGCCTCAACCCCCTGCCCTGAGCCCTCCATACACCCCACACTCCTCCTGTGCCTCAATCCCCTGCCCTGAGCCCCCTTGTACACCCTGCATCCCTCGCCCACCCCAACCCCTTGCCCTGAGCCCCTTCCTGCACACCGCACCCCCTCCTGCACCCCAACCCCCTGCCCTGAGCCCTCCATACACCTCACACTCCTCCTGTGCCTCAACCCCCTGCCCTGAGCCCTCCATACACCCCACACTGCTCCTGTGCCTCAACCCCCTGCCTTGAGCCCCTTCCTGCACACCGCACCCCCTCCCACACCCCAAGCTCCTGCCCCAGCCCTACATTCATGGCCCTGCATGCAATTTCCCCACCCAGATGTGGCCCTCGGGCCAAAACGTTTGCCCACCCTGGCTTAGACTATTTCTCTTTTAATTTCTGGAGATATAGGGGAATAAAATGCAGTGGCCAGCAGAGGGCAGCAAGGATAAACAGATGGGAAACAGCAGCTGTGTGTTGTACTAATCAGAACTGGTTAAAAAAACCCTGCTGCCAACAACAGGTCATTGGGAAAAACCAGAACCTGAAAACGGAGTAATCGCACTGAAGAGCCCTGCTTGCCACGCTGCAAAAAGGAAACATGGTTTTTAAATGGAAAAGTGTTTAAAAAAACCAAACAAAGTGAAATCATTAGTACCTAGCTCTCCTCTAGTGCTTTACAGGGGAGGTCAGGAGCCATCTCCCCATTTCACAGACTGGGAAATTGAACCACAAAGAGGGCAAGTGATTTATCCAAGGCCCTCTAGCAGCGTCCAACAGCTGAGCTGGGGATAGAAGCCGCGTCTGCATAGTCTAGTGCTTCACCCACTAGGTATTGCTGCCTCTCCTTTATCCTCCCCATTACTATTAATCATTGATCAGTTTCTGGTTTGGGGCAAATTACCAAACTCTACCCACCACAGTGACTATTATTGGGTGGCATCTTTCATTTGGGTCTAAAACCCATTTTTGGTCAATAAATATTTCAATAAAACCATTTAGACCAGCTCTGGGAGGGAGGAAGTGACCCAGATAAGGGGTAAAAGGGACTCTGAGTCATGGCATCAGGGTTTTTTTTATCACACTCCACACAGTTCCCCTGGCCCTGTCTGGAGGTCAGTGGCTACTTCTCAGGACAGGGCTACGGGTGACACCAAGGGCCCGCTAGAGTCGAAATAAATGTTTCTGGCTGAAATGAAGCACCTGTTTTTTGTTCCAGTTCAAAGGGTCCCCGAAATCTCCCCGATGGGCAGCTGCCATTGGTGTCCCTGGGAGCCAGCCGGGCAGAGAGATGGGAAAAGCAGTCTGTGGGGTCAAAGAAGTTGCAAGCTTTGTGTGTGTGTGTGTGTGTGAGTGTATTCACAAGAGGCTGTGTGAAGGTGTATGGTGAGTTGTGTGAATAGCGGGTGTTGTGTGTGTGTTGCTAGTGGTGGTGACTCTCTTACACAGATGTTTCCTTGGCATGCTGGGCCGCTTGGTTACATGTGTGTAGCTTGTCACGACAATACATTCTCATTGAACTGAACAGAAAAATGTTGGTGTGTGTTAGTAAGTCAGTGGTGTGTGGTGTGAGTGGTTGTGCAGGGGGAGTTGTGTGGCAGTGCTGTGGAGAGTATAAGGAAGGTGACATACATACATTTGTAAATGCTGGGAAGCTGTGTAGTGTGGGTGCAGTGGTGTGCATTGCGTACAGCTTTGTGTGTTTCTGTGTACTGTGTTTGTGTGTCATGGTAAACACACTGTGAAGGTGTGTGTTGTGTGACTGGTGTATGAAATGTATTGCTGCTGCAGAGGATCTGTTTATGGTGGCAATCTCATTGCCTTTCATGACACACACCAGCCTCAGGGCTGCAAGAACCTGCGTGTGATGGCAGTGTGAATGTGTGGTGGTGTGTGAGCAACGGTTTGTGTGTGGGCATCTCGGGGAAGCTGCCTTGTGGTGGTGGTTGGGAGTGTGTTTTTCTTAATAGGCCCGTCTGGCTGTCACAGTCCAGGAAACCCCATAAGCGCTAAACACTGTTTGGAGTTTAATTTTAGAAGCTTGTCTAAGTCCCTTGTCTCTGTAGCAGCTGAGCACTTCACTGGCACTAATAACACCCAGCTCTGGCCTAGCGTTTTCATCAGTAGATCCCCAAAAGCCCTTTACAAAGGAGGCCTATATCATCCCTCTTTCAGATGGGGGAAACTGAGGCACAGAAAGGGGAAGTGACTTGTGCAGTCTGACCAAGAAGGCCAGAGGCAGAACTAGGAATACAGCCTAGTGAGACCCTTCCGCTAGAAAACACCCCCTCCCTAGAGATCCAGTCAGTCCCTGACACTCTGAAATCCCCCCCCCCCCATTAACACATTTATCCTCATGACCCCACTGTGAGGCGAGGAAGGGTCATATCATTCATTTTAGCCCCTCCATGTGTTGTTGTCACCATCTCCACTTTATGGAGGGGGAAACTGAGGCACGGCACGGTTATGGTCAAACATCAGGAAGCATCCACCGCTTTGGTGTACCTTCATCTGTGAGCATCGCAAATGGCTTCGTTTACAGATACACAGCCTCGCTCACCGCTCCCAGTCACCTCTAGCAAGACTTGAGAAGCCAGTTGGAGAGGGCTGTGGAGTGGGATTCAAGCGGTTAATAACACCTAGCTCTTACACAGGTCTGCCATTTTACAGATGGGGAAAACTGAGGCACGCAAAGG
This sequence comes from Malaclemys terrapin pileata, assembly GCF_027887155.1. Taxonomy (NCBI): domain Eukaryota; kingdom Metazoa; phylum Chordata; order Testudines; family Emydidae; genus Malaclemys; species Malaclemys terrapin. The sequence continues at coordinate 48,050,842 of NC_071516.1, forward strand.
GAAGTGACCTGCCCAAGGTAATGGCAGAGCAAGGGATTAAATCTGGGTCTCACGAGCCCCAGTCCTGCTTTTTCTCCACTAAACCCATGGCCTCCCATTTGATTTTTGCTCAAGATGTGGGTTCAGGTGCCATCTGTCTCAGCCTTGCTCTAGGACTTTGGGAAGTAACCAAACAAATGCCCCATGCCTCAGTTTCCCCAGATGTATAATAGCGATCCTGACACTTCATTTGTCTGTCTGATTAACTGGGGGGTTCCTCAGGGCAGAAGGGACTGTATCAACTCTGAAGGCACAGGACCTAACATATTAGGACCCTGATTTTGGGATGGGGGGGTCTCCAGGAGCATCTATAATACAACCAGAGTTGCCATCTTGTGTGAAATTACCAATATGTGGTATGTCTCTTAAAGCCCCAGCTCCTGGATTCACATGATCGGCTGAAAATCACCCCCCCCCCTTTTTTTTTTTCAGTGAGATCTGAAAGTTTCTAGCCCTCAGAATGAGGAAAGGAAAAAACTTGCAAACATGAATCCTTCTGGCCTAAAACAAACCATCACCAACATTTAAACATCCCCAAGATTTGTGGGAGACCTGACTCATGATTTCTGAATGTTTGAGGCTGGCAATACTGCATGTGTGCACGTACACACACACACACACACACACACACACACACAACCAGGTACAGAATCCAAACAAGATCACTAGAAAAACATGTCTTTTTCCCCCCTTAAATTCAGTTTTCTCCCCCTCTTCCTGTGGCGGGTGCTGACCCCCGTTCTCCTACTCCGCAAGGTGTTTGCTTTGCGGAAGGGCAGGAACAGAAGTGATGCTGATCTCTCAGAACTGGACATCACGAGCTACCGGTCTACATTCAGGTACGTTGTCATGTTTTGGCCTGTTAGGCCTGTGGGTTTAAGAGTGACTTGATTTCAGTGCCTCCATTTGGGGCTGTTGGAGATGAGCCCTTTCAAAGGGGTTGATTCTCAGGACAGGTGCTCCGCACTCTGACAATGCAGCTCCCCATGGTGTCCCAAGTCAGTGTCTCTAAAACCTCTTGTTGATTTAGGCCTAAAATCTCTCTCTCCAAAGGCAAGAGTCAGAAGCAGGCAAACCCAGCAGCAAAACAAAAGTTAATCTGTGCAGTGTCTCCGCTCCAGCTTGTCTCCCCTGGGGTTAATTACCAAAAGTAAAAAAGCTTTAATTAACGTGGGCTGATCATTTCCCCTTAGGGACCTCGTGTTTGGAGGAAGCCAGAGCGTGTGGTTAATTGGTCGGACTGGGAACTAATCAATAGCTTTAAGTTTTGGAAAAGAGTTGATAAACTTTTCCTCTAATGCAACAGGGAAGCTCATAATCAGTCTGTGTGTGGGTTTTTTTTTTAAGTGTCAGTTTTTCAAACAGCGAGCGGTGGTTTTAGCTAGCACTGGAAATCTCAAACAATAGGCCAGATACTCGGGGAAAGGCCCTCACTGTAACTCTGTGCAGGGGGCTATGCTGATTGGCCCAATGTTATGTCAAGTATCCTTTGAACTATTCATTAACATGTTTAATAGCACTATTTAATTTAACCCTTACTGATCACCTGACATCACGTAGGAAGACAGGACTGGCCGTTCCAGATCAGACCTGTGGTCCTGCGTCTGCACTCTCCAAGGGAGTCTAGCTGTTTCAGAAGAAGATTCAAAAATCCCTGCAATAGGCAATTACAAGAGAAAACTCCTGTAATAAATGTTTCTTCCCAACCCTTCCCATGAAAGCCTGGCTCCTGCTCTGAAGCAGGCTGGCTGATCGCTTCTCCAAAGCTTCCCCTGACTTTGTACAAAGCATTTACTCCAAGAACACTTGCGATAAAGGGCCCGGACCCTGGCTGAGGAGAGAATATTGTCGTTCAGAAGTGGCCCTGTGACTTATTCATAGATTATACAGGAAGCCTTGTGATCCCCGAATCTGAGCTCCTGTGTAACACAGGCCATAGGCATGACCTGAATTAATTCCTCTTGGAACTAGAGCCGATCTCCTGGTGCCTACGCACTTCTGAAAATCCCACCCTTAAGCTGTATGGCCAGGGGATCTGGCCACTGACATCCAGGGGCATTGCATCCAGTTTATAGGCAGAGGAATGAATGTAACTCTCTCCCTTGCTGTTAACTCTGGTTCACAGTCCTTTATAATGGACGTAAAGGGCTAGGCAAGACTTGGGGCTTTGACAGTGTGTCAGTGGGATCTATCGGGTGCTTAGAACGTTTGCTGCCCCTCTGTGGAAAGCGAATGTCCCCCATACAACGTAAGGCAGGGGATCATTGAGGGATAAGCGATTGTAGCCAGAAGGGGTGGGCATTTGGCGACAATGGGCTATATCGTCAGGTGATGCAAATCATTACGAGCCCATTGACGGGACAGGAGTTTATCCCAGCTGAGGAGTCGGAATTAAGCAAGACACACAGTCATTCTTTCACTCTGTTCAGCCCTGTTAAGGCCTAGCTGGAGCTCTGTGTCCGGTGCCAGGCACCTCGCTTCGGGAACGTCCAGAGGAGAGCGATAAAAATGATTCAAGGCCTGGAAAACATGGCCTGCGAGGAAAGGATTTTAAGAAATGGGTTCGTTTAGTCTGGAGAAAAGACTGTGGAGGAAACAAAGCTTCCCTCTGTAGCAGGTTGTTATAAAGAAGTGGGTGATAAATCGTTCTCCTTATCCACCGAGGACAGGACAAGAAGCAATGAGTTAAACTTCAGCAAGGGAGGTTTAGGTTGGGAGTCAGGAAAAACTTCCTAACTCCAGGGTAGTTAAGCACTGGAACAAATTGCCTAGGGAGGTGGTGGGAACTGCTTCTTCATCAGAGGTTTTTTAGAAGAGCCCCGACAAACCTGTCAGGGGGGGCCTAGATAATACTGGCTCCTGCCTCAGTGCTGGGGACTGGACTAGATCTATCGAGGGCCTTTCCAGTCCTACATTTCTATCACTGAGGGGCCTGATTCTCTTGCCCTTCACTGGGGTGTAAATCGGGATCTACTCCACTGGAGTCAGTGGGACCCATTGCCCCTCGCTGACTCGGGTGTTAAAACCAGGAGTCACTCCACGCTGCAGCTGGGTGAGTGAGCTGGGGAGACTCGGGAGCGAACTACTGGCATTGCCCACTAGAAGGGGATCCCATGACGCTGACGGTTCTTTCCCTCGTCTGTAGTTCATGGGACTGCCACATTCAGCTGCGTTATTTGTGGACTTGTGGTTCTTGGCAAATGAAACTGAACAATTGGCTTGTTCAACTGTTTCCATTGCTGGTATTGCTCAGGTGTGCTGCAGTGTGACTCCATTGACTTCAGCGTACCCCCGATAGGCCTCTGGCTGCTTTGTGGCTCTGAGTAGCTGGCTGTGATCTATTAATACACCGTTTCCACGCCTCTGACAGCCAGCCCACCGAACGCCCAGCAAACCCGGCCAGGCGCGAATTCAGCTTCCTGCTTGGTTAGGAACATCTGTCACTATGGAAGCCCTGCAAGCGTGAAAAACCAGCCACCAAGCGCCTGAAGCGGCAGCATTGTTTTCACACAGCTTCTCCTGGTGAATTCACTGGGAAACTCTTCCCAGAGTGCAGTGCCTGGGCTGATCCTTGAGTAGCCCATGTCGCTTTGCTTCCCTGTTCTGTTGGAGGTTTATCAGAGAAAGTCCTAGGCCTCATGGTCAGGATCGTCTCTAATCCTGGCCCTTAGCCCCCTGCTATCCCGGCCCTGCGCTCTTCCCAGCCCTGGCCCCCACAATTCAGCTGATACCCCTCAGTCCAGACCCACAGCCGCCTGCTGTCCCACCTCTGGACGTCTCACCCCTCCTCAGCCCTGCCAATGCCCTCTGTTTGTCAGCTAGTACGGCAATATCAATTAACGCGGACTTATTTGTCTTTTCGATGTCTGGCCTGTTTGCTGCACCTTTTGGCCTTTGTAACTTACCACATCATCTGAGCTCTTCATGCTCTACAGCGCTTCCCATCTGGGCTGAGGGCCACCCAATTGAGCCTTTAACTGTGTACGTCCCGATGCAGACCCTGGGTGACCTTATCCTGCCGGGGATCAACGCATACGCCACCATCTCACCCTTTTCAGAGCACATTCTGGTTACTATGGTGAAGTGCCCCAAAGTCAAATTCCCTCCTGTACAGAGGCTCAGCACAGGGCCTGGGGATCACTCCTGTCTTCCCTGGAGGGCTGAAGTGGTACTTAACCAGTGTACAGTCGTTGTACTGTCTGCACAGGGGGTGAGTTTGCTTCACTGGGTCTGTCCTGGTATAAAATAGCCGTCTGGTAGGACCACGGCCTACTGCAAACACTGCAGTGTTGCCAGTCTGCATCATGCCATGCTGCTAACACCCACGACACTGTTCTGCTGGCAGGATGAGACTTTCAAAGCTGCCTGTGACATTGGGATGACCGGTTCCCATAAAAACAAACAGGAGTGGTACGTTCAGATCCCCAAGGTGACTTGACAAATCCCATCCATTATGGGTACAATTAAAGATTATTTTAACCCCAGCGTGTCACTGTGACCATGTCAGATAGACAGATGGATGGACAGATGAGTACAAGGCAGTACAAAATATTTGTAGCCGGGGTCTTATCACCTCTGAATGGTTGTGGGGTGAGGGGGCCTGTGAATACAGCAGCACTTCTATATAAATACCCTCCCTTGACCATAGTCTGCAGAAAGTGGGAACTTGGTTAGTGACATAACCACTTGGAGGGGGCGATTCACATGCTGCAAATGTGACTCTGTGTCACCTAACTTTGGGGGAGATTTTTAAAAGCCCCCCCCCCAGGTTTTAGGAGCCAGGGTTCTTTGCAGGCCTTCGCAAGGCCCCCTTTCTTCACCACGTTAACAACAAACCCCTTGTCTTGACAGTCAAGGATCCGAGGGGGCAAGTCCATAGCCCAGGGCTCGGGGGTGCTGGATCACTAATGCTCCTTCCTCAAGGCCGGGGCGATGGCTGAACAGTGTCTCCCCAAGCCCAGCAGATCGAGCCCCCTTGGGAGTCCGGTTGGAGCACCCACGGCCCGTGGCCACCTGACTGGCTGGCCCCCCGCTATGTAGGCCAGGAAGTGACCCGGGTGGGCTGTCTGAGCAGCTGTGCAAACTCCTTTTGCTACTGCCTGCTACCTGCAATCTGTATCCAGCCCCGCTCCGGACCCCTGCTCCATGCCTGACCCCGGCCTCCCCCCTGGCTCTGCCCGTATGCCTCGCTCCTGACCATTGACTACTGTTCTGGCTCTGACTGGTCAACCCTTGGCCCCTGGCATTTGGTAACTGACCCTCAGCTTTGATTCATGATTCTGACCCCGGATCCACCCCTGGCTCTGATATTTGGCGGCTGATGCTGGTTCTGACTCCCCTCCCCACTTCTGTTCCCTGACCTGGGTGACGGCTCCACCCGCTAGGCCAGACTGGCCCTTCATGGCCTCCCCCAACCCCACACAACATCTCTCATCTGCGACTGTAATTTCCTTCCCCCCTCCCATCAGCCAAGGGGACAGCCTTCACTGCCTCCGTGCTAGACGGGTGCTTGTTTGAAAGTTTGTTTTCTCCCACGTTGCCCCTCAAACTTGGGAAAAGCATCTGCAAAACCCCTTCTTCAAACTCTCCTCTGCCGTGGTGCTGGTGACAATCAGGACAACGGTGAGGCAGCTGGTAGGCCGAGTCCATGGCTCACCATGTTGCCCAATACTGACTCCGTTTCCTTGTACTCCCCAACTGTCTGTCTGCAGCCACCTCTTGCTGACCGGTTCTTTCCTGCCTCCAGAACGCACAGGTTCGCAGGTAGACGCTTGAGCTGAAGTTTGTTGTTTGTTTTGTTTGCTTCAGTGCGTGATCGATCATTGAAACAGGGTTTCAACCCGTGGAGGGTTAAATGCAGGTGCTCGCCTTAAATACACGGTTACCGAGTTATTCATTCTATAATGTACCAACACTCTTTCTGCCTAGCACTAAGATTCGTTTGCTGACCCCGTTGTTTGGACTGTTGGCTCAGCGTTTTTACCTGGTTGTTTGTTTTCCCTGCCAATCACACATCTTTCCACGTGTCCAACGTCTAAAATATACATTCTCCATATTACATCCTACACTTATCTTATACTTAGATTGTAATTGGCACTTTTGTAGGAGTGTTGGTCCCAGGATGTGAGGGAGACACGGTGGGTGAGGTGATATCTTTTACTGGGGGAAGGGTGGAGCTTTCAAAGTTCACAGAACTCCCCGGGTCTGGAAAAGAAAACTAGAGTGTAAGATCTGAGGGCTGGGACCATCTCTTTTTGTTCTGTGTTTGTACAGCTCCTAGCACATCACATCCTGGGCCATGCCTAGGCACTACTATAATACACATTATTGTGTTACTGCAATATAAATCATTATCATCTATAGTAATAAACTTCACACCCAACCCGCAGTGCCCTGATAGCATCATTCTGCATCCTTTTCATGTAGCCAGTCCCTGGTGGCCTCAAAGCAACTGAAAGATTCAGAAATAATGCAGCTTTAGTGCAGCCCGGGGAACTTCGTGGGATGCAGCTAACCACAGTTGGAGGAAGGTTGTTAAGCTCTGGAACAGGCTTCGGGGAGGTTGTGGACGCCCCAGTGCTGGCAGTTTAAGGACAGGTTGGACTTGTTCCTTGGTCCTGCCTCAGCACAGGGGCTGGACTTGAAGACCTCTGGACATCCCTTCCAGCCCCCCATTTCTAGGAGTCTATAATTGTGCCTGGGGGCTGAGTCTAGTGGCAGACCATTGACAGTGAAATCCTGGCACCATTAAGCCTACAGGAGTTTTGCCATTGACTTGGGGATTCCACCCTAGCAACTGAAGAAAAGCCAGAGTGGATCAGAACAGGGTTCCAGACCCGTCTCCACCAATGATTCGTACCCACTGCTTTGGAGAAATCCTGCAGTTAACATCCCATAGTTGGATTTGGGGAACAAGTCCAAGGGCCAGATTTTTAAGGTATTTAGGTTCCTAGTGAGGCTTTCAAAAACATCTTCTAGTGGCCTGAACCTCAGGTGCTTTTTAAAGTCCCACTAGATGCTTAAATAGCTTTAAAAAATCTAGCCCTTGGGCCTTAGAAAATTCTACCCATCCCATGCATCCAGAGGGGCTGGAGTCTAAGTGGACCTTCCATTTTGCCTATTGAGACCTAAACCAGTTTAATTAGTGGTGCAGACTCCTGTGCAAACATGCCATTTATTCAGTGTGTTCCTGGTTTCTATCAGTTTAGTTTAAACCAGTTCCTTGCCAACTTGAAGAAAATCAAAGTAAACCAAAGGGAAACCTGAGTGTCTACAGAGGAGTTTGCTTCAGTTTAATTAGATGAAATTCTGCACAGGGTGAAACTTTCTGGCTTGTGTTCTACAGGGAGTCACACTAAATGATCTGGCTATAAAAATGTCCGAGTCCATGAAATCCATTTGAAAGGCGGTTTTGGTTAATCTAGAACAGTGTGTGAAGACAAGTCCTAAGAGATGGGGCTAGAGTAGAAATAAATTGATCTGAAAACACAATAAAATGCTTTGAAGAATGTGATTATTAGACTTGTTTACAAGGCCTCTGTCTCTTAGTGCCGTCCACATGCAAGTTTCGGTTTTGGTTCCTGCTATTCTAGTGACATATTCAAATGAAAAGGCAACTTCTGTGAACTAACAGCTGGCTGCTTTGGTCATCAGCCTGTTTTCTCAAGCAGAGTGATAGCTCTGAAAATATGTTATTGAATTTTCTTTACATTTTCAAAAGTGTCTTATATAAAAATCAAACACACAATGCAATTGATTGAAGGCATTTAAATCAACCCAACTACAATCATAACTGGCATTAGGAGAGAGAGAGAGAGAGAGAGATAAAATTGTACATATGTTGCTGCTTTTTTTCCTTAAAATTGTAACCTGGTGGGGGGGAGTGCTCCAAGTTTCTGCATCTACCTCTGAAAGATACTCCTGTTGGTCTTTGTGCGGGAGGCATTGTGAGATTCTCTGCTCTGTACATTGCAGGGTGCCAGACTAGATCCAAATCCAAATCTGTGGTTCAATAAATATGCAATGGCAGCAAATGTACCGTAATCTACTAAACACCGGAACAGTTCCTCATTTGGAGGCCATGATTATAGCTCCATTGAAGTCCAAGCTGATTTACCTCGGCGGAGGATCTGATCCCATGTGCTTTCTAGTTCCACAGAGCAGCTACTGGATTGACAGCAATGGTGCAATCTCCCAACAGAAAGAGCCCCTCTGCTTGTGTGTATAGGCCCTGTCTTTTGAGAACTGAGCACGAGTGTCAAAATGGCCTATGTCCTATGCATGGTTTGGTTTCTCTGCTGAGATTGTCAAAGGGGTAGGGCATCTTGACGTAGGTGTCTGAGGGGAGGTGTGGATCCTTCCCCACTGGGAATGAGGTTGAAATCCATGTGCTTTCTCCGAAGCCACAGAATGGACAAGTCAATTTTTAAAGGGAGGTTTAAAAAAAATGGAAGAGGGTGCAGAAAATGGAAGAGGGTGCAGAAAATGGAAGAGGGTGCAGAAGTGAACCGCAAAGTTACCTGGTAACAAGGCAGTGTGGATACGCCATGCAGCTTTGGTTACTAAAAGAAATTAATCCTGTAAAAATGGGAAAAGTTGATTTCCCCACCAAACATTGATGCCTGGCTCAGTGATAGGGCAGAGTTTGCAGCTAATGAATGACTGGCCTTCCAGAGAAAGGAAAAGCCCAAAAAATTCAAAGCAATTTTTGGGTTGACTTTTTAGGGTCTAGGATGAATGTAGACCCTAAAGGCAAATATGTCACTTCCCCTCCCTTTACTTTATCCTAACCCTCTTTACTGTGTGTGTGCGTGTGTGTGTGTGTGTGTGTGTGTGACGAATCTGGTATTTTGGTAAGGCTGTATCTGGGACACATTACAAGTATAAAAAAGAGGCACAAAGGATTCAAAGGCTCAGAACTGTCTGAGTGAGAGACTAAAGGAGCTCAGTCTACCTGGTCCAAAAGTTGATCAAGGAATGAATTGATGATGAAAGTCCTTATGGTGAATAAGGAGAGAATATTGGGTACTAAAGATCTTTTTAATCTAGTGGCAAAAGACAGAACAAGACCCACTGGGTAGAAACTCAAGCAAGGCACAATTTTGCAATACTGAGGGAGACTAACCATTGGAGTACATTGCCAAGGGAAGTGGTGAACTTTGTTACTTGATGTCTTCAAAGGCAGACTGGAGGCCTTTCTGGAATATTTGAATTAATCACACCCAATTTACTGGGCTCACCACAGAGGTAACTGGCTGATAGATCTACTCTCATCTCCGGTTTAGCTTAGGTGGAGACTATCGGTCCCTTCTGCCCTTAATCTATAAAGCTCTGATTCAATGGGGCCCAGCACTTTCCAAAGTGCTTACTGATTTTTGGGATGAGAAACTTTAGCTACTTGGGCAAAGCTCCCGGGCAAGGTAGTGGCAGAATGAGAATTAGGACCCAGCGTTTCCTAACTTCCAGAGCCACGGACTGGATTACCAAGGTGAGATCTCCAGCTGGCATATATTGGCCCTGCCCCACGTGTCCATTCCAGAACCAAACACGTTTGTCGCCTGAGACTGGATGTCATGTTCTGAAAGATGTGCCCTAGGTCAAAGAGGAATGAAATCAGGGAAGTCTGCCCTGTGTTTCTTCAGGACACCAGACTAGATAAGGCCAGAGGAGACCACGGTGAGATTAAGACTCTATGAACCAATTCTACCAAACTGGTTCAGTCAGAAATAGCTGAGTGCACTCAAACTAGCCAGTCTGAAGTATCTCAGGAACCGCTGCAGCATCCGCCCCATCTCAACGGAAGGCCAGGGCTCACAGGAGCTTGGCTGGCTGATCCTTCTTGCCCACATTAGGGCACCAGGTGTCCGGATTTTATAGGGGCAGTCCCGATTATTGGGTCTTTTTTTATATGGGCTCCTATTACCAGGGCCGGCTCTAGGGTTTTTGCCACCCAAGCAAAAAACTGGCCGCCCCAAGCTCCGAGAGCGCAACTGCCCAAGCAAAAAGAAAGAAAAAGAATGGCCAGAATGCGGCCCCTGGAACTGGGCTGCCCCAAGCACGTGCTTGCTTTGCTGGTGCCTAGAGCCGGCCCTGCCTATTACTCCCCACCCCCGTCCCGATTTTTCACCCTTGCTGTCTGGTCACCCTAGCCCACATGATCAGGGTCTGACTGATCGCTGTATGTGGGGTCAGGAAGGAATTTCCCCCCAGGTCAGATTAGTGATGACCTGGGGGCAGGGGAGGGGAAATGACCTTCCTCTGCAGCATGTGGGTGCGGGTCATTTGCTGGGATTATTTGGGGATATCTCACTTAGTCATGTCCCTGCCTCGATCCCTCCTGTTCTTTGCCTGGGGTACATCACAGTCTAGTATCCTGAGTGCTGTAATACTTTAGTCTCATTTCAGCTGTTGGGTTTAGCACGCAGGTGTGGGGTGGCATTTGCTGATGTGTGATAAACAGGAGGTCAGACTAGACGAAGCGACCACCAGGTCTTGGCCTTAAACTCTATGGGCGTCTAGCTCAGAATTCCTGGAACAGTAGGGGATTCTGGGAGGCTACAAACATTGCATTGTGGGATAGAAGCCCATGAACTAGTTAGTGGTTCTGACCTTTATACTGTGCTTTGAGGGCTATGGGTGAAAAATGTATGATAGTTATAAAGGGGTCAAATTACAGCAAAGCAGTTTTAGATTAAATCTCAGGAAAAACTTCCTAACTAAGAACAGCAGGACAATGGAACAAACTGCCTAGGGAAATCATGGACGCGCCTTCCCTGGAGGTTTTCAAAAAGAGGCTGGGTAGCCATCTGTCTTGGATGTCTTAGACAACAAATCCCGCCTCCTGATAGGGGTTAGACTAGAGCTGTGGACCTCTGGGTCATGTCTAAGATTTCCAAAGGGGGCTGCACCTCCAGCTAAAATTTTTTAGGGGTCTGCAAATGAAAAAAGGTTGAAAACCACTGATTGAAGTAAAAGACGAGCCAGCAGGTGGCTAAAGACACCCCGATGGGGGAGGGCAAGGACCAGTGAGACAAGCTCGCTCCGCGTGCTAGGCAGCAGACTCAGGGCTGGACTCTGAAGCTGTTTGAAAAGTCTCATGGAAATATTTCTTGGAAATGGCTTCTTGACAAACTGTGCCTGGAAAACACCAATCTGGTTTTGTTTAAAATTGTGTTGGTGGGTAGAGGTGTCAAAAACCAGAAACTCACCAAAAGGAAGATTGCCACAATTTCAGCAGCAAAAAGCCCAAACGGCTTCATTGTTTTACTGAAGAATTTTCAGTTTTTACTTTTTTTAATGACCTGAAACAAATGGGAAGAAACGTTTTGGTGAAAAGGCATTTCTGTTTCTGTTTAACTGTGCAGAGGAGAAGGTGGCAGCTGACGTGTTTAGGGAGGGAACATAAGACTCGCAAACCCAGGCCTAATTCTTGCTGTGCTACAGACGTCCCAGGTGACCATGGGCATGCCGCTTGGGGTATGTCTCCACTGCAGTCGTGAGCTGTGGCTTAGTTCGCGCAGACATTCCGGAACAGGAGGCCAATGGAACAAACTGACTAGGGAAGTCCTGTATCAGAGGGGGAGCTGTGTTAGTCTGGATCTGTAAAAAGCAACAGAGAGTCCTGTGGCACCTTTCAGACTAACAGGCGTATTGGAGCATAAGTTTTCGTCTGTTAGTCTTAAAGGTGCCACAGGACTCTCTGTTGCTTTTTTAGGGAAGTCATGGCATCTTGCTCCCTGGAAGTTAGCAAAACGAGGCTTGGTAGCCATCTGTTTTGGCTGGTTGAGATGCAACAGATCCTGCATCTTGGCAGGGGGTTAGGTCAGCGTTTCTCAATGACCAGTCCGTGCACTGACGCTGGGCCCTGAGATCTCCCCGATGCAGTTTAGGAAGGCAGCAAGCCAGTCCCTGGTATCAGAAAGGTTGAGGAGACACCGGACTAGATGCCCCTTGTGGTCCCTTCGAGCCCAGTAAGTTGAACCAATTCAAGCTATTCTGTGTAGCAAACCACATTAGACACTGTTATTGTAACTTACCATACATACTGTGGTAGCACAAGGAGTCCCAGGCATAGCCCAGGGCCCGATTGTGCTAGGGGCTGTACGAACACAGAACAAAAAAAGGTCCCTGCCCATTAGCTTACAATCTAAGTTAAGGGCTTTTAGCCAGTAGTCTGCGGCCGCCTGGGGTCTGCAGACTATCCCTGCGATTTCCCAAAGGGGGACACACTTCTACTGGAAATTTTGTAGGGGTCTGCAACTGAAAAAAGGTTGAAAACCACTGCTCGAAGCAAAAGACAAGAGCAATGGGACGCTTCGCGTGCTAGGCAGCAGACTCTGTGCTGGGCTCTGAAGCTGTCTGAAAACCTTCGTGGAAAGATTTCTTCTGTTGAAAATGGCTTCGTGACCAAAGGTTTTTCACACACACACAAATCTGGCTTTGTTTAAAATTGTGTGGGAGGGTTGTCAGGAAAACAAACTCCCCAAACTGAATAGTTCATTTTATAAATGGAAAAATTTAGTGTGAGTATGTGGGGGATGGGGGAAGCAAGAACCGTTTTGATGGAAATGCAGTTTTGTTTGGTACTGAATTGGTTTAACCAGAAATCCACTGGCATGCAGAGGAGAAGGTGGCAGAGGAACTGCTTAGAGAGAGAACCTAAGACTCAGAAGCTGAGGCCCAATTCTTGCTGTGCTGCAGCCTTCCTGCGTGATCGTGGGCATGTCACTTGGAGTATGTCTCCAAACCCACAGCCCATGAGTAGACATTCCTGAGCTTGCTTTAAGCTAGCTAGCTTGGGTGCTGGTAGCTGTGTCCTGGGTGGGCTTGTACAACCAGCGCCTAGCATGTGGTACCACAGATTCACTACTCAGGGCCTCAGGTTAGCTAGATTAAAGCTAGCTCAGGGATGCCTAGGCAAGTTGCAATCACACCCCATGATGCATCTGAGACAGATACAAATTTTTTGGCCCAAGATTATCATTTGGTGACCCCCTGAATGGAAATCCAGCTTTGATGCTAGTTTATTTACTGGAATGGGCTATATATACACATCCACAACTGGGGTAACAGTGGCAAATTGGGCCCTTTTAGCCTCGAAAATACCTTGCTCCACATTGGGGTGAGGGATGTGCCATCAAACTACAACATTTTATTAGTTAGCTACAACATTACACTAGCTCTGTCCCATCCAGATGCCCGTTTAGCCAGTGGAACTCATCAACACAGTATATTGTGGAGTATGAAAGCTTAGCAGGATTGTGCATATGGAGTAGACATTTATATAGATGACTGGATGAATGTAAACCAAGAGACATATTCTAGAAATAGTGTGCTGATATCTGAGACGAGGGGTGAGTTTGGGGTGAGGGCAGTAGGTTAGGACTCAGGGGGTCTTTGTACAAATCCTGGCTTAGGTATTGATATTGGGCAGGTCGAACTCTCTAGGGCTCAGGGTCTACATAAAGTGCACACCCCTCCGTGTAGACAAGCCCTAAGAGGCATCCAAATTCCACTGAAATTCAGGGGCAGTTTTGCCTCTAATTCATCTGGTCTCCTTTGGAGAACCCTCGGTGTGAGGTGCAGAAGAGCCCAACCAGTGCATGATTCTCTGTCTGGGAAGCTCAACCCTTAAAGACACAGACCCGCTGTATCACATAAGGTACTTCTATGCCCCTAACTCCATTTTATCTGAGCACCTCACAGTCGTCACTGCATTTAAACCTCACAGCCCTCCTGTGAAGGATGAAATATTATTAGTTCCAGTTTACTTATGGGGCAACTGAAGCCCAATTCTTCAGAGGTAGTTAGGTGCCTAAAGCTCATTGATTTCAATGGGAGTTCAGCTCCTAAATACTTTGGAGGCCCTGAACCACATTTTAAAGGTAAAGATCTCTCTCAAGGTGACTGTAGCGAAGAACAGTATCAGATCCAAGATTCCTGAGTTCTAAGCTAACATTGTAACTATGGGGCAACCCACAGATTGAATTCCCACTTGGGTCAGGCCTATGTCTTACTCTGTGTGTGTGTGTGTGTGTGTGCAGGACAATGGGGTTCTGGTATCATGCAGGGCCTCTAGGTGCTGCGGCAAATAACAATAAAAATAATAAAAACCCCTGGTTATTGGAGATCAGAACCTCACCCTCTGCACTCAGCTTGCTTCAAACTAATTTGCAAGCAGCAGCTAAAATTACTCTGTAGTGTCTCAGTTTGTGCTTTCAGGAGGTGCGGTAATGAGCAGGTGCTAGGAGCAGATAGGAAACAGATGAATCATGTGAGTTGATTTCTGCTCTGAACTGCAAGAGTGAGTGACTTCAGCTACTGGAAGGTGGTATTATTAGCCCAGGTGACCCCTTGAGTGGAAATCAATACTATGATCTCAATTTTTTACTGGAAAGGGGCCCCACAGTGATCACGGTTGTAATCTTTAGGCTTTATTATTGCTATATGGGGATATAAACTTGCTTGGGATCTACCACTAAGAAAAGCTTTTGACAGTGTTGTAGGGAAAACCAGTGCAGCACAGTGTGACACTAAATATTCCAGTGCACTGGCTGAGGTGTGTGTGGGGGGAATAATTAAAACATAATAATTGCAAATGGAATATTGGTCTGCTGAACTCATTACCACAAGATGTTCTTGAGGCCAAGAGACAAGCTTGGCCTTGAACCAATTGTCTCCAGTTACTCCTGCCTGGCCTGTGTGACACAGGCAGTCAGACTAGATGGCCTAATGGCTTGTTCTGGCCTTAAAATCTAGGAATATCCAAAGTTCCAACAATAATCATGATAAATTGTGATGAATGAGACGGATGCAAGGATCGGAAAAGATGCCTTCTAGTGATTGACTCGGAGCTCAGTCTTTTTAGCTTACCAAACAGAAGGTTACAAGGTGACTCGATCCCAGTCTAGAAGTACTGGTATGGGGAAGAGAAATTTGATAACACAGGGCTCTTCACTGTAGCAGAGAAAGGGCTAACATGAGCCAATGGCTGGAGGCTGAAGCTAGACAAACTCAGATTGGAAATAAGATGCACATTTAACAGTCAGGCTAATTAACCATTGGAACAATGGTGTTTCTTCCAGCCCTGGCAATTTTTAAAGCAAGATTGGATTTTTCCTGTTTTCGTTCAAATAGGAATTAATTCAAGCCTGTGTTATGCAGGAATTCAGGTGTGGTGATTATAATGGTCCCTTCTTGCTGTATAATCAATGAATATAATATAAAATTGAAATGAAAAGCCATTTCAGAATGGCAATTTGAAATGTTTCCTTCTGAAAAGGATGAAACCATGTTTTTACTTTATCCAAATATTTTGTCTTTAAAGTGATGCTTTTTCCAAAAGCTTGTTTGGAAAGAAAACACTTCTACAAAACGTTTCCCTTCCAAGTGATCAGAATTTTCTGATGGACAAACATTACACTGGAAAATTTCGGAGCCGTTCTACTTATAAAAGTTCTTCTCCGGTTTGGGGAAGCAAAATAAGCTATACACCAGCTGTGATGAAGTGGGAATGTTCTGTAATGTTTTTGATTCCTATGATGCCTCGGTTTCCCTCTATGTTGCATTGCTAGCTAGTGGGTGCAGCAAAAGGGTTACGAACCTGCTCTTGGGACAGAGCAGGAGACATGTGGTGGTGTCTCACCTAACTGTCTAGGGCAGTGTGACAAGGTCATTAAAGGACTGGCTGAAAACTAACCCATATCAATGGGACCTATCCATGGGGAATCTCCGGCAGTTGGAACATGTGAACTCAGCATGGGCGGGAGGCGAAGAGCTGCCTTGTGGTTGGACTGAGCAGCTCTCAAGTGGGACTGACAAAGACAGAGGAAAAGAGCAGGAAAGGAAGTGCTGGCTTGGCCACAACAGACTAGATCTTAACCTCTATTTCTCTGTGCTTAACTCAGGGCTCTCAGACCGTGTTCCAGTTGACTAACAAACCTTACTGTTTTGAAAACGCTGCCTGCTGTCACAGCAAATAGTTGCTGAGGCGCATTGGTGCTTGAAGAGGGTCGAAATCTCAGACCAGGTGCATCTCAGTTGGACCTGCCGTGCTGGTACTTTTCCTGGTACTGGGCTGGTACTTATACTGGTATAACTGTGTCTCCACTGAAGCTTTTACTGGCATAGCTGTGTCCCTTTAAAAGGAAATCACACCTCTAAGTGGCAGAGCGATGTAGGTAGAGCTCTCAAGTGTAGACTAGGCCTTAGGCACTCAGGGTTAGATTTTTAGCAGTATTTAGGCACCTGGTGGGATTTTCAAAAATACTTCTATGCCCATCACCCATTTAAATCAATGTGCATTAAGCACCTGTCTACATCTTCAGGAACCTAAATACCGTCAGGCTCCTAAATCAGACAGGGGTTGCTCCACTCAGAGTGACAATACCTAAAAATGAATCCTTTAAAAATCTGGTTGTTGGTGCAAAATTTTAGCTACCCTACTTGCAATGAATAACACCTTATCCGACTCACTTACGGTTTTTTGTTTGTTCGTTTTTTCTGGAATACACAACTTCTTAACATGGAGCTTCTTCAACAGGAGAGCTTCAATGGGACAGAGCTGAACCCAGTCATTCAAGAAGTGGAAACTGGGTCAAATGACAAAAGATGAACATTTTCTTAAAAAATACATAAGAATCTAGGGACAAAACTAGAAAAGCCAAGGCACAAAATGAGATTACGCCAGCTAGGCATATAAAGGGTCATAAGAAAGCATTTTTACAAATACATGAGAAGCTAGAGGAAGACAAAGGACAGAGTAGGCCCAGTGCTCAGAGGAGTGAAAGACAATAACAGAAAACATAGCAGTGGCCCAAGGGTTAAATGCCTTTTTTTGTTTCAGCTTTCAACAAAAAGTTAACAGTGATCGGACAGCTAACACTGAACATCTATGTAAATGGGGTAGGCTCTGAGGCTAACACAGGAAAAGAACAGCACTGCCGCGGTACCACTTTAACGTGGCTGTGTAGTCACGGCTCCAGTGCCAGGAGAGAGCTCTCCCAGCGCTATCATAAAACCAGCTCCGCGAGGGGAGTAGCTCCCAGCGGTGGGGCACTGTCTACACTGCCACTTTACAGTGCTGACACTTGCGTCTCTCAGGGGGGTGTTTTTTTCACACTCCTGAGCAAAGAAAGTTTCAGCGCTGTAAGTGGCAGTGTAGACAAGGCCTTAGACAGATTACAGGTCTTCAAGTCAGCAGGGCATAATGAAATACACCCTAGAATACTTAAGGAACTAGCCAAAAATCATCTTATTTTCTTCTATGTTGACTGTTACTTCTCATCAAATCCTGTCAAACCAATCCAATAGCCTTCTTTGACAGGGTAACAAATCATGTGGATGGGGGGGACGGGGGGAGCAGTAGATGAGATATAGGTCAGCTTTAGCAAGTCTTTTGATACTGCCTCACATGACATTGTCATCAAAAACTAGAGAAAAATAGCCTAGAGGCACCTGCCATAAGGTGAGTGTGCACCTGCCTGGCAAAGAGTACCCCGCGTAGTTTATCAGTGGTTCACAATCAAACTGGAAGAGTACATCGAGTTGGGTCCCACAGGGATCTGTCTTGGGCTTGGTTCTATTCAATATCTTCATCAATGATTTGGATAAGGGCATGGAGAGTACATTTCTAAAGTTTGTGGCTAATACCAGACTGGGAAGGGTTGCAAGTGCTGTAGAGAACAGAATTAGAATTCTGAATGATCTGTAGAAATGGGCTGAAATAGGACAAAATTCAATAAGAACAAATTCAAAGTACTACACTTAAGGATAAACATTCAATTGCACAAATATAAAATGGGAAACGAGTGCCTAGGAAGGAGTACTGTGGAAAGGGACACGCGGGTCATAGTGAATCACAAGCTAAATATGAGTCAACAACTTAATACTGTTGCAAAAACAGCGAACATCATTCTGGGATGTATTAGCAGCAGTGTTGTAATCAAGACACAAGAAGCAATTCTTCCACTCTACTCAGCACTGATTAGGTCTCAGCTGGAGTACTGTGTCCAGTTCTGGTCACCACACTTCAGGAAAGATGTAGACCAGGGGTAGACCCAAGGCGGCACGCGAGCTGATTTTCAGTGGCACTCACACTGCCCAGGTCCTGGCAACCAGTCCAGGGGGCTCTGCATTTTAATTGAATTTTCAATGAAGCTTCTTAAACATTTTAAAAACCTTATTTGCTTTTCATACAATAGTTTAGTTATATATTATAGACTTATAGAAAGAGACCTTCTAAAATGTTAAAATGTATGATTGGCACGCGAAACCTTACATTAGATTGAATAAATGAAGACTCGGCACACCACTTCTGAAAGGTTGCTGCCCCCTGATGTAGACAAATTGGAGAAAGAAAAGAGGAGAGCAACAAAATGATTAAAGGTCTAGAAAACATGACCTATGAGGAAAGATTGGGGAAGAAATGGGTGTGTTTTAGTCTGGAGAAGAGAAGACTGGAGAACAATAACAATCTTCAAGTATGTAGCAGGTTGTTATAAAGAGGAGGGTGATAAATTGTCCTTTTTATCCACTGAGGACAGGACAAGAAGTAATGAGCTTAAATTGCAGCAAGAGAGACTTAGGTTAGACATTAGGAAAAACTTCCTGAGTGTAAAGGTATATAAGAATTAGAGCAAGTTACCTAGGAGGGTTGTGGAATCTCCATCACTGGAGGTTTTTAAGAGCAGGTTAGACAAATATCTGTCAGGGATGGTCTAGATAATACGTAGTCCTTCCTCAGTGCAGGGGATTGGAGTAGATGACCTATCGAGGTCCCTTCCAGTCATACAATTCTATAATTCTGCGAGTCATGGAATCAGAATCTCAGCCACCCACCCAATTAGAAAAGGAAAAGACATATGAAGGTCAAGTAATCCATTTCCCAGACAATGCAAGATTATTTTTTATGGGATGAAGCATTTATCCGCTCATAAGGCCAGCACAAGGCCTGTGTGTCACTTAAGGCACGTTTTTTTTTTTTAAGATTTAAGTAGGATTTAACTTCACTCAGTGTGCTGTTCAATTATTTGTCTGGTGTCATTTGAGGTGACCCAAGAGATGGCTGTCCTTCCATTTTCTTCAGGTCACCATTCCAGTCCAACAGATCTCATTGCCACCTAACATGAAGAGTAAAAAATGTGGACTTCCCCTTTGCCCTACATAATCATGTTTCACCTTTTAGATCAATTGGAGTTAAGGCCAGAAGGGACCAATATGATCATCTAGTCTGACCGTCTGCATAACACGGGCTAGAGAACTCTTGCCTCAAGCTCCTATTTTGTTGAACCTGTCTTTTTATAGAGTCTTGATTTAAAGACTTCAAGTGCTGGACTATGAACAGCTAGGTAGATTGCAGATGGGGAGTAACTAAACCTTATTTCTAGTCTGAATTGGTCTAGCTTGTCTACATAATTGTAGTACCTTATGTGTCATATTCTGCCAGTTCTACCTTGAGTAGCATCTTACGCCACAAGCCATTCCAATGAATTCAGTGCACCTACTCCTGGAGTAAAATGCTACTCAAGATGAGGTAGGATGAGCAAATCTTGCCCTTGGACTGTCTCAATGCCTTCCTTTTGGCTCATAATTTGATAAGAATTCCCAGGTATTCCTGACACACGTTGTGAGGGTGGGGGAAAAATTTGCTCTTCAGAGGAACAACACAAGCCCCATGCACCACTTATGGCCCACAGAATCCCTCAATATAGAACTGATGTGGGACTTAAATGTTATTTAGGCCTTATGCTGCCATTCTGCAGAGATGAATTTTACCCATAGGCTGTAAACTCAGTTGGGATAAGCTGCCCTTGCTCCATTGACTCCAATGGAGATACACTGATTTATACCCATTGGGGATCTGGTCTGTTCACTCCATGGTTGATTTACACTAACTGAAGATCTGGCTCATTGACTTTAGTGAAGCTACACTGACTTACACTAGCTCTGTCTGAAGCATAGACTCCTGTGGAGCTCGGTCAATATACGCCAGCTGGAGATCTGACCCACGGACTACGCTGGAACTAGGGCTGATTTTTCAACAGCTGGCGATCTGGGCCATTATGAATATTTTTCATGTTATGTAGCCTTCTTCTTTTTAATAATAATCTTTTCTTGTTTAGGGACTGATGCACATTCCATTTACCATACTCTTTCTTCTCCTTTTTCTCAAAAAAAAAGAAGAGACCAGATCCTCAGATATTATGCTGACCATAAATCTACTGACTTTAGCAGATCTTTGATAACTTACATCAATCCAGGATATCATCTTAACACCATAAGCAAAATAAACTTCTCTATATTTTTAGATGCTTCAAAATGACAGAATAATCCCTAAAAAGCTGTTCTGGTTAAAATGGCGGTGTTTGACAGTTGGTTTCAGAGAATGAGTGTGAGATATTTTAGTCTGTCTTTCTCAGAATGAGGACACCTGCACGTTTCAATAATGGAAGATGTGCGTCCTTTGAAAGACCCAGGACGACATTGGTGCTATATTGGAGTTCTGAGAAAGCAGAGATTTGAATTAAGGTGGCTTGGGGGAAAGACATCAGGTTTCTTTGAAACCAACTGACAAGGGACAGGAATAAGTCTTCAACAGCTGTGCTTCTCATGGGAGGCCCTTACTCAGTCTTGCCTTGAAGAATTGTACCTTAATCAGAAGAAGACTTTGATAAAACAAGATTATTGTTTTAAAGTATTCAGAACTAGAGCTGGGGGAATAATTGTTGGGTTTTTTGGTTTGGTGGTCAATATAAAATATCCAAAGGGGGAGGTGGAGAATATCAGGTCAATCTGAAATCATTTTTTTTTTTTTGTTGGTCACGCTAACAAAATACTAAAACACTTCATTTCAGGTAACATTAAGCATTTTGTTTGATCCAAAACAAAAGATTTTATTTAGCTTTGGGGTGTTTTTAGTTAAATCTAATAGAAACATTTTTAAATTTAAAATTTTGGAACCCCCCACCCCCCATTGAAACTATTGGCTAATTTCAGGCTGAATTCACTTAATTTTGGTCAACCCAAAACTGAATTTCAGTGAATAATATATTGTATGAAAACAGTCCCTCTGCTCTAGTCACAACCCATTTCTATTTTTAATAAAAGCCCCAATGTTCAGATAACAACACTTCAGTTTACACTAGGTCAGGATAGTGCCCAATAACTTTAGATGTCACAGAATTTACCTTCCTGTCAGTTAAATGAATAAGACTTCCGATTGGGTTTAATGTTTTACATTTGCCTCCAGGGTCTATGTATTGACATTTTATTTTTATCTAGATTATTAGATGGCCCGATCACCATAATGTCTGAATAACAGAGATGGCAAAATATCATGAAAGTTTGAAATTGCAATTTAATTTTTCTTTTAAATGTCAAAATTTGACAATGAAATTTCCTCCATCTTTTTAACGAACTCTTACATATTCCTTGCAACCCAGATTATGCTCATTATACAGAGGGGGGATATGAAAAGATTACAGGGTAAGTGTTCACAGGTACACATGGCACTTAGAAATCTAACTTCCAGTGACTTTCCATAGGAACTGATGCATTTAAGTGCAATTGAAGCTTTTGAAAATCTAGGCTGGGATATCCAAAGGCGCTTTAGATAGTTAAGCATCCAATATGCCACTGGAATTCAATGGGATTTGGACACCAAATCTCTTAGGTCTTTTTGAAAATCCCAGTCTAAGCAACTTGCCCAAGGTCACATGAGTAGGTGGGAGAGCTTAGCCTTAAAGCCACATTTTCCAAGTTCCAGGACAGTGCCTTCACCAGAAGACCAACCTTCATAGCTGGTGATGACACCTTGCCTCCCTTTGAGGCCTGTTGGATGGGGTTTTCAAAGTGGTCTAAGAGTTAAAGACCCAGGTCCCTTTGTCATTCAGTAGGAGTTGGTCTCTCTCTCTCTCTCTCTCTCTCTCTCTCTCTCTTTCTCTCTCTCATATATTTTATATGCCCCTCATTATCATAGTATCTGAACATCTCAATGGTCATTGTATTTATCCTGAACAAAACCCCTGGGAGGTAGGGAAGTGCTGTTCTTCCCATTTTACAGATGGAGCCTGAGGCACTGTGAGATTTTGAAAGATATTTAGGTACCTTCTGGGAATTACCAAAGCACCTAAGAAGATTTTTATGGGCTCATAGAGTTTAAGGCCAAAAGAGACCATGTACATCACAGGCTATTAACTGTCATGCAGCTAACCCAGTACTGAACCGAATAACTTGCATCTAACTAAAGTATCTTCCAGAAAGCTCCAGTCTCCATCTGAAGATGGCAAGAGATGGAGAATCCACCACTTCCCTTGGTAGTTTATTCCAATGGTCAATCACCCCTCATTTGTACAGTTTGAGCCTAAATTTCTCATTTGAAGTTGTCTGGTTTCAGCTCCCAGCTGGGTTAGCTACCTACCACCCACTGGAACTCAATGGGCCTTCGGTAACCTAAATCAAACGGGCTGTTTTTGCAAATCCCACTATGCACCTAAACTCTTAAATCTGGCCCATAAACACTGGGCTCACAATTGTTAATGTGCATGCACAGCAGAATAGGAACACAGGAGAAAGGGCCAGAAGGGCACATCTACCTGGCCCACGTAGCTCGCAAGCATGTCTCTTTCACTCGCCGAAGTTGCTCCAGTGAAAGATATTACCTCGCCCACCGTGTTGCTCTCAGATATCCAGAGTTAGCAGAATTAAACTATAAAAACAACAACAAGTGGAAGGGACATTAAATCTCCCACTTTGGGATTTGGAGCCAATCTTATTAGAGACAAGGCTGAGACCTGCATGGCGGCTCAGTATCCCACATCTGCCTCCCCTGGGTTCTTGCACTGTCTCTAAAGCATATTCCTGCCTCTGTTGGATGCAGGATTCTGGACTAGAGCCTGGGTCTGATCCAATTGGGCAATTACTATATTTTTATGGTCTTTTAAAACCTATTGCAGTGTCTCAATATGTGGATCCCGGGGCGACTTTCAATGGTGCTTAAGGGAGTTTGGGTCTCAACTCAATTCAAAGGGAATTTAGCACCTCACTCCCTTTTAGAATCCTTTGGACATCTCAGCCTCTATCTTCACAATTTCACAAGGCATCCAGGCTCAGACTGGTCCACCCATCTACTCTCCTGTCTCTGATCATGGAGGCTAGCAGCTGCCTCCGAGGAAGCTGCAATACATTTCTTAGTGGATAATTATGGGATAATCTTTCCATGGCAAAGTTTCTTCCTAACCTCTCTGACTTTGCCTTTTATGTATGCCACAAAGCAACAGAATGTCTGCCCCATCCAAATAGCTTGTTTTTTTAAATCTTGTAGCTTTCATTATTCATTCAGAAGTCGAGTCCTGTCTTTGAAACTTTCTAAGATTTTTTGCTAGTTTTTTTCAGGCTACATAGCAGGGGTTGAACAACCAGTTCTAATTAAAATTATTGGGAAATGAGTGCCAAATCCATCAAACATCTTTGAAAATCTCAGGCTTAGGCCCTACGATACCTTGTGGCAATGAGTCCCACAGACTCATTGTATGTTGCATGGCTTTACGCATGTTTTAGTAGTTTTACAGTCACTGCTTTTCAGTTTTATCAAGTGTCTCCTGGTTCTTCTATAATGGGACAAGGTGAACAGAAGTTACTGTCCTACCTTCTCTGAAGAAGCTGAAGCTATTGAGTTTACCAGAGAGATGTTTGGAAGGTGACTTGATCACTTTCTATTGTTGCTTACCCATGCCAAAGATACCTGATTGCGGTGGCTTTTCAATCTTGCTGGTAAAGGCATTAAAATATCCAGGGGCTGGAACTCGAAGTTAGACAAATTCAACATTGAAGTAAGATGTTGTTTCCGAGCAGTAAATGAAATTAAATATTGAAACAGCTTCCCAGGAAAGGTAGTGGATTCTCCATAGCTTGGACCCCCTAGGTTCTTGGGGAGGGAATCTATGGCCTGTGTATAAAGAAGGTCAATAGTCTAAGGCCAGAAGGGACCACTATCAATGATTATCTATGAATATAGTACCAATTTTTTAATCCTTCATGTCCCCTCTTATTCAATATTTTCTAAAGTTAAATTGGGAGTCCAGTTTGCACAAGTAGAAATGGGTGAGAAATTCCCCCATGCCAAAAAGCACAGCTGTTCCTTTCAGATGTGATGGATTCTAGATTTCAGGTTTCAGTTTGTCTTAGCAGAGCTAAACTGGGAATGTGAAAGGAAGCAAGAAACTGAAAAAAATGAGTCAACCCCAGACACCTGTGCTAGGAGAGAAGGTTGAGCAGGGGAGTTCAGGACCGTTGGTACAAGAGTGTTCTTTAATCCAGTAGAAAAAAAAAAAACCATAAGAAGAAACAATGTCTGGGAGTGGAAGCTAGAAAAAAAATCAGATGGGAAATAAGGGATGGATAGATAGAGATGAGAATAATTAACCACAAGATACATCACTTGGAGTCTTTACATCAAGGTTGGAGGCGCATTGTCAAATGCATGCATTTCTGTTGTTTGTTTTTACAACCGTGCTTAGAAGTTTAAAATGTGATCAAGGCCTGTTTGTACCAAGGGCTGTACAAGCCCATAGAGACTATTCCTGCCCCCAAAGAGCTTGCAGTCTTAGTAGACCAAGGAAAATCAGGAAGACAGGCACTGTGACTTGTCTAAGGTCCAACAACAGCTCAGCGGAAGAGCTGGAAACAGGACTCGGGACACCTGAAGCCCAACTAAGTGCCCTAGCTGCTAGACTAGGAGACAGTCAGTGTGTTGTGTTATACAGGAGATCAGACCAGATCGGCAGTTCTCAAACTTCATTGCAGCATGACCCGCTTCTGACAACAAAAAGTACTACACGACCCCAGGAGGAGGGACCAAAGATCGAGCCCACCTGAGCCCTGCCGTCTCAGGTGGGGGGGTACAAAGCTGAAGCCCAAGGGTGGGGGGCATGTAACCTTAGCCCTGGGCAGCGTATCTACCACTCCTCCCAGTTTAGTGTCATCTGCAAACTTGCTGAGGGTGCAGTCCACACCATCCTCCAGATCATTAATAAAGATATTGAACAAAACCGGCCCCAGGACTGACCCTTGGGGCACTCCGCTTGATACTGGCTGCCAACTAGACATGGAGCCATTGATCACTACTTGTTGAGCCCAACGATCTAGCCAGCTTTCTATCCACCTTACAGTCCATTCATCCAGCCCATACCTCTTTAACTTGGCGGCAAGAATACTGTGGGAGACCACATGAAAAGCCTTGCTAAAGTCAAGGAATAACACGTCCACTGCTTTCCCCTCATCCACAGAGCCAGTTATCTTGTCATAGATGCAATTAGGTTAGTCAGGCATGACTTGCCCTTGGTGAATCCATGCTGACTGTTCCTGATCACTTTCCTATGATACTAGGCACTAAAGAGACTGTGGTGACCAAGGAGCTGAGAATGAGCAGAGATGTCATGATGAAGTTCACCAGTTATCCATGAAAGCCAGCTTCACCAGTGGTGTGCTGTCACAGAAAACAAATAGTTCACCACATTTGGCCACAGAATGGCAATTGGTAGAAGATGTTTGGGGAGAAGATGGACAAAAATGAGCAAATCCAAGCAACCAAGACCAGCTGTAGGCAGAAATGGTTGTTCATGGTGATCATGTATATCAGCAAGTTTCAGATAGCGATGTAGTGGTCAAACGCCATGACAGCAAAGAGGAATTTGGTCACACCCAAGAAGAAATAGAAAAAGCCTTGTGCCATGCAGCCAGTGAAGGACACTTTCTCTGGGACATCAAGTCAGCCAGGATCTTGGCACTGTAACAGAAGAACCAGATCTCCATGAAGGAGAAGTTGCACAGATAGAAGTACATGGGGGTGTGGAGCTGGTGGTCTGCCAAAGTGATGGTGGTGGTGATCAGGTTGCCCAAGAAGGTGCCCAGGTTAAACATGAGGAAGAGGATGATCTGTCTGCCAGCTGTAGGGGAAGCCTTTCAAGATGAATTCTGCAGCCGTGCTCCGGTTATCCATGTGAGCCACCTGCTGCTGCAGTTTAATCTGAAAATGAACATTAGGAATTTGTGAAATAATTGCATTCATTCACATAATTAAAGGATGTGACTAAGCCACAAAGGTCTGGAGAAACACCAAATTTGGAACCATATTGAACAGCCAGGCCTGTTTTTAACATCCTGACACCCAGAAGTAAATCAACTTCCACCTCACCCATTATTAATCAGGAAACACTCTATAAACCATTTATAAATGGAACCTTAATGTAATGTTTAAGCATGTTACAGACATGAACATGTATGAGTGCAATAAAGAAACTCGTAAGCAGAAGGTGGTAGTTAGCAGCAACCTACTCATGCTGTGTTCCCTGCAGTTGCGCTACCCTACATGTCTGTACATTTTGGGCACTACTGGAATAATAAACCAGTTATGTCAATGTCTAATAGGGAGACAAGAGAGCCTGCAATGGCAAGGAGAAAAGGTAGATGATCAGGAAGAATTTTCTCTAATCTCTGTGATGGCATACAAGAAAATCACCCCAGAGTAATACTTACAAGAGAGAGGGGATTTGGAGAATTCTTGTCACAGCCCATCTCCTGCACCTTGCAAAGTCAGAAAATGACAGCAGCAAACCAAAACCATATATATTCTCTCTCATGATTTGTACATTGGTGTCCATCACCATAATATTTAGACCGTACCTTCGGCAGTTGCAAAGCTTAGAGGAACTGCTCTTATCTTCTCAAGAATTTCATCTAGCACTAGGTTAAACCAGTCATAATCCTTGACTGGGAATCTAGGACTTTATACGCAGTGTATTCCTGCTGACTCAGAACTAGAGTTGGCATGTCAGCATCATGGTTTGCAAGGAAGGGAAGTAATCGCTGAGGACTCCTTCATGAAGTCATGGAAGAAAACGTCTATTTCACTTTGGAGACTGAAAGAACTTGAGTGAAGCTGACCAAAGCTCAAAGAGCAGAGAGGGGATTACATTGGAGATTCCAGACCATGATCATTATTCATATACTATCCGTGCCTACAGATGGCAACCCATATCGGACCATATTGTACTAGGCACTGGACGTACACCTAATATAGACCCTCCTTGCCCCAGAGCTTGTCTAAAGACACAAAGGAAGAAGAGAAAAGGTGGGTCGGGTGTGACGTGATCTGATTAAAATATGACCATGTAGATCATTGTTGCTACCACTGTTATAGAATTGCAACAAGTCTTATACAAAGTGTGTCAAGTAAGGTGTCTATGGGAAAGTTATGATTTGCTGGTTATGATTGTGCTATCTAGATGCATGTATCATTGTTGTATTTGAAGTTATGAGTATTGACTCTATGCCTCTATTTCTAATGTGTTTTCTCCTGGGTAGCACCCACAAGGTATTTAACCTGCACATCTTGAAAGGATTAGTCAAGTTAAATGACTCAACAAGGAACACTTAGCTCACAGTGGACCATGGAAGATGCCTATTTACACTGAATGGACTTTCCTGAGAATGTTCTGTCTGGGGTGTAGGCACC
Source organism: Malaclemys terrapin pileata (assembly GCF_027887155.1). Taxonomy (NCBI): domain Eukaryota; kingdom Metazoa; phylum Chordata; order Testudines; family Emydidae; genus Malaclemys; species Malaclemys terrapin. The sequence continues at coordinate 48,078,392 of NC_071516.1, forward strand.
GGCTTCTGCTGTGACTAAGCGAAATCGTGCATGGACATGTGACTTGCCCATGTGACCCCAAACACCATCTTGTTCCCTGTAATTTTCCACAGTGAGAACAATGGGTTTCCCTCCACATGGCAGAAGATGTAAAAGGCCATGGAAACTCCTCCATTTTGCCTCTTTCCTGCTCAAACCTCTGGATTATGAACTTACATGAATGGGAGCATTCTAACCAATGGACTGAGGACCTTTGAATGATTTGGAAGCAGCCAGAGACTTGACTTAAGCCAGCAGTTTATTCCATCACTGCTACGAGCCTGATCCAAGAACTTCGCAATTACTGGATGTATTTGATTCCTTTAACCAATTTTAACTCTCACCTTTCTTTCTTGTTATGAATAAACCTTTAGATTTTAGATACTAAAGAATTGGCATCATTGTGATTTTGGGGTAAGATCTAAGTTATATATTGACCTGGATGTGTGGCTGGTCCTTTGGGATCAGAAGACCCTTTTGTTTGATGAGACCGATTGTAAAGAACCACTCATCTTTAATCCAGTGTTTTGGGGGTGATAAAGGACTGGAATGCCTAAGGAAACTGCTTTTATGACTTCTTGTTAGCCAGTGTGGTGAGACAGAAGTTTATTTTTGTTTCTGGTTTGGTATATCTTATGGGAGAATAACCACCAGTTTTGGGGTGTATCTGCCCTATTTCTCAGCAGTTTGTCCTGAATTTGGTTTTCTCAGTTGTGACCCATGGAGATACGGTGACATGGGGTAACATCTTTTATTGGACCAACATCTCTTGATGAAAGAGACAAGCTTTCGAGCTTACACAGGGCTCGTCTTCAGGTCTGGGAAAGCTTCTCTTAGGGTATGTCTACACAGCAAAAACTCCCCATAGCAGTGAGTCTGAGGCCAGGCCACTCACTTCTGGGGCTTTTTCTGCAGGGCTGAAAATAGCAGTTAAGTCATTCGGGCTTGGGCTGGAGTCAAGGCTCTGAAACCTGGCAAATGGGAAGGGTCTCAGAACCTGGGCACCAGCTGGAGTTTGAATGTCACTGTGGGGCTAAAATTAACCACGTGATGAGCCCTGCAAGCCCAAGACTCTGGCTCTGAGACTCTCACTGCCTTGGTTTATTTTTGTTTGGTACGTCTACACCGAAAAACAGAGTGTCCGAGCTAAATCCCAGGTGGAACAGATTGTTTAGCATAAGGAGTTGACACATTTGGCAAGAGACCAGTCAAGGTGAAGCAGACAGTGAACACCACTGCAGTTGTAGGACAAAAGGGGGTTAGTGGGCTACAGATTGGATTTATGGCTCATTACAGCAGCATCTTTACTGAGTCCATGATTTTTAGTGTCTAGCAAAGTTATGGATTTAAGCTTCCAGGCTCATGTTGTGCAGGGTTCCTTTGAGGACAAGGACTGAAAGGAGTGATTTGTGGAAAAACTGTTTTTGCCAGGGGCAATGTGATGTTTTTAATCTATCACTTTTCTGTGCAAATCCATTAGAAGAGCATAGTGACTGTCTCCTTTCACCCTCATAGCCCTTGCTGGGGGCATTTAGTGCCCTGGATGAAGTACACCACATCTTGTGATAGGCATGTGAAGGCAAGGCTCTTGAAAGGTGTGTTGTGGGAGGATATTGACCATCATTGCAGCAGAGAGATGTCTGCAGGTTTTGTCTCTGTTAAGGCAGGGTCAGAAGAAATAGAGCAGGTTATTGGAGGCTGTAATTTATACAACTATTTGGGGATATAATCAGGATGTCGGTGAAAAGATGCTGAACAAAAAAATTAAGACCTATGTTCAGAGAGGCATCATACAATCTGGGCACCAGTTAATCCAAATTAAGTGATGTATATTATACCGTATAGCAACTAGGGGGCAGAGGGTGAGAAAGAGACATCCGGAATATCCACTAGGGGGCAGAGGGTGAGAAATATACATCCGGAATATCCACTAGGGGGCAGAGGATGAGAAACATACATCCGGAATATCCACTAGGGGGCAGAGGGTGAGAAATATACATCCGGAATATCCACTAGGGGGCTGTACATATAATAGGCTCTAGGGAGAAGCCGGAGCTCAGGAATGGATATCTGCTCTCACAGGGCTCTGGGGCTTCTTGTCCAGACATATTTTTTTAACGGAAGAAGAAGGAACGGTTTATCAAATGCCAAGGAAATACATCGTGTGTTTGGTATACGATTGTACACTCTGAGACAGAAGGATTTTTACATCTAACAAACCATACTAAGTAGGAAGGGCTTTATTCACCCCTGTTATTGCAGTGCATGTTGGTTTAATTCCATTGAAACCAAGAGGCTTAAACAAGCATGGAACTGGAGAACCAGAGCTATGACTCAAGGCCAAGAGCTGGAATGAATGTCATCATTAACGCAGAAACTTTGCATTGGAACGTAAGATCATGTGGCCCATCTGATGGTGGGTAGAGGAACCCACATTTTATTTATTTGGGAAAGATGCAACCAACTTTGCATCTCCAGCTTTATTTAAAATGAATTTAGGACCTTGATTCTGTTTGACTTTTATCTGCATGGGATCATATACAGAAAAAGGCACAAGGCTTGATCAGCAGCCATGTGCGGATAAAATATGTTCATATTTTTTTCCTTTGACTTACTGTGTAAATGTGTGGCTTTACATGGCAGTGGCTGAGATCCAGTATTATGCCTCAATTGCTTTCAACCACACCAGTGATGGAAAAGCAGTCATCAACGTGGTTTTAACTGGGTGGTTTAAAAATCGCAAGGACTTGGAAAAAATCTCCAAAAGTTTGGAAGGGATTTAATCCCTCATCAACCATTCTTTAACTGATGCAAACTAGCAAAGAATTTTGTTTTCTTAAGACATATCTGCTCATGGTTAGAGACAGGGTACTGGACCAGATGGACCAGTTGTCTTATCCAGTTTGGTGCTTCCTATGTTCACAGCTGCTTTGCATTCCCCAATATGCTCGTCCAGAAATCAACGTCTTTAGTAGGTTGCAGCATGGCAGCCGTTACTTCCACTCAGACACCATCAGAAGAAGCTGTCTTAGTAGGGTCTATCCTGCTGGCACGTGCAGTCTGGTCTGAATAGAAGTGATTGTGATGGTGCACCCCATAAGGTTTTATGGAAATATGCTTATGAATGTATCTATGACATAACTGGAATATTTTTTATGCTACATATGCCATGTAACATATCTCTGTAAAGGTTATGATCTACTGAATCTATTCATCCTATTTGTATGCATGTGACCTTGTTGTCTTCAAAGTTATGAATATTGACTGTGTACTTGCTTGATTTTAAGTAGCCTTAGTAAAGCATTTGGTCGGGTTCTTTAGAAAGGAATTTGCAAGTTAAGTGCCCAATCAAGAAGCACTTAACAAACAATGGATCTTGGTGGCTCCAATCCACATAAGAAGTCTACTTGAGGACATTCAAGGTAGCATGTGAACCATGGCTGCTACCTGTAAGTTCTGAGTCATGCATGGACATGTGACTTGCCCATGTGACTCCAAAACTCCATCTTGTAGCTGGGATGCTACACAGGGGGAGGGAGGGGTGTCCACCCACAAGAGAAAGTCTATTTAAACATCGGGGAGACCCCTCCATTTTGTCTTCACCTGGCTCAAGAGATTGCCTCTCCACCTCCCCGGGATACCTGAAAGAAACTGGAACAAAGGACAGTAGCCACAGGGGGTGTGAGTGATTGCTGGACCCAGACTAGAAGGAGACTAGTCTGTAAAAGGAAGTTTTCTGGAACACCTCTGAGGGTGAGGTTTTATCTGTATTCAGTTTTCTTACTGTATTAGGCATAGACTTGCGTGTTTTATTTTATTTTGCTTGGTAATTTACTTTGTTCTCTCTGTTACTACTTGGAACCACTTAAATCCTACTTTCTGTATTTAATAAAATCACTTTTTACTTATTAATTAACCCAGAGTATGTATTCATTCCTGGGAGGTGCAAATAGCTGTGCATATCTCTCTATCAGTGTTATAGAGGGCGAACAATTGATGAATTTACCCTGTATATGCTTTATACAGGGTAAAACAGATTTATTTGGGATTTGGACCCCATTGGGAGTTGGGCATCTGAATGTTAAAGACAGGAACACTTCTGTTAGCTGCTTTCAGTTAAGCTTGCAGTTTGTGGGATGTGGTTCAGACCTGGGTCTGTGTTTGTGGCTGGCAAGCGTGTCTGGCACATCCAGGCAGGGTGCTGGCGTCCCAAGCTGGCAGGGAAAGCAGGGGCAGAAGTAGCCTTGGCACATCAGTTGGCAGCCCCAAGGGGGTTTCTGTAATTCAATCCATCACAGTGATCTTGACTTGTACTGGTTCTGGAAGGCTTGTGGGAGTCGTCTGGTGTCAATATGAGCATGCAGAACCAGCTACATACTTCCATCTCCCATGATTTCCGAGAACAGGGTCTCACCTGCCACATAGTGATTCCACAGGCAGGTTAAAGTTAGACTAACTGACACTATTTACTACTGCTCTGATCCCTGGGCCGTTTCCTCCATCATGATAAGCTCAGGGCCGGGGCTCTCAGACTTTGCTCCAGTGTGGAACAAATGTGAACAGAGCGACTGTGTTCAGAACAGCACGCTTCTCCTTTGCTCTGCCACATACGCACCTCAGTGCCTGTTCCCTGCCTCCTCACCCTCACGTTTTTAACTGCATAACCCCAGTGCCGGCTGCAGTGACTGCACGCTCTGGCTTCCCGGGAAATGCCAAGAGCTGTATGTCACCTGATAACTTCTACAAACTGCCTCGCACCAATGCCACGATTTCAGGGAGCGTCCTAGGCCTCAATGCACAGCACCCATCTGAGCTGGGTGAAACCCAGAAAAACCGAAAACCAGCCTGACAGAGAGTGCCCGTTTGGTGCTGCAGGCAGAGAAAGCTCTCTGACGCCCTCTGCTGCCCTCAGATCTCGCTGGCAGCAGCTTCCTGGAGTTAGCTGTATGCTCTTCCCCCAGGCCCTCACCCCGACTCCAGCCAACTCTGCCCAGCCAAGCCTGCTTTTTAACTGGAAAAACGTGGGGTAGCACGCAGGGTGTGGCAATGGCATGAGCGACAAAGCATGCAGCCCCCTGGTTACTGACATGGCAACACTTCAGCTGCTGTTTTTGCTGACCCCCTTTTCAGGGCAGAATCGTAGCTTTATTGCTGAGATTTTCAGAGCTGGGCAGCCTGCTTCGATTCGGAGGTGTTCTGTACCGTGCTTAGCGCAAGGGAGGGCTGGTCCACGAAGAGGGCTCTGCGCACTATGGCCTAATGGATATGACACTTGACTGGGGTTTAGGAAAGGCAGGTTCAGTTCCTGTCTCAGCCACAGTTGACTTGTATAGGTCCCCTATGGGACTTAGGTACCTAAATACGTGTAAGAAATCTTTCCCAAGTCTCTCAAATGTGGTTGTGGCAGGAATGAAATGCGTGTTTCTGGCATAAATAAGGAATGAATCGATTTGGATCAATGGAATTGTACCAGTGTGCAAGATGTAAATGAGAAGTGAATCTGGCCCAATATCTAGCTATGTCTTTCATTGGATTAAAGGGCCTTTGCTTTCCATGGAGCTAAACTGATGTACACCAGCTGTGTACTTGGTCCCTGTATCTCCAAGTACTTTTTATCCACATAGAAGATGTGCAAACTCCTGGCAAAACATAGGTAGCTAGATGTTTCCTGCATGACTACAGTAAAGTATTTAGTTGGTTGATGGATGCCTCCTCTGGGAAACCACTATGAAATTCATTAGAGGAAGAATCCCATGGCTTTAGAATCATAGAAGATAGGGTTGGAAGGACTTTAGGAGGTCATCTAGTCCAACCCCCTGTTCAAAGCAGGACCAACACTGACTAAATCATCCCAGCCAGGGCTTTGTCAAGCCGGGTCTTAAAAACCTCTAAGGAAGGAGATTCCACCACCTCCCTAGGTAACCCATTCCAGTGCTTAACCACCCTCCTAGTGAAATAGTGTTTCCTAATATCCAACCTAGACCTCCCTCACTGCAACTTGAGACCATTACTCCTTGTTCTGTCATCTGCCACCACTGAGAACAGCTGAGCTCCATCCTCTTTGGAACCCCCCTTCAGGTAGTTGAAGTCTGCTATCAAATCCCCCCTCATTCTTCTCTTCTGGAGACTAAACACGCCCAGTTCTCTCAGCCTCTCCTTGTAAGTCATGTGCCCCAGCCCCTTGAACATTTTCATTGCCCTCCACTGGACTCTCTCCAATTTGCCCACATCCTTTCTTTTGTGGGGGGCCCAAAACTGGACACAATACTCTAGATGTGGCCTCACCTGTGCCAAATAGAGGGAAATAATTACTTCCCTCGATCTGCTGGCAATGCTCCTACTAATACAGCCCAATATGCCGTTAGCCTTCTTGGCAACAAGGGCGCACTGCTGACTCATATCCAGCTTCTCGTCCACTGTAATCCCCAGGTCCTTTTCTGTAGAACTGCTGCTTAGCCAGTCGGTCCCCAAAAAGCTTGAGGTGAAAGCTTAGAAGAAAGCTTGGGGTGAAATCCTCTCACAACCACTAACAAGAATGGCAATTACAGGCCTGTAAGCCTGACTTCAGTACCAGGCAAACTGGTTGAAACTATAATAAAGAACAATATTGTCAGATATATAGATGAACATAATCTGTTGGGAAAGAGTCAACATGGTTTTAGTAAAGGGAAATCATGCCTCACCAATCTACTAGAATTCTTTGAGGGGGTCAACAAGCATGTGGACAAGGAGGATCCAGTGGATATAGTGTACTTAGATTTTCAGAAAGTCTTTGACAAGGTCCCTCACCAAAGGCTATTAGCAAAGTAAGCTGTCATGGGATAAGAGGGAAGGTCCTCTCATGGATTGGTAACTGGTTAAAAGATAGGAATCAAAGGGTAGGAATAAATGGTCAGTTTTCAGAATGGGGAGAGGGAAATAGTGGTGTCCCCCAGGGGTCTGTACTGGGCCCAGTCCTAGTCAATATATTCATAAATGATCTGGGAAAAGGGGTAAGCAGTGAGGTGGCAAAAATTGCAGATGATCCAAAACTGCTCAAGATAGTTAAGTCCCAGGCAGACTGAGAAGAGCTACAAAAGGATCTCACAAATCTGGGTGACTGGGCAACAAAATGGCAGCTGAAATTCAATGTTGATAAATGCAAAGTAATGCACATTGGAAAACATAATCCCAACTATACATATAAAATGATGGGGTCTAAATTAGCTGTTACCACTCAAGAAAGAAATCTTGGAGTCATTTGTGGATAGTTCTCTGAAAACATCCACTCAATGTACAGCAGCAATCAAAAAAATGAACAGAATGCTGGGGATAATTAAGAAAGGGATAGATAATAGGACAGAAAAGATCATGTTGCCTCTATATAAATCCATGGTATGCCCACATCTTGAATACTGCATGCAGATGTGGTCACCCCATCTCAAAAAAAGTATATTGGAATTGGAAAAGGTTCAGAAAAGGGCAACAAAATGATTAGGGGAATGGAGCATCTGCCACATGAGGAGAGATTAATAAGACTGGGACTTTTCAGATTGGAAAAAAAGATGACTAAGGGGGGATATGATAGAGGTCTATAAATCATGACTGGTGTGGAGAAAGCAAATAAGGAAGTGTTATTTACTCCTTCTCATAATACAAGAACTAGGGGTCACCAAATGAAATGGATAGGCAGCAGGTTTAAAACAAACAAAAGGAAGTCTTTTTTCAGACAACGCGCAGTCAACTTGTGGAACTCCTTGACAGAGGATGTTGTGGAGACCAAGACTATAACAAGGTTCAAAAAAGAACTAGATACATTCATGGAGGATAGGTCCATCAATGACTATTAGCCAGGATGGGCAGGGATGGTGTCCTTAGCCTCTGTTTGCCAGAAGCTGGGAATAGGCGACAGGGGATGGATCACTTGATGATTCCCTGTTCTGTTCATTCCCTCTGGGGCACCTGGCATTGGCCACTGTCGGAAGACAGGATACTGGGCTAGATGGACCTTTGGTCTGATGCAGTATGGCCATTCTTATGGTCTTATGTTCTAAGTTGACTGCAGTACTTGAAATAGGATGCATCAAAGAAAGCAACTTCTAGTGGCAGCATAAAGCGGTTCAAAACATATGTATGAAATACTTAGCTTCTGCAACTCCCAGGCATTGCATTTTCTCTCGGGACTGATGGCTCCAGGTTCTTTATCATTTGTTTAGACAGATTAGACGTTGCAGAAGGAGAACAGTAATTAGCTGGCAGAGAGACTTTCAGACACTTAACAAACATTTCCAAGTCCCTTGGAGTATAATAATAATATATAGGAAGTCTTCCTTTTAAAGTTTGACAGAAATTATTTGCTAGGCTGGGTTATGAAATTGTGGAGTGAGGATGGTTCATTGGTGGTGTGAAGTATGCTTTCCACTACTTACTCACCATCCAGTTCTGTTCATTTCTGCGTGATAAAGGATAAGGTGGTAGGACATTTTTTCCCCTGGATCCTTTAAGCTAAAAGCAAATGTGATTCACTTCTCCTGGAGTTTCTGTGTTGTGAATTTGACTCCTAATTCCCGTAGACTCCTTTGAAAACCCCAGACAGAGTTGTCTTATGGGAAGGCTCTTCTATAACCGGAGGTCATCTTGTAACTTCGGTAACAGATGCCTCACCAAGGACACTTTCAGAGATAGGAGATAGGAATGGATGGGCATCTTATCTGCTCTGGCAATTGCCATGGTCTTCTCGAGACTAAATTAGCCTATTATAGTCTATTCTATTTTAGACTAGAATACACTCCACTAACAAAGCAGAGAATTCTTCTGAGACAACAATTAACCTCCTTCCTTCTCTTACTATTGCAGTTCTGGACTTGGGAGCGACTGGGCATGTCTTTGTATCCTATTGCATCAGGGTGACTGAATTCATACTCCTTGGATTCCCAAGCACCTAAATCTCCCTTGCTTCAGATTAAGCCCATGACCAACTGTCCTTCTCTTGGTGGACCTGGAGAATAAGTTGTTGCTCTCCTCTGGCCCCCCTCCAGTTTATCCACATCGCTCTGTGTAAAATGTGGTGCCCAGGCCTGGACACATTACTCCAATTGAGGCCTCCTCTGTATGAGGTATAGAGGGACAATTATCTCCTGTCTTACATACAACACTCCTGTTAACACACCCCAGAATGGAATTTGCCTTGTTCACAATAGCATCCCATTTGGATTCATAGTCATGGGAAGTGACCATCTTTTTCTCCTGTGTTTGTACAGCACCTGGCACGGTGGGATCCCAGTCCATGAATGGCACCAGAATAACTAATAGGAATGGTTTCAGAGTAGCAGCCGTGTTAGTCTGTATCCGCAAAAAGAACAGGAGTACTTGTGGCACCTTAGAGACTAACACATTTATTAGAGCATAAACTTTTGTGGGCTACAGCCTACTTCACCGGATGCATGTAGTGGAAAATACAGTAGGAATATATATATATATATACACAGAGAACATGAAACAATGGGTGTTACTATACACACTATAAGGAGAGTGATCAGTTAAGGTGAGCTTTTATCAGCAGGAGAGAAAAAGAACTGTTTGTAGTGGTAATGAAAATGGCCCATTTCCAGCAATTGACAAGGAGATATGAGGAACTGTGTGTGTGGGGGGGGGGGGGGGGGAATAAGCATGGGGAAATAGTTTTACTTTGTGTAATGGCCCATCCACTCCCAGTCTTTATTCAAGCCTAATTTAATGGTGTCCAATTTGTAAATTAATTCCAATTCAGCAGACTCTCTTTGGAGTCTGTTTTTGAAATTTTTTTGTTGTAATATTGCGACTTTTAGGTCTGTAATCGAGTGGCCAGGGAGATTGAAGTGCTCTCCAACTGGTTTTTGAATGTTATAATTCTTAACGTCTGATTTGTGTCCATTTATTCTTTTACGTAGAGACTGTCCATTGAGAGACTGCTGAATTGGAATTAATTTGCAAATTGGACACCATTAAATTAGGCTTGAATAAAGACTGGGAGTGGATGGGCCATAACACAAAGTAAAACTATTTCCCCATGCTTGTTCCCCATCCACCCCCAGTTCCTCATATCTCCTTGTCAATTGCTGGAAATGGGTCATTTTCATTAGCACTACAAACAGTTCTTTTTCTCTCCTGCTGATAAAAACTCACCTTAACTGATCACTGTCCTTATAGTGTGTATGGTAACTCCCATTGTTTCATGTTCTCTGTGTATATATATATATCTTCCTACTGTATTTTCCACTCTATGCATCCGATGAAGTAGGCTGTAGCCCACGAAAGCTTATGCTCAAATAATTTGTTAGTCTCTAAGGTACCACAAGTACTCCTGTTCTTTTTAATAGGAATGGGATTTCCAAAGGTGCTTGAAAAAGTTAAGACTGAAGGAAATGACCTGGAGAACTTTGATATGCAGCCATGTGAAGTGTTCTTTTTAGGAACATAAACATTGCCACACTAGGTCAGACTTGTCCATTTAGTTCAGTCTCATGCCTACAACAGAGTTACTACAGGGATTCAGGGGAAGATGCAACACACTGTGCATTAGGCCGTTAGAGGAGCCCTCCTTGATCTTCTTCCCTTGCTACATTTTTAAATATATTTTTTGCACTAATTTCCTATGTTGTGGTACAGGGCACATGTCAAACGCTGTAGAAACGAATGCTAACATTTGCAGACAATGCTAAAATATCTGTCCTGTTTTCATGTCGTCTGTAGCCGTCCGTTATCTCTCATCTCCTGAACAGCTGTCTCAAATTCGGGAGAAAATAACCGCAGAGGTTTAAAGAGGAATCCGGTTGTGGAGGCTGACTAATGGGAACACAGAATGACGGAAAGGCTGCACAGTGCAAGGGCTACATGGTGACAGAAAAGGAACAGCAGGGTTTAATGAGGCCCTTCTCTCTCTGACCACTAGTTACTACATGTATATTTCAGAGTAACAGCCGTGTTAGTCTGTATCCGCAAAAAGAAGAACAGGAGTACTTGTGGCACCTTAGAGACTAACAAATTTATTAGTTTTGTTAGTCTCTAAGGTGCCACAAGTACTCCTGTTCTTCTTTTTACATGTATATTATGAGACAGGAGATGTTTATACCGGCCACATGATGGCAGCAAAGGTACACCGGAGAGAGAGAACTACCAGCTTTCATTTACCTCTGTACTTCCTGTCAACTGTGAAAACCACAAGGACTTTCGATCTCACTGTCAGTCACCACTAAAAGTGTATCCTTTCCAACACAGCAACCGACAGCCCTGTGCATCCATAGGTTGTCTCTTGTCTTGGATTGTGAGGAACCATCGGCTTGTTCTATATTTGTACAGCACCTGGTACAATGGGGTTCTGGTCCATGACTGGGTCTCCTCACTGCTGTGGTAATATCAATAAATAATACTGTAGCAGGAGACTGTAGCAGGAGGAGAGAGAAATTTTATCTCAGCTACTTCGTTACTTTTCTCATCATTTAAACAATTTTGAAGGAAAGCACGCTACAAAAATAAAGTTTTATTTTCTTGTATTTCATGACTGAGAGTCAGCCTGAGTGATCTTCACACTCAGCAGAAATCTCTCTGGGAGCTGTAGTAAAAAGCTACAATTTTGAAAGAAAGAATGTGTGTGTAAATGTGGTGATGCTAATTTCTGTGTTCTTTTCCCCTTACATTGAGTTGTTTAATGGGACACATGCAATGCAAATGTGATATAGGGCAAGGAATGTCCAATTCTGGCCACAGCTTAAAACAAGAGAGATACTTGTTAAGGGATGTAGTGAATCCTTGCAGTTGAACATTATTGGTCAAGACTGCATAGCTTCCTAAGATATATGCTGTCTCAGACAGGTATAATGGAGTGTTTTCATAAAGAAATTAAAAGTGAGAGATCAGGTCTGTTATGATAGAGGTCAACCCAGATGATCACAATGCTCCTTTCTTGCCTTGAAATCTATTAATTGTTTCTGCTTGTGACATTTTTAAAAAGGATATATCAATTTTCTCAACTTCCATAACATAGTTTTCTTAATGAAAAATTGATTTGTTTTTGTTTAGAAGAATGATTTGCAGTTCACTTTTTGGATTACTGAAAAAAAAAGATAAATCAAATGCAATGTTTTTCTGTGACAAGATTCACTTCGGGGGGGGAGGGTGTGTGTGATTTTGACCATCTCTATTTAGATCTGTTACAGTGCTTTTTTTTTTTAAATTAAGGGTCTGAACTCTCTAGTTCCCGCTGATTGTTTTCCACCCAGCTCTAGCTGTGAAGTGTCCAGTAGTCACCAGTGGAGGTAACAGGAGACTGAAGTAGCATTCTGCTCCACTCTGGTAATTCCTACGTTCTTATAGCATGTAATTCTACTGGAACAATTTACCAAGGGCAGTGGTGGATTCTCAATCAATGGCAATATAAAAATCCAGGTTGGGTTGCCTTTCAAGATATGCTCTAGTTCGAGAGGAATTGTTTGGGGGCAGTTCTCTGGCCTGTATAATACAGGAAGTCGGACCAGATGACCAGTGTTCCTTCTGGCTCTGGAATCCTATTCTATTCGGGTTTTGATAGAGGCCTCACCATTATAATATCACGTGCACCGAATAGCATCGCCCACAAGAGGCTTATTTTTTCTCTCTCTCCTCCACAGGGAAAAAATGCACCGGGATTATATGTAAATGCAAATTAATTTGCCTGCCATTGATTATTTAAAATGCCATGGATCCCTTGGGGGAGAGCTGACCAAGGACACGTGACCTGTCCTAAGCTGAACTCCATCGGCAGGCATGCTGCTGTTCCGCTGTGCTTGCGTTCTCGTGTGGTGCTCCCTGCCAGGTAAGGAGCAGTACCCAGCACTAGGTGCAGGGTGGGGATTTTTAGTACCTGGAGTGAACTGAGCTCTGAGACTTGTCAGACAGGAGGCTGGCCTGGGAGGCCCTGACTGGGTTATCTGATGTGGCAGTTCCATTATCATTTACTGGTCTTCCTTTAACAGGTTCGGTGGCTGCCGTGTCTTTGACGCAGCCGAGTTCTGCAGTTGCCAAGCCAGGCAGTTCCGTCACTCTGGAGTGCGTCGCCTCTGGGTATAATATCAATGACCACCACATGCACTGGACGCGGCAGAGCCTGGGAAAAGGCCTGGTGTGGATAGCTGCCTTCAAAACAGGGGCCACCACTTACATTTCGAATGACTTCAAAGGCCGCGTCACCCCCTCCACCAGCGGCTCCACTGGCAAGCTAAAGATAGACGGGCTCACAGCTGCAGACACGGCCACTTACTACTGTTCCAGACACAGTGATCACTGCCTAACTTCCTCTCTTACAATATCCCCCTGGAACTGGCCTCAGACTCACTAAGCACATCTCTCTCTGCAGGAAATTCAGCCCCGGGGCGGATGGTTCAGCAAAAGGTCCGTGTGCCACTGGAATCCAAATACATCTTCAGTGGTGCCTGGCCTTCATTTCAGGCTCAGGGGCGCAATTTTTCCAACTGGTTCAAGCTTGGAGGCAGTGTGACCTCCTGGCTGAGTCATTGCCTGGCAAATCAGGACACTTGGTTTCTGTTTCAGGCTCGGCCAGTGAGCCAGAGTGTGCCCTTGACCTCAGCTGCCTCAGTTTCCTTTCTCTGTTCTGTGTGTTTTGACTCCTCGCAGGCAGGACTGTCTGTCTGTACACACACACACAGGACTAGAGGCGGATTAAGGTTTCCTGGGGCCCTGGGCCAGAGCCAGTGGGAGGCCCCTCACCACCCCTTCTGCCTACGGTCCTGCCCCAGATCCACCTCTTCTGCCTGCTGCCCCCCCCCACAACCCCCACCATTCTGTCCCTTCCCCAGGAGCAGGGCCCACCCCTGTTCCACCCAGCCCCCCCCCATTCTGCCCCCCATCAGCCCCACAGCCCCTTTTGCTCCTCCCCCCCCACTGCAGCACCAAGACGGGAGAAGCTCTGTCCCCACACTACAGCCCCATGGTGCAATGGGGGGTGAAAGCTCCTCCGTCCCAGAGTCCCAGTGGGATCCAGGTGCTGGGGCTTCCCCTGCTTCTGCAGAGGACCAGGGTCGGGGCCTGGTGCTTCTCCCGCCTCCTGGCTTCTGCAGGGGACAGGGTCGGGGCCCTGGTGCTTCTCCCACCTCCTGGCTTCTGCAGGGGACAGGGTCAGGGCGCAGTGGCTGTCCCCACTTGCCTGGCAGCTGGGACTCTGGGCTTCTGCTGCCAGGGCCCCCCAGTTGGCTGGGCCCCTGGGCCTGGGTCCCGTCGGGCCAGTGGCTAATCAACCACTGTATGTGTAGCCTCTGGCACAGGAGAGCACAGATTTTGTTTGTAGCCTCCAATTGTTGCTGGAACCCAAATTATAATGATTCGGGGGGGGGGGGGGTGTTAATTGTAGAAAGGACCATTATGCGCATCTAGTCTGACCTCCTGCATAACCCAGGCCAGACTGTCTCATGCAGCGACTCCTGCCGCCAGCCCAGTAATCCGAGGAGGATGGTGGGTGGTAAAGCCTGTAGACCTTTAAAGCAGTGCAGGGCGGTGCAGGGCTGTGCAGGGCTAAGCACACACTCTCAGCCTTGCTGGCCATTTTGCCCACCGCTGCAGAAGGTTGTAGGGGTTGGGCTGACCAACAGATGCAGCCCTTTCTTGTGTCTCCACCTCACAGTTGCATGCAGAACCCACCGAAGGCCAAAGCAACTGCAGGCCAGAGACGGCACTGGCTTGCTAATGCCGCTGCAGCCTGGAGCAGAAAACGGCTGCTCCAATGAAGCTCGTGGACCATGACTGGCTAGCAAGCCAGCCAGCCCTGGTTTGAATCCAGAGCCTGTCTTCTCCTAGATCCGCTGTCTCCCAGGGATAAGGCGTCCGGTCTTCCCTGACAACGACTCTTTGCCTGGTCCCTACTCTTTGACCTGTCCAACTGCCCTTGTAACTCTCTGGTTCATTGGAACTCACAAGCCTTCCCATCATGCCATGGGGCAGGCTTAGGGGATTTCTTAGAGCACTCATGTCAAAGCACATGGAAGATAGGCATAGATTTTGAGGCCAGGAAAAAACATCCACAATATCTATAGTCTGACTTCTTGCCTAACACACCTCAGAGAATCTAACCCCGTAATTTCTGCATCAAGGCCGTGTGCTCTGTTAGAACGACAGGGTATCTTTCGAGTTATGGCATGTGCATCTGATATTGGTGATGCTGCTAGACTAGGAGTGAGGAATTTGGGGTTTAATCCCCATTCTGCCCTCATCGTGTAATAGCCAAGAATGAATAACGTACGACCATTCGGTACAACGGCTGCTACATGGCATGAGACAGGGAGACGTTATTGTGTAATGCCACACATGCTTTCAGCCAAGGGGTAGGAATGGCCAGCACGAGGCTGTCCTCTACAACAGTGATTCCCAAACTAGGGTTCATGAACCCCTGGGGGTTCACGAAATGTTACTGGGGGTTCTTGGGAAAAAAATCCCTAATGGCGGACAGAACTGTTCCTAGGGACCCCGGACAGCACGGAGCCAGCAGCCTGGAGCCCCTGGACTTCCAAGAGCCAAGCAGATCAAAGCAAGCATCTCTATCACACTGAGGAGATTTAAACTTCAAGACTCCTTATAAGAAATGGAAAGGGAGGTGGATATTTTTGCTGTTTTTAAAATGAAATAGGCAGCTAGTATTGTTTTTAAAATTATGATGAAGAACAAGTTTAAGCTTTGTTGTAACGTGCATTGTTTGCCCGGACTACTCAAGACCTGAATGCTTATGTAGGAGGAGCTCTTTGAGTTGGCTTCTTAAATACCTTCATGCTGTTTCACATCTGATACTCCTTGATGAAACATAGGAGCCTTGTCTCATAACAGGCTTATTCAAAGTGATACAGTGGAGTCCCACATCAGTGCTCAGAGTACGGGTTCCTTGGGGAACAAGCCTTGCTCTGCTGCCTCTCCAAAGGGTTGAATTTTACCCTGAGAGATTCATGGCTTTGGTCTCTGCAATTTTATCTCGTGTTCTTCAAATCAGATTGTGATCGGGAAGCAGGATGGTCTGCTGGTCAGGCCACTGCAGGGGGAATCAGGAAATTGTGGTTCTGCTCCAGGCTTTGCCACAATGTGAAGTGAATCAAGTGACTTCCCCCATCTCTGATTCCTTTGTTGGGCTTGTTGGTTTAGACTGAAACCTGTTCAGCACAAGGCCTGTCTCCTGTGGTGTGTATGGGCAGCACCTGACACACTGGAACCATGATCTTGGTTGGGACCCTTCAGGTGTTACTAAAATGCCAACAATAATGACCTGTGGATTTGAATGGGAGAAAGGTCTGTTATGTGAGACCGTCCCACCCAGTGGGTCCTGCATCCAGCCGAAATGTTGAACTGGAGCACTCGTGTTTTAAGGAAAATGGAGGACAGAGTCACAGATTTGTGAGGCCAGAAATACCATTCTGAGAACATTGTGCCCCTCTGCATGACACACAGCAAAGAGCCCAACCCCAGTCATTTCTGTAACAAACCCACGATTTTTGTTTGAGCCACAGCATATCATTTGAGCTACAGTATATCTATCTGATATTGGTGACAATGCTGGCCAGGGAGGGAGGTGAACTGGATTCTAATCCTAATCTGCCACCAATTTGCAGTGGCTGAGAGGGAACACAAATTCCTTTGGTGCAGTGGTCTCCAGAGAGCAGCAGAACTGAGGGAATGAGACAGAGAAGTCTATTGCGTAGTGACCAGGTGGAAGCAGCGAATGGTCAGGAAGTGATAGCATGCGGTGTGCCCTGTACAATGACCAGGAGTTGATAGCGCAGGTAAGGGAATGAGATAGAAGTTGCTGTACCCACTACTGAGCAAGTGACAGTAGCAGAATTTTTGAAGGACAGAGATCGAGCAGCTCTCAGTTCCACCTGCAGCTGTGGTCAGCTGTGAAAACCACATGGAGTTTCTCTTTCATTTTAAATTCCAGCGGAAAGTCTGTGGTTTCCCCACTGCCTGCTGCTTTCTTAACTAACAGCACCAGACAGGAAAAGATTTTAAGAGCTATTGTCCTATTGCTGTATGGTGTACAATGTTAAGGGATGAGAGTTTGTATGAAAGACCCTATCCAAATAAAACTGTCTTGCAATTAACAGCTTTGAAGTGTCTTGCTGAGCCTGAGGGTTTTCACCCCCCTTATGTCTGACTTTCAAGAAAACTGGTCCTATTTTTAAAGGTCTTTTTAGATACCAAAAAAGTAGGTTAAGTGCCTAACTCCCGTTATTTTCCATGGGAGTCAAGTGCCAAACCTGCTTACGCTATTTTGAAAATCCCAGTAGGTGCCTACTTCACATCATCATCATATCCCTAAAGACTTTTTTAAAATCTAGCCCGATTCCTTTGCTAGAAAGAGGAAACCGGAAAGAGACAGATTCTCAGGTGGTGTAATTCAGCGGAGCCGTGCTGACTTCATTAGCACTGAACACAGACACACGACCTCATGATCTAGCCCTAAATCTTTACATTGATTTTTATGTTTCAAAACCGGGCAATGCTAGCACGGGTGAGATTCTGTTCCCATTACTCATGTCAAGTAGTATTTTACTCCATGAGTAGCTTCATTGCTCCAGATTCTCCTCTTGGTAACAGTGACTGTAGACTGGAGTCTCTCCTAATTTACATGGGAGTACGTGAAAGGAGAATCATGACACCAGTGAAGTTAGTCCTGACTAACACCATGGTGAATGAGTCTTATTGAGTGCAATGAACTTACTTCTGCTTTACACCCGACTAATTAAGAAAATCAGGCTCTTTGACTTCCATGAAATCACTTTTGCTTTACACTGAGGTGCGGGAGGGGGGCTCTGCCCCAATGACTCCATTGTTACTAGTCACAGAATAAGTGCATACTCAGTGTTCAGAAGTCCTTATCATTAAAAGTGAAACAATGAAATATTTGTATTTCTAGCCGAAGCTTGACCAACATCAAAAATAACCTTCGATTCAGGATCTCCCATGGCTCCCACCTCGGAAGGATCTGAGCCCCTCAAAAACAATAATGTATTTATCCGCACGACAGCCATGAATGGTAGGGAGCCATTGTTATTTGATGAGGAACGAAGTTAAAGGTTGACACGCTTGCTCAAAACAGCAGAGACCTTGGACAACCCGTTCAGTTTTGCTTTAACTGAATGTGGTTGGGAAGAAAATCCCCCTACGGCTAGTGTATCCCAGTGACTCTAGTAGGAACCGATCTCACACCTTCTTGTCAAGCATTCGGTATTGGCTCCTGTTGGAGAACTGAGCTAGACGGACAGGACTGAGCCGTTGGCGCAATTCCTCTGTTCCCATCACACAGTGAGCATGTGGCCGCGCTGGTAATGGAAGTTGAGCTATTCAAGGGGCCTAAGGGAATTAGGCGCATGGCTCCCAATGAGGTTCAAAGGGAGTTGGGAAGCTAACTTCAGCCTGAACACAGATCTCCTGAGTCCCATTCCACTAATCAATGTTGCCTCGAGAGTAGGTGGGGAAAGACAGAAGGGAGGTGCAAAACTTCTGAAAATGCAGAATCGTTTGCCTTCCTCCTTTTCCAAGAGCCAAGAATGAATAATGTACGGCCATTCTGTACAACGGCTGCTACATGGCATGAGACAGGGAGACGCTATTGTGTAATGCCACACATGCTTTCAGCCAAGGGGTAGGAATGGGCAGCACGAGGCTGTTCTCTACAATGGCCACTAGTGATTACTTAGCGGACGCAGAGGAATGAGACAGAAGCAGCAACATCCATCAATGTGCACATGATGGCAGCAGAGCTCTGGGTGTCTTTTAGCTGGCGGTTCTCGTTTTCATCTGCAGCCGCGGTCAGCTCTGAAAACCACACGGACTTTCCATTTCATAGAAAGACACAGCTGAAGGCCTGTCTGTCTCCCCTCCCCCCATTTCCTGCCTACTGCCTAACCAAGTGTCAGAGGGGGAGAGATTTTGCAGGCACTGCACTGTTTCTGTGCTGAAAACAATTTCGGGAAAGGTGAGTTTGAATGAAAACCCTCCAAACTAGAACTGGATGGCATTGCACAGCTCTGAAGAGTCTGGCACAGCATGGGGACGCCTTTCCTCCCTTGTCATCAAGGTTAAAAGGGGAATTGTTCTGATAGGGGAATTGAAGGGGAAAGTTAAGGGAGCAGATCCTCACTTGGAGTAAATGGGTGTAGTGCCATTGACTTCAGCACAATGACATTTCTACTCCAGGTGGTAGAAATTCTGGACTTAAATGTTCATGTTGATTTGACATTTCAAATTGTGACAGTGCTAACATGGGGTGAGACTCTGTTTGCCATTACTCAGATCAAATAGTACTTTACTCCATGAGTAGATCCATTGGTCCCGATTCTCTTCTCACTCCTCGTGGCTGAGAGGAGAATCAGTTCATTGATTCCAAAACACACTCCTGATTTACACGAGGATGAGTGACAGGAGAATTAGCCTTAATGAGTCCAATGTCACTATTCTTGATTTGCACCGGTGTGAAATAAGACTCTGATCATCTGACACCCATGGAGTTACTCCCAGTTCAAACTGGGCTGAATACAATGGGGACTCATCCATAGTGACTCCAATGGAGTTACTGACGATTTGGAGTGCGGTTAGTGGGAGAAGATTAAACCAAAATCACACAAGTGGAATTACTCCTGATTTATACCGGTCAATGAGGAAAATCAGGGCCAATTAACTCCCTTCTGAGTAGTCTCAAAGTGTAAGTTACTACTCAGTATATTAGAAGTCTTCATAGTAAACGAAAAAGCTTAGCTACAAAAAGGTTTACATTAATGACCAAACCTTCACGGGAAAGAAGCCTGGTTTGACAGACCTGAAAGATAACCTGCTGTTTTGGAACATCCACGCTGCCCATCATTGCAGTATCTCAGCACCTCACAAACATCAATGAATTTATCTTCACAACTCCCCTGGGTGGCAGGACACTAGGGCTGTCTCCATTTCGGAGACGGAAAACTAAGACAGACTGAGTAAACAGTCCAAGGTCTCTGCTGTTCTGTGGAAACAAGCCAAACATTCACTGACCGGGATTGGGAAGAAAATTCACCTACAGCGGGGCTGTTCCTTAAGTGACAACTAGGGTCTAGCTTCAACCTTTCTTGGAATCTTTTTTATATTGGCCTAGAGGGACTGATCTAACAGATGAGGGCAATTCCTCCGTTCCTGTCACACCAGGAGTATGTGGCAATAGAGGCTGGAGGTTTCAAAGGAGCATAAGGGGAGTGTAGGGACCCAGCTGTGGTTGAATTTCAGGAGGATTTGGGCATCTGTCTATTAAGTACTTTTCAAAGTTCCTGCCTGAAGTGAAATCTCCAGATGCTGAGGCCTGTGCTTTCACCACAAGAAACTGGGTGGAGGGAGAGGGGTGGGGACAGACAGACGGGAGAAGGGAAATTTCTGAAATGCAAAATCATTTCCCTGCCTTGGGGGATATAAGAACATGGGGTAATACTCGCCTTGTTAGTCAGTGGGAATATTTGACACCAACCCGTTGTGCTAACGCAGAGGTCAGCAGCAGTCATGCTGTGGCTACGTTGTCTTTGGGTTGTGGCCTGGTGCAGCTTGTCAGGTGAGCAGCGAGGTGCAGCCTCTTGTAAGGTTGGGGTTTTTCGTGTCTCCAAGGGGGTGATGACATCAGTGGGTCGATGCTTTCGTGCTGACACCAATCTCTGGCAGGTTTACTTTGTAACAGCCACTTCCAAGGTGTCTTGCACCTTCCTCTGAAAGGTCTGTGGGAGATTAGCTGGCTCACTGGTGTGATGGGATAGGAAGAAGTGGGCTGTAGTCCACAAAAGCTTATGCTCTAATAAATTTGTTAGTCTCTAAGGTGCCACAAGTACTCCTGTTCTTCTTTTTGCGGATAATTCCTCTGGGTTTCTTTTACAGGCTCCGTGGCTGCGGTCACTTTAACTCAGCCAGGTTCTGCCCGTGCAGAGCCAGGGAGTTCTATTACCCTGGACTGTGTCGTGTCTGGGTATAACATCAATGACCACCATCTCCACTGGGTCCGTCAGGCCCCTGGGAACCGTCTGGTCTGGGTTACAGCCTTCAGAACAGGTTACACCACCCTCACCGCTAACGAATTCAAAGGACGGGTAACCCCATCCACCAGCGGCTCCACTGGCAGGCTAAAGATCGACCGACTGACAGCTGCAGACACGGCTACCTACTACTGTGCACGAGACACAGTGCTCGCTTCCCAGCTTCCTCTTGTACAATAACCTCTGGGGCAAGGGGCTCGTCTCTCTGAGCACATCTCTCTGCATGAAATTCAGCCCCCGCCGCAGCCTGCACATTGCAAGAGTCCCAATGCAGCCCTCAAAGTAAGACCCCGGGGTTAAATAGGCCATGGGACGAGCCCCCTGCACGGGGGTGAACGTCACCCTCAACAATTAATCTTGTGGCCTTACCGTCACAGACGGCCTGAGGGGGCACCGTGACCTATTGGCCAGAGCGCTGTGCGAGGAGTCAGGCTAGGTGAGTTCTGACCCATTCCTCTGTGGCGTGGCCTGAGGTAACTCACGTCTACCTACCTGCCCCTTTCCTTTCCCACCCTCAGGGTCTCTTGTCGGCTTGAAATGATAAGCACAGCAAGCAACAGGCCGTGCTATGAAGAACTTATGGGCAATGCCGGTTTTACCACAAGGAACAATAGTAGTTAATAGAGTCATGTATTTTAACGCCAGAGAGGGCCATTAGAATCATCTACTCAAACCGCCTGAATAACGCAGGCCAGAGAACGCAGCACAGCTACTCCTGTGCCAGCACTGAGCGACTGTGCGGATGTTAGAATCGATTAATCCCTCTTTCCTGCTCTCTAAAGTCAGAAGGGACCATTGTGACCATGTGGTCTGACAGAGCACAGGCCAAAGAACTTCACCCGCCTGGCTGGCCTGCGGATTGTTTGTAGGCACAGATAGGTCATACTCTGTAGTCATGAATAGCACATGATGGCAGAGAAGTGCTCAAGGATGGAGCTCTGGCATCTCAGGGGCTCTCATCACTGCAAACCACATGGCCTTTCCATTTCATGCCACGTCACAGCTGAAATTCTGAACTTTCCCCATTGACTGCCATCTTCATAACCAGCCCTGTCTGGAAGGAGAAAAGATTTTCACAAATATTATTCTATTTTTGTACTGTAACATTTTGGAAGAATGAATCAAAGGCCTTACGAAATAACACTTTAGTGCATTGTGTAGTTTTTGGCTCAGCGTGAGGCCTTCCCACTATATCTAGTTCAGTTAGTGAGAAATTATTCTGATAAAAGGATTAGAAGTTAAAGGGTCAGATGCTAAATTGGTGCAAAGCCATAGGCTTCCCTGGAACTACTCTAATATTTAGATCTACAAGTTCACATAGCCTGTATTAATGTTTTGGTTTTACGTTTCAAATGAAGACAATGCTAGCGTAGGGTGAGATTTTGTTCCCGTTACTCATGTCATAGTCGTGCTTTACTCCATGAGTAGATCCATTGGAGCTCCTCACACCTATATTGCTTTACTCTAGCACGTCTCCTGATTTACTCCTGTATGAATTAGGGGAGTATCATAGAATTATCAGGGTTGGAAGGGACCTCAGGAGGTATCTAGTCCAACCCCCTGCTCAAAGCAGGACCAACCCCAACTAAATCAGCCTAAACGATCCCACTAGAACTATTCCAGATTTACACTAGAATGTGTGACTGGAGAAATAGCCCTCACGAGTCAATCGAGTTTCCACTGAGACTCAGTCCCATTGACCCCCAGTGGAGTTATTCCTGCTTTACACTGAGGTGAATGAGAAAAGAAGAACTCACCTTGATTCCAAAGTATTTGGGGCTTTATTTCTAAAGGGATTCAGGCAATTTTGAATGCATTTGGAAATGCCACACTGCCTAACGCCAGATGAAATGATCGAGTTTTAGTTCCTCAGGTGCTTCTGAAAATACCACTAGGCATCTATAAACCTTCTGAAAATCTGGATCTTACTCCTGATTTGCAACAGGATGAGAGGAGAAGCTCAAATAACACCAGGGGACTTACTCCGAACTCACACCTGGCCTCTGTTTGCCAGAAGCTGGGAATGGGCGACAGGGGATGGATCACTTGATGATTCCCTGTTCTGTTCAGGCAATTTTGAATGCATTTCGAAATGCCACACTGCCTAATGCCCGGTGATCGGCAAGCAGCACGGTCTGCTGGTTCGGCCACAACAGTACGAATCAGGAGAATTTGTAGATCAGTGTCACAGCCTAGAACAGAACCAATGTGAAGTGAAGCAAGAGACTTCCCCTTGTCTGTTTAGATGGAAACATCTGGAGTGCAAGGCCTGTCTCCTGTGGTGTGTATGGGCAGCACCTGACACACTGGAACCCTGATCTTGGTTGAGACCCTTCAGATGTTATTCAAATAGCAACAGTAATGACCTGTGGATTTGAATGGGAGAAAAGGACCATTATGTGAGACCGTCCCACCCAGTGGGTCCTGCATCCAGCCGAAATGTTGAACTGGAGCACTCATAAGGAGCATGGAGGACAGAGTCACAGAGTTCTGAGGCCAGAAAAACCATTCTGAGAACATTGTGCCCCTCTGCATGACACACAGCAGAGAACCCAACCCCAGACATTTCTGTAACAAACCCACGATTTTTGTTTGAGCCACAGCGTATCATTTGAGCTACAGTATATCTATCTGATATCGGTGACAATGCTGGACAGGGAGGGAGGTGAACTGGATTCTAATCCTACTCTGCCACCAATTTGCAGTGGCTGAGAGGGAACACAAATTCCTTTGGTGCAGTGGTCTCCAGAGAGCAGCAGAACTGAGGGAATGAGACAGAGAAGTCTATTGTGTAGTGACCAGGTGGAAGCAGCGAATGGTCAGGAAGTGATAGCATGCAGTGCCCTGTACAATGACCGGGAGTTGATAACGCAGGTAGGGGAATGAGATAGAAGTTGCTGTACCCACTACTGAGCAAGTGACGGTAGCAGAGTTTTTGAAAGACAGAGATCGAGCAGCTCTCAGTTCCACCTGCAGCTGTGGTCAGCTGTGAAAACCACATGGAGTTTCTCTTTCATTTTAAATTCCAGCAGAAAGTCTGTGGTTTCCCCACTGCCTGCTGCTTTCTTAACTAACAGCACCAGACAGGAAAAGATTTTAAGAGCTATTGTCCTATTGCTGTATGGTGTACAATGTTAAGGGATGAGAGTTTGTATGAAAGACCCTATCCAAATAAAACTGTCTTGCAATTAACAGCTTTGAAGTGTCTTGCTGAGCCTGAGGGTTTTCACCCCCCTTATGTCTGACTTTCAAGAAAACTGGTCCTATTTTTAAAGGTCTTTTTAGATACCAAAAAAGTAGGTTAAGTGCCTAACTCCCGTTATTTTCCATGGGAGTCAAGTGCCAAACCTGCTTACGCTATTTTGAAAATCCCAGTAGGTGCCTACTTCACATCATCATCATATCCCTAAAGACTTTTTAAAATCTAGCCCGGTTTCTTTGCTAGAAAGAGGAAACCGGAAAGAGACAGATTCTCAAGTGGTGTAATTCAGCGGAGCCGTGCTGACTTCATTAGCACTGCACACAGACACACGACCTCATGATCTAGCCCTAAATCTTTACATGGATTTTTTATGTTTCAAAACAGGGCGAAGCTAGCACGGGTGAGATTCTGTTCCCATTACTCATGTCAAGTAGTATTTTACTCTGTGAGTAGCTCCATTGCTCCGGATTCTCCTCTCGGTAACAGTGGCTGTAGACTGGAGTCTCTCCTAGTTTACACAGGAGTACGTGAAAGGAGAATCATGACACCAGTGAAGTTAGTCCTGACTAACACCATGGTGAATGAGTCTTATTGAGTGCAATGAACTTACTTCTGCTTTACACGCGACTGATTAAGAAAAGCAGGCCCTTCGACTACAGTGAAATCATTTCTGCTTTACACTGAAGTGTGGGGGACGGGCGGCACTTTTCAAGGGACGTTTTTTTGTTTGTTTTTTTGGTGTATTTTTTTTTTTTTTTGCTTGGGGCAGCAAAAAGCCTGGAGCCGGCCATGGTCGGGGAGGAGCTCTGCCTTGCTGACTCCATTGTTACTATTCAGAGAATAAGTTCCTACTCCATACGTCTTCAGAAGTCCTCACCGTTTAGACGTGTGACAGTGAAACATTTATATTTCTAGCCAAAGCTTGCAAACATGGCTGGACCAACAACAAAAATAACCTTTGGTTTAGGATCTTCCATGGCTCCCACCTCGGTAGTATCTGAGCCCCTCACGAACAATAATGTATTTATCCCCAGGACAGCCATGAATGGTAGGAAGCCATTGTTATTTGATGGGGAATGGAGTTAAAGCAAGAGTGGGTGGCCCAAGGTCTCTGCTGTTTTGAGGAAGCACTCAAACTTTAACTGAATGTGATTGGGAAGAAAATTCCCCTACTTCTAAGGAATCCCATAGGTCGCTAGTAGAGTCAATCTTGCACCTTCTTTTCAAGCATTCAGTATTGGCTTCTGTTGAAGAACTGAGCTAGATGGACAGGACTGGTCCATTGGAGCAAATCCTCTGTTCCCATCTGTCACAGACTCACAGATCATGCCCACTCGTGGCCCCGTGCGGTCCATGGGGGGCGCCCCTTTCAGTGCGACAGCCCTTCTCGGGGGTCCACTCTCTCCCGGGGTCAGGCCCCACCACCTCCTGGAGCCACACCCCTCCGAGCCTGAACACATCCGTCTCTCGCCGTGGGCCGCCTCAGGGAGTCCACTCGCTGTGAACCGCAGGGACCTCCACCCCCCCGAAAGTGTTGATGCCCCCCCCTGTTCTCTAGACCAGAGTGACTCTCAGCCAGCATGAAACAGGAGGGTTTATTGAGTGTTGAACACAGCACAGGAAACTCTCAGGGCCTCAGGCCTGGCCTCCCTCAGCCCAGCACACACCAGTCTCTCTGCATTCAGGTGGGCTCTGCCTGCTCCCCCTCTCCAGCCCCGAGCCCCCCTGTTTCCCAGCTGGGCCTCTGAGATCCCCGGCCCCAGGCCCTGCCTCTGTCCATTGTCTTCTCTCCAGGGAAACAGGGTTGTAAACTGGGGCCTCCGCTCCTCGCGTCTGTCCTCTGGCTGGAACCGGCTGGTTAGGTCACCGGGTCCTCACTCTGCAGCCCATTGTTCTCCCACTGGCCAGAACCGGCTGCGTCTCCTCAGCTGGGCCTCTGGGTCACCAGGTCACCAGTCACTGGAGTGTCCATTCTCCAGGCTATCGGCTGTGGTCCCAAGTTCTCTCTCCGGTCCTCTGTAACAACAAACTCCCTCTCACCTCATCTCATTAAACCAGTAACACCCAGGGAAACTGAGTCCCACCCCCTCTGCATGCAAACCATTGGAAAACAAGGAAAAAACAAGAAAATCCCCCACTTCGTCACACCATCACACAGTGAGCATGTGGCAGCGCTGGTAATAGAAGTTGAGCTATTCAAGGGGGCCTAAGGGAATTAGGCGCATGGCTCCCAATGAGGTTCAAAGGGAGTTGGGTAGCTAACTTCAGCCTGAACACAGATCTCCTGCGTCCCACTCCACTAGTCAATGCTGCCGCGAGAGTAGGTGGGGCAAGACAGAAGGGAGATGCAAAACTTCTGAAATGCAAAATCGCTTGCCTTCCTCAGAGGATATAAGAACTTCGGGTGATAGCCTCACAGAGAATATTTCACACAACGCCATTGTGCTAAAGCAAAGCTCCTCGGCAGTCATGATGCTGTTGTTACATTGTCTTTGCCTTATCTCATGGTGTGGCTTGTCAGGTGGGCAAGGAAAAGCAGACTCTTGTAAGGTGTTGGGTTTTTTCATGCCTCTAGGGGACTCATGACAGCATTGGATCAAGGCTCTGATACTTAACCCAATCTGTGACTCTAGGGTGAGGGGGAAAAATCAGTTTTGTCTGGGCAGGACATTTTGTAACTGCTCATGGGAGGGAGTCTTGCCCCTTCCTCTGTCATGTATTTTGGAGATTACAGGGACCCCTGCTCTGGTGCGATGTAACAATATCTCTGCTCTGTTTCTTTTACAGGCTGCGGGGCCGCGATCACTCTAACCCAGCCGAGTTCTGCCCAGGCAGAGCCAGGCAGTTCCCTTATCCTGGACTGTGTCGTCTCTGGGTATAATATCAATGACCGCCATTTGAGCTGGATCCGACAAGCCCCGGGGAAAAGTCTGGTCTGGCTAGCAGCCTTCAGAACAGGTTACACCACCTACATCACAGATGAGTTCAAAGGACGGGTCACCCCTTCCACCAGCGGTTCCACTGGCAAACTAAAGATAAACAGTCTCACAGCTGCAGACACCGCTACTTACTACTGTGCGACAGATACACAGTGATCCCTGCCTGGCTTCCTCTCCTACAATATCCCTCATGGAACTGGTCTCATCTCACTTAGCCCATCTCTGTCTTCCATGAACTTCATTCTGGGGCATAAGGACAATGAAAGGCCTACGCATCATTGGAGTCCCACATCAGTCCTCAGAGAACGGTGTTCCTTTGGGAACAGGCCTTGTTCTGCTGCCTCTCCAAAGGGTTGAATTTTACCCTGAGAGGTTTAGGGCTTTGGTCTCTGCAATTTTACTGTCTGTTCTTCAAATCAAATTGAGATCAGAAAGCAGCATGGTCTGCTGGCTAGGCCACTGCAGGGGGAATCAGGAAATTCTGGTTCTGTTCTTGGTCGTGACATTGATCTACAATGTGAAGTCAAGCCAATGACTTCCCCTGTCTCTGATTCCTTTGTTGGGCTTGTCTGTTTAGAGTGAAACCTGTTCAACGCAAGGCCTGTCTGCTGTGGTGTGTATGGGCAGCACCCAGCACACTGGGACCCTGCGTATTCGCACCCTTAAGGTGTTATGGAAATGCCAATAATAATGGCCTGTGGATTTGAATGGCAGAAAGGACCATTTTTGTTTGAGCCACAGCGTATCATTTGAGCTACAGTGTATCTATCTGACATGACAATGCTGGACAGGGAGGGAGGTGATCTGGATTCTAATCCTAATATGCCACCAATTTGCAATAGCCTAGAGAGAACACAAATTCCTTTGGTTAAATTTAAATAAATAAATGTGTTAGTCTCTAAGCCTCTAAGGTGCCACAAGTACTCCTGTTCTTTTTACAAATTCCTTTGGTGCAGTGGTCTCCAGAGGGCAGCAGAACTTGGGGAATGGGACCAAGAAGTCTATTGTGTAGTGACCACGTGGAAGCAGCGAATGGTCAGGAAGTGATAGCATGCGGTGCCCTGTACAATGACCGGGAGTTGATAACGCAGGTAGGGGAATGACATAGCAGTTGCTATACCCGCTACGGAGCAAGTCACGGTAGCAGAGTTTTTGAAGGACAGAGATCTAGCAGTTCTTCATTCCAGCTGCAGCTGTGGTCAGCTGTGAAAACCACATAGCGTTTCTCTTTCATTTGAAATTCCAGCTTAGAGTCTATGGTTTCCCCACTGCCTCCTGCCTTGTTAACTAACAATACCATATGAAAGAGAGATTTTAAGAGTGACTGTCCGATTGTCCTCCTGTGTGCAATTTTTAAGGGATAAACATTTGAATGAAAGACTATCGACATAAAAGTGTCTTGCAATTAATAGCTTTGGTTTTGCTGAACTCGATGTTCCAGAAGGGAACAACTATCACCAGGCAACCTTAATTGTGCATTTTTTGACATGTAAACCACTCTGACTAAAGCCTCAGTTATCTCTGCTTTTCCGATCATCAGTTAGCCTTACTTATAAATAATAAGATTTTTGTCATGGTTATTTTTAGTAAAGTCCTGGACAGGCCACAGGCAATAAACAAAAATTCATGGAGCCCGTGACCTGTCCGTGATTTACTAAAAGATAACCGGGGGGCAGGGATAGGTGGGGGGAGGAATGGAGTTCCATGAGAGTGGGGTGACAGACAGGCTGAGCTTCCCCGCCAGGGTAGGGGGGTACAGCCCCAGCTCCAGGGTCCCCAGCGGGGGTGAAGCCACAGGGAGCACACAGCCCCATCTCCAGGGTCCCCAGCGGGGGTGAAGCCACAGGGAGCACACAGCCCCATCTCCAGGGACCCCAGCGGGGGGTGCGGCTACGGGGGGCACACAGCCCCGGCTCCGGGGACCCCAGTGGGGGGTGCGGCCACAGGGGGCACACAGCCCCGGCTCCAGGGACCCCAGTGGGGGATGTGGCCACAGGGGGCACACAGCCCCTGCTCCAGGGACCCAGCGGGGGGTGCGGCCATGGTGGTCAGACAGCCCCCGCTTCAGGGACCCCAGCAGGGGCACGGCCACGGGGGGCACACAGCCCCCGCTCCAGGAACCCCAAGGGGGTGTGGCCACAGGGGGCACACAGCCCCGGCTCCAGGAACCCCAGGGGGGGTGTGGCCACAGGGGGCACACAGCCCCCGCTCCAGGGACCCCAGCGGGAGTGCGGCCACAGGGGGCACACAACCCCCGCTCCAGGGACCCCAGCGGGGGTGCGGCCATGGTGGTCAGACAGCCCCCACTTCAGGGACCCCAGCAGGGGCACGGCCACGGCCACAGCGGGCACACAGCCCCGGCTCTGGGGACCCCAGCAGGGGTGCAGCCACGGGGGGACACAGCCCCCACTCCAGAGCTGGCCATGGCTGCAGGACACACAGCCCAGCTCCAGGGACCCCAGCAGGGGCACGGCCATGGGGGGCACATAGCCCCAGCTGTGGGGACCCCAGCGGGGGTGCAGCCACGGGGGGCACACAGCCCCGGCTCCAGGTACCCCAGCAGGGGCACGGCCACGGGGGGCACACAGCCCCGGCTCTGGGGACCCCAGCAGGGGTGCAGCCACGGGGGGACACAGCCCCCACTCCAGAACTGGTCATGGCTGCAGGACAGGAGTGCGTGGCCCCAGCTACAGACCCTGCCAAGCGCCCGCTGCAGCCAGGGGAGAGGGGGAGCATGGCCCTGGGAAGCCACGATGGGGGCGCATGGCCCCCGGTGCAGCCACGGGGCTGGGGCTGCAGGGTCCTGGTTCTAGCCAGCCCCAGTTGCAGGGCTCACAGTCCTGCCTCCTCCTCCTGAAACCCTAGAAATCCCGGCAGTCTGGTAAAGTCACGGAATCCATGACTGCCATGACTAAACGGTAGCCTTATTGACAGAGTGCCTGGGTGCGAATGTTATTATTGTTACAGCAGAGAGCATTCGAACCCCTCTCCCAGGGTCACACCGAGTCAATGGGACTAAGGGCCCTAAGCTGCTTTTGAAAATGGGGCCCATGTAAAAGTTTTAAAAGCACCTAAGTCACTTGAGATCCTGAGGTGACTAAATGCCTCTAAAAAGCTGCTGTTAACTCCCACTGATTTCAACTCCTAATGGGACTTAGGGCCAGATTTTTAAAGGCAAGTGGGTGCTTAAGTCTCATTTTCAAATGTGACTTGGGCATTTGAAACCTTTTTTTTTTTTCCAATTAAAGTTAGGCTCCTAATTGTCTAAAGGGACAGATTTTTCCCCCCAGTATGTATGTGCATAAAGGTGCAGATATGCACTTAATTGGATTCTCACATTGAAATCCTTTTGAAAGTCCCATTAGGCATGTGTATGCATCTTTGGGTGCCATATTTCTTTAAAAATCTGGCCCTAAATCAATTGTAAAAATGGAACTTAGGATCCTAAGTCATTTTGATGCTTCTGAATATTTTACCCATGACTCTGTCTTTGACCTCCATTTCATTCCTGGATCTTTGCAAATTACAAATCACAATGTAAAGTTTTCAGACTCTTTTGAAGAGAACCACCCTTCCCCGTCTGAGCGTGTCTTTGAAGACATCTCTTATTTCTCATCCCTGAGGCTGTATATGTATATGAGTTTAGCAAAGGGTGAGCACGGAGTGAAGAATGGCTGCTGCTTTGTACATTCCTGATGAGTGGCTCTTTTGGGATAATATGTACATGAAAATGGAACAGCTGTAGAAGTTGGACATCACTGTTGTTAAGAGAAAAGAGCTAAGCACCACAATGGAAGTGTATAGGGAACTCACTCATTCAATGAGGTGTGTGGGTCTGTACAAACAAGTTTCAAAATGCATCTTATACCACAGAAGAAATGGTTAATGACATTGGGGCCTGTCAGGGTTCCTTCCCCACTCTGAACTCTGGGGTATAGATGTGGGGACCCGCATGAAAGACCCCCTAAGCTTATTTCTACCAGCTTAGGTTAAAAACTTCCCCAAGGCACAAATTCTTCCTTGTCCTTGGATGGTATCGCTGCCACCACCAAGTGAGTTAGATAAAGATGCAGGAAAAGGACCACTTCGAGTTCCTGTTTCCCCAAAATATCCCCCCCAAGCCCCTTCACCCCCTTTCCTGGGGAGGCTTGAGAATAATATACCAACCAAATAGGTTAACCAAGTGAGCACAGATCAGACCCTTGGGTTTTTAGGACACTAAAAACCAATCAGATTCTTAAAAACAGAACTTTATTATAAAGAAAAAATGTAAAAGAAGCACCTCTGTAAAATCAGGATGGAAGGTAACTTTACAGGGTAGTAAGAGTTAAAACACAGAGGATTCCTCTCTAGGAAAAAACTTTAAAGTTACAAAAAACAGAAATAAACCTCCCTGTTAGCACAGGGAAAATTCAAATGCTAAAACAAAAGATAATCTGATGCATTTCCTTGCTATTATTTACAATTGGTAATCTTAGATGCTTATTTCAGATATAGCTTTAGGTGCTGTATTTTTCCTGCCCTGGTCCCTCTCTGTCCTGGAGAGAACAACAAAGAGAGCACAAAACAAAAACCTTCCCCCACAGATTTGAAAGGATCTTCTCCCCTTATTGGTCCTTTTGGTCAGGTGCCAACCAAGTTATTTGTGCTTCTTAACCCTTCAAAGGTCAAGGGGGGATTTTATGCTCCCCTTAGCTGTATGTTCATGACAGGGCCGCAGAATGGCAAGCGGAACACTAGGATGGTTGGGCAGAGAACTGATATAAAGGCTGCCAACCAAGTGCCAATAATCAACTGGAGAGTCAACTTCCCATTCATGATGCTGGGGTAGTGCAATGACTTACAAATAACTATGTATCTACCAAAGGACATCACGGCTACCAGGATATCTGCTGGGAGAGCAATATAGCAGTGCACAGACAATCCAGGAAGTTTTTGAAAAGTGTAGGGGACAATTTCCTGGTGCAAGTGCTGGAGGAACCAACTAGAGGCACAGCTCTTCTAGACCTGCTGCTCACAAACCAGGAAGAATTAGTAGGGGAAGCAAAACTGGATGGGAACCTGGGAAGCAGTGATCATGAGATGGTCAAGTTCAGGATCCTGACACAAGAAAGAAAGGAGAGCAGCAGCATATGGACCCTGGACTTCAGAAAAGCAGACTTTGACTTTTACAGGGAACAGATGGGCAGGATCCCCTGGGAGAATAACATGAGGGGGAAAGGAGTCCAGGAGAGCTGGCGGTATTTTAAAGAACCCTTATTGAGGTTGCAGGAAAAAAACGTCCTGATGTGTAGAAAGAACAGTAAATATGGCAGGCGACCAGCTTGGCTTAACAGTGAAATCTTTGCTGATCTTAAACACAAAAAAGAAGCTTACAAAGAGTGGAAGATTGGACAAATGACCAGGGAGGAGTATAAAAATATTGCTCAGGCATGCAGGAGTGAAATCAGGAAGGCCAAATCACACTTGGAATTGCAGCTAGCAAGAGATGTTAAGAGTAACAAGAAGGGTTTCTTCAGGTATGATAGGAACAAGAAGAAAGTCAAGGAAAGTTTGGGCCCCTTACTGAATGAGGGAGGCAACCTAGTGACAGAGGATGTGGAAAAAGCTAATGTACTCAATGATTTTTTTGCCGCTGTCTACACAGAGGTCTGCTCCCAAACTGCTGCACTTGGCAGCACAGTATGGGGAGAAGGTGACCAGGCCTCTGTGGAGAAAGAAGTAGTTCAGGACTATTTAGAAAAACTGGATGAGTAAGGCCATGGGGCCGGATGCGCTGCATCCGAGGGTGCTAAAGGAGTTGGCGGATGAGATTGCAGAGCCACTGGCCATTATCTTTGAAAACTCATGGTGATCGGGGGAGGTCCCAGATGACTGGAAAAAGGCTAATGTAGTGCCCATCTTTAAAAAAGGGAAGAAAGAGGACCCAGGGAACTACAGGCCAGTAAGCCTCACCTCAGTCCCTGGAAAAATCATGGAGCAGGTCCTCAAGGAATCAATTCTGAAGCACTTAGAGGAGAGGAAAGTAATCCGGAACTAATGCCTGACTAACCTAATTGCCTTCTATGAGGAGATAACTGGGTCTGTGGATGAGGGGAAAGCAGTGGATGTGTTATTCCTTGACTTTAGCAAAGCTTTTGATACAGTCTCCCACAGTATTCTTGCCAGCAAGTTAAAGAAGTATGGGCTGGATGAATGGACTTTAAGGTGGATAGAAAGCTGGTTAGATTGTCGGGCTCAACGGGTAGTGATCAACGGCTCCATGTCTAGTTGGCAGCCGGTTTCAAGCGGAGTGCCCCAAGGGTCGGTCCTGGGGCCAGTTTTGTTCAATATCTTCATTAATGATCTGGAGGATGGCATGGACTGCACTCTCAGTAAGTTTGCAGATGACACTAAAGTGGGAGGAGTGGTAGATACTCTGGAGAGTAGGGATAGGATACAGAGGGACCTAGACAAATTAGAGGATTGGGCCAAAAGAAACCTGATGAAGTTCAACAAGGACAAGTGCAGAGTCCTGCACTTAGGATGGAAGAATCTCATTCACTGTTACAGACTAGGGACCGAATGGCTAGGAAGCAGTTCTGCAGAAAAGGACCTAGGCGTTACAGTGGATGAGAAGCTGGATATGAGTCAACAGTGTGCCCTTGTTGCCAAGAAGGCTAACGGCATTTTGGGCTGTATAAGTAGGGGCATTGCCAGCAGGTCGAGGGACGTGATCATTCCTCGCTATTCGACATTGGTGAGGCCTCATCTGGAGTACTGTGTCTAGTTTTGGGCCCCACACTACAAGAAGGATGTGGAAAAATTGGAAAGAGTCCAGCGGAGGGCAACAAAAATGATTAGGGGGCTGGAGCACATGACTTATGAGGAGGGGCTGAAGGAACTGGGATTGTTTAGTCAGCAGAAGAGAAGAATGAGGGGGGATTTGGTAACTGCTTTCAACTACCTGAAAGGGGGTTCCAAAGAGGATGGATCTAGACTGTTCTCAGTAATACCAGATGACAGAACAAGGAGTAATGGTCTCAAGTTGCAGTTGGGGAGGTTTAGGTTGGATATTAGGAAAAACTTTTTCACTAGGAGGGTGGTGAAGCACTGGAATGGGTTACCTAGAGAGGTGATGGAATCTCCTTCCTTAGAGGTTTTTAAGGTCAGGCTTGACAAAGCCCTGGCTGGGATGATTTAGTTGGGAATTGGTCCTGCTTTGAGCAGGGGGTTGGACTAGATGACCTCCTGATGTCCCTTCCAACCCTGATATTCTATGATTCTATGATGTATTCTGAGGTCCTAAGGAAGAAATAGAAATAGGTTTGGATGAAACATCCACTGAAAGAAGTAGCTTGATGTGCCGACATAAGGTTCATCATTGCCATGGTGAACCATATCCCCGAGATGGACAAGTTGCAGAGAAACCAGTACACTGGAGTGTGGAGGCGGTAATCACTCCACACCAAGGCTATGATCATCATGATCCTGATAAGTGTCAGAGTGTAGATCACCAGAAGAAATAGGAAGACCAGGATTTTTAATCTGGAGTTGCTCGGAATCCTACTATTATGAATTCCTTCACTCTGGTTTGGTTCTCAGTCTCTATGGCTTCATTTCTCACTCCGCTGCATAAAGAAGAGAAGGAAGATACAATCAGCATAACTTTTTATTTGAAAAAATCCCATTTCAATGATAAAGCAATAAAACGGAGTTGTCCAACTTTCCCTGAAATTCAGTGGGATTTGTGTGCTTTCTTTCTTTGGTGTTGCTTTTTTCAATGTAATAATGATCTGAGATGGATTAATAATCTTTGAGGAAATAATTCCAAATGAGCCTGTTATGTGGCCAAGAGTAATGTAGCCCTCTACAGCATATAGAAAGAAGACCCATTTACCACACTGGGTAAATGTTGAAGAGAAGGTAGTTTGGTCCCTTCCGCTGTACCTGGTGGAATGCTGACAATATTCATTCTCAAACTAACTTTCCAGACCTCTTTCCTTTTATATGGCGAAAGACAAGGAACATTATTTTTGCAGGGAAAAATACTTTCCCACAATAATTTTACCATGGATTCGTTTTTCCTTACTGCTGATAGAATTTCTTTTATAGTCCTTAATTTACCTTATCCATGAGTATAAAGGAATCTCTTCTGTAGTTATTATTACTAATAGCTTTAAAAACTGATAGTTCTTAACGAGCTAAAAACATATTACAATGGGTCATAATTTCATCTATGATAGAACCCATCTGTAATAACAAGTACCCCCTAATAATCACTCTGTTTTGTTTATGACATGTCTGAAGACACTTTTCAGTAGTTTAAGGGTTCTCCTCCCTGGACACCTGGACTACATTGGTAAAGTCAGAGTAAAAAATTACACATATTCCATCACTTTCTCTTTCGGTTTAACCGAAGGACAAAACTTTTTAGATTCAATATGTATCAAGCAATAAATGTAATGATACACATGTAAGCAGAGTCAGGATGAGCTCTACCCTGACATCTGGTGGTGAATTATGGAGAGTGTAGAAAAAAACTCCAGGGGCTGATCTTGTTTGCATAGGCACACCCACTCGCCTGGCATGAGACAACAGCAACTGAAAGTGTTTACTTTGGATGGGGTGGGATCCCCAGTTTCCCTGTTATTGGGGCAGGAGGAATAAAGTGTTGTTACCCTGATTATGTGAATCAAGGACAATGAAACTGTTTTATGACAGAGGGCCTCACCATCACCTAAGTAGCACTTGCTAGACAAGGGACATGGGTTTCACAATCCTGTGAATTGAGAAAGGATGGGGACAAGTATTTGTACCTGATGGTAGACCCCCTTTGAGGGCCCAAAACACCAATTGCACCATCTTCTCTCTTCACTGTTGAATGTCAGAGCTAACTGTGATTCCATTAGGAATCTAGTTACAGGCTGCTGAGCTGAATTCACTTTGGGCCAATGGTGCACCAGCACTGGGGCTCCCCTACTATGAGCTGAGTTCACTAAGAGCTGAGATCACTGAGTGCTGTGTTAAATAGTGGGGGGAGCCTGAAGCTATATTGCTAAGCGGCTGGCAGAGCAGTTTGCGGGGATGGATGGAGGAGTGGCGTGGAGCCTTGCGGGGACAGTTGGAGTGGCCTGAGGAATGGCGAGTAGAGCCGTTTGCGGGGACGGCTGGAAGGCCTCACAGGTCGGTGAGCGAAGCCATTTGTGGGGACGGCTGGAGTGGCTCACATGTGGGTGAGCGGAGCGGAACAGCTCGTAGAGCAGAGCAGTTCGTGGGACGGCAGGAAGTGGACTGGCTCATGGTGAAGGCTGCAGCGAAATCCCACGGAGAGATGGCTGGTCAGCGTCGGATCATGTAAGATGTCCCTTAACACCCTGTGTGCCCCCCTTTTATTCTGGGGCTGCACTGACCAGGGACAGAGACTTTGGGCGTTGTTCAACTTTTGGGACTTTGGGTGGTTGCTGGACCCAAGAGACTTCAGGGGTGTTGGACTTTGGGGACTCTGGGTGATTTTTGGGTTACTGGATTCAAGAACCAAAGGGAAAAGACACGGCCCAATTTGCTGGGGTGGGTCTTTTGCTCATGGTTTATGTTATGAATCCTGTTTGTGGTGTTTTTTCCAATTTAATGCTGATGTCGTTTACCTCATGTTATTAAACATTTTCTGTTACACTCAGACTCCATGCTTGCGAGAGAGGAAGTATTGCCTCTTAGAGGCGCCCGGGGGTGGTATGTAATTGTCCCAGGTCACTGGGTGGGGGCTCGAGCCGGTTTTGCATTGCGTTATTGAAACAGAACCCCTAGATACAGAACCCGGCCCTTGTTGCTACCAACTTAGATGGGCAGAAGGGTTACACACACAAAAGGGTTTTTGTAAATAAATGAAGATATAGAAATATATATATATATAATAGAAATGAATTACAAGAGTTCAACTTATAAAACGTTATTTACTAACATCAGCTTTTTGAAATCCCCAGCTTTATCTAATAAAAGAGAAGGGTAAGTGGCAACCAGAACATAGTCAATAAGACTCTACATGGTGAGAATACCTCGGAGCAGTGCGGGCTTGTTATTCTAGCAGGCAGAGGAATAATAAAACCTGTCAGATGGAAGTTAAAGCTAGAAAAATCCCAACCAGAATTAAAGCAGTGATTTTTAACAGTGAGGAGAATGAAGCATTCTGAAAGCTCTCCAAGGGTATGAGGGCTTCTTCATTACTTGAAGGTCTTAAATCAAGAGAGGAATCTTTTATAAAAGATATGTCAACCTGACCATGACTGAATATCTCCACTACACTGTCTGACCTATGCATTCTGAAGAAGCCTGTGCAATTTTGGGACCATCATGTAGATTCATACACAGACTGTGCTACAGATGTCCTAACATTTCATTAAAGCACCTAGAGCATTGCAGCAGATAGGTAGTTTTGAAAAATCAGCTCCATTGTTTTGGTTCTTGGTTGATAGTGCTTAAGGGATCTACTTGCTGTGAAGCTGACAGCACTTAGCATTAATACTAGTATTAAAGCTGGTCAGCATTTTTACATCAAAACATTTTTCTCAGATACCTTTTTTTTTCCCCCGTTCACTAAATTTTTTTTGGCCATTTTCAGCAAAAATCTACAGGATTTTGCTGCAAAGAAAAACCTTCGGCACCAAGTCTCAGCGCCAGGTTTCAGAGCCGGGCACCAGTCCAAGCCCCAGTGTGTACACTGCTGTTTTTAGCCCCATAGGTTGAGCGTTAGGTGCATAACTGTGACGTCCCCTAGGCTGCAAGCTGGACTTTTGAACCGCGGTGTCCTGTGACTGCTCCCGCCCAGGGTGTCTCTCACACATGTAAAGGCACACCTAGAGTTCCATGAATGCTCACCCGCATAGCTCTCTGTCCCAGCCTTGCGCCCCAGAAACCTGCGTTACACTGCTCATCCCACCTTGGACAGTGCACGCTCAAACCTCTCTCATTTTATCAAAGCAAATGAATCTGCACCAGCCCTTGTTAACCTGAGCAGAGATTCCCCAAACATGTCAACAAATCTGGGTTAGATAGAATCACTTAATAAACGTATTGGTTTTTTTAACCAATTCTGACCTTTTATGCCTGTATCACTTAAACTTTGTCATCAGTTAAAAGAATAAAAGATAAACATGCAATCTTATTGCTAAACCTTTGCCAAGCTAAGTAAACTTTGAAGAAAACAACTTTGCTCACCCCTTTGGCTGTTGCAGGCAGTTCCCAGTTCTGCATACACTGGCTGGATTCCCTCCCCAGCTGGTGACCAATCCATCCAGTTCCAGAGCTGGGAGAGGCGCGAGGTCACGGTCTGGATATTTAAGGGGACACCCCACTGTTCTAAAGTCCAGCTTGTACTCTGGGGGATGTCACACTACCTCCCAGCCTGAGTGAGCGTATTTTCACCAATATGATGGCTTCACAATCTAGATCCAAAATCACATCGTTAACAAACATACAATGTAAACAACGAGGAGTCCTTGTGGCAACTTAGAGACTAACAAATTTATTTGGGCTTAAGCTTCAGTGGGCTAAAACCCACTACATCAGATGCATGGACTGCAAAAACAAACAAACAAACAGTAAGCAGGTATAAAGCAGGTATACAGCACATGAAAAGATGGGAGTTGCCTTACCAAGTGGGGGGTCAGTGCTAACGAGGTCAATTCAATTAGGGTGGATGTGGCCCATTCCAGACAGTTGACAAGAAGGGGTGAGTATCAATAGAGGGAAAATTAGTTTTTGTAGTGACCCAGCCACTCCCAGTCTTTTTTCAGGCCTAATTTGATGGTATCAAATTTGCAAATTAATTCCAGTTCTGCAGTTTCTTGTTGAAGTCTGTTTTTGAAGTTTTTTTGTTGAAGAATGGTGACTTTTAAGTCTGTTATTGAGTGTCCAGGGGGTTTGAAGTGCTCTCCTACTGATTTTTGAATGTTACCATTCT
This sequence comes from Malaclemys terrapin pileata, assembly GCF_027887155.1. Lineage (NCBI taxonomy): Eukaryota > Metazoa > Chordata > Testudines > Emydidae > Malaclemys > Malaclemys terrapin. Next base: position 48,117,518 of record NC_071516.1, read on the forward strand.
TGATGTCTGATTTGTGTCCCTTTATTCTTTTGCATAGAGACTGTCCAGTTTGGCCAATGCACATGGCAGAGGGGCATTGCTGGCACATGATGGCATATATCACATTGGTAGATGTGCAGGTGAACTAGCCCTTGATGGTGGGGCTGACAGTCAATAATAGACTTAAAAGTCGCCATGCTTCAATTAAAAAATGCTGTCTTCTCTATGGGCTAAGTATGCTTGGGGGATGCCCACTTGATCAGGGGCCCATGGGTGAGATAGGTGATGGGGTGCCTAGTTAGAGAATTCCTCCAGTCCTTAGGTATAAATGAGGACACTGAGGAACGTAGCTTTGTCGGGACTGTGGCAGAGTTTTTTGCTGTCCGTCAATGGAACTTTAGGATACGTGTCTACACTGCAATAAAAAGATACAGGTCACGGAGTCTCAGAGTCTCGGTCAACGGACTCAGACTCACAGGCTGAAATAGCCGGGTAGATGTTCAGGCTTGGCCTGGAGCCAGGGCACTGAAAGCCCACACGAGGGGAGGTTCTCAGAGCCTGGGCTCCAACCCCAACCAGAACCTCTACAACAGCGATTTTTAACCCCATGAACCTGAGTCATTGACCTGGGCTCTGAAACTCCGTGTCAAGGGTTTTTTATTGTGGTGTTGACACAGGCTTAGGTGCCTAGCCGATTGTATGCACAGAAAGTTATGTATGTAGGGGATTTAGGCACCTGTAGGGCTAGGCATCAGCTGGGCAGGTGTTTTGTGAATGCCAGTGATGCCTAAAAGTTGGACGTTGGTGCCAATTTTTGCGTCACTGGCACCTAACATCATTTAAATCTAGGAGGGTTCAGCATCTAAGCACTTTTCAAAACCCCACTAGGTACCGAACTGCATTTTAGGCCCTTAGCTTTAGAAATCTGACCCTATTTATCTCCCTTAAGGTCATTGGAAAGTCCCATTCTCAATTCTTTGTGAATAACATTTGGTATTAGTCAAAACTCCCCAAAATGTATTTACATAATTACTTAGACAAAACAAGACAATCAACTACAGAAATCATAGAATGCAGTTCCCAGTCTTGCAAACACTTGTGCATAGGAGTGCTTTGTGCACATAAATCGTTCCAGTGAACGGACTAGGAGAACCACGGCCACCCAGTCACTCACATATACACGTGTTTACAGGAGTTTTCTGCTTTAGACTTTACCTGACACTCAGCCTGAGATTTTAAAGTCTGGTGATTGCTTGTTCAAATCTACTTTGGGGATGGGGGAGGTCAAAATCTCAAACTAACAGCACTAATTATGCTATACAAGACACTTTGTGAATTCTAACCCTGTATAATATAGTGGTTGCACTTACATTACTATTAACATGTAACTAAATTGTAAGTATGCTTTGTGAAATCTGTAATTAACTACTAAATTCACACAAATCAATGAGGAACTACCAGAGATAGCTGGAAAAAAACGAATGTTTTGTCAAAATTCGAAACATGACTTTGCAATTTGAAAATGGACTGATTTTTCATGTTTTCAAATTTCCTGAAGCAGGTTTTTTTTAAGTTTCTTGGGTTTTGAAAAATTGAAAACTTTAAAACTAAAATAGTACAATGGAGTATGAAGGGTAATTGAACACAGTTTAACCTCAATTGTGTGCTGATAAAAATCATACCTTTTCATTGCAACGAAAGAACTATGTTTTTTAAATCAACCCAACTCAAATGTGCCTAGAGCAGGGATCAGCAACCTTTGGCATGGGGCCCACCAGGGAAATCCGCTGGTGGGCCAGGATGGTTTGTTTACCTGCAGCGTCCGCAGGTTCGGCCGATCGCAGCTCCCACTGGCCACGGTTCGTTGCTCCAGGCCAATTGGGGTTGCGGGAAGCAGATCCCTTGGCTCACGCTGCTTCCCACAGCCCCCATTGGCCTGGAACAATGAACCGTGGCCAGGGGCAGCTGCGATCGGCCGAACCTGCGGACGCTGCAGGTAAACAAACCATCCTGGCCCATCAGCGGATTTCCCTGATGGGCTGCATGCCAAAGGTTGCTGACCCCTGGCCTAGAGTAATATGTAATTCTTTTGTTTATTTATTTATTTATTTTGGAAATTTAAAGAAAATAATGTTTTAAAATGTATAGCACAAGATCAAGAAATAAAGGAATTATGTATAGTCTTATTTCTAATATTCCAGCATTAACAATATAGTAATATGAAGAGTACAAAATAATTGGTTTATATAATATTTAATAGAAATATATAAATCACTAAAATTTGGCTTTTCAAGTAAGCCTAAGAGAATTAGGCACCAAAGCCAAGTACCCTTCAAAGGGATTTGCATGTCTAGCTCCCTTAGGCAGTTTAGAAACCTCAACTTTTGTTCATGTTGTATTTTTAACACCTTCAGGACATGCTGAAAAATGTTACAAAACTACTGGGTAAAAGCAGTGAAAAGGAATCATTGTTAATAAACATAGTAAATGCAACTGTAAAAATACACGCATGGAGCACACTATACATTTCACGTTTTATATAACCAACTCTTTACATAATCCAATTTCTATCTACAAGTACATTATCCCAGCCTTTGACATTTTAGATCCAAAATGCATTTTAAAAAAATAATGCTACTAGAAGCTCTGAATTTATTTGAGGCCAAAGTCACAAGTATTTCCCTTCAGGTATATAAAATGAAAATCCAAATCAATGGATTAAAAACACTGCTAAAATCTGCAAGATATTATCATGGTGAACACAATTCACAGATCCAAATCTTCAGAAGGTATAAATTAAAATTCCACCTTCATCTGATCCTTAGCCTCGCTCAGAACAGTAGGGAAACCTTGCTTATTGTGTTTGGGTTTAAATCTTAGTTCTTACAGCCCAGAGAATCCTAAATGTGTAGGGATTTCTTTTTCCTGTTTATCATTTTGCTCAGGGACTCTTTGAACTCTGTGTTTCGGATGGTATAGATGAAAGGGTCTAAAACTGGAACTAGGACTGTGTTGAGTAAGGAGACCACCTTGTTTATCCTAAAGGAAGAATGAGTTGAGGGTCTCATATACATAAATATCAGTGCCCCATAAAATATATTAACCACTGTCAGATGAGCAGCACAAGTAGAAAAGGCCTTTTTTTGGTCAGTGGAGGAAGGGATCTGGATGATAGTAGATATGATAAAGATGTATGATATCAACGTGAAAAGAAATGCACTGCCCTGCAGTATGACAGTTGTTATAAAACCTGTGAACTCTATGATGGATGTGTCAGCACAAGCCAGTTTCAGAAGTGGCCCAAGGTCACAATAGAAATGGTCAACTCGATTGTCTCTGCAGAACGGCAGGATCCACACTGGCAGCGAATGGAAGAAGATGAGCACAATTCCTCCAAGCCAACCTAGAAATGCTAAACGGAAACAGACTCTGCTAGTCATGATGGTGGCATGATGCAATGGTCGGCATATAGCCAAGTAGCGGTCGAAAGACATGGACATCAGGATGACCGACTCCGTAGTGCCCAGGGAGAAATGGAGAAAAACTTGAGCCATGCAACAGGAGAAACAGATGGTTGTTCTGTCCGAGAGTAGGTTGGCCAGCATCTTTGGGACCACAAGGGTCGTGCTCCAGATCTCCAACAAGGAGAGGTTACAGAGGAAGAAATACATCGGAGTGTGAAGTTTTTGATCAGTCCACACAACTGTGATGATGAGGCTGTTCCCCACAAGAGTTGAGAGATACATGAATAAAATGACACCAAAGAACATCATCTGCATTCCATGAAGATTGGGAAATCCCAAGAGAATGAACTCACTGATCATTGTACCATTGCCCATATTCTCTCTCTCTCTTTCTCTCTTTCTCTCTAATGGGAATAAGAAATTAAGAAACATTTTAGATTTTACTACAAAGTATTAGTCTCAATTTAGTTATTTCATAATATTCTTTGCTAGTCTTTTCTGATGAATTCCTAGGGATATCCCAACTTTTCTTTTTGGTACAGTTGTAAGGATAAATAAATGTAGTCTACTAGATCCATCCAAACTTGTGATCATTTCACTCATTTTCAATGCAGATGCGCCAGACTGAGTGAGAAATGAACTTGTATCCTAATTTGTGCCTTGAAGAGGGCAGCCTTCAATTCCTATGAGAAATATTTTGGTATTTTGCTGTTCTTTGGAGAAAGAAAAATCCTCATCAGGAAAACAAATATGTAATTAGTAAACGAAGAAGGGCTTAACCCTGCTGTCACCCATATAGTTAGACTTCCAGGCTTGGACTGGACCCCGGGCTCTAGGACCCTGTGAAGTGGGAGGATCTGAGAGCTAGGGCTGCAGCCCAAGCCCGGAAGTCGACACAGCAATGAAACAGCCCCGCAGCCGAGCCCCAAGAGACCAAGTCGGTTTGGCTTGCGCCAGCCACAGGTGGCTAGTTGCTGTGTAGACATACCCCACTCTTTCACATCTTGGATGAAATCTTGCAACTCTCTCACTTTTAGAAAAGAACCCAGGAAAACTGCCCCATATATACCACCTGTTTGTCAGCACGCAAGTCTGATGGCATCTCAGGAACCTGCATGTTGGCCCTTGTATTCAAGGAAGCTATGCTTGTTCCAATGACTTCCCATACGAGTATAAGACTCAGAGGATATTACTGTCACTTGTCAAGGAGTGCCTGAGGAAAAAGAGTGCTCAGAGATGGGAGCTGTGTCTAAGCAGAGGTACTAAAGCTTTTAGAGGGCAATAAGTTTTGAACGATTTGCAAACTGCCCCTTAGCTCAGCTTGGGACCAAGGGGCAGATAAGTGATGTCAATTGTATGTGGATCAGAGCTTAGATTTCCCATGTCAGCACCAAAAAGGGTTATTCCAATCTAAAAGCGACAGAACCGGATCATTGTACAGTGGGAGTGCTGTGGAACCCCTTAATCCAGCAACCTCCATTTTGCATCACAACCTCTACACCAGACGGCCTAGTGGCATCCCAATTTTCAAGCCATTATCCCTATGCACATGGGTTTTAGAGCAACTGGAATATTAAAGTCAGCTCCTAATTTGGGGTCTGTATCTAACGAACTCTCGACCCAAATAACCTCAGTCGACTAACACTAGACTACATTAAACGTTGCAGTTTGCAAAACAATCTAACTATTTATATGCACTTTAGAGCACTGTGAAAGATTGGCCCTTAAACCTGAAGCTTTGGTCCTACGACAAATCTTACAAAAAGAGCACCTTAGCTGAAGTAGGCAGCATGCACAAGATGTATTCTCAGAATGCTGCTGAGGTCTGGACCCAAACGTAGAAAACACGGGGTTAAACAGACACAATCTGTCTGTTGGAGCCAGCCAGTTACGCTGATGCAAGGCTGTCGGAAAACTCTCGGGTAAGCAAAGATGACCTAGTCCCGATGCCCATGTGCATGAGGCTTTCTCCTGCTTGTCAGCCTACCCCCAACAACATGTTACTTTCTCTGGACACCAACAGAGATCGGTCCCGAGTGCGTTGGTATTGTTTGTGGCAGGTAAGAGCTGTAATCTGAGCCCCAGATGTGAGCCAACAGAGTTACGACAACAGTAAAGTTTTTATGTCACATGGTATATTTGGGGGGGGGGGCATTGACTCGGGAAACCCTCTCATAAATTACTGTCAAATGTGGACCTTTAACCCTACCCAGGACCCCAGCAAGACCTGACAATTTTCAGCAGAATCTGAGTAGGCAACTGGAACTCTGAGCCCTCAGGACAAAGGGTTATTTAACTGTAAGCGAATCTCAACCATAAATAAAGCAGCGCTACATTTCCCCTGTAAGAGAGTGATGGAAATATCCCCTACAGCAGACAGCTACATTCATTGCCCAACTGCCTTTGACTTTTAAAGGGTGCCCAATTCCCCTGGCTGCCTTTGACAATCTCACACAGGCTACAGAACAAAACCATTCATGAGTTATCACCAGGAAGATATGTGCCAACACATTCCAGGAACTGGGATAATAATCAGAAATTCCAAAAGCTGTCCTTTGTCTTGCAGAAGAGAATAGAAGCTGGTGAAGAATGCCACCTGATCTACGATAAAAACATTTTCTAAACTGCTCGGTTCTATCGAAGTAGAACCTTATTCCACTGAAACTCAACTAGGGCCAGCTCTAGGTTTTTTGCCGCCCCAGGCAAAAAAAAAAAAAAAAAACCCTCCCAGAATGCCGCTTCTGGAACTGTGCTTCGTTTGCTGGTCCATAGAGCCGGTCCTAAACTCAACTTCACTATCCTTCAAAAATGTCAAAGTTTTACAAGGTTCAGTGAGTTTAACCCTGCCAATCTATAGATCACTGAACAAATGGATGCTCACCTCTCTTTTCTACTAACCTTTAGAATTAGTATTATATTCATATCAAAGGTAAAGGTTCAGAGATTTCAACCTTTCATACTTCTGTTCTTGTCTTTTCCTTGAAGTAATCATTTCTGGGTGAGACTAAACTTTTTGTATTGGTTTCTAGCATTGTTTCTTGACTAAAATCAAATATTGTTTGCTGGGAGTGACGGTTTTGTCTCTGCCTATGTCCCACCGGGAGTCCAATTTCTCCAACTGCCTACAGTTCCTCTTAATGAGGAGTTGCAAACTAGTGTCAAAGTTTCACTTGCTAATTAAAAATTTTATCAAACTTTTCACGTCTGAATTTTCGTTTCTCAATGAAGTCTATACAAGTTCTACTTGTGGATGTAATGCAGTTCCTCTCCAACCATGTACGTTTTTCTGTGAGTTCTTAAGCCCTGATTCTGCAAAGGAGTTAGGATGGGATTTTCAAAGGAGCTTAAGGAATCGAGGCATCCAGATCTCACTGCGTTTCAGTTAGAGTTGGGCACCTAACTCCTTTAGGCATGTTTGTCCCTTAGCTTTAAACAAAATTGAGTCCTTAGTCACAAGTATGGTCCTCTGGTCATGGAATACTGTGCCTTTAACTCAAGGGAGGTACCACTGCTAAAAAAACTGTTGTACAGTAAAATCCACAGATCCAGATTTTCAGATGGGATACACTGACATAATTCAACTGAGTTAGGCACTTTCAAAAGCGTGTCCAAACATTAGTTGTTCTGCTTGGATTGGTCACATTTTTTGGAGTCCACAGAATCCCAGTTGTTTAAGGATGTCTTTTTCTCCTCATGATTTTTCTCAACTCTGTGTTGCTGGGGGTACAGATGAAAGAATGTAAAAGTGGAGCTAACATTGAATTGAGCAGGAATACAACCTTCTTTATCCCTAATAAAGAATCAGTGAAAAGTAGGTCTGGAAGGACTCTGATTGGTCATCTAGGCCATGCCCAAGTGTTGAAGCAGGACTAAGTGTTTGTTGGAGCTCTGCATTGAAGGCTTTTAAGAGCAGGTTAAACAATTTCCCCAGGCAATTTGTTCAGTGCTTAACTAACCTTGTGTATGTAAGCGGGGGAATGGTCCCACTATTGTGGGGAACTTTCCTGGCTTCTGCACTACCCCGGTGAAGTGGGCTAGCGAAAGGATCTGAGTCCCCGCTCCCACTTCCTTTACCCAGAGGCTGCCTGACCTCAAGGACTCCCCTTCCACTCTCCTGTCTGGCAGAGTCCTCGTAACCCCAACAAGGCTGGGCCCAGGATTCCTGGGGGGCTCGACCCCCCAACCCTGCTGTGGTCACCTAGGACAGGGGCTAGGGTGTTCCCACTCCGGGGTACTCTCTCTGCACTGGGCACCTCCCTGACCCACTGATCATTTCATACAATTTAAAGCAAACACAAGTTGTTTAATTAACAATTAATTTTAAAGAAGAATAAGGATTAATGGGAAAGGTTAAAGGAAAACACATCACACTGCTCTGTGGCTGGGAACATCACAACCAGTGTCTCTGGAACGTCAGGGCAGTTCAGTCTGTTCCTTGTAGGTCCCAGGCTCCTTCTCAGGCCCTGTCTGTGCTGCAGAGACACTGTGGGTTGGACACTTGCTCCGGTGGTGGCCACACGCTCTCAGGCTCTAGGTGGCAGGACCCTTCTTCCCAGCGTTGCCCCCGCCCGGTCGGGGTTATGATCCCCCCTCCAAGTCTGGCCTGCAGGGCCTCTTGGCTGAGGCGTCTCCCTGCGCTGGGCCCACTGCCCAGGGTCCCCCTCGCTCCCCCCAGCTGCTCCCCGCACCCGGCTCCAGCTCCAGCCCCAGCCCCAGCCCCAGCTCCCAGCTCCAGCTCCACTTGGTCTCAGCCCGGCTGCTGCTGCTGCTGCTCAGCCGCCAGCTCCCTGGGCTGCTTGTCTGGCCCCTCTGGCTTTGGGGCTGCAGCTCTGCCCCCAGGACAGCTGGGCCCCTGCTCTCTCCTTAGCTTGGCCCCCCTCTGTCTGACCCAGGCAATTCGAACTCACAGGGAGGGCGGGACCCCCCTGGCCTCCTGACTCCCTGATTAGCTGCCCGCCCTGTTAATCAAGCTAACCTGGAGCATTGGCCTCTCCCCATTGTTCCTGGGGCCTGTCAGTCTCAGGGTCCTGATTTCCCATCGACCCCTCCCCTTTTACTGCTGGGAGCTAACAACCAAAACACCCCACTGAGTGTTAGTAAGGGGGCAACAGTCCCCTTACGTGTAGTTAGTACGTTTTTCCTAATATCCAACCTAAATCTCCCTTGCTGCAATTTATCACCCTTCTCTCTATAACAACCCTTTATGTATCTGAAGACTCTTATATCCTATCTCAGTCTTCTCCAGACTAAACAAACACATTTTTAAAAGCTTTCCTCATAGGTCAGGTTTTCTAGACCTATAATCATTTTTGCTGCTCTCCAGTGGACTTTCTCCAATTTGTCCATATCTTTCCCAACGTGTGGTGCCCAGAACTAGATACAATTCTCCAGCTGAAACCTTATTAGTGCTGGGTAAAGTGGAAGAATTACTGCTCATTTCTTGCTTACAACACTTTGGCTAATACATCCCAGAACAATGTTCCCTTTTTTTACAAGTGTTCCATTCTTGAGTCATATTTTGTTTGTGATCCAATATAACCCCACCAATCCTTTTCTGCCGTACTCCTTCCTACGTAGTCATTTCCTTCCTAAGTGGAGTACTTTGCATTTGTCCTTATTGAATGGCATTCTATTTATTTCAGGCCATTTTGCCAGTTTGTCAAGATTATTTTGATTTCTAATCCTGTTCTCCAAAGCACTTGCAACCCCTCCCACACTGGTATAATCCACAAACTTTATACGTATACTCTCTATGCCATTATCTAAATCATTTATGAAGATATTGAATAGTACTGGACCCAGGACAGAGCCCTGTGGGACCCCACTCAATATGCTCTTCCAGGTTGACTGTGAACTACTGATAACTACTCTCTGAGTATGGTTTTCCCAAGCGGTTGTGCACCCACCATATAGTAGGTTTATTGAGGCTATATTTCCCTAGTTTGTTTATGAGAACTATGTTTATGTTTATTTCCCTAGTTTGTTTAAGAGAATATCTAAAGCCTCATTATAGTCAATATATATCATATCTATTGCTTCCCCCTCCCTCCCCCCCGGCTAAAAGGCTATTAGGTTGGTTTGGGTTGAGGATCTCATGTACATAAAGATCACTGCTCTGTGAAATATATTGTCCACCATCAGATGAGTGACACAAGTAGAAAATTCTAGTTTATTGACACTTGTGGAAAGGATCTGAATGAAAGTAGATATTATAAGGATGCAAGATATGTTCAGTGTTGTTGTAGCCTTCTTGGTTCCAGGCTATCAGAGAGACATGGTGGGTAAGGTAATATTTTTGGACTAACATTTATGGGACCTGAGGAAAAGATCTGTGTAGCTCGAAAGTTTGTTTTGCTTACCAGCAGAAGTTGGTATTACTTATTAAAGATATTACTTCACTCACCTTGTCTCTCTAGCAATGTAAGATGTCAATGTCAATGTGAATGAGTTGCCCTGAAGAATGACGGTTACTCTAAAATTCATGAACTCTATTCTGGAGATGTCAGGCCAGTTTTAGAATGGGTCCAACACCACAACTGAAATGATCAGTACTGTTATCCCCAGTTGCTGTAAACCAATGTAGCCCCTTTTCTGATCTACACCCACTGAAATCTGGCTCATAGGATTAAAGTAGGAAAGACTGCCTTTTCCTGATACACTTTCAGTGCTTTTGGGGACCTTCTGCATAGACCAATGCATGCACATTTTTTCCTCACTATAAAAGGGTCAAATGTATTTCTCTCAGCCCATCTAAACCCTTTATAGTTATCGGAAGAGCAGAAATGCAAAGGCTGTGGGTGAGCTTCATGTTTAAAAATCCAGCTGCTTTCCTCACTGGCAAGTCATTTAGATGGAGGATAAGGCTCAGACCTATACCACCCCCACAGCCAGGCTACGATAGCCAAAAGGACGCAGACTTTCTTGGTCATGATGGTGCTGTAGTTCAGGGATTTGCATATAGTGATATAGTGGTCAAAGGACATGGCTGAATCAGGAACTCAGTGAGGCCCGGGAAGAAGTGAAAGAATGACTGCACCAGGCACCAATAAACACAGATGGTCATTCTGGCCACCAGAACGTCTCCAACATTTTGGGTACAATGACAGTGGTGTACCAGATCTCTAGGAAGGAAAGGTTGCTCAGGAAGAAATACATCAGGATCTGGAGATGCTGGTCAGCCCTCACGATTACAATGATGAGGCCATTCCCTGCTAGAGTTAGAACGTATATGAAGAAGACTTCTTTGAGAAGGTAACAGATTTTTTAGACAAAGGAAACGCAGTGGATCTAATTTACCTCGATTTCAGTAAGGCATTTGATACGGTTCCACATGGGGACTTATTAGCTGAATTGGAAAAGATGGGGATCAACATGAAAATTGAAAGGTGGATAAGGAACTGCTTAAAGGGGAGACTACAACGGGTCATACTGAAAGGTGAACTGTGAGGCTGGAAGGAGGTTACTAGTGGAGTTCCTCAGGGATCAGTTTTGGGACCAATCTTATTTAATCTTTTAATTACTGACCTTGTCACAAAAAATGGGAATGTGCTAATAAAGTTTACAGATGACACAAAGCTGGGAGGTATTGCCAATACAGAGAGGGACTGGGATAAGGAATCTGGAGTAATAGTAATAGGGTGAAATTTAATAGTGAAAAGTGCAAGGTCATGCATTTAGGGATTAATAACAAGAATTTTTGTTATAAACTGGGGACACATCACTTGGAAGTAACAGAGGAGGAGAAGGACCTCAGAGTATTGGTTGATCACAGGATGACTATGAGCCGCCAACGTGATATGGCTGTGACAAAAGGTAATGTGGTCTTGGGATGCATCAGGTGAGGTATTTCCAGTAGAGATAAGGAGGTGTTAGTACCGTTATACAAGGCACTGGTGAGACCTCATCTGGAACACTGGGTGCAGTTCTGGTCTCCCATGTTTAAGAAGGATGAATTCAAACTGGAACAGGTGCAGAGAAGGGCTACTAGGATGATCCGAGGAATGGAAAACCTGTCATATGAAAGGAGACTCAAAGAGCTTGGCTTGTTTAACCTAACCAAAAGAAGGCTGAGGGGAGATATGATTGCTCTTTATAAATATATCAGAGGGATAAATACCAGGGAGGGAGAGGAATTATTTAGGCTCAGTACCAGTGTGGACACAAGAACAAACGGATATAAGCTGGCCATCAGGAAGTTTAGACTTGAAATTAGATGAACGTTTCAGAGGAGTGACGTTCTGGAATAGCCTTCCAAGGGGAGCAGTGGAGGCAAAAGACATATCTGGCTTCAAAACTAAGCTTGATACATTTATGGAGGGGATGGTATGATGGGATAGCCTAATTTTGGCAATTAATTGATCTTTGACTATTAGAGGTAAATATGCCCAATGGCCTGTGATGGGATGTTAGATGGGGTGGGATCTGAGTTACTACAGAGAATTCTTTCCTGGGTGCTGGCTGGTGAGTCTTGCCCACATGCTCAGGGTTTAACTGATCGCCATATTTGGGGTTGGGAAGGAATTTTCCTCCAGGGCAGATTGGCAGAGGCCCTGGGTTTTTTTTGTTTTTTTTTTTGCCTTCCTCTGCAGCATGGGGTACGAGTGACTTGCTGGGGGATTCTCTGCACCTTGAAGTCTTTAAACCACAAGTTGAGGACTTCAATAGCTCAGACATAGGTCAGGGGTTTGTCACAGGAGTGGGTGGGTGAGATTCTGTAGTCTGCATTGTGCAGGAGGGCAGACTAGAAGATCATAATGGTTCCTTCTGACCTTAAAGTCTATGAGTCTATGAGTCTAAGATGATGAGAAATAGGACCATATGCCACCTCTGAAGGCTTGGGAAGCCCAGCATCATGAACTCACTGACGGATGAACCATTCTCCATACCTATGTTTATCAGAATAAAGAAAAGTAGGTTTATTATTTGGGTCTCTTAGGGGATGTCTACACTGCAATAAAAGACCCACAGCTGATTCACAGGTTTCATAGCCTGGGCTCCAGCCTGAAACTGACCATCTACACAGCAATGGTATAGTCCTGCAGGCTCGCCCCAGAATCAGCTGAGCCCGGTCTGAGACTCAGTGCCACGGGGTTATCTCAATGTTGACATACCGATAGATGGGTTAGAATTAGATACGGATCACACAGAGCAATGGCCACAAAGAATACAGAAAAAAACCAATATCTATCTGTCTGGATGGAGGGATAAATTCACTGGGTAACAGCCAGAAATGCTCCAGTTAGACTTAACTAAAAATTAAGAATATTTTATGCTACATTTTTTTCTGGAGTTTGTAGAGGATGGTTCTGAATTCCTTTCTGATTAGAAGTATAATAATATTTTTCAGATAACTGCATCTATTCTGATTTTTGTCTTTTCCTGTAGTAACACATTCAGGAACAACCTTGATCAGGAAAAATATTCTGTAATATCGTATACATTTTAAAAAAATAGTTATAATTTTTTAGGCTATTACGTTGAGGGCCACAAAAGGATAGATAGATAGATAGATAGATAGATAGATAGATAGATAGATAGATAGATAGATAGATAGAGGGGGTGGATGGGGATAGATAGATAGATAGATAGATAGATAGATAGATAGATAGATAGATAGATAGATTTGAAAATTCAGTATCTATCACGTTGCTACAATATAACTAAAGATTTGACTTACCTCCTCCAATGGCCAGTGACTGATTCATAAGATGAAGCTGGTATCTCCACATCTTTGCAGCAAAGGGGGAAAACCCTGTATGCTCTGAATCTAATCTATCTACCTTCTTTTATGTCCTGTCACTGTTGTATAAGAACTATTTTCTACTAAGGAAATAGGAATATTATAGTACGAATTTAAACCCAATAACACTGAGACTGGGGTGTTCATTGGCAGTGCTGTCACAAGAAGTGCAATAGATATTATTTTCTTTAAGCACAAATCAACACACGTAAATTTGAAAGGTATCAAAATACTGCAGAGCATTTTCTAAATTAAATATTTCTATTTTCTGTGTTTTGTTACTTGAAGTTTACAAGATGAGTTCTTAATGGAATCTATTCCATATGCACTTTTAGCCCCGTCATTCTTTATTCTTCTTTTCAAATTGTATTAAATGCAAGAAAATTTTATGGAAAGATATTGCTTGTCACCATCATTTCTTTCTCAAAATTAGCAGATAGGGAAGATCCTGAAACAAAAGCAATCTCTCTACTCTAAGTCATGTGTTTCATAGATCTGAAAGTAGTTGGAGTAGAAGTTAAGACTTGTTTATTATATCCTATTTTAGGGCCTGATCCAAAGTCAATTGAGTCAACAAAAAGACTCCCATAGATTTCAGAAAGCATTGGATCAAGCCCCACATAAGTATTCCCTCACTAGAAATAATTATTGTCTGTTTACACAGGACTCAATCCCTAGAGTTCCCAAAGCATTCCCCTTGGGAAGGATTTCAATAACATCAGCATTTGAATTGTTAGTCATTCATAAGCAATTAAGTCCACCATCCTGTCACTGTTTAGAAGTATGTTATGTTCTTATGTTCAGAAGTACATTGATCTTGTTCTGGCCCTCTACATCTGGGAGAATTTCACTCCTACTGTTATCTCAGCTGAACACAAAAGTTATTGCAAACTCATGTTCACCCTTTAAGGCCTAACCCAAAGCCCCCTCAAGTCAATGAAGAAACTCGGTGTTGGAAACAATGTGTGTAGCATCTAAAAGCCCCAGCTAGGTAAGAGTCCCATTGTGCTAGGCAAGGAGCAAATATTTTTCTCAGTATTTTCACCCTTTTATATCCCCTGCTTCTGTATGTGTTGAGTGCTTACACAAAGTCAGTAGGGGAGCTTCCTCTTTAAAAGTCAACCTCTTTTCTTCTCTGGATTGGTCACATCCAAACAGCACTGCAGTCACCTGCTTTTACAACGGAGAATACGAGTGTTCTGTTTTCTTGCAGAGAGTAACAAATATGAGGCATTTTTTTATTTATCTCTGCTTGACAGCTGCTTTCCAAGGTAAGGGGAGCATGGAGAGGACGGGAAGGTGGCTGAGGGTTACCAGGATGACGGGGATGCATCCAGATGTGTCAATATTCATTGTAACTTCCCTCCAGGTGGCCAATCACAGGTTCAGCTGGTCCAATCTGGGGCAGAAATTAAGAAGCCCGGAGATTCTCTCAAGATATCGTGTAAAACTTCAGGGTTCCCGCTAAGTCACTATTACATGAGCTGGCTCCGGCAGGCTCCCGGGAAAGGACTAGTGTGGGTTGGAAGAATTGACCTGGCAAATGGTGCTACCATCTACTCCCAGTCCTTTAAAGACAGATTGACCATCACCACCGATAACTCCATCAGCACCATGTACCTGCAACTCCGCAACCTGAGAGCAGAAGACACGGCTGTGTATTACTGTGCCAGACACACAGCGAGAGGAAACCCAGACATCGCCATGCAAAAACTGAGTGTGAGCAGGGCCGGCTCTAGGTTTTTTGCCACCCCAAGCAAAAAAATTTTGCCCATTCCCCCTTCCCCCCCCCCGCAATGTGGTTTTTTTTTGACTGTTTAAAATTTTTTAAAAAATGAAAATAGAGAATTTGCAATTAGTGAAATAAAACAATTTCCTACTAGTGCACTCATTTGATTTTAACAAAATCACAATTACAAACAATTTGGGTTCAACTATACACTGTAATGAAAAATATTAGTGTCTTCTGGTGCACCTAGTTTCTCATAAATTAAAAGAATTTATATGAACTTAATTTTTCTGGTTTTTATACTTGCGTAGTCTTTTAATAATTCAGTGAAATTTAAATTTTTTGCAATGGTACTTTCCATTGAAATTAATGTGAGTCCTGACAAAAGATTTTGAGACATGGTGGACCTCAAATAATTTTTTAGTAATTTCAGTTTTGAGAAACTGTGCTCACCAGAAGCCACTGATACTGGTAATGTTAAAAGAAGCAGACTTTTAAGGTAAATACATTATTCCTTCAATATTACCCGTGCACACATCTCACAAAGATTCTCACTCTTGACAAGTTACCAGCCTTGTGTAGATCCCGTCCACGTTCCACTTTGTGGGTAAGTGCCCTGTAAGACACATGTGGGGTGCAGTGAGTTTGTCAGGCCTGCGGTGACAGCTGTTTGTGAAGATCAGGGGGCCCTTTGCCAAGGGGTGCTGGCGTCACAGTGAGATTGGGGTGGCTGACAGTATGGGGCAGGGCGCTGAGGCTGGTGGGGCAGGTAACACTCACTGGGCTGGGGGGCAGGTGGTGCCGGGATGGGGCAAGGGCAGGTACCTGTCAGCCTCCAGTGCTCGGGTCACACCAGGGCCAGCAGCCTCTTCACCTCAGAGTCTCCCCCGCTTGCCCGGGGGCTGCTCCTCCTCTCGGGCTCCCGGCCGCTACCACTGCGGCCACCTGGGAGGATGCGGAGTGAGGGGCGCTGCCCCGGAGGAGACGCAAGGGGTTGGGCTCGGCTGGGGCCCACACCTGACGGCCGAGAGCAGCAGGAACCGGGCACTGCTTGCGGGGAGCCAGGCAGCCCGAGTCCAGGGCGGCGGCAGGGGCAGGCGGGGAGCGTAGCCCATCATGGGGCAGGAGAGACCGCGCTGCTGCTGCTGTTTCCCGGCCCTGACGCGGGGCGCAAAAGGAGATGCCTACAGCGGCTGCCCCCGTCACTCATGGAGCCGGAGTGCAGGGCCTGCAGCCTGGCCCCACCTGCGGCCCGCTGATAAGGGCCGGGCTGCGGCTTCCTGCTCATCGCCGCAACGCCAGGCCAGGAGCGAACCCAGCCCCCGGCCAGAGCCCCCTGCTACCCCTGCCTGGCTCACCCCTGGTGGCCTCCGCTCCCCCCGCTCAGCCCCGTGGGGAGGCAGCAGAGGCGGGAACGTGTAATATGGTACAAATACACCCCAGGGGTAAACCCCTCTCCGTGCTGGGCTTGGGTTGCTGCTTCCCCTGCCCCGTCCTGGCCCTTGTTCTCCTCTCAGGCTGAAAAAAAGGATGGCTGGAGTGCCGCCCCTGGAAATGTGCCGCCCCAAGCATGTGCTTGCTTGCTGGTGCCTAGAGCCGGTCCTGAGTGTGAGAGTAGCACTGAATCAGAGGCCTTAATTATGCTACAAAATTAAAAGTTCATTTCAAGCAAAAGCACTAGGGGTCAGTGCAGGATTATCACATATATAGCTGTCTGTTCTATTCTACTCTGCTAATCTCTATTCTATTCTATTCTATTCTATTACTGATCCATTCAGGACTTTGTCCCCTCATTTTTAAATATCTCCAGTTATGGGGATATCCACCACTCCTCTTGGGAGAGTATGTAACCCTACAAAACATCTCAATAGTAACTTGAAGACCTGTTTTTTTAATTGAAGTGAGCAAGAAGAAATTCAGATATGTGGAGAGAACATAACAGAATAAAGCCATATGATGTGAAAGGCTGCCACAAACTTCCTTCCTAAGAAAATCTTTAATAAGAATCCCTAACTCGTAAAGAGCACTTTTCAGATGAGATCTCAAATCACTAAACACTGTTTAATGTATTTAAACTCTTGGGCCTCCTGTGAGGTAGAGAAGTGTTGTCATCCCCCTTTCACAGTCAGAGAAGCTAAGTGATATACACAAAGTCACACATGAAGTCTGTGGGGGAACAGAAAATTGTACCTGTGTCTCCCAAGATCTTGGCAAGCACCCAACCCTAACCACTGGATGATCCTTCCTTTAGGTTGTGTTTTATTACAACCTGTGTGTCCTTAAACAAATAGTATCAGTGTAGTTAAAGAACTGATCTGAACAACCTACAAAGGCCTGGAGTAAATTCTCTATCGCTTGAAGTCAGCACTGGATGTTTTCTAAATGACACGGCTCTAAACCAAAAAGAAGTGATGGGCTTCCTGCCAAGATTACTGGGTGAGGTTCTTCGGCCTGTGTTATATAGGTGGTCACAAGATGATCACTTCTAGCCTTATAATCCCTGACTCTGAGAAGTGTATCTTACGCCATAACTTGTCCTATTGTGCTAGATTGTTCCTTAACCCCCTCCCCCAGGCACGTCACTCAGTAAAAGAGAGTGAGAACTCACTTACGACTCCATTTGTGCTCCCAAGACCTTGCATCCAAGAATCTTAACTTCATACCCCTTGAACTCAATTTGAGCCAGCTCAGGCCAGGGAAGGGAATGATTTACTGCTCTAATATTTCAGCAGAAAAAAGCCCACTCCAACCCCAGTAAAGTCAAAGGGAGTCCTTCCACTGACCCCAAAGGGAGTTTGATCAGTCTTTTTATGCCACAACCTGGGAAGGATAAATGTGAAAAATGTTGATCGAGAAGCCTATCTCTGAGACACAATGACCTCTGGGGCTATTCCTCTGTGGTAGAAGCCTCTTTTCAAGCACTGTCTAAATTAGGGATCCTGCCCTTTGCCCTAAAAGGCGCTGCTGAGGGGATGAGTGAATCCACCCCATGAGCAAGCCGAACAGAATCCGGGTCAGTGCCTTGCTACTTTTTATCCCTACCTGTTTCTGAAGGTTCGGAGTGTTTATGCAAAGTCAGCGGGCAGCTTCTTGTTTAAAAAGCCAAGCCCTTGTCCGCTCTGTGATAATCGCATTGAAAAACCAGGCCTGTCACCTCCTTTTACAGTGGAGAATATTAGCGCCTGGCTTCACGGCAGAGGATAATTATGAGGCATTTTTTAATTTACCTTTGCTTGATGGCGGCTTATGCCGGTAAACTGAAAACATGGGGAATTTATAGGAAACTGGGTTAATGGGGATGAATCTGGATTGTCAATATTTATTATTTAGCTTTCCTACAGGTGTCTAGTCAGAGGTTCAGCTGGTCCAATCTGGTGCAGAAATGAAGAAGCCCGGCGAGTCTGTGAAGCTATCCTGTAAAACCTCAGGGTTCACTTTCACTTTTGTGTACATGCATTGGGTCAGGCAGGCTCCCGGGAAAGGCCTGCTTTGGTTAGGATGGATTGACCCTGAAGATGGCTCTACCAGCTATTCCCAGTCATTTAAAGACAGAATCTCCATCACCGCAGATAATTCCATCAGCACCGTGTATCTGCAACTCCGCAGCCTGAGAGCAGAAGACGCGGCTGTGTACTACTGTGCTAGTCACACAGTGAGCAGAATCCAATTCATAGCCGTGCCAAAACTCTCAGTGCGAGGGCAGCACTGGATCACAGACTGTACGTCCGATGCTGCCCTTCCAGGCCATGTCTACTCTATTGCCATTGTAGGGCACTGTAGGGATAGCTGCTATCCATATTTCTATTCTGTTCTGTTCTATTCACATTCTTATGTGGTCAAGACTTCGTATCTCAAAATGTTACTTGTTCCTAATTATGTGGTATGCACCACTTCCCCTGAAATATCCCTGCACTCGAGAAACATGCCAACATATCATCGCACAGAGAGAAACATCTCACCAGGAAGATTTTACAAAATTCTACTGAACACGACTAAATGAATGAAAGAAAGAAAAACTGAAGGAATATTTAAGGTATATCCACATTTTGAGCTGTACATCTGCATTGCAAGGTAGAGGGGATGTATCCTCGCTAGTTCTGACTGAGCTCTTGTGCTAAACATAATTTGTAGCCATGGTGCGGGACGAGTCGTGGGATGCACTAACCGCGCTGAGTACGTACCTATCCAAAACGCTAGGCAAATATCTGAGGCAGCTAGTCCCTCCTCCCTCTTGCTTTGCCATGACTACATTCATTTTCAGCACGCTGGCTCAATCAGAGTCTGCCTCTTATCAGAAAAAGAAAAAAAAAGAAAATTAGTGTCAATTCAATATTTTTGTAAGTAGTTTATATATATATAGTGACAAAGTCAGGCCGGCCAGCTGCAAGAGGTTGTGGGACGGCAGATATGTAAGCTCTAGAACAGGGATCAGCAACCTTTGGTACGTGGCTCGTCAAGGTAAGCACCCTGTGGCAGGCCAGGGCGGTTTGTTTACCTTCTGCGTCGGCAGGTTTGGCCGATCACGGCTCCCAGTGGCCGCGGTTCGCTGCTCCAGGCCAATGGGGGCTGCTGGAAGTGGCGCAGGACGAGGGATGTGCTGGCTGCCGCTTCTCATAGCCCCCATTTGGCCTGGAGCAGTGAACCGCAGCCAGTGGGAGCCGTGATCGGCCGAACCTGCCGACGTGGCAGGTAAACAAACCGGCCCGGCCACCAGGGTGCTTACCCTGGCGAGCCGCATGCCAAAGGTTGCCAATCTCTGATCTAGAATGATAAAGGTCCTCTTCCCTATCAGCAGAGAAGGGGTTCCCACAGGTCAGTTATGATCAGCTGAGGAGGGATTACCTTGGCTCAATTAGGAACACCTGAATCCAATTAAGGGCTGCCTGAGACCATTTAAAGAGAGGGTTCTCTCCTCTGTGGAGAGAAAGGAGGAGAGAGAGAGGGGGAGACAAGCTGCTCCCAGGCTACTGGCAGCAGGGAAATAAGCGTCTCTAGGAGGAGAGGCTCCGTGCTCCTTCCCAGAGAGGAAACAGACACACCCCAGTCCCTGCTAGGGGAAGGACTGACTCCCCCGGGCAAAACAGAGGAGTATGCCCCGCCCCAGCGAGGAGGCAGGGGAAGGGACCTCCCTTTGTACTGGTGTCTAGTGAAATAGTTCCTCTGTGTGTTGGAGGATCCCCCTTAGACCTACCCTGAGGCTACCCAGAAAATACAGCCCGAGGAACACAGACGGGGGAGACAAAGACGGCCCCAGCGTGCAGACAGGGGTTGATTTACCCAATATAAAATTATGTATCAACTCATGTCATGAGTCTCAAACAAAATCCACAACCGATAAACTGAAACTTCCCTAAAGGATCTGCCCCCCTTCTTAGGAGTCGGCCATCCGCTCACTTTGTGAGTTCTGGAAATCTCGGCACACGTGTGAAAGTCATGATAAGACTGGAGGCCTTTCTGGAAGGTGTGTTTTAATCAAACACAGGTTACTGGGCTCAATGCAGGACAGGGCCGCCCAGAGGGGGGAGCTAGTGGGGCAATTTGCCCCAGGCCCTGGGCCCCTCAGGGGCCCCCACGAGAATATAGCATTCTATAGTATCGCAACTTTTTTTTATGGAAGGGGCCCCCAAAATTGCTTTGCCCCAGGCCCCCTGAATCCTCTGGGAGGCACTGATGCAGGAGCAGTGGATGAAAATCTGTGGCCGGTATAATACATAGGCTTGGCTGAATTCAGTTTTTACTTTTTGATTATATTGATGGTGGATATCAGTATTTATTTTTAAGCATTTTAAAATATAGAGATAGATTTAAACTTTCAGTTGAAAAAAATTGGATTTTAAGTATTTTTTTATGATTTTCATCCATTTATATTTTCACAGTTGTGAGAGATTATAAGTCGTCAGCTAACGAGAAGGTGAGAATCACTATTGAATGACAGTAGACGTCGAGATTCAAAAACGTAAAGCTTTACAACTGTTAAAACATGAATTGTCAATGTATGCAAAGGAAATATCTTTAAAATAAACTCTAAGCAGTTCTTAAGCGGTGTTTTTCTTACTTTGCCTCTCAGCAAATTTCAGTTTTTATTGAGGGAAATGTTTCTGGTTGGTTTCCGTGTGTGGGGTCAAAAGGACATTTGTCGACATTTACCTAGTTACACAGGAGGTGAGACGAGATGATCAGAGTGGTCCAGTGTGGCCTTGGACATATATTTTCCATTTCATAGATTCACAATCTCCTGTGGGCCGATCTGGGTGCAGCGGTATGGAGCCAGGGCTCCCCAATTGCATACTCCTTCCCCCGGGAAGTGGTGGAAAAGGAGGACTGGGGAGTGGCAGAGTCCTGCCTCCACTCCCCTGCTCAAAGGTCACTGTAACTGAGGTTAGGGACAGGGTGTTATTTAGTGCTGGTAATTTCCAGACGTAAAGGCCTGATCCAAACTCACTGAAGTCAGTGAGACTCCTTCTGGAACTGTCAGAAGAGGAACTGGATTAGAGCCTGTGTCACTACGCCCTGGGAAGAGGAACTGGATTAGAGCCTGTGTCGCTACGCCCTGGGAAGAGGAACTGGATTAGAGCCTGTGTCGCTACGCCCTGGGAAGAGGAACTGGATTAGAGCCTGTGTCGCTACGCCCTGGGAAGAGGAACTGGATTAGAGCCTGTGTCGCTACGCCCTGGGAAGAGAAAAGGAGCAAAGGAAGAGGTGTGACTCAGAACCGTATCACTGAGGCACAACGTCTCCTAGGGTTAGCCCTGGGCTAGTGCAGATCCTTTCCGGGTTGTGCCTAAAATAAAAGCCTGACTCATTGTTATCAGAGGCACCACTGGAGGGGTGAGCGACTCCCCCACACGAGCAGGCGGATCAGAATCTGGGCCCAAGTGTCCTGCTGCTTTTATCCCCCTCTGCTTCTGAAGGCGGTGAGTGTTTATGCAAAGTCTGTGGGGAGCTTCCTGTTTAAAAAGCCAAACTCTTTTCCCCTCTAGAATAACCACATCGAAACAGCGAGGCTGTGACCTGCTTTTACTGCTCAGAATATCGGTGTTTGGTTTGGCTGCAGAGGATAATAAATATGAGGCATATTTTAATGTATCTTTGCTTAATGGCAGCTTATCCAGGTAATTTGGGAACATGGAGAATTCAGAGGATGCTGGGACAATGGGGATAAATCTGGTGTTCCGATATTCATTATATGCCTTCCCTACAGGTGTCCAATCGGAGGTTCAGCTGGTCCAATCTGGGGCAGAAATTAAGAAGCCCGGCGAGTCTGTGAAAATACCCTGTAAAACCTCAGGCTTCACTCTCACTGACTACTATATGAGCTGGATCAGGCAGACTCCTGGGAAAGGACTGGTTTGGCTTGGAAGAATTGACCCTGAAGATGGTGATACTAGCTATGCCGACTCTGTGAAAGACAGAGTCACCATCTCAACTGATAACTCCATCAGCACCGTGTATCTGCAACTCCGCAGCCTGAGAACAGAAGACACGGCTGTGTATTACTGTGCAAGAGACACAGTGAGAGACAACTAGTTCTAGCTATGCAAAAACTCTCTGTGTGAGGGCAGCACTACTTCATATACTTCTGACCTAAGAAAATCTCTTAGGGTTATTTCTATTCCATCCCCACAAGGGTGCAGTGTAGACTCATCCCGTAGACACAGATACATTTTAGTTGGGTTTATATTAATTCAGGGGCTTGTCCTATAGTTTGATTGTTTTTTAATACTGATTAAGAAATTTAGGATTATGAGCATTGCAAGGGAATACCAACAAGGCAATTATACACGTATTGAACAACTAACAAACAGTAATAAGGACTATGTCTCTGTA